>NC_092350.1:40417372-41617372 GCF_963676685.1 Mytilus edulis
AGGTTGAAATTATAATGGGTATAGGTTAGATTCTGTATACTTGAAACTTAAAACTTGAAAAATTATTGACAGATGATTCCTAATGTCTTTGAGGTGAGGGGTAAAAAACAAAGCTAGGATAATAGGTTAATGATTTTTTTAATGCTCTAAGCAAACCCTTCCGGTCAATACCTTGTCACTACCACATAGATTTAAATGTTAGGTCAATCTTCATCATACTTCACAAACATATTCCAGTGTGGAAAGGATGAGGTTCATGTTCAAAAGTTCAGGTTAAATATGAATTGCTTGTTAATTTTTCTTCAATGATAAACATACAAATCATGAAGAAGTTTGTTGCATATCAAGTGAAAGATTGAGGGAAAATATAGTAATGCCTTTGAATTCAGTTGTTTTAAGGGGTTAGTTTGATACATGAGTTATTGTTTATTTGAGGGTCTTCCAACAGTGTCTATGCCCTGTTTTACATTTTACAATTTTTAACAAGCATTGCATGTTTTTCCTTGAAAAAGAACAAAATTTAAAATCAACACCAGTTTGACCTAGATTATTCATAATCATTTTCCTTGTACAATGTCTTGTGTTTGATGGAGCATGTAGTTTTGAGTGAAAAAGACTGTTAACAACCATGACAGATTAGCATGAACCAGAGAAGTCTTTAAAATAAATTTTGGAAAATTTGCCATTTATTTTTAGAAACTTATTATGCAAAAAGCTGCAGAAGATCTTCGTAATGAGGCTAAAGCTAAAGCAGAAGAAAAGGAACGTTATATTAATGAGCGTGTCGGTCCTTTAAGTCTTGAAGGAAAAGCTGAAGGTACATTGTTGTGCTGCATGACCTAGATTTCCCTTTTGTTTTTCAAGCTGTTATACTTCATTCCTACTTTTGCTTTGTTTACAGAAGCTGTTTGAATTCTTATATTTTGCAATAAATTAGAATTATCCTTGTTTAATATTCTAGGCTCTGTAGGAATTTTGTTCAGCATTTAATCATCATCTTGGAGATTATAGTCCTTTATCATGTTTATGCTACCACAGATCAAGTTTGAATTTTGATGGGGTTATTTTTGCCTTTCTAGAGTTATGCCCCTTTACAAAAGGAAAAAAATACTGAATTTTTCTTTACCATTCCATTTCGTAAGTTTGCCTCAACCAAATATTACGAATTTTATGCACAATGCTTATTACCACAAACTATTGATCAGGTTTGAATTTTACGGTGTCACTATTACCATCTGAGAGTTATGCCTCTTTTTTTGCTGAGATTTTCATTTCTGTTTCTTAAGTTTGTCTCACCCAATTGTTAAGAAACTTACACATAATGCTTATTACCACAAAACTCAGGTCAAGCATGATTTGGGTAGAGTCACTTATACCATTAATGAGTTATGTCCCTTTATAATATTATATGCAAGCAGGAGCATCATCATTCCCCGTTTATTTATTCTCTGGTTTTAGATGAGTGAGTTTGTGTTAAATGAACTCCTTTGATTGTCTTTTATCGCTTATATAGGTCAACATCTCGATAGTGGGAAACCCCCCTGTAAATCAGGAAAGTTTTCATTAATCATTCAAATATTTTGTTTTAATGTCTATTTTTTTCTAACATCTTTTCTTTTCTAATTATTCTGTGTGCTTTCGTTTTCTTAATTGTTTTGATAACTAAATATAATAAACAATTTTCTACTTTGTTCTACTGTGACTTTTTAGCTTCATCTGATAATTACAAGATAATTATTAGTAATATCATTTTTAGGTTGTCAGTCAGTGTCTGTCCTCATCTGTTAACTTTTTCAACTGAAACTACTTGGATTTATGAGCACAGAAAATTCTTCTAAATTTCAATCACAACAAGAAACTTCATTAAAATTAAGATTCAAAATGGGTTTTAATCGGGCAGTGTTTGTAAATTAAGATTCAAAATGGGTTTTAATTGGGCAGTGTTTGTTTTTGAAAGCTTATTGAAAATTGCACCAAGTGGTAATCAGTATCACATGTTATCATATACTTAATCTTATAATTACTGTGTCATTTGTTCTCTTGTGGAGAGTTGTCTCCTTCTCATTAGAAATCATACCACATCTTCTTTTTCTATTAAACAGTTTATTCAAATCATATATCATGTAATAATATATTTTTAGATTTAGATAATTCACATGTTTATGTTTTCTATTTTAGGTGATTTGGTAAAACTGTGTAAACAATTACATCAACAATTATCTAAACTAGAGGAGGAAGTGTACGACTGGGAGGTGAAAATCAGAAAACAAGATCAAGAGGTTAGTAACAAATAAAACCTTTGTAAGGGGAAAGGGAAGTGTATGACTGGGAGGTGAAAATCGGAAAACAAGATCAAGAGGTTAGTTACAAATAAAACCTTTGTAAGGGGAAGGGGAAGTGTACGACTGGGAGGTGAAAATCGGAAAACAAGATCAAGAGGTTAGTTACAAATAAAACCTTTGTAAGGGGAAGGGGAAGTGTATGACTGGGAGGTGAAAATCAGAAAACAAGATCAAGAGGTTAGTAACAAATAAAACCTTTGTAAGGGGAAAGGGAAGTGTATGACTGGGAGGTGAAAATCGGAAAACAAGATCAAGAGGTTAGTTACAAATAAAACCTTTGTAAGGGGAAGGGGAAGTGTATGACTGGGAGGTTAAAATCAGAAAATAAGATCAAGAGGTTAGTTACAATTAAAACCTTTCGGAAAGTTTAATTTGGAGGTTGGTCAATTTAATGGAAATGACCAGTTTCTAATATTCAACTGACTAGTTGTTTTAATGGAGTGGACCAGTCAGGAATTCCACCGACTTTTTCTTTTTAATGAATGACCAAAAAGGAAATTCAACTGAATCAGTGTGCAGTTTTTGAGGTAAAAGAAATAAATCTGGACCAATCAGGACTTCCAAAGAGTGACATTTGCATAATGCCACACTTTTTCTGACTTATTCATGATTATTTTAATTCATCTTATGGTTACATTAATGAAGTGACATAAAGCTAATTAAATTTTTCGGTCAAAAGCAAATGGAGAAAGTTAAAGTTACATCCATTTAGAAAAGCAAACTTTGACAGTTTTGAAATTTTCCACAAAGGTCAGAAAAAAAATATGATAATACGCTAATGATATATGTTTCTCTCGGCAAGGTAGACTATCATTTTTGTTGATAATAAAAGTAGATTTGGAGTTGACCTCAGTTGGGCAGTAAGGCAATTACACAGATGAAAAAAGACAATTTATTTTATTCTGTCCAAGACAATCCAGTCATATCTTTAACTGCTATTAAATTTACTGTCTTCTTTTAGCCTTTTTATAACAAAATGTTTATATTTGAATGTACTTTTATAAATCTTTTTTTTATTGCAGATTATCACATTAACATTAAAAGTAAATGATTCTAAGGGAAAATTGTAAGTATCTTATTAGTAATGATAAACAAACTTTTATCCTACACACTGCCATTTTACAATACATGTACAAAAACAGGTGTTCAAATAAACTTTAGGGATATTCCCACAATATACAAATATCATCTCCTCACATCCTGCTTCTGTTGGGAGAAAATGGCAATATTCAAACAACTAATGTCATACCAGTAACCTGACATTTAAAGTTTTCACTTAATAGAGTCAACCTTTGCAACAGGTTTCACTGTATATCTGATACACAGTCTTTTTATTGTTGTTGTTCATTTTAATAGTCTGCAATAATTATCTTAAGAACTTGCTTCTTACAACAGTCATGACTGGGGAACTTGTGAGCAACTTCCAAAAATTACCTTCATTTTCTGGAATCACAACCATGTTTCACAATGACATTAGTGTCTTTTATTTAAGATATAAAAAAGAAGATGTGGTATGATTGCCAATGAGACAACTATCCACAAAAGACCAAAATGACACAGACATTAACAACTATAGGTCACCATACGGCCTTCCATAGTATGTTTCCTACTAATAAAAAACATAATATTTTCTTTCCAGCGCCAAACCAGTCTTAAAGAAAGTCAACAAAACAGAAAGCAAGTAAGTAAAAGTATTTTTGTAATATCATTTCCTTCAAAATCTTTGTAACTTTAACCATTTCATAGTGTCACAAGCTAGGAAAACCATTCTATATTGATAAAAGTGATAAGCTATATTCCTTATTACATTTAAGTCATTTAGTCTCTGGTATATTGTCTCGGTCATCACATAAGTTGTATTATAATTAACCATTTGCAATTTCAGATTTAAAAAACTAACTAGTAAAACATCAAAAGATAAAGCAGATTTCCGAGATAACCTGAAATCCACAGGACAAAGCAAATTTGCAATAGATGAAGAAGAGAAGGTAAGAAATGAGTAGATGTTTTATAGGAAAGTTCTATTCTTTTATATAGGGTCATACTGTTATTATAATATAAAATTAAAACTATATCACTACCATAGATTTGAATTTAATAAATAATCATACATTTGTCCACAATGAGATGTTTTTCGAATAAACATCTAGAATGTTATTTTTGATAATGGCTTTATAGCATTAAAATATATATTCCATAAAAGGAATAGGTTCAAAAAACTACATGGCAGCTATTTCTAGCTAAAATGTTAAAATTTGATAGCCATCAAAACAATATATCATATTATATATTTTACTAGGCCTTAATGTCGTTGAATTGTAAAATATTAATTTTAATCACAGTTTTTTGTCTCTTTAGAGTGTAAATTTCAAGTTTTATATAAAAAGAAATTGACAGAATTTAGTCTTTTTCACTTCCTCACTAACTAATGCATCGATTTGTTTTCTTGAAAGAATTGAAATAACCTCATCCTCTTACTTTTGTTTGGAAGAGTTCTTAATTTGATGACCTTCTTAAAAGAAAACTTTATGCTTGCATAATGTTGAACTCATTAAAAACTAAAAATGTTTTAATTCTGTTGTAAATCTTTGATACAATATAATTCATAAATAAATATTCATAAATAACTTTTGTTAAGTCGAAAAATTAACATCTATAAACAAATTGTTTTTATAACAATATAAACTGTACCAGTTGCAAAGATATGTTTTAAAATGCCGACAAAAGATAAATATTAAACCTTAATTAAGAATTATTTACTATTATTCTACGAGTGAAATTGATATGATTTTTCAGGCTGAATAACTTTGACCTGTCATCATTTTCACCAAAGGTATGTCGCATCATTTCATTAATAAATTACAGCATTTACCTAGCATAGTTAGCACACTCTAGCGTTATCCTAACTAGCACATAGCAATATAATTTAGCATTCTAGCACCTCACCAGATATTACAGCCCTTTACTTTCCTAGAACACTGCATCATTTCATTAATAGATCATAGCATTTACCTAGCATACTAAGCACACTCTAGCTCTATCCTAACTAGCACATAGCAATATAATTTAGCATTCTAGCACCTCACCAGATATTACAGCCCTTTACATTCCAAGAAAACAGTGCATCATTTCATTAATAGATCATAGCATTTACCTAGCATACTTAGCACACTCTAGCGCTATCCTAACTAGCACATAGTAATATAATTTAGCATTCTAGCACCTCACCAGATATTACAGCCCTTTATATTCGAAGAACACAGTGCATCATTTAATTAATAGATCATAGTATTTATCTAGCACACTCTAGCACTATCTTAACTAGCACATAGCAAGATCATCCAACATTCTAGCACCTTACCAGACCTTACAGCTCTTTATTTTCCTAGAACACAGTGCATCATTTCATTGTTAGATCATAGCATTTACCTAGCACACTCTAGTGCTATCCTTATTAGCACAAAATAAGATATTTCTTAGCATTCTAGCACTTTACCAGACCTACAGCTCTTTTGCTTCTCTAGAACACAGTGCATCATTTCATGAATAGATTATAGCATTCACCTAGGGCACTCTAGCGCTATCCCAATTAGCACATAGCAAGATAATTTTGCATTCTAGCACCTTACCTTACAGTTCTTTACACCTAGCACACTCTAGCGCTATCCCAATTAGCACAAAGCAAGATAATTTTACATTCTAGCACCTTGCCTTACAGCTCTTTACACCTAGCACACTCTAGCACTATCCCAATTAGCACATAGCAAGATCATTTAGCATTCTAGCACCTTACCAGACCTTACAGTTCTTTACTATCCTAGAACACAGTGCATCATTTCATTAATAGATCATAGCATTTACCTAGTGCTATCCTACTTAGCACATAGTAGTTAGAATTCTAGCACCCCACCAGACCTTACAGCTATTTACTATCCTGGAATACAGTCTTCATTACCATAGATCATAACAGTGCTTTATTATTTCTTTCCTACAGGATTATGATGCTTCTTTTTGTTTCTAAGCACCTAAGCTGGATTTTAATTTTAATTTGTTTTAGCTATTTCAGTTTTAACTCATGGTTACTTACTCCTAAAAGCTTACCTAGCAAAGTAATATAATTCATAAAAAATGTTATACAACATAATTGGCGGCTGTGTCATTTGATTTGTAAACCTAATACTCTAAATTTAGGAGTTTTTAATGTGTTAATTATTTCAAAAATGTACCTGGAATGTTATTTGAAAAAATTATAAAATGACCATTTTGTTTTATTCAATTCACTGAATCACAGTTATAGATGCACGCAAAAGTTTCTGAATTCACAGAACGCATTTTGTTTCTTAAACCTTTCTCAGCTTTGTCCAAATTTTCTTCCTACCATAAAATCTATCAGTTTAAAGGTATTTTTAGTTGCATGAAGAAATTTTTTCTCCTTACTTTTAATATACCCTCAGTAGTGAATAAATAATTGAAGTGTTTTATTATATTGTATTTGAATAGCATTAGGGTAGTTTATATGCAATCAGCTGTTTCAAAATCAAATATTTTATGCAATTACAAGCCTAAGTTTCAGATTAGGGTGAATATTGTTTTAGATAAGTGTATAAAGGTTGGTACTCATCAAAATGTTTAAACTCACTGCATTTTTTTGCACCAGTCCTAAGTCAGGAATCTGATGTTCAGTAGTTGTCGTTTGTTGATGTGGTTCATAAGTGTTTCTCGTTAAAGTTAAATCAAATCATACAAAGTAATAACTAATAACATTGTATTTTTCTTTGTAGAAATAATCACCCTTTTATAAAGAAGATATACAGACAACAGATGATACAGCAGCAAATGGAATTTGAACTTTGACCTCAATCCCATCATCCTTAATACAGGAAAGGCAACATCTGATATCAACAGATCCAAGGTTGTGTTGTAATGACCTTGAAAAAATAACCTCCACCATCAGACAACCATTTGCCATACAGAACTATCATTGAATAAAAGTGTGCATTTTTTGTATCGTAAAAGATGACAATTTTACATGTAACTTTCGTGTCTGTATCTTCTTTTACTTATATTTGTGCAGGTTAAATGCTGATGAAGCTGTAATTATATCTCCATGTTTTTATTTTTTACTGAATGTGAATATTTTTTTGACAGAATGTAATGTTGTGAACAATATAGTGATATTATTTATTGTAGTGTGACGATAGCCTTTACATTATAAATTTACTGGCAATTAAAAAGATAAGTATATTGTGTTCATGTCAGTATAACGTTTCGGGAAAGACAATGTATCTATATTATTATAAGGTGCTTGACAATATATTGAGATTTTATCCAAATAATATTATAGCCATGTAATGTTGTGATATTCAAAACTTTATTTTTACAAATTAGGATTATAGTATTTACAGTTATATACAAAAAAAAATGTATTTGTATTTATAAGTCAGTTATTCACAAATCTCTTTCAGGGTATAATAGATCTGAAATCTTAGTGGCATCTCAAATCTGAGTCAATCATTAAGAAATTTTAAAAATTTTAATTCAATTTTTCTGATTGTTCAGTTTTGTTTTTGTCTTGTTTTTGTAAATTTTCTTATTTTATTTTTTCTGTTATATTTACCTCATGTTACCAAAAATTCATTGAGACTAGGAATAAATTTCTCCTTATCTCCCTTTTTTTCCATCTTTTGTCTCTGTTGACAGTTGGGAGAACATTTCAGCATTAATAATTAACCAATCAGATGAAAACATTGAGGTCAGTCAGAACATAGTTGTTTGTATTTAGATATAGAATGTTGTTGTGTCAGAGATATTTATTTAGTTGTAAGCCTGATTAAATCTGTTATCATTTGCAATAAATCTCATTCCTTGCCAAACAAAGAGTTTCAATTCATGCCTTTTTAAGTTAGGGCTGAGTGGTAGCCTGCCAACAATGGGTTTATGAGTTCAAATCATTAATGTGGCAGTTGTGCTCGACTCTAATCTTAATTGAACAGGACTGTCAATTTTCCTACTGACTGTTGGTGGTTCTCTTCATGTACACCAGTTTCATCCAACTGCAAAACAGCCAAATATGCTGAAAATGGCATTAAATAACAATCAATCAATCATTGCAGAAAAGGAGTTTCCAGGGGAAAAACATATCTAGAATCTTACTTTCAACAAGATACTTGATTAATATGATAAGATGGATTAATATAATAAGATGGACTTCTCTTTATCTTGAGATCATTGCTTCTAATTTCAGGTCTTAGTTACCTAATAGGATGATATTGCAAAAAATGAGGTTCTAGGTATTAACACCAGCAACCATCTATGGTGACATACAAAGAGATCTCTAGATGCTGAGGTCATCATACTAAAACCTAACTGCAATGAGTGCAGATGTTACAGTAGTGTTCAAAACTCAGTTGGGCCTCAGTGGCTGAGTGGTCTAAGTAGTCTAAGTACTGTATCACTAGCATGTCAACACTGAGGTTGTGAGTTTGATACCTGCATGGTGCAGGTGTGTTCAACTCCAATTGCAATTCAGTAGGTTTGTCAATATCCCTACCCAATGTTGGTGGATCTCTTAGGGCATAACAGTTTCCTCCACCAATAAAACTGAATGCCACAAAATAGCTAAAAATGCTGAAAGTGACATTAAACACCAAACAATCAATCAACATTCGTTTTATTAGTTCTTTTCATATAATATATGTCCCCCTTCTGATATAACTTATTTATCAGTTGCAAAGAAAACTATTGCAAGTTGTCTGTTGCCCTTTCCAAACTTTATAAAATAAGAAGATGTGATATAATTGCCAATGAGACATCTCCACCAAAGACCAATTGCTGTAAAAGGTTAGTGCACGACTAAAGTTTTATTATGATAAAAAAAAAAATTAGAATTTCCTTATTATTGCAAAGTTTTAAAATAGCTTTAAGCAAGACATGATTTTTATTTTATTTAGATTATTACTTCAATTTGTCTGATGGAGAAGAAACAAAAAAGCAATTAAGTAAAAATCACAAAATTAATTTGGATAAAAATAAAGGAGTAATACCATCCATTCATTTGTCTCAATCAATATCTTTGTCCATAGTCTAATATTTATTGCTCTTCAAAACGCAGTTCACCATGAAACAAATGCTTTCATTGTATTTCCTAGGTCATTCAGAATTGTGCCCCTTTGAACTTTTTACCATGTAAATTTCCAACACAATCTCTTTGGCATTTTTTAATGTTTCTAAAGAAAAGTTGGTGCAATTTGTTTGATTTTAAAACGGATATTTACATATGCTTTGACATTGTAGTTTATAGGATTTTGTTGTAAATCTTTCAATTGAACTTTTAAACCAAAAGGTCTCCTGTGAAGTCCCTTTAAACAAACAAAAATCTCGAGTTATTGTGACTAATTGATAGGTAGATTGACTAATTGCCAGTGTTGAATGTCCAGTGGCATATATTTCATGACGTAATATGGTTATGAACCAATCATTTACTAGACAAAACGTCTGAACAAAAAGAGAAGTTGCAATGAGTGTGAGGCACTTTAACCCGAATATTTCAGTCGTTATATTCCGCTGATCTACGAAGGCTCTTCGTGTGGGAGAAAATCGGACACGGAAAGGGCTTGAATTATTCGAGTTAGAGGCACTTATTCATTTTGAGATCACCGGTCAAGGTCAAAGTCATAGTTACTAAAATATAATATGAGACAGAAAAGGAGTTTCCAGAAAAAATCTCCAGAACCTTACATGAAATTTCAACAAAACATTCAAACGTGGTTGTAAATAATAAGAGGCAGGTCTCTTTTGATTTTGAGATCATTGCTTCTAATTTAATGTTCAGACCAGAGACATATAATACAAGATGTCTCCGGTCATAATAGTTGCTAGAAATAAGACGAAAGTGCAAAAAATGGAGATATTAACACCAGAAACCATATTTGGTCACACACAGAGATATCGGTTGTCTGAGGTCATAATTTCATAGAGATAACGACAATGAGTATAGAATACGGCTTCCCCGAATATATCTTGTCTTGTCTTTTATATCACTTATGTTTTTTTTTTTTATCATTTTACCATTACGAGGTTATGATAATTTTTTTATTATCTTGTCACTCTAAGATCCGCAAATAATTCCAAAAAGAAAAAAGGTTAGTTAATGCTGTACATTCTATCTAGCGAAGTTGGTCTAGTTTGTCTTATGTAGATACGTATGAAATTTAAAACGACCAGCTCTGATGGTGGCATGTAGTAGAACCCGGATTTTCCTAGGGGGGCAGTCTATAATTGTTCTTTGGTTGAAGATTTCTTTATCTTTTTCTGTTCTACACGATACTGCTTGGAATCTGTTGACGTTTGTGTTTTGTTTTGTGTCTTTATGGCGGTTTCAGAATGTTTAAACTGCCAACAATGACAATTGAGTTGGCGAGTGTGTACATCATCGTCAGTATCAGTCTCAGTCGATATTTTGGGTTTTTCTATTCAAGTGTGTTATGAGTAGTAACGAATATTGTTGCTCCTTTTTGTACCATTCCCAGTCTATTGTTAATATTCTGGCAAAATAGCCACCATCTTTCATCTGATACTACAATGTACTATATACCTGCCAACCCTCCTGTTCAAAAGATGAATATCGGGAAATCTGCCGCTTGCCGGTACCCTCCCGTGCGGCAGTATAGTTGAATGTTTGAATTGAATTATAAGAAAGGTATTGAACAGAAAAGATTGAGTTGCATACTTCAAATGCACCATATTTTATTTACCGTCATGGATAAATACTTGAAACAGAAATACTGCTCCTGTAAATCTGTATATTTGTGACAAAAATATGAAAGAACATTTTAAAGAAAGGAACCAACATCACCATATTAAAGAAATTAAGTATATTTAGTAACACATATATGTGTTTTGTAGATAAATAAATAGAGAGGTCATACATTTCACTTGAAAATGTCGTTCGCGCAAAATCCCCTCCCCCTCAGCTGTCAGCTGTCATAGTCGAGTGGGGCATCCTCTTTGAAGTTTTCAGAGGTTGGCAGGCATAATGTACTATAATAACATAGTACATGAAGTTTCAGCTGTCATATGCCCCCTTTACCATTAATTACTGACTTGAGAAAATTCACATCTGTAATAAAATAACGCATAATAAACAATATTTTAATTGTATTAACATAAACAGAGATATATAATATTATATTTTGACCGCTAGTTAACGTTTTGTTATTGTAGCCCATGCACCAAGCATGCGGAGGGTATAATGTTTATAGTGTTTGTTGACGGAACAGCATCGTCATATCATCCTTGAGTTTGTATAAAACCAAAATACATAAGACCCACTGCACGAAAACAGGATATAAAAATATAATGTAAATTTCTTTGAATTGATTCGTCAGTTCAATTAAGGGTATTTGTCAAGTTTGATTACCCCAGCCTTACACAAAAATAAATTAAATCAACATTAGAAAGTTATAAGTATTTGTGATTATACCACTATCATTTGGATACTGGTAGACTTAGGCTTTTAAAACATTTCAAAAAGATGACACGTTCTTCCCTTCAACTTTACTGATTAGAGAGGTTTCCACTGGTAGATTATGAACGTCTTTTGGCATTAAAGGTCACATAATACAGGCTTTAATATATTTATTAAAAAAAATAACAAATTCTTGTTGCAACTGAAGCTGTTTATGACAGTACTGTATCATCATTACTGAATACATTTTAATCAACCAAAGGTGGTAGCAGAATCTGACATTGAAGGTGCAAATGTATATAAAGAAACTGTTCCATCGTTATATGCGGGTACAACTATGTCTGTATAGCCGTCAGCGTTGACATCAGCAAAAGCAAATTGTCCAACTGTTCCCTTGCCAACGTCTACAAACTTATGTGATAGGTAGGACCAGTCGTCTGTGCGAGAACTGGATGGTTCCAATATATACCCCTTGCCATCATCATCCCCGGATACCAGTATGTAAGGTTTCTTATCTCTGCAGAAAGAAAAAAATATTGCATTCACGGTAGTGTTCACTCAAAGTGCGTTTTCTATAGCATTTCACTATAATTAAACCATTTTAGAAGACTGCTGTTTCAATGCTTACGTTGCATACGTTTTAACACGTTTTCCAAAAATATAGTGAGAAAAGGGCATTATTCAAAAGGAATGCATAGTACGTTTTGAGTATATTGCTTTTAGCACAAAGACTTAATTGTTTGTTTTTATTTTTGGCTTTGCGATTTCAGTTTACTAGTAAGTTTGACTTGGTCAGAATATTTGAAACAACTCTTTTTTCATCCTTCTTATTAACAACCGGGAAATCATGTATTCCTTAAACATTGATCATAGTAAAATAACAGCTTCTCATCATGAAAGGAAATAAACTCATCATAGATACCAGGACTAAATTTTGTATAAACGTCTGACGCGCGTTACGTCTACATAAGACTCATCAGTGACGCTCGAATCCCCAAAAGTTAAAAAAGGCCAAATAAAGTACGAAGTTGAAGAGCATTACGGACCAAAATTGCTAAAAGTTTTGCCAAATACAGCTAAGGTAATATATGACTGAGGTAGAAAAGCCTTAGTTTTTCAGTAAGGGAGCTACCATTTGATTTTTATGGGGGGGGGGGGCTAGGATGAAAAATTTTGTCCTGCATCTTTAGTTGTAATCTCTGTCCTGCCTTTTTACTTTTCACTCTATTCGGTCCTGCCTTTTTTTTTATTAGTTTATCCTGACTTTTTTTACCTAAATTGTCATCCTGCCTTTTTTTTTTGCAAAGTGTCTCATCCTGCCTTTTTTTTTTAATCAAAACTCCTGTCCTGCCTATTTTTTTTCAAATTTCATCCTAGCCCCCCCCCCCCCCCCCCCCCCCGTTGGGAGTCAACATATTATACGTACGTTGTGTTTTGTTTCATTGGGTAAAACCCAAAAGCTGAACCAGGAGCACCTTTTCCTGTCCCTGAAGTAGCTGGTGTAAATCCTGTAGCTAAAGTGTGACGTTCGAATTTACCAACCCTTTAAAGAAAAGATACCAGTTATGATTAAATTATTTTCAGCCAATATATGTTCTATAATTATACAGATTTACATAGAAGGCTGTATTGGGTTTTTGATCCGAAAAGGAACTATACTCGTCTTTTTTCCTACAATTCATATATACATGTATATAGCAACGCATTATACTTAATTGGATGGATCAGATAAATTATCAGAATTAAAACACAAGACAACCGTGCACCAAACACATACATACAGAGTGGCATGCCAACAGCTATAAAACTAAAATTACGTTTTACCTAAAATCGTCTGGTATTTCATATGCCAATACGGAACCATTGTTGCCATTGGATACTACAAGTAAATCTTGTTTACCGTCCAGATTAAGATCTCTCACTTCTATATCAAATAGGGCTCCTGCATTACTATCAACAACACGAGAATGGATCTGAAAAATACGGTTTTATAAGTATTTTTAAAAGAAACAATGTATAAGCGTTGATTCTTGAAAAAGAAACTAAGTGTAGAGAACGCCACCTACAGTAGAAACCATACTTTGGAAATATAACTTCATGTCGATTTTTTAATTGATTGCTTAAATACGTTCTGTTAAATCTTAGAACAATCCCATGATATCAGTTACTCATATGTTGATGGTAATTTCAACTCTTCTTGTGGTCTTCTTTTATAGCACAAAGCGTTAAAATATGTTGCGACTAAAACTTTCAAATGGGTAATAAAATCATAACTAACATTACTAACGTGATTATTAAAAAAAAACACAAAAAAACACAAAAAAAAAGCACAGTCGCATAAAAAAAGACCTAAAAAAAGGATTTAAAAACCTTCTTATAAAAATCATGTCAAAAACAAGTAAGTTTTATATCAAATGTGTTTACTTTGGACTTATCTGTCCATCTGTTCTGGCTGTCGGTCGTCCAATGAATGGATAGTTTACGTGTGAAAAACTCTGTTGTTGCTATAACATCAAGTGTTCCATCTGGCGTTGCTATTTTCAAATTTCTAAAGTACACATCAGGACCATGTGTGATCACGTGTTCTTGCCATACGGATGTGTATTGGTGGTTGTCAGGATTCTCCAACCACAACAACTCGCTGTCCTTTGAGGCTACAATATATAGTAGAAAAGACGTAAGTGAGAGGCTTCAAGCTTAATCTCTTCTGTCAAAATTGAGTGGACAATTTCCAATTTAAACTTATTGTACATTATAAAGGTAGTCATAGAAATACGCTGAAGAACTAGCTATATATATAGTAGGATAAGAGCATTAGAAATTATACAAATGATAAACAAAGCAAGAAAATGATACAAAATTAACAGGTTTATAATTCAAGTACAAACAACGTGTTGCGAACGTACGGTCTCCTACTGAAGAAACCATACTCGGGCAATATAAATTCAATCATAGTGATTTTATAAATCGTTGCCTTAAAAAAAAACGTTCAGTTTAATTCTTACAACAACCCCATGATATCAGTTACACCTATGTTGAAGTTAATTTCAACTATCCTTAGTCTTTTATTAAGAAAACAGAACATTAAAATACGCTGCGAATAAAACGTTGAAATGGATCTAAACACTGATTTACCAATATCTCGTATTAAAATGTTTTCATTAATGATGTGTTTTAACGAACAATACTTACAGAATATTGTAAAAATAGGTTCTCTGGCTCTGCATGTGACTATGTCAAGGTCACCATCCCCATCCATGTCCTTGAACAAAACTCTATGATAAAACCAGTTTCCTTCCTTGGTCCCGGTTATTTTGTATGGACCTTGTGGACTACCAGTAGAAATGTCTACCAAATAGATGGCACCTTTTGTATGAAATGGTACCAAAAATCCATCAGGTATGACCACCATTGATTTTCCAAACACAGAATCTGAAAGGATGTAATTAAATAGTTAGTAAGATAAGTATCTTGGAAAATATGGAATCGAATGAATGCCTTATCGGAGCATCGTAATTTCTCTAGATTTAAAGCAGTTAGCCAATCAAGATATAAAATCATGAAAATGGAAGACATAAAAAAACAAAGAGATAAATCTATGCGATAACTCTTAGTAAAAAAACCAAGCACTCAGCACTGAAGCCCTGATATGTTTCTCTACCATGCACATGCACTGTTTTATGGCTAATACTAGTAGTACAAGTCAAAATGTGGAACAACTATAATTGCAAGTGTTTTCCGTTGATGTAGTTTCATTTCAAAACATATTGTTGTCATGTCTTTTGTCTCTGTTTTAAATATCTAATCTCGTACCGTTTTCAAAACAAACTTTTATCAAAATTGTGAAAATTCTTATCAATATTTAACAGGTGGCATCTGTATAGAATTGAAGATATAATGAATATGAGGAAACAGCAATAAAAAAATGTATTGTTTATTACTTTTATAAGTATATATTTTAAGGTATAATTTTTTTTTTTATAAAATCTCATTTGTACCGGTCTCATTTGTCCACCTCAGTTAAATCCGTTTTCCCCAATTTTAAATATTTCAATAGAAATAGGATGTCAATAGTCTTTTGATAATCTTTTTCGCTTCCCGTTCAATGCTGAATCAATTGAATGACAAGAAAGTGCAACACTTATATGAAAATAATTCTATTCGGTCAAAACAAAGTTACCCGAAAGATTCCATACTGACCACTTACCGGGTACACCTGCAACTTCGTTAGGCCAAGCCAATCCTCCGGCCAATTTAACTGTCCGTGTCTGTTCAAAGTTATCATAATGGTCTCCCACATTTGATATCATTTCTACATTACCACCAGAGAATGGCGAACCAGTAAATGTCGAAATTAACAAATCATATTTGTTCGAGTTTGCTGTGTTTGTTCTAAAGTTTAGGAAAGCTGCATTCTTTACACTGATTTGTCCAATTTTCCGTGGTAAATCAAAACATTTCAAGTTTGCAATATTTAATGCAAACAATAAAGTGACGAATTTATAATTCATCTCTAGAAACAGAACCTATTAACTAAACGTATTCAAATGTTGAGGACTTGGAATATGACGATTATTTATAGATAACGAGTTCATAAAAGCACATGGCTTTCCATGCGTTTCTTTTGTAAAGATCAGGTGTTTCTTATCTCATTGAATTATATATACTGGTCAAAGTGAAGTCTTTAAATTTTGACACGGTCAAATTTTAACAGCCCCAGTTGTCATGTTAACAATGAAAGTATCAACAAATTCTATGTTATACATATTGGTAACTCTCGTATAATTTTGTAATGATCATCGACGAATTACGTGTAGACATTTTGTTTGTCCCGTCTTGTTTCGTTATTGAAGCTCATCTCTCATGAATTCACAGTTGCTGTAAAAAATACAGTTGGAATTTCATTGTTACAGTACATAATGTACTAGTATTACAGGTTCACAACTAACCTGTTTAAAACCAGTTTTCACATAGGACAAACATGAATGCATATATATGTGATGTATATGCCTTTTTTCGCAAACATTTTACTGGTTGCATCCAGAAGTACAAACATGTACGTCAAGACGAGGATACTCGCTTGAAGGGTTGAATGAGTAATCCATTTCATAGTGGGAGTAGACATAGATTGTTGGATATTCATATAGTTTTGAGTGGATTAATAATTATCATGGGATTGAGGTCGTCAAGGCTAATCCGCCTTTTATGTTGAGATAAAGATTAATAACGGAAATGAGAAATGTGTCATAACGACAACAATTCGACCAAAGAGCAGAAAACAACAGAAGGCCAACAATAGGTCTTCAACACAGCGATCGAGAAAATCGCACACCCGGAGGCGGAGCTTCAGCTGGCCCCTTAACAGGGATACTAGTTCAATGAAAATGAATGTCACACCAACATTTTAAAATTAAAAAAAAACACAAAAGACCCAAAAAGTACAGATGCTCATGACTTCGGCTAGACGCAAAAAGCGGCGGGGTTATACGTTTTTTGTGAGGTAACCCTCCCTTAGATGCCTATCAAAATTTTGTAACCTTCATATATGTGGTTGTCGCTATCTTCTCATGTTTGTATGAGAAAATTTACCACAATTTTTTAATTCGTCAATAGCTTTGTCTTGATTCCAAGAATTGTATAGCTTGGTGTGTCCGCTTGTTGTTTGTTTCAGCCTGTGTTTTGAACTGTTTTTGTTTTTGGTTGACTTGTATTGTTAACAAAAAAGAAACAAAGGTACATGTATACATGTATACAGAAATATGTTTGACGGGCGTCTGCAACGTCGAATTTTAATCATGATGCAAAATATTTGTTACTTTTCTTGCAAACAGTTTTAATAAGAAATTAAGTAAAGAACCTGAGCATACAAAGTATTGTATTTTTTGTGTCTTTAATCCTAATGGAAATACAAAACAGATGCATATAGCAAACACAAATATATATAACTAAACTACTTAAACCATTTTACATGTGCCTGATCTTGTTTGAACTTACATGCTATGAATAAAATGTTCTAATTTATAACTTCATAGACAAACACAGTTTGCTTTGCATTTGCAATCAAAAGCTGATTTCTTTTTCTGTCGAAATGTATCGCAACAGGACTTTCCAATCCATCATTCTGAGATAAAACTTGTCTGTTTTGAAGTCCATCAGGAGACAGTACTACTATTCGATGTAATTTTGAACAAGCTACTTTAATACATGTACACGTTTTCGCTGTTATCTACTGCTATGCCACGAGGGCTCATCAAAATATTCTCATCTTTGAATGTCCAGACTGCTTTGCCTTTCATGTCACAACAACTTACAGTTTTAGCGTTAGTATAATAAAGATTGTTATCGAGCATCTGAATGTATGCCCCTGAAGATAAATTAAACTGTATTATAGCAGTACTTCTTTCGTCCAGAGGGTTTAATTTGATAATACCTTTTGAGCGAACACAAACCAACAGAGAGTTATTGTGTAGAATATACTTAGTTGTCTTCATATCTATATCTATCAAATTGACTCCTTTATTTGCATCGCTGTTTGACGTTACAACTACTTTTTTATCATCTAGAAACGCTATATCATATGCGTAGGCAGGCTTTACGGAAATGTTACTAAGTCTTTTCCAGTCGGTACTGAAGACACATACACTTTCGGCACTAAAGTGAAAGTCACTTAAAGCATAATTTCCGCTCGGCAGAGCAATAATTCCTCTAATTACTTTAAGATCAGTTTGGATTTCTTTAGCAAGTCTGAATTTAACATCAGTGATTATTCTAATTCTCGTTCCTTCAAGTTTTAACTGAGCTTGTTTTTTTTGTGTATGATCAAAGAAAGTTTACACGGACCTCTCTTTACCTTTACTGAACCAAACGTTTCATACTATTGGTAATGTTGTCTATTTTGTCATCGATGTTGAAGAGTAAAGTATTTTCATCCACACTGTGGTCTTCAATGAGCGACTGTGTTTAAGACTCAACACTATCTAACTCTGATGAGATTATTCGCAATTCATAGTATGTTTGAAAATCCATCGCGTACCTGTCCATATCTTGTAATTGTTGTTCAGCTTTGTTTGTGGTATCAGTCTTCCTTTCGAGGATCTGTAAAGTGTGGTTCATATCAATATTTATTTTTTCTGTAATCTCAGATATATAATTTCTGATCTTCCTTTCTAATTTGTCAAAATGGTCATTAATCTTTTTTCCTTGCGTCGCTGATCTGGGACAACATAGTTTCTTCTTGCGGTTTTATACTTCCCTGTTGTTTCTTTAACACGTTCTGTAGAGTTTTGATGTTTTCATTATTATCTTTCAAACTTTGTTTTGTTTCATGGCAAAGTATTGACTTTTTAACGTTTTCTCAGTATCATCTTACTTAGGGGAATTATCCCCTTGCATCCTTCATGCTTTTCAATGCATTTAGGACAGATAATTGTATCATGACCTTGGCAAACCATTTGATATTGTTCATTAATATGTTCCATGCACATATTACTGGTTTGTGAAATACATGACGACATCGACAAGAAGTCCAAACAGTGTTATATGTCGATGGTCACAGATATCACAATGTTACTGAATTGATGCCATTTAATGTTTCCTGCAAAGAAAAGGTGTCTGCATAATTGTTTTGCACCATGCAAACAATCTGTATTGAAGCAATTTTCTTGGTTTGTTTAACCCAAAATGTAAACAAGTACGGAAATATCGCAAAGTTGTTGAGTTACCGCCATTTAATGTATTCTGAAAATAAGAAAGACACAACATATTTTCCCAAGCAATCGATAAATCGATAAGAATCAAATTAACTTGTTTTGATAAATCCACAACAAATTTTAATCCAGCAGCTAGTAAAAACAGAATTTCCCTAGGTTGTGTGAACGGAGTCTGAACGAAATAAAATTGAGAATGGAAATGGGGAATGTGCCAAAGAGACAACAACCCGACCATAGAAAAAAACAACAGCAGAAGGTCACCAACAGGTCTTCAATGTAGCGAGAAATTCCCGCACCCGGAGGCGTCCTTCAACTGACCCCTAAACAAATATATACTAGTTCAGTGATAATGAACGCCATACTAATTTCCAAATTGTACACAAAAAACTAAAATTAAAATAATACAAGACTAACAAAGGCCAGAGGCTCCTGACTTGGGACAGGCGCAAAAATGCGGCGGGGTTAAACATGTTTGACGTAAATTTTACATTGAGGTTCTGAAAAAGGAAATCACCAATTCACCAACATTCCAACTGACTCCATTTTCAGAAAACGGAATCTGTAACAAACATAAACTTTTAGCCACCGCTTTACAAGCAGAGCCAAATACAATGAAAGTCCCAACTATGTATTGGCTTCCGAAGCTACACAAAACCCCTTACAAATATAGATTTATTTCGTCTTCAAGCCATTGTTCAACTACTAAATTGTCTATTCTTCTTACCAGCACACTTGGTACAATTAAAAACCTGATAATAAATTGTTCAAATAAGGCCTTCGAAAATAGTGGAATAAATTACTTTTGGAGTGTCAAGAACTCGTTGGAAGTACTTGATAAATTGCATGCTTATATTGGTGATTTGAATCTGTTCAAAGTTTTGATTTTTCTACCCTGTATACCACATTGCCTCACATTCTCATTAAGAAAAAATTCACACACCTAATTAAATGGGCATTCAAAAAATCAGAATGTGAATATATATGTTCAAACTCTTTTAGGTCATTTTTTAGTAGCAATAAACAAAAAAACTATGTTAATTGGACATGCTTTGATACTATATATGCCCTTGAATTTTTACTAGATAACATTTTTGTTCGCTTTGGAGATTCCGTATATCGTCAGATTATCGGAATTCCAATGGGGACTAACTGTGCACCACTTATTGCGGACCTGTTTTTGTATTGTTATGAGTTACAATTTATGACAAAAATAAGCAAAGACCCATCGAAACAACATCTGATAAACAAATTTAATAATACTTTTAGATATTTGGATGATATTTTTGCTCTCAATAATGACGACTTCAGTATGTATTAATGAAATTTATCCTGTTGAACTTACTTTAAATAAAGCTAATACTAACAATGACCACTGCCCTTTTCTCGATCTTGATATCTATATCACTAACGGAAAGCTGAATACTAAAATTTATGATAAAAGGGATGATTTTTCATTTCCTATCGTTAATTATCCGTTTTTAGATGGTGACGTTCCGTTGTCACCATCTTACGGTGTTTATATATCTCAACTTGTACGATTCGCTCGTGTATGTAACAATGTTTTCGATTTTAACGAGAGAAATTTATGTATTACTGAAAAATTATTACACCAGGGTTTTCGATATCACAAACTAGTCAAAACATTTACTAAATTTTATCATCGGTATAAAGACATCATTCGTAAATATAGCTCAACATGCAGACTTCTAATACGTTCAGGTATTTCACATCCAATTTTTTATGGTAATATTCTTTATAAAGCACAAAAGTGTCAGTATTCACCTCAAAAACTTACAAAACCTTTGAATAGACTTATTAAGAAGGGATATAATTACGATACTGTTGTCAAGTCATTAAAGATTGCATATTTTGGCGTTAATATTGAGTCACTGATAAGGTCTTTGCATCGGAACTAAACACATTTATTCTAAAAACAGTTGTTGGCATGACACGGGTTATGTTCTTCTCATATATGTTATGATGGTATGATACTAAACCCCTAACGGGAAGGATTGTGCCTGATGTTCATATGATGAAATCATAACCTTTCAGTCAGTTTAATTTAAGTCTGGAGCTGGCATGTCAGTTAACTGCTAGTAGTCTGTTGTTATTTATGCATTATTGTCATTTTGTTTATTTTCTTTGGTTACATCTTCTGACATCAGACTCGGATTTCTCTTGAACTGAATTTTAATGTGCGTATTGTTATGCGTTTACTTTACTACATTGGTTAGAGGTATAGGGGGAGGGTTGAGATCTCACAAACATGTTTAACCCCGCCGCATTTTTGCGCCTGTCCCAAGTCAGGAGCCTCTGGCCTTTGTTAGTCTTGTATTATTTTAATTTTAGTTTCTTGTGTACAATTTGGAAATTAGTATGGCGTTCATTATCACTGGACTAGTATATATTTGTTTAGGGGCCAGCTGAAGGACGCCTCCGGGTGCGGGAATTTCTCGCTACATTGAAGACCTGTTGGTGACCCTCTGCTGTTGTTTTTTATTTGGTCGGGTTGTTGTCTCTTTGACACATTCCCCATTTTCATTCTCAAATTTATTGTGAGATCTCAACCCTCCCCCTATACCTCTAGCCAATGTAGAAAAGTAAACGCATAACAATACGCACATTAAAATTCAGTTCAAGAGAAGTCCGAGTCTGATGTCAGAAGATGTAACCAGAGAAAATAAACAAAATGACAATAATACATAAATAACAACAGACTACTAGCAGTTAACTGACATGCCAGCTCCAGACTTCAATTAAACTGACTGAAAGATTATGATTTCATCATATGAACATCAGGCACAATCCTTCCCGTTAGGGGTTTAGTATCATACCATCATAACATATATGAGAAGAACATAACCCGTGTCATGCCAACAACTGGTTTTTGAATAAATGTGTTTAGTTCCGATGCAAAGACCCTATAAGTGAATCAATATTAACGCCAAAATATGCAATCTTTAATGACCTGACAACAGTCTCGTAACTATAACCTTTCTTAATAAGTCTATTCAAAGGTTTTTTTAGTTTTTGAGGTGAATGCTGACACCTTTGTGCTTTATAAAGAATATTTCCATAAAAAATTGGATGTGAAATACCTGAACGTATAAGAAGTCTGCATGTTGAGCTATATTTACGAATGATGTCCTTACACCGATGATAAAATTTAGTAAATGTTTTGACTAGTTTGTGATATCGAAAACCCTGGTGTAATAATTTTTCAGTAATACATAAATTTCTCTCGTTAAAATCTAAAACATTGTTACATACACGAGCGAATCGTACAAGTTGAGATATATAAAAACCGTAAGATGGTGACAAGGGAACGTCACCATCTAAAAATGGATAATTAACGATAGGAAATGAAAAATCATCTCTTTTATCATAAATTTTAGTATTCAGCTTTCCGTTAGTGATATAGATATCAAGATCGAGGAAATGGCAGTGGTCATTGTTAGTATTAGCTTTATTTAAAGTAAGTTCAACAGGATAAATTTCTTTAATATACATACTGAAGTCGTCATTATTGAGAGCCAAAATATCATCCAAATATCTAAAAGTATTATTAAATTTGTTTATAAGATGTTGTTTCGATGGGTCTTTGCTTATTTTTGTCATAAATTGTAACTCATAGCAATACAAAAACAGGTCCGCAATAAGTGGTGCACAGTTAGTCCCCATTGGAATTCCGATAATCTGACGATATACGGAATCCCCAAAGCGAACAAAAATGTTATCCAGTAAAAATTCAAGGGCATATATAGTATCAAAGCATGTCCAATTAACATAGAAGCCCACTTACTTATTCAGTATCAAGAGCTGCACCAAAAGCGCATGACACGTCAATCGCCTCTCAAACTCCTTTTGAGGATTTTAAATGAATAAAAATAATCAAAGAGCTGAATAGCTCTGAGGGGAAAGACGACCCTTGTTTCTATTTAATTAATTTTTTTTGGAAAGGGGGGGGGGGTATCTTTTGATAGTCTTCATATAAAGAATTATAAAAGAGAACAGCTAGAACATGCAGAAAAGTTTGACAATATTGAAATCAATTGTTGTTTATGTAATTTCATTTCCTTAGTTTAGGATTCAATTTGGACCAATGGAAGAGATCTGCACTTTCTAAATTTAAACATTTGATTAAAGTTGATAGTTAATTATCTAAAATTCAACTGAATTCTGTCATTTCACAACAACTACAATATTTTTTGAAATCTTGATTGTTTACCACTGAACTGCAGGCTAGGACCATTTTCCATTTTTTGTGACAGTACTCTTGGATTTTTCATTTTTTTCATAAGAAAGTGTGGACTGAAAAATCTATTCAGTTTTACATTTCCATTGATAAAGTTCCCAGTTACAACTCTCATCACAGGGAAACAGGTACTAATAAAAAACAATATGATTGATGTAAATTGTGTGAAGCTTGTTTCCCCAAATACTAAATTTGAAATATTTGTAAATTTCATGAATAAATAGTATAGGTTGAAACTACAAAATGCAACATATTAATTTTTTATTTTTTTTTACCATTACAATGATTATGTTGGTACACAAAAATTTAGTTTTAATGGAAGACTACTAATCCAATGAAATGTCACATTTTAAGTGTTTAAATACATTAACTTTTATTTTAGTGGATAATTACTCATCAGTTGAGGTGCTCCTTTCTGCATGTTCTAGCTGTAGGAAGATTCTCAAAACAGAATTTTTACAGAAAAAAAATCAATAAAATCGTTTCTCTCCCCTATCTAATGTAACCCCACGATCTTTGTTTACTTTGAAAGTTGCTGACCTACAAATTAAAGTATTGCATGTTGATGTTTGAATCATCTACAGCAAACAATATTATGTTTAGATTTAGCAAATACCAATTTGTAATTAGTGCACGATCTCTGGGAATGATTTAAATAACCAATGAAGGATATCCTTGCTTCTGCATAGTGTGGCATTCCAAGAATGACGTCACTATAAAATACAATGTAGGTTGGATATATTTAGAATATCTCGTCATACTGATTTGTCCGGATTGTAAAAGAAACGTAAATAGTGTAAATGAGAGCTCAAGATACGATAATTTCGTCAGAAACAGAAGGGAAATGTGTAAAAAAGTGTTTAAAGTCAAACTATTCATTTCTGGGTCTCCTTCTCTTCAATCTAAGTAAGATTTGTTGGGGGGTTTTCCACACTATAAAAAACAAAATGAATGATGTGAGGGAATGTCACTCTGGTCAACCCCATAGGGGATTGACGGCTTGAAGCCGTCTTTCCCCCAAAAAACAATCGTACATCAATGGATAAAAACAAATCACCAAATTTCATAAAAATTGATGAAATCATTTTTGAGTGGTTATTGTTAGTGTCGATCATCCAGCCGCTTTATTTTTTTTAAAGTATAGCGTCTTGATGAAAAGTGATATAAAATGGTAATTTATGACATTCAGAATAGTTTCGGATTTTTTAGCTTGTTTTTAAAGATATTGTCCAAGACGAATAACCGAGAAGTTGGTTATTAACTTTGGAAGATTTATATTACGATAATAGTATTGAAAAGCCCGAGTGTATCGATTATTGTTTAAATCTATTTATATTTTTTTGGTGACGACTTAAAAGTCGTGTATAACACCAGACAGCGTAGCTTCCATGACAGCGAAGGAAAATAACAGCCAATCATACCTTTGTAAGATGATACAACAACACAAACTGTTACATAATTTTTAAAGCAAACCTGAAACATCGAGTAGTTATATTCTTTCATGCATATCTCTGCTACGCAAGCAAGTTAATAATTATACAATAAATGGCAATTTTTGTATTGACTGGGAC
This sequence comes from Mytilus edulis, assembly GCF_963676685.1. Taxonomy (NCBI): domain Eukaryota; kingdom Metazoa; phylum Mollusca; class Bivalvia; order Mytilida; family Mytilidae; genus Mytilus; species Mytilus edulis. The sequence continues at coordinate 40,442,716 of NC_092350.1, forward strand.
CACTCGAACAGTCGTGTGTACACTATAAATACATTTTGGAGTTGATTTGTAGTATCTTTATCTTTATAAATACTTGATGGAAAAGTGGTACTTCTGGTTTTCTTTCATATGTTTCATGATAATTGCATTGTCTTTTTAAAAGAATGATATTTACTTGAATATTTCAGGATATTATTTTCAATGATAATCTGTGAAATTATTTCCCATTATAATACATTTTTTTTAACAATTTACTTTAATTCCAATACACTATTATTATTGCATAGTATTTGTAAAGATTAAGTTTTTTTAAAAATTTTTCAATAGTTATACTACCCAGATTGAATTTCACGGCAAAGGAAAAAATATCCTAGGAAAATATTTTCCTCTAGATAAAAAGATAACAACACATACAGTAACATTTTTTTTTTAAATTTTGCTTTAAACCATGACGCCGAAATATGAACTTCACCCATAATAAGTTTGTTGTATCTATCTGTAGTGTATAAGGGAGTTTGAATCTTGATATGTGTACAAAAAGGGGGAGATGAGAGATGCGCAATGTTGTACACATTTACAGGAGGGAACGCAATCCAAAACTATAAGCAGAAGAAAAACAAACAAAGTATATCTAGAAGATGCCATTTTGTACATACACCAAACGGTCAAAATGATTTATGCTCGATTTTTTTTTAAAAACAAATGCATTTATCTTATACAAACATATAAGAAGTGGGACACATTGTTATGAAGAGTAATTTAAATATACTGTTAGTTAACAAAGTCTGGACTGGTCAACTTAAAATAGAAAAATACTTTTTTTGCACTTTTAAAAGACCTTTTTTTTCACACTAAAAAAAGTTCATAACAGAATACAAATGTTGTCAGTGAATATATACCAATTGGCTATCTTAACCTTGAAATAAAACTATGGCATGAGGAAAACATTTAAAATTCGATTTTATTCAAAACAATAGACAGTAAAACAATAGATCCAGCATCAATGAAAGGAGGTGTCAATGAGACAGCAACCGGTGAACCCAATGACATACATTACCAAAAGTAGACATCAACATAATTAAGAGGTCATACTGTAGACTAAAACAAAAATTGAGAATAAAAGTACCAAAAGGTCAACATTATACAAATAAGAAGATGCGGTATGAATACCAATGAGACAATTATAAAACATGATCACACTGAACTAAATAAAGAAGTTAAAAATATGAAAAAAATCAAACTGATGCTAATAATAATCTACAGGGAATAAAGACTTCATGGACGATTTCAAGGTAAATCACGAAAACAACGTAAAAGAAGTAAGATCGGTTAAGTCATCCATTAATAAAGTAGCAAATGATCTTGCAGATAAAACTTTGGAGCTGAGAAATGAAATTAAAACAGTAGTCAATACCGCAAAACAAGAAAATGAAAATCTACAGAGCACCGTTATTGACCTTCAATGCAGATCAAAGAAGAATAACTTGGTGTTTACTGGTTTGACGGAAACCGAAGGAGAAAACACTGTACATATGTACTTTTGTATGATATTTTTGTTTTATATCTATGCTACTACATGTAACTTCAAATACACAAATATTTTTTTTACTTTGATTTCCAATCAAAACACGATTGTTTTTTCTGTCGAAATGTATTCCATAAGGTTGAAACAATCCATCCACACTTGAAATGAAATTAAAACAGTAGTCAATAACGCAAAACTAGAAAATGAAATCTACAGAGCACCGTTATTGACCTTCAATGCAGATCAATGAACAATAACTTTGTGTTTACTGGTTTGACGGAAACCGAAGGAGAAAACACTGTACATATGTACTTTTGTATGATATTTTTGTTTTATATCTATGCTACTAGCAAATGGTTCTAATTTATAACTTCAAATACACAAACATGTTTTTTGCTTTGATTTCGAATCAAAACACGATTGTTTTTTCTGTCGAAATGTATTCCATAAGGTTTAAACAATCCATCCACACTTGAAAGAAGTTGCCTGTTCTGTTGTCCATCAGGGGATAAAACCACTATTCTATGTAAAGCAGAACAAGCTACATAAACGTTTCCGTAGTTATCTAGCGCTATTCCACGTGGATATTTTAATATGTTCTCATCTTTAAATGTCCATATTGCCCCGCCGTTCATATCACAACATACAATACTTTTAGGTCCATCGTAAGTAAAATAAATTTTGTCATTAAAAACTTCAATATATGAAAAAGGGGGCAAATCATACTTCCATATAGCAGTACTTCTTCCGTCCTGAGGGTTAAGTTTACAGACACCATCTCCTTTTGCGCAAATGAACAATGACCCATTATGATGTTTAATCCCATAGCACTGATACTTCGTTGGTATAAGTGTAACCTTTTCTGTATCGATGTCTATTATACTGACTCCGGTAGACTGTTCGTTGTTTGACGTTGTAGCTACAGTTTTATAATCTATATACGTTATATCAAATGCATTGGCGGGTTTAACTGAGATTTGACTCAGTATTTGCCAGTCGGTACTGAAGACAAGTACATTTTTGGTACTATAGTCACTTAAGGCAATGTTTCCATTTGGAAGAACGACAATACCTCTAATGTCTTGAACGTCTGGTTTTACGGTTTTCACTAGACTTGGTTTGATATCAGTAATTGATCTAATCTTTGACTCTACTAATTGTGCTTGTTTTGTTTTGTGTGTTACGAGAGACAATTTACAATGAGTCTTCTGTACCTCAAGTGAACCGAATGATTGAATACTTGATGAAAGGTTGTCGATTTTGTCATCAATATTGAATAGTATAGTAGGTGCATCCAATATGTGATCTCCAGTGATCGACTGCAGGTACGACTCAGTAGTAGCTGCTTCTAATGAGATTTTCTGTAATCCAAAGTACGTTTGAAGTTCGGTCGCGTACCTGTCCATATCTTGTAACTGTTGTTCAGCTTTGTTTGTGCTATCAGTCTTATTTTCTAGGATCTGTAGTTTATTTTTAATGCTATCTTTCGATTCACTTGTTATCTCGAAAATTTCGTTTTTGATCTTCTTTTCCAATTTATCAAAGTGGTCATCAATCTTCTTCCTTGTGTCTGTAACCTGGGACAATATTTTCTCTTCTTGCTGCTTTATTCTTCCCTGTTGTTCATTCAGTTCAATCTGTAGAGTTTTTATGTTTTGATCAATATCTTTCAAACTTAGTCGTGTTTCCTGGAAAAATGACGACTTTTTAACGTTTTCTATCATTTTACGAAGGGATACTATACCTTTGCATCCTTCGTGATTCTCAATACATGAGGGGCAAATAAGTTTATCGTGAGCTTGGCAAACCATTTGATATTGTTCAGTATGTTCCATGCATATATTACTGGTTTCTGAAATAGATGAAGACATCGACAAGTAGTCCCGAATCGATACAGTTACGTGATTTTCGGACGACTTTGAAAATCCATGATAATCATTGCAATCTTTACAAAATGCTTGTTTACATTCAGGACACCAGACAGTGGATGGTTTTGTAATATGTCGATGGTCACATATATCGCAATGTTGCTGAATTGATGCCATTTTATCTTTCCTGCAAAGAAAAGTATAAGCATATTGGTTTTGCACCATGTAAAAAAACCTGTATGGATATAATCAATTAACTTGGTTTGTTTAACACAAAATGTAAACAATTACTGATTCTGTCTGCATTCTATTGACCGAAACTTCACTATCACATTTATTTAATTCATGACAATAGACAATATTTTATTGGCACAAACGCATTTACAATAAATGGTAATGACCGAATGGATAAACAATTTGCTATACATGGTAGTAAAATACAAACAATTATATATATATGTGTGAATAAACGATTAAAGGTATAATGAAAATCTATTACAATAGATTACTTCTTGCATTTAAACAATTTGTTACGAAAGAGGAAGATAATTTTAGTGCCGTATAAGGTGTATTATTAAGTATAAGATTTATTTTATTTTTATCGCACAAAGTGGATATACTTTTTCCTGTAATTTTGAACATTTTTAATACAAAAGTCTCTCTAATACTGGAGTAACCTCTGCAGTGTAGCAGCATGTGCTGTTCATTTTCAATTTCGCCACTTTTACAGATTTCACAAATTCTTTGATCTCTGGGCACTTTTAAATATCTTCCTCTTTCAATGGCAAGGTTATGAGCACTAACTCTTAATTTACATAATGATGATCGATCTGATCTATTTTTTAAAGCATCAACATAACCTGCCCGTTCACTCATTTTGTAAACACTTTGGAAAAATGTTAATTTTGGAGATGCTGAAATATTTGCATGTTGTTCCTGAAAACCCTGTTCAATTAGTCTTTGTTTTATAAAACCAAACAGGGGTTTAATAGTAAGGTTATCATTTGACAAATAAGATAAACCTAAGTTTTGAATAATAATATTTAACCTTTTAACCCATGGGTTGCTTTTTTTTGTAGCATTATATATTTGGTGAACTAAACTTCCTTCTGAAGTGATTAAATGGTCCCAGAATTTAATGCAAGATAACATTATCCTATTTTTCAATGGTAGTCTTGCAATTTCGGAACGACATGCATCATTCGAGGCCTTACAGTGTACTCCCAAGATTTCTTTAATAAATTTTATATGCAACTTTTCATAGGCATCACTGTCTTTAAATGTCGAAATAATTCCCCAGATTTCGCTACAATAAAGGAGAATAGGGGCTACTAAGGAATCAAAAAGTTTTTCCAGAAGTTTACAAGGGTTATCTAATCCTATTGTTTTCTTTATTTTAAAATATGCTTTCCTAGCTTTTTCCATAAGCGAAGTGATGGCGACATTAAAACTGCCATTATATCTAATATTAATACCCAAGTAACAATAAGTACTAACTGTCTCTAAGGATTTGCCATTATAATAAAATTCGTTTAGAAAAGACTGTCCGTTTGAATTAAAAACCATTACTTTTGATTTCTCTATATTGACTTGTAATTTCCAAGAAGAACAATAATTACTTAATGTATTGAGACAATTTTGCAAACCCTCTTTGCTATCCGATAATAATACAATATCATCGGCATACAAAAGTGCATTAAATGAAACATCACCAACTACAACTGGATCTGCATTGATATTTTCCAAGTCTTTTTTAAGTATGTCGTTTATAAAAAAATTAAAGAGAAGAGGACTCAATACATCTCCTTGTTTAACACCACAGTTTGATTCAAATGATGGGCTAAGACCATTAGAAAATTTAATTCTACATTTTGTATTAGAGTACATTGAAAATATTATATTAAAAATATGTTTTTGTACATTACTTTGAAGTAGTTTATGAAATAATCCTATTCTCCAAATTGTTTCAAACGCTTTTCTAAGATCAATGAAAGCAGCAAATATTTTTTTTTTTTGGATTTATAATTGCTGACAATGGATTTCAAGGAAAAGATGTGGTCTGCAGTTCGACTATCTTCTTTGAAGCCAATCTGGTTATTACTTATTAATTTGTTTACATTTATATGAGCAAGTAATCGAGAGAGGATTATTTTATTAAACAATTTTCCCAGGTTCGAAATAATGGATATCCCTCTGTAATTACCAGGGTCACTTTTACTTCCCTTTTTATGTAGAAGTACTAAAAATGATTCATTCCAAACTTTTTGAAAACTTCCATTACTTAAAATAAAGTTAAATAGCTTTTGTAATGGTTTTGTTAAGACTGATATTCCATTTACAACATTTCATTTGAAATAAGATCAGTAGCTGTGCTTTTCACATTTTTAAGGGACTTAATTGCCTTTACGATCTCACTTGTTTTAATGTGTTTCTGAAAGTCATTTGTCCTGTTGTTTTTTTGAAAATCATCAAATAATGTTTCAAAATTTTTGAGAATTTTTTCTTGAAATGGGTTAAAACTCTCGCCCGTTTTGTTTAGTTTTTTAAAATAGCTGATAAATTCATCTTGTGCAAACTGTACAGAATCTTCATTATTATAAGATTTACTTAGTTTTTGTAAACGATTCCAAAATGTTTTAGGGTCTTTATTAACATTTGCACTTATTTGAAAACATATTTTATTTTTGTATGATCTTTCTGCCTTTTTACAAGCTCTTCTATACTTAGAGCGGCAGGAGTAAAAAGATTTTCTGTGAGTGTTATTATATGGAAATTTGTTAACCAGTTTTTCATAACTTTTAACTGTTTTGCGCAAATAATTACAAGAGTCTGAAAACCATGGCTTTCTTTTAGATTTTTTTTTCTATGGGGCATTTTGTTTACTAATTTGCTGATTTTTTTGCGCTTTCATATAAAATTGATGTTAAAGATTGTACAGCTGAATCACTGCTTTTAAAAGAGTTATTTGTAAATAATGCTAATTTAGTTTTATTTTCTTTACTGGTGATATCCTTCACATATGACTCTATGGCTCCAGGTGACCAAATAAATTTTCCTGGAAGGGGATCCAGTTGTGTTAGGTTAACAAAATTTGTGGAATGGAAAAAAGTTAACAATGTACAACTGATTGGATAATGGTTTGATAGTGACGTTAAGTCATGTATTTCAAAATAACCAACTAAGCTAAGTAAAATATAAAATCAAAAGACACAAGTGTATAATGTGAGGTCTATAATCAACAAGACTGCATCCATTATATTTTATGCATGATTGTTTACCATGTAAATCACCAATCGTTCTTCCATTCAATATTGTAAGGCTTGTTTCTTTACAAATATCAAGCAAACATCTACCACTATTATTAATACGTATGGGGTCAAGAATATTTCTTGGCATTATACTGTCTTCTACATAATAGTTATCAACTACATATGGTTGTTTAGATTCATCAAATAACACATAGTCTGGTGAGGTATTTGTGTGGGCATTAAAATCCCCTTGCACCATTATATCTCCTAGTTTACAATATTTTTCAATATCAGACAGTAAATGTGCATATACAGAGTTAAGATCCGGTACATTACAACTGGAGTTTTCATGTAATAAAAAGGTTAATATATAGATCGATTTAACACAAGAATGTTAACTAAAATGTAGGAAACATCTCTACGCTATTAGAGCAAGAACAGTGTTGTTTTGTTACAAAATGTGAAATAATAAATAATAATAAAATAGTAAAAAGGGTTAATAAAGAAAAATAACATTTACAAAAACAAAAACGTACCTGCAGTTTAAACAACACAAATCAATGTATTCGACCAGGAAGTTGAGCACTAAACATTTAGGTGAATTGGATCGACTTGTTCAAGTTATAAAACGCGCCAAATTTTAAATGTACTTAATTTTGTAAAATGAAATCAAAATGTGCTTTTCTAGAAAACTAGGACACAACGTATATACCATACCATTCATACTAATCGCATTATCAATGATTACTCAATAGTTAATGACCCCAAAAAAAATCTTCAATACCTTAATAACGTATATCAGTATCTCAAAAGTCAAACCGCCACACGATGTGATGCAACCTAAGCCCTTATTTGAAAATCTAAGAATTCTACTACCAATATAATCACAAAATATGCGGTTGGTTAAAAAGAACAGATCGTGTTTTTTTATGTCAATTGTTTTATATCAGCAATTTTTATCTTGATTATATGAAACACGTGAAGTGCACCTCTAGTATATCCGGTAAAGGTTAAAAGTGAAGGATGGTTGAATGCAAGCGAAAAAATACATGAGTTTGACGTTTTTGGACTCGATCGTCACTGATGGGTCTTTTGGAGACGAAACGCGCGTTTGGCGAAAATACAAAATTTAATCCTGGTTTCTATAATGAGTTTATTTACAAACACTGAGTCTTTTAGAGACGAAATGTCCGTCTGGCGTAAATACAAAATTTAATCCTGCTATCTATGAAGAGTTTATTAAAACGTTTTAGTATACCTACATCTATTTATTCATATGTATGGATTCATACCTTGATCGAATATATATAGTAAACCAACATTACGATAAACTATTTATTACTAACTAAATATGAATAATCTAACAAATTAAATGTAAACAAACTAACTGCAACTTAGAAAACTAAGGATTTACACCAGTTTGACCATATCAATATAAAAAGAACTTGGGGAAACAGGTATAAAGGCTTTTGTGTATAATTTGTATCGAATCGACCAAATACAGGTGCAAAGCAGCTGTAGTCCCCAAGTCTGTCTCTGATTATTGTTTTTGAGCAACCTTCTGAAAATAAGGGTAATTATAAATATGTCTTTTGAGCAATATAAAGACCATCTACCGAGTGTTTGAATTGAATTATCTGCGAGACGGGAATCATCGACAGAAGCTAGTAGTAGCAGCGATTCGAAAGACTGCCCATTGCATGATTATTCGTTTTTGGACCTCGTTAACCTCATTTTTACTAAGGGTTACTTCAATATCACGCGTTTTAGATTAAGCTCATGAAAATCCGATAAAGTGACATCAATATCGATATATCTCATATGTTTCAGATTAATTGTCAAGTCCATAGATTTGTTATCAATGTTATTAGAGCTGTATGTTCATCATCAAGGCAATATATTAATCGTCAGTGCTGTAAATTAATTTCTGATATTGTAGTTTATTTTCGAATCCTTAAAAATAATTGCTTATGTTGCAGATTAATCGAAAATTCTCAATATAACGAAACTATTGGTGTTTGTCAAATTGCTATTTAACCAGTGCATTTTATCTGACAAAACGGTTGGTTCAAAATTTTTTAAATTTTTATCTTTTTATTAAAGTCTCAAAGTAAATACTTTTACAAAATTTCATGAAAATTAAACGAGCCAAATGAATTTTAGTGAAAGTGATGGGTACCACCTTAAAACTCTAATATTCAATTTTGTCAGTTTGTATGGACTTATCTCTTTTAGAATTTGCCTTTGAGTACTGTATTTTTGTTCAACTTTCTTTACTATTTCCGGTTCATTAGTGACCTACATAATGACTAGGTCATGTTTATCTCTGACTGTTTATGATGTCTGTACCCTAAATTAATTAGATGTTTGATGTGTTCTGATTGATATAAAGTCTTATACCTATGAACTAGCTACCAGTAATTGTGAGTACTCTCAGATCGCTACTTAGTGTCTTTTTGTTGAGATGTACAAGTACACGGCCACGTCCACTCTGTGTTTTTGTTAGATGCATCTCTATATGTATCCATCTAATGAGTCTCCCAATTGAAACCATAGTCCAGGGCTTGTATTTTCTATCACGAGTTCCTTGATAGAGGATTGCCACTCACAAGGAAGTTATTAAACCAATAGTTCCAAAAGGTGAAGTTGAAACCATCCCTTCGAAAATTTTACGGACGCCATGACAAGTTGGTTGACCGTTACAGAATATCCGTTTAAAAGATGCTATCGGATATGTTCCAAATGTTGAAACTACAATCATTTTCTCTATCCACGAATGTGATCGTGCGAATAAGACTATGTACTGGGTTTCTAATAACACGAAGAATGCAACATATGGAGCAGGATATGCTTACCCTTCCGGAGAACATGAGAACACCCCAAGTATTTTGTGGGGTTTGTGTCGCGTATTCTTAAGTTTTCTATGTTGTGTCTTGTGTACAATTATGTTTCAAACATAATTGTCTTGTTCTTTCTTGGCCATAGCGTTGTCAGTTTATTTTTTATTTATAAGTTTAAATGTCCCTCTAGTATCTTTCGCCACTCTTTTAAGCCCTTATTGAATGATATTTTTAGTTTTTTTATGTTTTCCTGTTACACCACTCTCCCAGGTTAAGGGGAGGGTTGTGATCCCGTTAACCAGAATAACCCCACCACATTTGGTAGGTATGTGCCTGTCCCAAATCAGGAGCCTGTTATTCAGTGGTTCTGGTTGGTTACTTTGTTAGATAGTTGTTTTCCGTTCATTCTTTTAAACATTAAAAAGTCTACATGTTTTCTAGTTTGCATTGTTTTATATTTGTGATGTTGGGCCCTGACTATACGGTATGAGAATTGCACTTTGCTGATGGCCATACGGTGAAATATAGTTGATCATTTCTGTGTCATTTTGTCTCTTGTGAAGGATAGTCTCAATGGCAATCATACCACATCTTTTTCGTTATATTATATTGGTTAACATGATACTCTTTCGAAAACAATCTGTAATTGTACTTTTTTAAAGACACCTCCAAACTATCAATATGTACGCGAAACTGAGTTATTTGTATAAATTATATGTTAATTGAATAAAATAAACATGTCAATTTTTGATATGCTTTATTGCTTTATTTTTCAACAACCTCAATTTCAATGTTGAAAGTTTAACGTAAATTATTGAAAGTAGCAATTCAATTATTATTTGTATGCTTAAAATAACTGTTCTAAGGTATTTTCTACGCAACTTACTGATTACACATAATCATAAAATTTTGAGTAGAATTTTCGAGATGATTTAATAGTGCAAAAAAAGGCTAACGGACGAAGCAGCAAAAAGGTACTACATATTTTATCTAGAATAAACATGTTGCGAATTAAGTTTCTAATCGATAACATCATATATAAAACATTCAGCGTATTTATTTACAACCAATAGATGCTTGCTATTTCTATCGAAATGAATCGCACAAAGCCTTTCAAATCCATCCTCCTGCGATAAAAGTGTTCTGTTTTGTTTTCCATCAGGTGATAACACCACAACTCGATGTAATGTTGAACAAGCAACGTACACTTTTCCTCTATTATCAACTGCTATGCCATGTGGATATTTCAATAAACTCTCATCTTTAAATGCCCAAATTTCCTTCCCGTTTATATCGCAAGATGTGACAGTTCTAGTAAAATCATTAGTATAATAAATTATGTTATCAAAGATGTCAATATAGGACCATGAAGGTAAATCAGATTTGATGATAAGGATACTGCTGTCGTCTTGGAGGTTAAGTTTGAAAATACCCTCGCTGGGGGCACAAACAAACAATGACCCATTGTGGTGTATTATTCCAAAGCATTTATAATTTGTTGGAATATACCTTATTACTTTGTGTGTATCAATATCTATAATGTTGACACCTTTACGTGAATCTATAGTTGAAGTTATAGCTACGGTTTTATCATCTATATATGTTACATCAAATGCATTGGCAGGCTTTACTGAGTATTTCCGAAGTATTTTTCCGTCGGTACGGAAGATAGCAACATTTCCTTTATTCTGATCACTTATTGCAATATTTCCACTTGGTAGTGCAACAACGCCTTTAATGTCTGAAAACTCGTGCTTTATTGTTTTCATTAGCCTTAACTTTAGATCACCGATGGATTTAATCCTTGACTCTACTATCTGAGCTTCTTTATTTTTGTGTCTAATTAGGGGAAGTTGATATGGAGTTTTCTGCAATTCCACTGACCCGAAAGCTGTAATGTCATCGCTAATCGTGTCTATTTTGTCATCAATCGTAAGCAGTAAAGTTATTTCATCCATGCAGTGGTCTCCAACGATCGATTGTAGGTACGAATCAGTGCTAGCTGCCTCTGATGAGATCTTCCGTAATCCAAGGTACGTTTGAAGGTCAGTCGCGTACCTGTCGATATCTTGTAACTGTTGTTCAGCATGATGTGTATTAGTATTCCTGCTTTCTAGGATCTGAAGTGTGTGTTTAATACTATCGTTTGATTTACTTGTTATCTCAACGATTTCATTTCTTATCTTCTTTTCCAATTTATCGAAGTGGGAATTAACTTTGTTCCTTATGTCGCTGATTTGGGATAATATTGTCTTTTCTTGCTGCTTTATACTTTCTTGTTGTTTCTTTAATTCACTAAACATACTTTTTATGTTTTTATCAATGTCTTTCAAACTTTGTTTTGTTTCTTGGAAAAGTGACGACTTTTTCACGTTTTCTAACACCTTACTAAGAGGAACTATACCTTTGCATTCGTCATGATTTTCAATACATTTCAGGCAGAGAAGTTCATCGTGAGCTTGGCAAACCATTTGGTATTGATCATTATGTTTGATGCACATATTGCTGGTTTGTGAAATAGATGAAGACATCGCCGAGTAATCCTGCATCGATACAGTAACGTGATGTTTGGACGACCTTGAAAAACCGTGATAATCATTACAATCTTCACAAAATGCTTGTTCACATTCGGGACACCAGACAGTGGACGGTTTTGTTATATGCCGATGGTCACAGATATCGCAATATTGCTGAGTTGATGCCATTTAATGTTTCCTGCAAAAAATGTGTCTGCATAATGGTTTTGCACAATATAAATAAAACCGTATGGAATCATTTAATTTTCTTGATTTGTTCAACACAAAATGTAAACAATTTCTGAGGTTTACTGCACCCTATTGAACGAAACCTCACTGATTTCATTTTAAAACTTATCAACCGTATCGTATACGTTGACATATCCGCATCTGCAGATTTATCAAAAAATATTATGTGATCCCGAGCTTAAGAACACTTTACGTTCGAAACAATCAAACATTCACTTTCAAAATTTGCAATAGTGTTGTTTTGTGAAAATAATAATAAGGGGGTCTATCAACTACTTTTAAATACCTTTAAAAAAGAGCCAATGTAGGGCAGGTACACGAATATCGTACACAATCCTTTAAAAAAATATTTAATCTAGTTAAAAAGTATTTCAAGATCTTACATGAATAAACACACACAAAAAGATAAAATGTACTACTTGTATACATGTAAGGAACTTTGAATATTGTTCTTTTGCGATGTTATCATAAGAGGTAATATAAACACGAGTTGTCTTCAGATGTAGCATGTTAATCTATTGTAATAAGAAATCATAATATCTAATGAAATTTGTAGATTTAGCTAACAAAGTCCTTATATTTGTATAAAGTAACATTCGTTTATATTGGAAATTTATTTTAACGTAAAATAAGCTACAATTAAAAATTGCTTGCTAGTCACTCTCTGTGACTAATATTAGATAAGTCTGGTTAGTTTCCCAATCAACCTATCATGAAGGGGAGATAAATATATCTGCTTTTATTTATAGTTTTTTTCAAACATGATGAACGGTTCTTTATATTGGTATGTAATTATTTCAAACGTTTCAAATTATTGAAATTATATTCGTACATCAATGTCTTTGATACACCAATAACAAAAACTGAAATATATTGAATTGATACATGTTTTGATTATTCAAAATTAAATTTGAAACCTAACTTTATTATAAAATGGAAGTTAAACCCACTGTAAACATATTTCTTTGAAAATTTTCAAAACTTACTCAGAAAAATACTGGAGCCACTTGACTTCATCGCTCATAATTAACGTTTTTACACAATATTTGGATAAAGTAGTTAAGGATTATTTGCTTCTCAAAGTGTGAGACGCAATGTAAATCGTATGCTTGCATCATCTTACCCAAATACAGATTGAATTAAGTCCTGAACATTTCGACATTTGTGTGTTTAGTTTTATCAATACCGGTTTTAAACAAATCACACATACATGTTAAGATCCGACTAAATACCTATATTACAATATCTTCAGGTAAATATGCTATCAGATGTCATATAAATGCATGTACATTTAAATAAAACAATACTGAGTATCACTCTATTTGTCAAAAACAATTTGGTTCTACGTGAGCACAAGTTAGCAGACAAATAAACGATTTTACCGTATTCACTCCTATCATGCCTGTAAACGGTCCAACTACCCGGAATATCTTCAAAAGTCGTATTACATGTTCCACAAAAACTCGCATTATAAATTTATCAGTTGCTAATTTGCATTATTGAAAGTACATAAAATTAAAGCTCGAGATCACATACTTATTTTTGATAAATCTGCAGATGCGTATACGTCAACGTAAACGATACGGTAAAAGATTTCCAATAAAATGACATACGTACCTAACTCGACGTACGCACGTAACGGGACCGGTTATTGCTTACCTATTAATTTTCTCAAATGCGTCACTCAAGATTTAACTAAAAATTCCTGAACTATTAAACCCATTCATAATAAGTTTTATCAATATCTAGTATTTCAAAGATGATGAAAAACGAAAGATATCATGATTTCTGTATATCACGTGATTATTGAGATTCCCGCCTCAACTTCACTGCCATAAGACCATGTATGTATACGTATCTTTACCTATCTTACGATTCATTTGAGTTGTCTTTTATTGTTTTGACAACGACTTTGTTTTCCGATATACTTTGCAAAATTTAATAAACCTCTTATTTGTTGACATTTTGTTGATTTTGTTTGTCGTTATCAGATTGGTGTGCCTTCTTTTTATAATGTTTTATAATATCCAATTTCCGAAGGTATTTATTGTATAAACTCATCATAGATACTAATTTTAGTATATACGCCAGACGCGCGTTTCGTCTACAAAAGACTCATCAGTGACGCTCGAATCCAAAGAAGTTAAAAAGGCCAATTTTATTAGATAGATTTTGTAAGCAATCTCAGAAAAAAAATGAAGTCAAAGTGTTAATCAGAATTTGTCTGTTAAAGTTGATAAATGGGATTGCATCATACTATATTACGCATCATTTCAAACGTTCTCTTCTTCTGCAGTTAATATCCTTTATTTTACAGTCATTATAATATTTGTGTCAATAAAATTACTCAAAACTTAATGAAATATTTTAAGATTAAAAAAATGTGTTGGGGTTGATTTTTTGACATTAAGTTTATTCAAGCAAAACATGCGTGTTCAAGAGCAAAACATGCGTACAGTGTATTCTCCCCTACGTCATGCTTCAATGCAATAGGACGAAATACGTTGAGTTAGGTCGGTTATGTCGAGTAAAGTCATTTTATTGGAAATCTCTATTATGACCGACCTATTTAAAAAGCGAATATATGGATCGATTTAACACAAGAATGGTGACTAAAATATACGAAACATCTCTACCCTATGAGAGCAAAAACATTTTGTTTTAAATAATGTGAAATAATATATAATAAAACAGTGAAAAGGGTTAAGAAAGATTAACAACATTTACAAAAGCAAAAATGTACCTGCAGTTCAAACAACATCAATCAATACAATGTTTTCCACCAGGAAGTTGAACAGGTAAACAGTTACGTGAATTTGATTAACTTGTTCAAGTTATAAAACGCGCCCAATTTTAAATCTCCGTAATTTGATAAAAAAAGAGTGTTTTTTCTAGAAAACAAGGCTACAAAGTATATAATTATCAATCATAACAATTGCATTACCAATGATTACTTAAAAGTTTATGACAAAAATATCTAAAGCACGAATATCAGTATCACAAAATTACCGGACTCAAATTAAAG
Source organism: Mytilus edulis (assembly GCF_963676685.1). NCBI lineage: Eukaryota > Metazoa > Mollusca > Bivalvia > Mytilida > Mytilidae > Mytilus > Mytilus edulis. The sequence goes on from NC_092350.1 coordinate 40,457,966, forward strand.
GTCATTTCAAAAATGGGAATTTCATAAAAACTGACAAAATAAAGGTCGTCAATCAAAAGAATAAATGAAAACAACTTCAATATTACTGACTTGGTACAGACATTTACCAAATAAAAATGATGAGTAATACCTTCTTTAATATAACCCCCTTTTAAATTCTTTGAAACAAAATTCACGATGTTAAATAAAAGTTTCGTCTGTATATAACTGTAAGGTATAGAACAATATGTATAATTCTTAAACATGTAAGAATAGTCAACTCCAAGAAGTCTATACATATTTTGTAGGTTTACTTTATGCAGGAATTCTGTGTTGAATGCAGATCACAACTTATTAATAGTCGGCGTATTTAGAACATATTGTATGTCATTATGTACCCTTGTTTACCAACCAAATAAAGGCCACAGTAGTATACCGGTGTTCAGAAGTCACAAGTTCGGGTTACAACCTAAAACCGAGGGAAACACATCAACTATAGGAGGAAAACAAAGGAACAACTGCAACACTGAAGTGCAACAAAAATAAATGCCAACAAACATAGAAACGAGCTATTTGATAACAACTGCCTTATTCCTGACATCGTACAAGACATTTTTAGAAAATATGTTGGATTGTACCTAGTTTTATGGCTAGAAGAACCTCCTACTTATATGACAATGTTAAAAAATATCGCTAAAGTGACAACACTACGTGACAGAAATACAGCACACACACAAGAACACGCATCACAGAGAAACATAATGACTAATAATATAATAGACGACAAAACATGCAAACCGCCAAACGATCTAATGCCACCTAAGCCCTTATTCCAAATCAAATAATTCTACTACCAATATAATCACAAAACATGCGGTTGATTGAAAAGAACAAATCGAGTTTTTGATGTCAATTGTTTTATATAAGCAATGATTATCTTTATTATCTGAAACACGCGTAGTACACCTTTAGTATATCCGATAAAGGTTATAAGTGAAGGATAGATGAATGCAAACGACAACATAAATTGAGTTTTATACATTTTAGTATGTATTTATAGCAGGCAGATATCAACCATTTTCTGACCTACCTGTTATTGTAGAATCCAAATGCTAGCTGAAGAAATTGCACGCGATTAGAAATAACAATTATACTTTTCCTTTACATCCCTTCACACGTTTAAAAAAATGGTACAGAAAATCAAACGATTTATTTGTGTTTGTTTATCATTTAGTAAATGCGTTGTAAGCTTACCTTTGTTATGACAACAAATGAAAATAATCTGAGAATTTGAATACTCATTCTCATGAACTGGAAACAATTCGACAAATAGTTCAAAAAGAAATATAAAAATCGCTGCTGCCGTGGAATAGTGTTTTGAAAGCGAATTAAGAATTCGTTATAAGTCTATCACAATTGACAATGTTTGAGTTAACTGCGACTGTTTAGTCATCAGAATCAAATGCTTAAGAAAAAGGAGTATAGTTAACAACAAAATCATTTTCATTTACCTGTGTATAATATGACATAATTTTTTTCAAAGTTGATACTTTTTCTGAAATTGCGTAGCATTTCACAGTGGTATACACTTTTACTCTAATTATTCATCCCTTATTTTTTTTTATAAACTTTGAATTTACATTGTATCATAGATCAAATTTATTGAAGCAGTGTATGTTCATTTTTGTTTCTATTTTCGTTTTATTTGAGGTAAGCCATTCCAATTGATATTTTATAGTGTGTCTTTCTATGTTGTGATGTTACACTATTGTTTCAGATAAGGGAGAAAGTTTTGTACCATTAAAACGTGTAATCTCGCTGCAATTGTGTACAAATACCCTAAGTAAGGAATCTGATGTTCAGTAGTTATCGTTTGTTGATGTCGTTCATAAGTGTCTCTCGTTTCTCATTATATATATAGATTAGACCGTTGATTTTCCCGTTTGATTGGTTTTACACTAGTCATTTTTTGGGGCTCTTTATATAGCTTGCTGCTCAGTGTGAACCAAGACTCCGTGTTGAAGATCGTACCTTGACCTATAATGGTTTACTTTTATAATTGTGACTTGGATGGAGAGTTGTCTCATTGGCACTCATACCACATCTTCCTATATCTACATCTATTGAAAACAAAACATTGAAACTTTACCGAACTAAATCTCTTAACCAATCAAAGTATTCCATCTCCTGTATAAATAGTAGAAGCCTTGAAATAAGCTCTTCCAATCTTATAATGTATGTTTCTGTTGTATTTTATAAACCAGTTGCCAAATTTATACGGATTCTGCTTTATGTAAAAAGAGTATTTACTATTCGCCTATAATTATAATGCATGCTCACTGATGTATACCCATATATATTTATTCATGTGTTTGTGTTTATACCTTGATCGAATAGTTAACCAACTAAAGATAAATGAAACTGTTTATGACTTACTATACATACATTATTTTATCGGTCGTCCCACTGCCTACAAGTATCAATCTGCTCAGCTCTAAATAAAATTGCATATCATGGCTTTGTGGCGTCAAATACGTTGACCCGGCCTTAATTACTTTGATCCGGACTTATCAGCGATGTCATAATGTTTGTACCGACGTTGATAAGTTTGACCCGAACTTATCAAGTCATCTTCCAAAATGTCCGTAGAAAACACTCCCACAAGACGCAAATACAGCCCGGTAAATCGATTATCATGTTATCTGCACATTAATATTTTAAAATAATCAGCTGCTCGTCACAATATGAAGACTTTTTAATCTCGTTCGCTGCGCTCATTTTTGACTGAATAGGTTTACTTCAATATAACGGGTTTTATAGCTTACCTCATGAAAATCCGATAAAGTGACATCATAATCGATATACCTCATATGCTTCAGATTAATCGTCAAATTTATAGATTTAATTTGTAATCAATGTTTTTAGAGCTGTACATTTTTCATCAAGGCAATATATACATGGTTAGTGATGTGAATTAATTTCCGATATTGTAGTTTATTTGCGATTGCTTAAAAATAGTTATTGAACATAGCTTATGTTGCAGATTAATCGACAAATTCTCAATGTAACGAAACTCTAAACCACATTATCATACACGTGGTATTTTTTATTTAGCAATAAATAGGTTTAAACACACTTTTCCTCATAAATGACTGTACCAAATTAGGGTATGACAGTTTTTAATTCAATGCGTTCGTTTGGTTGATATTTAATTTTGTCAGTTCTTATGGACTTATCTCTTTAAGAATTTACCTTTGAGCTCTGTATTTTTGTTAATTGCTTTTGTATGTACGGTTCAATTATGACATACATTATCACAAGGTTATGTTTATCACTGACTGTTTTTGATGTCTGTAACCTAAATTCATTGGATGTTGGATGTGTTCTGATTGATATTATGCCTTAGATGCATAATTTTTTTTAATTATTTGTTGTAAGCATTGACCAGCTATCAATAACTGCGAATACTCTCAGACTTTTCAAAAATCTGTTCGACGTAACTTACTTATTACACATAATCATAACATTTTGAGTAGTATTTTCGAGAACATGTAATCGTGCAGAAAAAGGATTACGGATGAAGCATAAAAAAGGTACTACATTCTTCCAAAAAGTTCTTGATAGTTAGAGTTATCTTGAATAAACATGTTGCGAATATAGAAGTTTTTAATCGATAACATCTGTAAACATTTATTCACAACGAATAGATGCTTGCTTTTTATATCGAAATAAATCGAACAAGGTGTTTGCAATCCATCTCCTTGCGACAAAAGTGTTCTGCTTTGTTCTCCATCAGGTGATATCACCACCACTCCATGTAATGTTGAACAAGCAACATGCACGTTTCCACTGTTATCAACTGCTATGCCATGTGGATGTTGCATTATACTCTCATCTTTAAATGTCCAGATTTCCTTCCCGTCCATGTCACAAGACGTTACATTTCTCGTACCATCGTTAATATAATAAATGATGTTATCAAAAATTTCAATATAGGACCATGAAGGTAAATAAGATTTGATGATAAATTTACTGCTGCCGTCTTGGAGGTTAATTTTGAAAATTCCCTCGCTGGAAGCACACACGAACAAAGACCCATTGTGGTGTATTATTCCAAATCATTTATAGTTTGTTGGAATGTACTTTGTGACCTTTTCTGTATCCATATCTATAATATTGACACCTTTACGAGAATTGAGGAAACGATGATAGTCCGTCGGAAGGGGACGATAAATGGCTGACCCGTGTTAAGAGAGAACCATATCTTTTTGCACGTTAAAGACACCCTTGTAGATTTTCTAAAAAGTGACGACCTTTTCACGTTTTCTAACACCTTACTAATTGGAACTTTACCTTTGCATTCGTCATGAACCTCAATACATGACGGACAGAGTAGTTCACCATGAGCTTGGCAAACAATTTGGTATTGTTCATTATGTTCCATTCACATATTACTGGTTTGTGAAATAGGCGAAGACATTGCCGCGTAATCCTGAATCGATACAGTAACGTGATGTCGAGACGACCTTGAAAAAACGTGATAATCAGTACAATCGTTACAACATGCTTGCTCACATTCGGAACACCAGACTGGATGGTTTTGTAATATGTGGATGATCACAAATATCGCAAAGTTGTTGAGTTGCCGCCATTTAATGTTTTCTGAAAAATAAAAAAGACACAGCACATTTTCCAAGCAATCTATAAATCGATAAGAATCAAAAAATTTCCTTGTTTTGATAAATCCACAACAAATCAAGCAGCTAGTAAAAAAGGAATTTCCCTAGGTTGTCTGAACGGAGTCTGAACGATAGCCCATTTACCTATTCAATATCAAGAGCTGCACCAAAAGCGCATGACACGTGATCAATCTCCCTTTAAACTCGTTTTGAAGGCTTTAAATGAATTTATGTGATACACAAGATATTTTAAGCACTGCTCAAATAGATCCCTCACCTCCCAAAAACATTTATGAACACTCATGTTATCTATTGGCACAAAACATGAATAATTTTACACTTTTAACGCATCCAAAATATCTAAAATTTTAAATGAATAAAAATAAAAAACAATTGTACATCAATGGATAAAAACAAATCACCAAATTTCATAAAAATTGATGAAATCATTTTTGATTGGTTATTGTTAGTCTCGATCATCCAGCCGCTTTATTTTTTAAAGTATAGCGTCTGGATGACAAGTGATATAAAAATGGTAATTAATGACATTCGGAATAGTATCGGATTTTTTAGCTTGTTTTTAAAGATAATGTCCAAGACGAATAACCAAGAAGTTGGTTATTAACTTCGGAAGAAATTATATTACGATAATACTATTGAAAAGCCCGAGTGTACCGATTGTTGTTTAAATCTATTTATATATTTTTTTGTGACGACATACAAGTCGTGGAAAACACCAGACAGCATGTCTTCCATGACAGCGAAGGAAAATAACAGCACATCATACCTTGGTAAGATGATATAACAACACAAACTGTTTAATAAACTTTAATGCAACCTGAAACATCGAGTAGTTATATTCTTTCATCCATGTCCGTCTTACGCAAGCAAGTTAATAATTATTCAAAAAATGGCAATTTTTGTATTGACTGGGACCACTCGAACAGACGTGTGTACGCTATAATTTCATTTTGAGGTTGATTTGTAGTATCTTTATCTTTATAAATACTTGATGGAAAAGTGGTACTTCTGGTTTTCTTTTATATGTTTCATGATAATTGCATTCTTTTTAAAAGAATGATATTATTTTCAAGGATAATCTGTGAAATTATTTCCCATTATAATACATTTTTATTTTAACAATTTAGCTTTAATTCAAATACACTATTATTATTGCTGAGCATTTGTAAAGATTAAGTTTTATTTAATAACTTTTCAATAGTTTAACAACCCAGATAGAATTTCACGGCAAAGGAAAAATATCCTAGGGAAATATTTTCCTCCAGATAAAGAAATAACAACACATACTGTGACATTTTTTCCACCGGATTTCACACGGATATTATTTTGCTTTACACCATGACGCCGAAATATGAACTTCACCCAAGATAAGTTTGTTTTATCTATCTGTAGTGTATAAGGGAGTTTGCATCTTGATATTTTTTTTTAAAAAAGGGGGGAGAGGAGAGATGCGCAATATTGTACACATTTAAAGGAGGGAACGCAATCCAAAACTATAAGCAGAAGAAAAACAAAGTATATCTAGGAAATGTCATTTTGTACATACACCAAACGGTCAAAATGATTAATGCTCGATTCTTTTTTAAACAAATGCATTTATCTTATACAAACATATAAGAAGTGGGACAAATTGTTATGAAAGATAATTTAAATATACTGTTAGTAAACAAAGTCTGGACTGGTCAACTTAAAATAGAAAAATACTTTTTTGCACTTTTGAAAGACATTTTTTTTTCACACTCATAAAAGTTAATAAAAGAAAACAAATGTTGTCAGTGAATATATACCAATTGGCTATCTTAACCTTGAAATAAAACTATGGCATGGGGAAAACACTGAAAATTCGATTTTATTCAAACCAATAGACAGTAATACTATAGATGCAGCATCAATGAAAGGAGGTGTCAATGAGACAGCAACCAGTGAACCCAATGACATACATTACTAAAAGTAGACATCAACATGATTAAGAGGTCATACTGTAGACTAAAACAAAAATTGAGAATAAAAGTACCAAAAGGTCAACATTATACAAATAAGAAGATGCGGTATGAATACCAATGAGACAATTATAAAACATGATCACACTGAACTAAATAAAGAAGTTAAAAATATGAAAAAAATCAAACTGATGCTAAGAATAATCTACAGGGAATAAAGACTTCATGGACGATTTCAAGGTAAATCACGAAAACAACGTAAAAGATGTAAGATCGGTTAAGTCATCCATTAATAAAGTAGCAAATGATCTTGCAGATAAAACTTTGGAGCTGAGAAATGAAATTAAAACAGTAGTCAATACCGCAAAACAAGAAAATGCAAATCTACAGAGCACCGTTATTGACCTTCAATGCAGATCAAAGAAGAATAACTTGGTGTTTACTGGTTTGACGGAAACCGAAGGAGAAAACACTGTACATATGTACTTTTGTATGATATTTTTGTTTTATATCTATGATATTAGCAAATGGTTCTAATTTATTAACTTCAAATACACAAACATGTTTTTTGCTTTGATTTCAAATCAAAACACGATTGTTTTTTCTGTCGAAATGTATTCCATAAGGTTGAAACAATCCATCCACACTTGAAATGAAATTAAAACAGTAGTCAATAACGCAAAACAAGAAAATGAAAATCTACAGAGCACCGTTATTGACCTTCAATGTAGATCAATGAAGAATAACTTGGTGTTTACTGGTTTGACGGAAACCGAAGGAGAAAACACTGTACATATGTACTTTTGTATGATATTTTTGTTTTATATCTATGCTACTAGCAAATGGTTCTAATTTATAACTTCAAATACACAAACATGTTTTTTGCTTTCATTTCCAATCAAAACTCGATTGTTTTTTCTGTCGAAATGTATTCCATAAGGTCGACACAATCCATTCACACTTGAAAGAAGTTGTCTGTTCTGTTGTCCATCAGGGGATAAAACCACTATTTTTTGTAAAGTGAAACAAGCTACATAAACGTTTCCGTAGTTATCTACCGCTATTCCACGTGGTAATTTTAATATTTTCTCATCTTTAAATGTCCACATTGCCACGCCGGTCATATCACAACATACAATACTTTTAGGTCCATCGTAGGTACAATAAATTTTGTCATTAAAAACCTCAATATATGAAAAAGGGGGCAAATCATACTTCCATATAGCAGTACTTCTTCCGTCCTGAGGGTTAAGTTTACAGATACCATCTCCTTCTGCGCAAATGAACAATGACCCATTATGATGTTTAATCCCATAGCACTCATACTTCGTTGGTATAAGTGTAACCTTTTCTGTATCAATGTCTATTATACTGACTCCGATAGACTCTTCGTTGTTTGACGTTGTAGCTACAGTTTTATAATCTATATACGTTATATCAAATGCATTGGCGGGTTTAACTGAGATTTTACTCAGTATTTGCCAGTCGGTACTGAAGACAAGTACATTTTTGGTACTATAGTCACTTAAGGCAATGTTTCCATTTGGAAGAACGACAATACCTCTAATGTCTTTAACCTCTGGTTTTACGGTTTCCACTAGACTTGATTTGATATCAGCAATTGATCTAATCTTTGTCTCTACTAATTGTGCTTGTTTTGTTTTGTGTGTTACAAGAGACAGTTTACAATGAGTCTTCTGTACCTCAAGTGAACCGAATGATTGAATACTTGATGAAAGGTTGTCGATTTTGTCATCAATATTGAATAGTATAGTAGGTGCATCCAATATGTGATCTCCAATGATCGACTGCAGGTACGACTCAGTAGTAGCTGCTTCTAATGAGATTTTCTGTAATCCAAAGTACGTTTGAAGGTCGGTCGCGTACCTGTCCATATCTTGTAATTGTTGTTCAGCTTTGTTTGTGCTATCAGTCTTATTTTCTAGGATCTGTAGTTTATTTTTAATGCTGTCTTTCGATTCACCTGTTATCTCGAAAATTTCGTTTTTGATCTTCTTTTCCAATTTATCAAAGTGGTCATCAATCTTCTTCCTTATGTCAGTAACCTGGGACAATATTTTCTCTTCTTGCTGTTTTATTCTTCCCTGTTGTTCATTTAGTTCAGTCTGTAGAGTTTTTATGTTTTGATCAATATCTTTCAAACTTAGTCGTGTTTCTTGAAAAAAATGACGACTTTTTAACGTTTTCTATCATTTTACGAAGGGATACTATACCTTTGCATCCTTCGTGATTCTCAATACATGAGGGGCAAATAAGTTTATCGTGAACTTGGCAAACCATTTGATATTGTTCGTTATGTTCCATGCACATATTACTGGTTTGTGGAATTGATGACGACATCGACAAGAAGTCCTGAATCGATACAGTCACGTGATTTTGGGACGACTTTGAAAAGTCATGATAATCATTGCAATCTTCACAAAATCCTTGTTCACATTCGGGACACCAGACGGTGGACGGTTTTGTTATATGCCGATGGTCACAAATATCACAATGTTGCTGAGTCGATGCCATTTAATATTTCCTGCAAAGAAAAGGTGTCTGTATAGGTTTTGCACTATGCCAAAAAATTGTTTGAAAGCATGCAATTTTCATGGTTTGTTTAACACAAAATGTAACAATTTTAGAGGTTGTCTGCACCCTATTGAACGAAACCTCACAAACTCTAAAAAAGAAGATGTCTGTTTAATTAATTTTATGGTGACTTCATTGATGAAAGAAACATCTCCACCATATGAGAGCAAGAACATTTTTTTTTATATAATGTGAAATAATAAATAATAAAACTGTAAAAAGGGTTAGGAAAGAAAAACAATAAATACCTGCAGTTTACTTTAAACAACATTAATCAATGTATTCGACCAGGAAGTGGAACAGGTAAACATTTGAGTGAATTTGATTATCTTGTTCAAGTTATAAAACGCGCCAAATTTAAATGTCCTTAATTTGATGAAAAAAATCAAAACGTGCTTCAATATCTTAAACACGTACCATTATAGAAAAATACCGAACTCAAAGGTGAATTCAAAAATGGAAAGTTCATAAAACCGTCAAAACAATGGTCGTCCACCAAAGAGATAAGTGAAAACAACTATCATATTACTGACTTGGTACAGACATTTTCCAAATAAAAATGATAGGTAATAGCTTGTTTTATACAATCCCCTTTTCAATTTTTTAAAACAAAGTTCATGATGTTAAATTAAAGTTTCGACTTTATATAACCTTTTTCATTAGGTTTAAAACATGTATAATTGTATAATTGTAACACATGTTAGTATAGTCAACTTCCAGGTATATTATATTTTGTAGGTTTTTTATGCTGGAATTCTGTGTTGACTGCAGATAACACCATATTAATAGTCGACATATTTAGAAGATATAGTATGTTATTATGGACACTTGTTTAAAAACCGAAAAAAGCAACAGTGGTATACCGGTGTTCAGAAGTCATTAATCGATTGAGAGAAAATAAATTCTGGTTGCAACCTAAAACCGAATGAAACACATCAAATATAAGGGGAAACAATGAAACAACCGGAACATTAAAGTGCAACAAAAATAAACGCCAACATACATAGAAACGAACTATTTGATAGCAACCGCCATATTCCTTACTTTGTGTAGGACATTTTTAGAAAACATGATGGGTTGAATCTGGTTTCATAGGTAACGAAAGTGATAACACTACGTGCCAGAAAAACAATACAAACACCCGCAAGAACACTCACCCAAGAGAAACTTAAAACAAAAACATAGTCGACTTAACAGGCAAACCGCCAAACGATGTAATGCAACCTAAGCCCATTATTTCAAAATCAAAGAATTCTACCACCAACATCATCACAAAACATGCGGTTGATTAAAATGATGTCAATTCTTTTATATCAGCAATAAATATCTTGACTATCTGAAACACGTGTAGTACACCTCAAGTATGTACGGTAAAAGTTAAAAGTGAAAGTTCGATGATGAAAATGATAGAATAATAGAAATTATTCATTTTAAGTATATATTTATTGCAGGCAGACTGTGATATCAACCATATTCTGAACTACCTGTTATTTTGAAACTCAAATGCTAGCAGGAGAAATTGCATATAATTAGAAATATCAGTTATACTATTTTATTTTATATCCCTCTACACATTTAAAAAAAAACAGTACACAAAATCAAACGAATTATTTGTGTTTGTTTATCATTCAATAAATACTTTTTGACTGTAACTGTGGAACTGTGTGAGCATATTTTTGTTATGACAACAGTTGAAAATTATTTGAAATTTTGAATACGCATTCTCATGGACTGGAAACAATTCGACAAATAGTTCAAAATCAATATAAAAATCGCTGTCGCTCTTGAAAAGCATTTTGAACGCGAATAAAGAATGCGTTACTATACCATTTTATAACAAAAGACAGTGTTTGAGTTAACTGCGACTGTTTAGTCATCTTAATCAAACGAAAATAAAGTTGAGTTATCCCCCTCTTCATATCAATATAAAAATAAAAATTTGGCGGATAAGATACAAAAGCTTATGTGCAGAATTGGTAGCGGATCGACCAAATACAGATACAAAGCAGCTGTGGCTCATGATTAAATGGGGAAACTTTGTTGCCAGTACAAATTAATACTTAAGCTAAATTCATATCTGTCACATACACAATATTAAAATAGTGTTCATTGCATGATTATTCCCCTTTGGATCTCGTTAACCTTGATTTTAGCTCACCTGGCCCGAAGGGGTATCTAGTTTTAAAAATGTGTCCGGTGATCTGGCAAACAAACCAAGATGGCCGCCATGGCTAAAAATAGAACATAGGGGGTAAAATGCAGTTTTTGGCTTATAACTCAAAAACCAAAGCATTTATAGCAAAACTGGCACGAGGTAAAATTGTTAATCAGGTCAAGATCTATCTGCCATGAAATTTTCAGATGAATCGGACAACCTGTTGTTGGGTTGTGCTGCCCCTGAATTGGTAATTTTAAGGAAATTTTGCCGTTTTTGGTTATTATCTTAAATATTATTACAGATAGAGATAAACTGTAAACTGCAATAATGTTCAGCAAAGTAAGATTTACAAATAAGGCAACATGACCAAAATGATCAGTTGACCCCTTTAGGAGTTATTGCCCTTTATAGTCAATTTTTAACCATTTTTTCGTAAATCTTACTTCTCTTTAACAAAAATCTTCTCCTCTGAAACAACTGGGCCAAATTAATCCAAACTTTGCCAAAATCATCTTTGGGTATCTAGTTTTAAAAATGTGTATGGTGACCTGGCCATTCAACCAAGATGGCTGCCACGGCTATAAAGAGAACATAGCGGTAAAATGCAGTTTTTTGCTTATAACTTAAAAATCAAATCATTTAGAGCATATCTGACGGGGTTAAATTGTTCATCAGGTCAAGATCTATCTGCCCTGAAATTTTCAGATGGATTGGACAACCGGTTGTTGGGTTGCTGCACCTGAATTGGTAATTTTACAGAAATTTTGCCGTTTTTTGTTATTATCTTGAATATTTTTATAGATAGAGATAAACTGTAAACAGCAATAATGTACAGCAAAGTAAGACCTAAATCTAAGTCAACTGACCAAAAATGGTCAATTGACCCACTAAGGAGTTATTGTCCTTTATAGTCAATTTTTAACAATTTTCATAAAATTTGTAAATTTTTACTAACATTTTCCACTGAAACTACTAATAGATAGAGATAATTTTAAGCAGCAAGAATGTTCAGTAAAGTAAGATGTAACAACACATCACCATCACCAAAACACAATTTTGTCATGAATCCACCTGCTTCCTTTGTTTAATATTCACATAGACCAAAGTGAGCGACACAGGCTCTTTAGAGCCTCTAGTTTACAGAATATATTACTTCAATATCACGCGTTTTAGATTTAGCTCTTGAAAATCCGATAAAGTGACAACATCATCATCGATATGCCTCATTTGCTTCAGATTTTTTTTATGCGTACAGTTCATTAATGACCAACATTATCACTAGGTCATGTTTATCTCTGACTGTTTATGGCGTTTGTATCATAAATCAATTGGATGTTGCATACCTGCCAACTTTCACTATTTGCGGGGGATTTCCCCCATGGAGGCTCCCAATTGGAAATTTTTAAATAGCGACTTTGTCCACAATTTAAAACAAAACAATCAATTTTGTTTTATGTAATGAGTTAATACTTCAGTTTCATTATGTATATCTGTTATATTCATTTGATAAAATTTACTGTTTGCAATAGCATTAATTGTTCTAAATAATTAGGATGTTCTTATCCCAAGCATACAAACTTAGCCGTATTTGAAACAACCTTTTTCAACTTTTGATCTTCAGTGCTGTACAACTATGTACTTTTTTTCGCTTTCGATCTTTCATATCTGGGCGTCACTGGTGGGTCTTGTGTGGACGAGTCGCGTTTTTGGCGTATTAAATTTTAAACCTGATGCTTTTTGTTATTCATTAATCATGTGTTTCTTTGTCTAATACGTTTTCCTATTTATTTGTATTGTAGTCCTGTAATATTATGTTGTCTTTTCTATGTTATATTTAACATTGCCATAAAAGTGCGAGGTTTGGCATGCCACAAAACCAGGTTCAACCCACCATTTTTTCCTTTAAAAATGTCCTGTACCAAGTCAGGAATATGGCCATTGTTATATTATAGTTCGTTTCTGTGTGTGTTACAATTTAACGTTGCGTCGTTTGTTTTCTCTTATTTTTGAGTGTAAATTGACATTGCGATAAGACGTGTCACGGTACTTGTCTATCCCAAATTCATGTATTTGGTTTTGATGTTATATTTGTTATTCTCGTGGGATTTTGTCTGATGCTTGGTCCGTTTATATGTGTGTTAGTTACATTGTAGTGTTGTGTCGTTGTTCTCCTCTTATATTTATGCGTTTCCGTCAGTTTTAGTTTGTTACCCCGATTTTTTTTTTGTCCATGGATTTATGAGTTTGAACAGCGGTATACTACTGTTGGCTTTATTTACTATTGGTATAACATTTTGAAAGTATGAAGAAGCAAATAAACAGTATAAGAATTAATTTAGAGGCCCCCTTACAGGTTTTGTAGGACCATGGCAATCATCTTGCACGTAAAACCCACATGGACATTTTGAAATGTTGGCAGGTATAATGTTGGATGTGGTCTGATTGATATTAAGTCTCAGATGCATCATTTTCTTTTTTTTGTTATTGGCTTTGAACTAGCTATCAATAACTGAGAGAAGTCTCATATCTGTACTTTTTTGTCTTTTTGTTGGTGGGATGTACAAGTATACGGCCACGTTCACTGTATTTTGTTAAATGCATTTCTATTTGTATCTATCTAGTATATATCTTCCAATTGATACGATATTCCAGGGCTTATATTTCCTTGATAGATGATTGCTACTCAGAAGGAAGCTTTTAAACCAATAGTTCCAAAAGATGAAGATGAAACCATCCCTTCGTAAATTTTACTGACGCCATCACGAGTTGGTTGACCGTTACAGAATATCCGTTTCACAGATTACATTGAATATGTTCCGAAGGTCGTAAATACAATCCCGTTTTCTTACCACGAATGTAACTTTGCGGATAAGACAAGATACCGGGGTTGTAATAACATGAGCAACACGAAGAGTGTCAGATGCGGAACAGGATCTGCATACCCTTCCAGAACACATGAGAACAAACACAGTTTTAGTGGGGTTCGTGTTTCTTAGTCTTTCATTTTCTATGTTGTGTTTGTGTACTATTGTCCTTCTGTTTGTCTTTTCATGTTTAGCCATGGCGTTGTCAGTTTATTTTTGATCTATAAGTTTGAATGTCCCTCTGGTATCTTTCGTCCCTCCTTTAAGCCCTTTATGGCTGATGGTTTTAGTTTGTTTTTATGTTTTACTGTTACACCACTGTTACAGGTGAAGGGGAGGGTTGTGATCCCGCTAACATGTTTAACCCTGCCACATCCTATAGGTATGTATCTGTCCCAAGTCAGGAGCCTGTAATTCAGTAGTTGTCGTTTGTTGCTGTGTTGCATATTTGTTTTTCGTTCATTCTTTTGTACATTAAATAGTCTACTAGTTTTGTACGGTGAGATAAAGTTGTTTATTTCTGTGTCATTTTGTCTTTTGTCTCTTGTGAAGGATAGTCTCATTGGCAATCATACCACATCTTTTTTTGTTACATTATATTAGTTAAAATGATACTTTTTTGGAAACATTCTGTGATTGTGCTTTTTTGAAACACCTTCGCACTATTAATATTTACGTGCTAGTAAAGTATTAATTCTATGTCAATTGAATAAAAAATACATGCCAATTTTTGATATTATGCTGTATTGCTTTAGTTTCCAACAACTACAACTTCAATGTTGAAAGTTGAACGTAAAATATTGAATGTATTAATTCAATTATTGTTTGTATGCTTAAAATAACTGTTCTTCGATCTTTTCGACGTAACTAACTGCTTATACATGATCATAAAATTTAAGTTGTATTTTTGAGAACATTTAATCTTACAGGAAAAAAAGATAACGGACGAAGCTGCAAAAAAGAAACTACACAATTCTAATAATGAATTGCTAGTTCTTGTTACATCTTGAATATACATGTTGCGAATGTAGAAATTTCTAATCGATAACATCATATATAAAATAGTCAGCATAGCTATTAACAACCAATTAATGCTTGCCTTTTCTATCGAAATGAATCGCGCAAGGTATTTTCAATCCATCCTCTTGCGATAAAAGTATTCTGCTTTGTTTTCCATCAGGTGATATCACCACCACTCGATGTAATGTTGAACAAGCAGCATACATGTTTCCACTATTATCAACTGCTATGCCATGTGGATATTTCAATAAACTCTCATCTTTAAATGTCGAAATTTCTTTTCCGTTTATATCGCAAATTGTGACAGTTCTAGTAAAACCGTTAGTGTAATAAATGATGTTATCAAAAATTTCAATATAGGACCATGAAGGTAAATAAGATTTGATGATAAGTTTACTGCTGCCGTCTTGGAGGTTAATTTTGAAAATTCCATCGCTGGAAGCACACACGAACAAAGACCCATTGTGGTGTATTATTCCAAAGCATTTATAGTTTGTTGGAATGTACTTTGTGACCTTTCCTGTATCAATATCTATAATATTGACACCTTTACGAGAATTTTTTCTTGACGTTGTAGCTACGGTTTTATCATCTATATACGTTACATCAAATGCACTGGCAGGCTTTACGCAAACTTTACTAAGTGTCTTCCCGTCGGCACCGAAGAGAGCAACATTTCCTGTATTCAGATCACTTACTGCAATATTTACGCTGGGTAGTGCAACAATACCTTTAATGTCTGAAAACTCGTGCTGTATTGTTTTCACTAGCCTTAATTTAATATGACCAATGAATTTAATCCTTGTCTCTACTATCTGAGCTTCTTTATTTTTGTGTCTAATGAGGGGACGTTGATATGGACTTTACTGTATTTTCACTGACCAAAAAGATGTAATATCATCGCTAATGGTGTCTATTTTGTCATCCATTTTAAGGAGTAACGTGATTTCATCCAAGCTGTGGTCTTTAATGATCGATTGTAGATACAAATCATTACTAGCTGCTTCTGCAATCCTAAGTACGTTTGAAAGTCAGTCGCGTTCCTGTCAATACCCTGTAACTGTTGTTCAGCATGGTGTTTAATATTCATCCGGCTTTCTAAAATCTGTAGTGTTTGCTTAATATTTTCGTTTGATTTACTTCTTATCTCAATGATTTCATTTCTTATCGTCTTTTCCAATTGATCGAAGTGGGAATTAACTTTGTTCCTTGTATCGATGATCTGGGCTAAAATTGTATTTTCTTGCTGCTTTATACTTCCTCCTTGTTTCTTTAATTCACTCAGCAAGTTTTTATGTTTTTATCAATATCTTTCAAACTTAGTCGTGTTTCCTGGAAAAATGACGACTTTTTAACGTTTTCTATCATTTTACGAAGGGATACTATACCTTTGCATCCTTCGTGATTCTCAATACATGAGGGGCAAATAAGTTTATCATGAGCTTGGCAAACCATTTGATATTGTTCCGTATGTTCCATGCATATACTACTGGTTTGTGAAATTGATGAAGACATCGACAAGTAGTCCTGAATCGATACAGTTACGTGATTTTCGGACGACTTTGAAAATCCATGATAATCATTGCAATCTTCACAAAATGCTTGTTTACATTCAGGACACCAGATAGTGGACGGTTTTGTAATATGCCGATGGTCACATATATCGCAATGTTGCTGAATTGATGCCATTTTAGCTTTCCTGCAAAGAAAAGTATAAGCATATTGGTTTTGATTCATGTGAAAAAACCTGTATGGATATAATCAATTAACTTGGTTTGTTTAACACAAAATGTAAACAATTACTGATGTTGTCTGCATTCTATTGACCGAAACTTCACTATCACATTTATTTAATTCATGAAATAAAAAGTTAATTATATATAGATCGATTAAATACAAGAATGTAAACTAAAATGTAGGAAACATCTCTACGCTATTAGAGCAATAACAGTGTTGTTTTGTTAAAAAATGTGTATTATATATAATAATAAAATAGTAAAAAGGGTTAATAAAGAAAAATAACATCTACAAAAACAAAAATGTACCTGCAGTTTAAACAACACAAATCAATGTATTCGACCAGGAAGTTGAACACTAAACATTTAAGTGAATTGGATTAACTTGTCAAGTTATAAAACGTGCCAAATTTTAAATGTACTTAATTTGGTAAAATAACATCAAAATGTGTTTTTCCTGAAAACAAGGACACAACGTTCATACCTTAGCATTGCATTACCAACCAGTCAGGAGTCTACTTCGTCAAAATTATCTCCCCATTACGCCAGTTCATTTTCACAATCGTAGAAATGGAAGCCATTGTAGGGATGACGCGCTACCAATATTGCTCTTGGAAACCGATAAATTTATCCACATTGCACCATTACGATCCGTATATGTTAGTTGTATTTTAAAAGACAAATGTATCAACTGGCTATAATGAGCATCAGTTAATAATCTTGTCTGCATTGATTCAACTTAAAACTATTGTCTGATCGGTTGTCAGGTGGAATTTTCGAAAATTCATAAACATTAAAAAAAATTATAAGGAAATATTTCGTGGAAGGGCAGACTAGATTTTTTTAGTGTATGAAGACTATAAACCCTAGTAATCACACACAAAAAATTAGAATCTTTCGAAGATATGCATTTTCATCATCCAACTTGAAAGACTGTCGTCAAGTACTTTCAGTAAAAAATAGCTATTCGAACACACCTTCTCTTTTTTGTGACTCATTAGATAGGTATTTCACTTGACCCATATATTTCATCTTTTAGTACTGTGATTCTTTTGTGTTATAAAGTCAACCTGTAGCTTTAATATATAAAAATGATAGAATCTGAAGCGAGACGATGTATGAAATATTCTTACTTTGTACGATATCAAGACAAAATACTCAACTCAAACACGCCCTAACATAAAAAGGTGCATTCGATTTTCTCTTTTTGTTACCCATTTTTTGGAATTTTTTCTTCAGTCACATAATGGAAGGGCAGACACGAAAATTACTGAACTTATAGATTGATATGTTTTCCGTCCGTGGTAATTTTTTCATAAAAATCGGAGGTCATGCATTTTCTTCATCCAACTTGAAAGATACCCATGTCGTCGACTTGATATCTAATTGTTCTGTTTAACTATGTACTAGATAAATTGAAAACTTATGCAAATGGTGTTTTTAAAATAAAACACCTCTTAATTGAGAAGAAAACTGCAATTTTGTTTGTTTCTATTAAGTTTTAAAAATTTGGTCACTATAGTAAACAATACAGTAAACATTTATCGCCTTCTCTAACAAAGAGCTTCGATTCTTTTGTTCTATTTCAACCTGGTTTACGACTGCAACGATTACTCAATAGTTTATGAACAAAAAAAAATATCTACAATACCTTAATCACGTTTATCAGTATCTCAAAATTACCGAACTCAAAGACAAAGGTCTTTTCAAAAAGGGGAGGTCCATAAAACAACGGTCGTCAACTATAGGAACAAGTGAAAACATATTATTGGCTTGGTGCTGATATTTTCCAAATAAAATGATGGGAAGTACCTTATGTTATATAATCTCCTTATGAATTTTTTAAACCATGTTCATGATGTTAAATTGGATTTTCGTCTGTATACAACGTTTTTCATTAGTTTTACAACAATATGTATAATTCTTAAACATGTAAGTATAGTCAACTCCAAGAAGTCTATATATCTAAGACTCAAATCGACGTCCGCTTCTCAAATCGACGTTCAAATGTAACGTCACAATAAAATAGCATTACAAATCAACGGTCAATTTTAGGCCTATCTAATCGACGTCCATTTTTTTGGCATTCTCTAATCGACGTCGTCTTCTTAGCTTCTCTATTTAATGTCCGTTTTGGACACAGAATACAAAATTGAACTGAACCGATAGAAGCTGAAACCTTTAGACCTTTAAACATATGTGTGGCAAAAAAGATCTATTTAAAAAGTAAAATTCTTTTTTTTAATTTATTACATATTAGACAAAGTATGTAAACAGGTTGTGATATCAATTTTTGAATATACATAAAAAAAAGGAGATGTGGTGTAATTTCCAATGAGACAAAAATATATACACCAGAGTTCAAATGAAGTGGATGCGACCAATAATGAAAAGTAAAATCACAAAAATAATGGACTCCGGGGAAAATTTTAATTTCAAAACGGAAAGTCCCGAATCAAATGGCAAAATCAAATGATAAAACACATCAACCGAATGAACAACAGTCATATTCCTGACTTGGTGCAGGCATTTTCAAATGTAGAAAATGGTGGAATGAACCTGGTTTTATATAAACCATACGGCTTTTAACAATGATAAAAAGCCATACCTCAAACATGGGCTATAAAAGTCCACGACATGAATAATGTCAACAATTCAAATAAGAAAGTTAACGGCCTTATTTATAAAAAAAAAAACAATTCCGAAAAACAAATATGACAGACATAACCATTGAAAAACACAGATCCATAAAGAATATCGGGTTAAGCATGTGTGTGAGCACTTAACCCAGAACAGTGGTGTAACAGCACAACATAAAAACATAAAAGAGGGACGAAAGATACCAAACGGACAGTCAAACTCATAAATCCAAAACAAACTGACAACGCCATGGCTAAAAATGAAAAAGACAAACAGAAAAACAATAGTACACACGACACAACATAGAAAACTAAAGAATAAACAACACGAACCCCACCAAAAACTAGGGGTGATCTCAAGTGCTCCGGAAGGGTAAGCAGATCCTGCTCCACATTTGGCACCCGTCGTGTTGCTTATGTGATTACAAATCCGGTAAATAGTCTAATTCGGTAGGTCATATTCATGAAAGGGAAGGGGATTGTAGTTACGACGTAAGGAACATATCCGATATCATTTGTGAAACGGTTATTCCATAACGGTCAACCAACTCGTGATGGCGTCCGTAAAATTTACGAAGGGATGGTTTCAACTTCACCATTTGGAACTCTTGGTTTAATAGCTTCCTTGTGAGCAGCAAACCTCTATCAAGAAAATCATGATAGGAAATGCAAGCACGGGAATATCGTATCAATTGGGAGATATATACCCCGTATGCAGGTGCTGCTGGAATGTTGCTACTTAGAAATGGAAAGTTCAGAATTGGAAAGCTGAAATCATCTCTTTTGTCGTAAATTTTTGTTTTCAACCGACCCTCATTGTCAATTTCTAGATGTAAGTCAAGATATGAAGCCGACTTAACTGTATCTGTAGTATCCTTTATCTCTAGTTCGATTGGATAGATGCGTTCCACATAGTCACCAAATTTTGAATTGTTTAGTGAAAGAACATCATCTATATAGCGGAAAGTAGAGTTAAAGGATATTGCTAACTTCTTATCTTTCTTCCGACGAAGTTCCTGCATGAAGTCAGCCTCATAATAATAAAGAAACAAGTCGGCGAGTATATTTCTTGCGTATACGTTTCCAGGTGTAAAACTTAGAAATTTGTTGAAAAAAACCATACAGAGTCCAAATTATAAAACTCTCAAAACATTAGGCTGTACTTTTCGTCTATTGTTGAAGACTGACTACTGCTCCTAGATGTCGTTTGGTTTACTTTGTTGTTGAGTTGCTTTCTCATTGACGTACACTTACATGTATGTCATTTTTTTATAAACAGGAATAACACAATATTATGCAGAACAATTAAATTAACTTTTTTCAATTTGTCAATGATTCTGCAGCTGCATGGAATTTCATTGCACATTACTGTGGGATTTATTAAAAATTCGGTTTATCTATGGCACTACGAACCTAAAACCATTTTATTATCATACTCCAGTCGCTAAATTATATCATAAAAGGTTCTCAGAGCTTTACAAATGGATAGATTATATAATGAAATCACATAAACTTATCAAGAGCACTCCAAACTACATAAAGATCCTTTCGACTTTCATCAAACACAAAAATGATGATAATAACAGCATTTCTACACTTAAATAAAAGGTAATCATTCATAAAGAACAAATAATAATAAGGCAAACATTCGAAATTCTTAATTTAAAATTATTTGTTTTCATCAAGAAAAGAATATACAAGATGAAGCCTGCCGCCGGATATTCTCGCTGAGTTGTAGATCTATGACCATTGGTGGCCGTAGGTTGGTCTTTGTCCTTTGGTCGGCCATGGCGATTGCAAAAATAGACGGATCACCAGATTTACATGTTTATATAGATATTAATATGATTAACTAATCTTGTCATGAATGTTGAAATTATCTAAGAATTCTAATACAAGTTTCCATAAATTGTATTCGAAAATCGATAAATGGTTAAATCATAATCTACAAAATTACTGCTTTGAGTAATAAAAGAGTAATTTGAATGCGAATTTAGAATTTGTGACCATCTTACCATCAAAGACAATGTTGAGAACAGGTTTTTAATTTGGCAATGTTTAAGTATAGTTATCAACATTAGGAACATGTCATCTTCCTTCAGAATCTGTTATCTTTCAATTCAAAGGCTAAATTAAATTATGGAAACTTTCACAATACACAAATTACAAATGCTTTAAAAATTAGTTGTCTCCACACCTTATTTGAATTGTTAACTGAGGTTTATGTACCCTTCTGTAGCCATTTTTGTACGAACTTTTCAAACTTCAATTGTATCAAAACTACAGATATTATGAATAATAGAGATAGGCCATTTTGTACATATTCCAAGGGGAAACTTGATGCAAAGCATTATTTTTACTGTTCCATTGCATTTAATAGAAAAAGAGGACTTTGTGGCAAATAAATCAAGATTTTTATAGAAAATCCACAGCCTTTATCCTTGTACTCTCATATTTGGCAATTTGATGACTGATAGATACAGGATTATTGCATGCAGTGCTAGCATTGATTTCCTAAAAACAAGTTTATAAACGTAGTTATTGGTTAAGACAAGTATAAATATGGCCAAAATCAAGTACACCTGGGGTTCGTGTTGTTTATTCTTTAGTTTTCTATGTTGTGTCATGTGTACTATTGTTTTTCTGTTTGTCTTTTTCATTTTTAGCCATGGCGTTGTCAGTTTGTTTTAGATTTATGAGTTTGACTGTCCCTTTGGTATCTTTCGTCCCTCTTTTAGGGTGCGCTCGACTTTAGTGACTCAGCACGAGGTGTTTTGGAATTTACAGGTTACTTAGAACTTTTTGTAAAAAATAAACATATATGATGAGTTTACTTACTAAACCTTTTGGTCTCTAGTGAAGAGTTGTTTCATTGGCAATCAAACCGTATTTTATCTTATATATCGTAATAAATATAACTCGTCTAAACATCAGCAAAACTAAGTTATATCTGTAACTTTTTGTTAGGACATTTTTTGTTCTTCCTTTGGCGGTACTCGAACTAATGCTATTGAGATATCATGGCAACAAATCGCATTGCACTGTGACCGACGCGCTAGACCACTCGACCACCTAGGGTCTTAAATTGAAATAGCTTTTGGTATATTCTTAAAATTCAAGAGTCTATCTAAAAATGAGGGTACTTTTTTCTAAAAATGAGGGTACTTTTTATATGGCCTTCCAAATACCGTTTCGATCCCTAACATCACTGAAGAGACATTTATTGTCGAAATCCGGATCTGGTGTACTTAAAAAATAGTGACACCGTATGTTTGTGGCATAACATTGTGGCCACAAGTTACAAAAAAATTCTGTTTAGTATTAAATTTATATTAAGATCCATTTTGTTACATCTTGTGATCAATTTTATTTGGCAATCGCCAATGGCAGTCAGCAGGGTTAAAGAACATAAGTTTTTCGACCTGTTAGTCAAATGCGTTTTGTTTAAATATACCTTTTCACTTTTTTTGGTTTTTGGGAAATGTTGTTTTTGCTGTTTTTAGACCCTTCTACAACATGCACACGTATAAAAATTGCAGTTTTTATCCAACGCAATCATAGGTTTGAACGTAGTTTTCAATTTAGACTTGTTTATATTTTTTCGTTCGGGCTTGTATCATATCTTCCCTCCGGTTTATATGACCTGTTCATCCTATTGACTCTTGAAATTGAAGAGTCTACCTAAAAATGAGGGTAAACTATATATGGCCTTCCAAATACCGTTTCGATCCCAACCATCACTGAAGAGGCATTTATTGTCGAAATCCGGATCTGGTGTACAAAAAAAATATTGACATCTTATGTTTGTGGCATTACATCTTGGCCACTAGTTGATTGTTTTCTGTTTAGTATCAAAGTTATATTAAGATCCATTTTGTTACATCTTGTGATCGATTTCATTTGGCAATCGCCAATGGCAGTCAGCAGGGTCAAAGAATATCAGTTTAAATATACTTTTTCATTTTTTTGGTCTTTTGGAAAATGTTGTTTGTGCTGTATTTAGACCCTTTTATAATGAAATTTGTTTTACATGCACACGTATAAAAATTGCGGTTTGTTTCCAACGCAATCATAGGTTTGAACGTAGTTTTCAATTTAGACTTGTTTATATTTTTTCGTTCGGGCTTGTATCATATTTTCCCTCCGGTTTATATGATCCGTTCATCCTATTGACTCTTGAAATTCAAGAGTCTATCTAAAAATGAGACTATATGTGACCCGCCATGACATTTGCAGGCTTATGGAGGTAGAACGTCATTGTTAGAAAAATTATAAACATGATAAATATTGAGATTCAATGAAATACGTATTTGTGAAGAAGAGATAAACACTTTCCTTGGCTTCTTTTTTGCTGACGCCGAACTATACATCATATATAAGTTTTGAAGGAGTTTTACTTTATCGTTTGAAGTGAAAAATATTTGAATCTACATTTTAAACTGATACACAAAAAATCAAATTTCTGCTCTATAGATTTCCTTTCATAAATGAAATCTGAAATATATCCCTAACAAATGCACCGTATAAAATGCATATAAGAGAACACCTACTTATAAACTGTTACGCGTCGCATACTAAGTATAGAGACATGCATAATAAATCTAATTTAAAAAAAGGAATTCTTAAAGCTTACTTTGACAAATTTCAAAGTGAAACTAACTTCATTTCAACAAGTTTAAATTACATGTTCTAAAATAGAGCTAAGAATTGTTTGTATTGTAGTAAATTTAAGTCTTTGAAATTTTATTCAAATACGCTATCGAACATTACTAAGAGCCAATAAATACAATAATTTTTGTATTTTATAAATTAGTGCCTTCAATAAATAAAAGCCGTCATAGAACAGTCTCATTTTCATACCGATATTCGAAATCACTCGTTACATTTTTACTGACACCATCACGAGTTGATTGACCGTAATGGAATATCCGTTTCACAGATTATATTGGATATGTTCCGAATATCGTAACTACATCCCCGTTCTCTTTGGACGAATGTAACCTTGCGAATAAGACAAATTACAGGGGTTGTAATAACATGAGCAACACGAAGAGTGCCACATGTGGAACAGGATCTGCTTACCCTTCCAGAGCACATGAGAACACCTGAGAACAAACCCAGTTTTGGTGGGGTTCGTGTTGCTTAGTCTTTAGTTTTCTATGTTGTGTTTTGTGTACTATTATCCTGCTGTTTGTCTTTTTTTTTTAGCCATGGCGTTGTCAGTTTATTTTTTATATATAAGTTTGAATGCCCCTCTGGAATCGTTCGCCCCTTCTTTAAGCCCTTTATGGCTGATGGTTTTAGTTTGTTGTTATGTTTTACTGTTACACCACTGTTACAGGTGAAAGGGAGGGTTGTGATCCCGCTAATATGTTTAATCCCGCCACATTCTATAGGTATGTTTCTGTCCAAAGTCAGGAGCCTGTAATTCAGTAGTTGTCGTTTATTGCTGTGTTGCATATTAGTTTTTCGTTCATTCTTTTGTACATTAAACAGTCTACTAGTTTTCTAGTTTGAATTGTTTTACATTTGTCATGTCGGGCAATGGGTTTGCTCATTGTTGAGGGCCGTCCGATGAGATAAAATTGTTTATTTCTGTGTCATTTTGTCTTTTGTCTCTTGTGAAGGATAGTCTCATTTTTGTTAAATTATATTGGTTAAAATGATACTTTTTTGGAAACATTCTGTGATTGTGCTTTTGTGAAACACCTTTTAATTCTTGGATCAAGTATAGAATACGTGATTGTAGTACCATCGGACTGATATTTAAGTCAAATGAAGTAAATCGGTTCTGATACAAATTACATAATTGTAGTACCATCGGACTTATATTTAAGTCAAATGAAGTAAATCGGTTTTTATACAAGTTAAATTATTTTCCAGGTTTTTTATTTGAAGATTGTAGTTATGTTTAATCGCCATATTAAGTTGGGATCGACAGGTCGACAGGTCGACAGGCCGACATGTCGATAGGTCGACATGTAGACAGGTTGACAGGTCGACAGGCCGACAGGCCGACAGGTCGATAGGTCAATGGTGACTGTTTAAAAAAGAAACTAACACCCAACAAGCAGTAACACAATACGATACAGTTCAATTGCTGACTTGTCGACTTGCTGACTATTTTTATTGAGTACTCAACTCCCCCCTACACAACATCCTGACTTAATGACAAATAATCTATGGATAACATGAAACATCTGCTGACCTGTCGACCTGTCGTCCTGCTGACCTGTCGACCTGTCGACTTGCTGACCTGTCGACCTGTCGACTTGCTGACCTGTCGACCTGTTAACCTGTCGACCTGCTGACCTGTCAACCTGCTGACATGTCGACCTGTCGTCCTGCTGACATGTCGACCTGCTGACATGTCGACCTGCTGACCTGTCGACCTGCTGACCTGTCGACCTGTAGACCTGCTGACCTGTTGACCCGTCGACCTGCTGACCTGTCGCCCTGCTGACCTGTCGACCTGCTGACCTGTCGACTTGCTGACTATTTAACTGAGTACCAAACCTTCCCTCTACACAACATCCTGACTTAATGACTAATGATATATGGATAACATGAAACATCTTCTGACCTGTTGTCCTGCTGACCTGTCGACCTGCTGACCTGTCGACCTGACGACCTGCTGACCTGTCGACCTGCTGACCTGTCAACCTGCTGACCTGTCGACTTGCTGACTATTTAACTGAGTACCAAACCTTCCCTCTACACAACATACTGACTTAATGACTAATAATCTATGGATAACATGAAACATCTTCTGACCTGTTGTCCTGCTGACCTGTCGACCTGCTGACCTGTCGACCTGACGACCTGCTGACCTGTCGACCTGCTGACCTGTAAACTTGCTGACTATTTAATTGAGTATCCAACCTCATGCTAGTCCCTATCCACATTGACATATTAACAGCTGTTATGTTAACCCCCAAAAACACCGACCCACAAGAACATATTTAATGTTTCAGCGAATGAATATTTCGATTATTGCCGGAACTAGGCCTTCAGATTGTTGCGCGCCTAAACATATTTAAAGTATTGGCGTATGGATATTTCGAATATTGCCGGAACTACTTAAACGTATTCTATACTTGGGCCTAATTCTTAATATTTACGTGAAAGTAATATGTATTAATTATATGTCAATTGAATAAATAATACATGTCAATTTTTGATATTATGCTGTATTGCTTTAATTTGCAACAACTACAATTTCAATGTTGAAAGTTGAACGTAAAGTATTGAATGTAGTAATTCAATTATTGTTTGTATGCTTAAAATAACTGTTCTACGATCTTTTCGACGTAACTAACTGCTTATACATGATCATAAAATTTAAGTAATATTTTTGAGAAAATGTAATCTTACAGGAAAAAAAGATAACGGACGAAGCAGCAAAAAAGAAACTGCATAATTCCAAAAAATTTATGCTAGTTCTTGTTACATCTTGAATATGCATGTTGCGAATATAGAACTTTCTAATCGATACCATCATATATAAAATAGTCACCATAGTTATTAATAACCAATAGATGCTTGCCTTTTCTATCGAAATGAATCGCACAAGGATTTCTCAATGCATCATCTTGCGACAAAAGTATTCTGCAATGTTGTCCATCAGGTGATATCACCACAACGTGATGTGATTTTGAACAAGCAACGTCCACGTTTCCACTATTATCAACTGCTATGCCATGTGGATATTTCAATATTCTTTCATTTTTAAATGTCCAAATTTCCTTCCCGTTCATGTCACAAGACGTTACAGTTCTCGTACCATCGTTAGTATAATAAATGATGTTATCAAAAATTTCAATATAAGACCATGAAGGTAAATCAGATCTGATGATAAGAGTACTGCTGCCGTCTAGGAGGTTAAGTTTGAAAATGCCCTCGGTGAAAGCACACACGAACAATGACCCATTGTGGTGTGTTATTCCATAGCATTTATATTTTGTTGGAATATACTTTGTTACTTTTTCTAGAGAAATATCTACTATATTGACACCTATACGCGAACCAATATCTGACGTTGTAGCCACGGTTATATCGTCTATATATGTTACATCAAATGCATTGGCAGGCTTTACAGAGACTTTACTTGGTATCTTCCTGTTAGTACTGAAGATAGCAACATTTCCTGTACTCTGACCACTAATTGCAATATTTCCGCTAGGTAGTGCAACAATGCCTTTAATGTCTGAAAACTCGTGTTTTATAGTTTTCACTAGCCTTAACTTAATATCACCAATGGATTTAATCCTAGTCTCTACAATTTGAGCTTCTTTATTTTTGTGTCTAATAAGGGAAAGTTTATAAGGAGTTTTCTGTAATTCCACTGACCCAAAAGTTGTAATATCATCACAAATGGTATCAATTTTGTCATCAATGTTAAGGAGTAAAGTGGTTTCATCCACGCTGTGGTCTTCAATGATCGACTGCAGGTACGACTCAGTAGTTGCTGCTTCTGACGAGATCTTCCTCAATCCAAGGTACGTTTGAAGGTCAGTACCGTACCTGTCTATGTCATGTAATTGTTTTTCAGCATGATGTGTATTAGTATTGCTGCTTTCTAGCATCTGTAATGTTTGTTTAATACTATGATTTGATTCACTTGTTATCTCGATGATTTCATTTCTTATCTTCTTTTCCAATTTATCGAACTGGTCATTAATCTTTTTCTTTGTTTCTATGATCCGGGCTAAAATGTTTTCTTCCTGTCTCTCTAAACTTTCTTGTTGCTTCTTTAATTCACTTTGTAGAGTTTTGATGTTTTGATCAATATCTTTCAAGCTTTGTTTTGTTTCTTGGAATAGTGACGACTTTTTAACGTTTTCTAATACCTTACTAAGGGGTACTATACCTTTGCATTCATCATGATTCTCAATACATTTCAGGCAGAGAAGTTCATCGTGAGCTTTGCAAATCATTTGGTATTGTTCATTATGTTCATTGCACATATTACTCGTTTGAGAAATCGAAGACATTGCCGAGTAATCCTGAATCGATACAGTAACGTGATGTTTGGACGACCTTGAAAAGCCATGATAATCAGTACAGTCGTCACAAAATGCTTGTTCACATTCGGGGCACCAGACTGTGGATGGTTTTGTAATATGTCGATGATCACAGATATCACAAAGTTGGTGAGATGCCGCCATTTAAAGTATTCTGAAAAAAAAGACACTGCATATTTTCATCACCAAGCGTTATATCGAAAAAAAACTTTAATTCTCCTTGTTTTGATCAATCTCAAAAAAAGCCTTGCAGCGAAATGTAAAATTTCGGCAGGTTTTCTGTACGGAATCTGAAAGAAACGTATTCAATATAAAAAGTTGTACCAAGGGCGCATATACGCTTTCTCACTTTAACTCGAATTAAAGTTTTGGATTAATTTATTTGATTATCAAGAAATATTATGAACATTGCTCAAGTATAAGCCAAACCGAGCGCCCAATGCCCCAAAAAGACATGCTCACACAGTAGTTCCTATTGAAACAAAACATGGACAATTTGACACTATTAAAGCTACCAAGTTAAAAATCGGAAACTTAAAATAAATAGTAATCAAATGGGATTAACACAAATAACCAAATTGCAGACATTGCATGACAATAGTGACAGCATTTTTGAATTATTGTTTGAAGTTTTGACGACAGATAGACGGGCGGACAACTGTATAACATAATATGTCAACAGGAAACACAAAAACGTAAACATTTCCGAGGTTGTCTGCATCATAGTAAACAAGACCTCACGAATTCATTCATTTGATTCATTTATCAAAAAAGGTTAATACATAGATATATATAGATCGATCATTTTACACAAGAATATTGACTAAAGTGTATGAATAATCTCTGTCGTCTTGATCAAGAACAATTTGAAGAAATGTGAAAGGATAAATATTAAAACAGAAAACAATCATTTAAAAAGCATGTTTACCTGCAGTCTGTTACAACACCAAATGAATGTATTCGACCAGGAAATACACACCAGGTAAATTTGATAAACTTCAAGTAATAAAACGCGGCAGATTTTGAATTCATTGATTGATGTCAATAATCGGATAATCAAATCATACGTTCCTGCTGCAGAAACAAGGAAAGAAAATAAATACCTTGCCATTCATACCAGTGGAACAAATTAATTATTATAAATTTTCACCCCAAAGATAATTAAAACACGTACATATTTGGTAAAGTTTTATCTATTTACAAGTTTTTTGTTTACACATATCTATTGTTTAAGTTTGATAAGGTTGCGAATAATACGGTTACCATGTAAGTATAATCCACGTTGTTCACCTTACTGTAAATACTCTTACATGGGTCTCTGGTCGGAAACTGTACGACTCTAGGTACGACTAAGGCTAAACAATGAAAACAAAAAACCATAATCAATATTCCAGCATGTTCATTAGTAATTAGATCACAAATAGGACCAATTTTCAAGGTGTTATTTTACTCTTTTTCATACCAGTATCAACACAAGCATATTTTGCCATGATTCTCATCACTTTATGAAATGATTCCAATACGAACCCTGGACCATCTCAATTCGAACCAAGCTATTCGAGTGGTACCTGTGATAAACCTGCTAAATGGGACGATAAAGGCATTGAATGCAATATATATACTTGTAACCAATGGTATCATGTTGTCAGTCAATGTCACCAAGTATGTACCTTTATCAATGACTCTGCAGCTGCATTGAATAGACAACTTTCGAGTTCAATGCATTTCCATCAAAAACTTTACTTTTAGTGTAAGTCATCCGTGCGTTTAGGGGCGTCGTCTCTTCCGTTCCAATGTTGAGCAAGTGGCTGGAAAACTATGATATGCTATATTGCACGACTTTTTTGGCAAATTAAATTCTCATAATTGACAATCAGCACTGGTGTCATTAGGGAATTATGATCAAGTACCTACAGAACAAACATTATTTCTAGTTTATCCTGCACAATGACGATCACTAAGACGTTTGGTGAACGTTAATATCTGAAAAATGACGTCATAAAGGCGCGCATAGTTAACGAGTATTTTCCGGTGACAGACAAACTCGAAAATGGTCTTTTACATTGCATGTATAACTTTCCGATTTATTCAACATTCGGATTTTTCTATGGTTTTCAGCACTTCAAAACATTTTGATATCATGTCCGAATCACCTCAAGAAAGTCCCTAACCAACAAACCAGATGCAAACCATTCATGCATTTAAACCAATAAAATCAGCAACAAGACGACTTAATCACAATAACATTTGAGATTTTCAATTATTCAAAAGAAAGCAACCTCAACTTGACTATCTTATTGATACTACAGCCCTGGATATTATCATTGGTACATAGTCATTGACATAAAAGATTCTCGGATCTTTCCACACGAATAAAATATATCTAGAAATGACAGAAACCTATCAGAAGGAGATATATTCAAAGCAGTAAAGAATATATATATAACTACATCAGCTCCAGAATTGCAAACTGACGGCGAAACGATATGGTGCAAATTAGAGCTAGTTTGATAAAAACCCATTTACATATTCTCCTATACAACCCTTGGATATCAAACGAAAAAAACATAATTCAGTTTGGTAGGTGCATAGGAAGAGCATCAAGAATAAACAATGCATTTATATTGTCTGCTGGAGGTGTCAACCTGCCAGGATGGAATTGGATGAAAAAAAAACCTAAACCATATTCCCAGTGTCCAACTATACACTATAACTTTAATTACATACTACATGATTGTGGTTTTACTCAACTAGTCGAGAGAAAGACAATTACATCTTACAAGCCATCCATCTAGTATCAGTAGGACTAAGATCATACCAGGTATACCATATCACGAAATAGCATATCTGGAATCAATATAATACCAGCTAGACATCACCAAAAAGCTTACAGACACCATTATATGGCAAAAGAAACTCGGAGAATGTAAAAATAGACATCATAATCATCAATAAGTCACTACCAGATATGGTAAGATAGGGAAGATTAGTAGAGAATATTTAGAATATATTCCAGAAAAAGTTATAGGAAAGTATCAAGAATAACATATCTCACAAAGCAGCAAGGAATAAAGATGAATGGTCATTGCTTAATACAGACATGAAACAACTTATGCGAAAACGAGATAGGTTGTTTAAAAGACTACAAAAATTGGAAACCATGCTGATGCGGCAAAATACTAAAAAAAAGTAAGATACACAACGTGAGGTTTGGCGTGCTTACGAGAAATACAATAAAAGCATAGTTACTACACAATATGATGACCACAGTGGCACTAGAAACTACATGAAGTGTTTTTTTTTACTTGCATCAAACACACAAAGGATAATAATGACAGCATTACTACACTTCAATCAAAGAGAATCGTTCATAAAGAACCAATGGTAATAAGGCAAACATTCAAAATTATTAATTCTTAAAAGCATTTTTCATCAAGAGAAGATATACCAGACAAAGACAAGGGTGCCAACTGAAGCCCGCCTCCGGTGTAAGATTTTCACTCAAGTGTTGAAGATCCATTGGTTGCCTTCTGTTGATTTCTGTCTATTGGTCGGCCATTGCGATTGCCAAATAAACGGATCACCAGATGTATATATAGAAGTCAATATGATTAACTTATCTTGTTATGAATGATGAAAATTATCTAAGAATTTGAATACGCAGTCCCATTTTTTTTTGGAAAATAATCGATAAATAGTTAAACCATAATATAAAAGATTACTGTTCGAGTAATAAAAGATTAATTTGAAAGCGAATTTAAAATGTGTGACCATATCATCTTACCATTAAAGACAATGTGGAGTACAAGGTTTTCTTTGGCAATGTTTAAGTTTAGTTATCAGAATCAAATGAATAAAAAGAAGGAACATGTCATCTTCCTTCAGAATCTGTTATCTTTTAATTCAAAGTCTAAATTAAATGATGGAAGCTTTC
This sequence comes from Mytilus edulis, assembly GCF_963676685.1. NCBI lineage: Eukaryota > Metazoa > Mollusca > Bivalvia > Mytilida > Mytilidae > Mytilus > Mytilus edulis. Next base: position 40,490,554 of record NC_092350.1, read on the forward strand.
CAAATACACAAATAACAAATGTTTTAAAATGTGTCGTCTGTACATTTTATTTGACTTATTAACTGATCTTCGTACAATCTTCATTTGTTAAATTATAATTATCTATTGAAAACATTGCCGATGTAAAATCAATAGATACAAGAAGATGTGGTATTAGTGCCAATGAAACAACACTCCATCCAAGTCACAATTTGTAAGAGAAATCATTATAGGACAAAGTACGGTTTTCAACACGGAGCCTTGGCTCACATTGAACAGCAAGCTATAAGGGCTCCAAAATGAATAGCGTAAAACCATTTAAACGGGAAAACAATGCATACTTAATCTTATTCGTTTAAATTAAGAATAACAATTCAAGTCTGACAAATTATTCAATGACAGGTTCTTATTTTTTTTTTTGCAATCATTGGTATAATGATAAGATTGTCATTCTATCATTTGTCTTTGATAACACAGAGTCAATAAAAATAACGAATTTCAGTAGCTAAAGATAATTCAACCATTCTCTTAGTACTAAAAAAAATTACTATAGTATTATTCAACTAATGATGTCAATCAGATGTGGATTCTTAAAAATTCTAAAAATCTCTCGCAAAATCTTTGATCACAATTTATGCAATTTTGCAGCAGCATTAGGAAATTGATTTTTGTACGGCTCCAAATGCTCAATTGAGGTATCAACTTTACCATCTCATTAAACAGAGCTTTTTTTCTATAAAAATTGGAATCAAAGATATATATTTTTTGTTTCGGGTTATGAGAATTATTGTTTTGTGAAGAACCATATTGATTCTATCAGAAAATACCAATAAGATGAAATTACGAAAATATCAACCCTATTCCAGTCTATATCTAAATTTGTTAATTTCTTTAATAATGTGGTGACATTTCTTTGAAATCGTACAAAGTTGATGAATTAAAACAGAAATAATCTAGTGACAGAAAATTCCAGAGGTGTGAGACTGGTACATTGGAATGAACTTCTTGTATTTATGAATGTTGAAAGTAAACAATAAGGTCATGGTCAAATGTAGTATGTACAAGTTTTGCAAATAATTATATACATATTGCTCGCCTAGCATACATAGTGAATAAGATTAAGCTCATTAAAAGAAACAAGGTAAAAGTACTCATGGAGAAAGCCAATTTCTGCGCAAACCCCTCCTTATTGAAGACATTTATAGTCGAAATGTAAATCTGGAGCAGTGCAATTTGTACCGTTTATGTTACTATACATATCAAAATGTAGTATGATTGCCAATGAGACAACTCTACACGAGAGACCAAATGATACAGAAATGATCAATTATAGGTCACCGTATGATCTTTTACAACGAATAAACCTCATACCGCATAGTCAGCTATAAAATGCACCGAGATGATATATGTAAAATAATTCAAACAAAAAGACTAACAGCCCAATTCATGTAAAAAAAAATAATGAACGAAAAACAAATTTGTAACACAGCAACAACTAAACTACAGGCTCCTGGCCTGGGAAAGGCACATAAAAAGTGTTGTACAATTAGACAATAGTTTGAAGGCCCCCTACCTCACCTACCATGAAACAGTGGGGTAACAGTACAACATAAAAACAAACTATAAAATTCAGTTGGAAAAAGTCTTAACTTCTTTGGTCAATATCTTTTAAGCTTTGTTTTGTTTCTTGGAAAAGTGACGACTTTTTAACGTGTTCTATAACCTTTTTAAGTGGAACTATCCCTTTGCATTCATCATGATTCAAAATGCATGAAGGACATACAAGTTCATCGTGAGCTTGGCAAACCTTTTGGTATTGTTCATTATGTTCCAGGCACATAATACTGTTTTGTGAAATCGATAAAGGCATTGATAAATAGGACTGAATAGATACAGTCATGTGATGTTGGGACAACCTTGACAATCCATGATAATTCTTGCAATCGTCACAAAATGCTTGTTCGCATTCGGGACACCAGACAAATGACGGTTTTTTTTATTATGTCGATGATCACAGATATCACAAGGTTGCTGAGATCCCGCCATTTAATGTATTCTAAAATAAGAAAGAAATTGCATAATTGGTTTTCATCATGCGTAAAATCGATCAGATGTACATGTTCCCTGTTTGGATAAATCCACAACATAGATAGCTAAAAGTGGAAGTTCCCTAGTTGTCTGTACCGAGTCTACTCGAACTTATTCAATATTTTTAAAAGAGCTACGCCATGAGCAAAAAATACGCCCATCAACCTTTAAGCTGATCTTCATGCTTTATATGAATTTATATGATCCAATAGAAATACTAAAACCACTTCATCAATATAGCAGTTTTTGATCATTTGTCTGAAAAGTGGAAAATTCCCTTCTGTATGAATACATTCCTAATACTTCAAAACGTAAATCAGAAATTGTTAAAGAATCGTATGAAAATTCATGTCAATATATATTAAAAAAATTCAATAAGGTTTCTTAAAAGTTGATTAATTATAGTCAGAAAACTGAAAATTCCATATTTTCTGAGAAAAAATTCCCATAGCACGGAAATACAGAATTTTAAAACAAATAAAACTTGAAAGCAAGTTTACGTCACGGATATACAAAAAAATCACCAAATCTTTATGAAAATTGGTAAAAGCATTTTCGTGTTATAGTCCGAAGTGTTGACGACGGAAGAACAATGGTATATTGTCTTTAAATTCATGCGTATAAAAATGAAAGCATATTGATTTTATACAAGAAAGATGACCTTAAACATGTAGTTCAACACTTTCTTATAAGAGCTTTAACAGTCTCAAACGTGAAATAATGAAGAATCTGTAAATTATGTTTCGAACCAGGCAAAAATACGTATGAAATCAATGTTCCTGGTTGGTTTAACCCAATAAACCATACAAAACAGCGAAAAGTTTTAAATAATTCAAAGGTTTTCGGCAGCATATTAAACGAGACCTCATAAAGCAGCCATTGATATATTTAATAAAAAAGTTAATATATAGATAAACTTTAAACGAGAAACGGTTTTAAAATTCCAAATGAAAAATAATAAAACAGTGAAAAAATGTTAAGAAAAACAAGTTTACCTGTAATGTAAATCAACATCAAAATAAATCTGTTCGATCTGGAAGTATACAATATGTAAACAGTTACGTGAATATGATTAACTTAAAGTTCTTAAACCTCGAGAAAAAAATGCAGCAGATGTTGAATGTCCTCAATCTGATAATCAAAGAAGATTATGTTCAAGAAAACAAGTGGAAAAATATATTGCCACTTATAACAAGAGTGCACACGCTGAAATGTCTCGCCTTCTTTACTAACCACTGATATTTTGTTTATAGTCCTAAATATAAAGCTTTACTACAACTATCCCATAAACTTAACATGATCCAAGAAAATGAGGCCACGATCGTATAAATTGAAAGGGGCAATACATGTTCACCTTACAATCATTCAATAAACTATCTATAGTTGACCTATTGCTTTTAGTTTCAAAAAAAATGAACATTGACTAATGAACCAAGAAAATTAGGTCAGGTTCAGATAAATAAAGGCCCTTGCCAGGCAGACATGTCCTGCTTACAATCATTCCATACATCAAATATAGTTGACCTATTACTTATAGTTAAAGAAAAACAGACAAAAACACAAAAACTCAACATTGAGCAATGAACCGTGAAAATGAGGTCAAGGTCAAATTAGACCTGAAAGACTGACATATACATCTTAAAATCTTTCCTAATACCAAAAATAGTAAGCCTATTGCATATAGTATTAGAAGAATGAACCATGAAAATAAGGTCATGGTCAAATGAAACCTGTCAGTTGGACATGTACTCCTACAATCATCCGATACACTAAATACATTATACCTAGTGTGTACAGTTTAAGAACATCAGACCAAAACACAAAAACTTTTTATTTTTATTTTTTATTTATAACTTCCAATTTACAACATAATATACACATATATAATAGCAATATATAATTTATAAATCTATATATATTATCTAATCAATACATTTTTCTATCAGGAAGCAATTTTTTATAATATACAAATATAAGATAAAGAGTAAAGCAGTTTTGAACACCGGAGAGAGAGAGAGAGAGAGAGAGAGAGAGAGAGAGAGAGAGAGAGAGAGAGAGAGAGAGAGAGAGAGAGAGAGAGAGAGAGAGAGAGAGAGAGAGAGAGAGAGAGAGAGAGAGAGAGAACAGTGTTGTGAGTTTTCAATATAATTCATCTAGACATTGAATTCTATTTTAGTATAGTAAATACAGAATTTTCATTTATAATATGTATAATATTAAGTGTAAAGTATATAAATTTTTGTACTTCACTAAGTAATCTATCAAAAACAATTCATTCTCTGCGAAACTGATTTTCACATTTGTTTTTTATAGTAATATTTGTGTCCATTGCATACACATATTTCATCTTTTCTTTTACTGATTTTATTTTTTTTAAACATTTGGAATTATTAATATATTGCTTTATGGTAAGAAAAAGAGTATTTTTTGCCTTTTGATATTTTGCAATGTTACCAAAAAAAGCAAACTTCTTTTGCAAAAAGTACACTAATTCCATTGGTCAGAAACCAATTTTCAATCTGTTCTTATAATAATTGTGTATGTTCACATTCCCAAAATAAATGTTCTAATGTTTCAATTTCTCTTTTACAAACTGTACAATTTGGATTATCAAAAATCTTAATTTTATGAAGAAATTTGTTTGAAGCTAAGATTCGATGTTTGAATCTATACTGTAGCCATTGTAACTTAGTATTATTAGTGACAACAAATGGCAGTATTGACCGTCCCTTTGGTATCATTTGTCCCTCTTTTATCATTTTTTCCAATGATTTTGATCAAGCCAAAAATTTCAGTCCATCTTAACTGACTAGTGGGAACACTTCAATTTTTATTAAAAAAAACCAATATACATATCTTTCAATCCTTTCAAACTTTAAACAAGTCTTTTAATAGCAGATGGAATTAAAAATCTTAACTCTTATCACTGAACCAAGACAACGAGGTCCAGGTCAGATGATACCTGCCTGTTGGACATGTACACCTTACACTCCTTCCATACACCAAATATACTAGACTCTTATAGTATAAGAAACATGGACTTGACCACCAAATCTTAACTTTGTTCACTGCTCTATGAAATGAGGTCGAGGTCAAGTGAAACTGGCATGAGAACCTTACAAGGTTTGAAGCTAAGATTCGATATAACTTAAAATAAGAGAGGAATTAACATTACAAAAAATCTAAACTTTTTTTCTAGTTGTCACTGAACCATGAAAATACGGCCAAGGACACTGGTCATGTGACAGACGAAAACTCGTAACATAAGGCATCTATATAAAAGTATGAAGCAACCAGGTTTTCCACCTTCTAAAATATAAAGCTTTTTAAGAAGTTAGCTAACGCATTCGCCGCCGCCGCCGCCGCGGGACAAAAGTTGCAGGCTTAACCAAAATTGCCTTAACAGCGGAGAACATATAGTTTTTTACAGCAATTTTTATCCTGACTACCTGAAATACTTGTACTTAACCCTTAAAATTCCTTTTAAAAAACGTGCATATTTGATACAGTTCTATCTGCATATAACTTTTTGTTATTTTTATAAATAGTTATTGTTGTATTTGATTAGTTTGCAAAGAATATGTTTGAATCTATAGCATGTAAGTATGTATTAAAATATATATAAAGAAGATACTTATTATGATAATATGTGTGTTTTTAACTTTTTTATTAAGGAATTATTTTTGAATGCTGTTCACCACTTATCATTTGTCGTCATATTAAAAGGATCGCTGATGTTATATTCGGACACTGTTCACCGATCAAAACGGAATGATGCCACTTTAGTCATATATTCATAATCATGAATTCTAGTAACAGCATCATAACAAAACTTGTGGTTATAAAAAGAGATTCAACGACTGTGAGTGTCAACTGTTCCATAATAAGTATACAGCTAAGATGATCCCTGTACCCTTATTTTTGACATTTATTTATATTACTAGTATGTCTGTTTGTTCGTCACACAATATAATGGATATTTATATTACTTTCATACAAGTGAGAGATAATCGCAAATGCTGTTAATGTATCGTCTATGATCAAGCGATATTTGTTTTAAATCTCCTATAATAAGTCTTAAAAGATCATAAAGAAACTGAAAACCTAGCAATTGAAAAGTGCTGCGTTATACAAAACATAAAAAAAAAAACAGTCCGAAGAACAATACATCAGGTTGGTTGCTGATGAATCTATGGTAGATGAATTTTGATGCACAATCTGATTTCAAAAAAGTTGCAAACAATTAGGATCACTTATAACATGCGTGTACTCTCAGATCAGTACTTAGTGTCTTATTGTTGTTGGGATATAGAAGTACCAATCTCTGTTTTTGTTAGATGTATTTCTATTTGTATCCATCTGATGACTTTTTCGACTGATGTTTATATTTTGTTCTTTTGTTGTACTGTTACACCACAGTCCCAGTTTAGGGGGAGGGTTGGGAGCACGCAACCATGATTAACCAAGCCACATTATGTATGTATGTGCCTGTACCAAGTTAGGACTTTGTAACTCAGTGGTTGTCGTTTGTTTAAATGTTACATATTTGTTTTTCGTTCATTTTTTTTTTACATACATTAGGCCATAAGTTTTCTCGTTTGATTGTTTTTACATTTCTCATTTCGTGACTATAGCTGACTATGCGGTAAGGGCTTTGCTTATAATGGAAGGCCGTATGGTGACCTATAGTTAATAATTTCTGTGGCATTTGGTCTCTTGTGGAGAGTTGTCTCATTGGCAATCATACCACATCTGCTTCTGTTTTTATTTTTACACCCTGACAGGAAACTTTTGAATGATGCTTAAATCTCTGAAAACCAACAAAATGTTTTTGGTTCTACTCCATTGAGTTTCAGTGATTATCTGAATAATTTCTTTTACCCAGGAGGAAAATAAAAACATAGCAGCATTCTGTTTAACATAGCTCATTTTCCTTTTATATATGAACTATTATTCCATAGAAATATGATATTGATTGTCATTTCAATGCTTACATCGTCAAATCTGGGAATTCGATGGATTCCAGATAAAGTGTGTCTCCTCTTTACTTTCTTATGTTATACTGCTTTCGTCTTAGTAAGATCATAATTAATTCTAACAACTATCGTGCATTTCATTTCACAATTGCTTTTGATAGAGGATTGCTGCTTACGCGGAAGCTATTAAATCGAGAGTTTCAAGTGATAATATTAAAAGCATATCTTGAAAAACAAATACAGATTTTTTTTACATTTACAGGTAAAAGATAAAATGAAAAGGGACATTTAATCGCGTTTACTAGACATACATACATAAGAGTATTATTGCTATCATCTGTGTATATCAAAGCCTGGAAACACTAAAAACATACAAAACGAAACTACATTGAAAAACGAAAATTGTGCCTAGATAGCGGCAAATGAAAATAAATCGTTCATTAAATATTTATAAGAAATACAATAAATTATGTTCTATTACCTCAAAAGAATTGTAATAAACAACAGAAGTAATACGTTATACCGCTTATTTCGTGTTTAAATACAACACCTCGATAACATTTTAACAACTTGTCGAATAAAATCATTCAAGAATTATAACCAATATGTTTAGGACCTATGGAAGGTGCTACACGAACGACAACATTGTAGGTATGCTGATAATTGCCCGAAAATAATAAATATGATAATAGAACTATATTGAACAATTGAGCATACAGGATGGTCCGTGCTAAAAAGCCAATTATGAATAGTTTGTTTCCGGGTTTACACAGGCATATAATGATCAATTTCCGACATTTGTTACCTGTCAGCAGACTAAGAAAAAATGCCATTTCTTCAATTCACAAAAATGGAGCAAGTTGTTTCACGTTTCATCTTTACTTCAAACAAAATTACAATATATCAAACAAACATAAGTCTAATGATTTAGAAACTTCTTTTTATCGTGAAATGAATTACAACGATTCGCAAAGACAGTACTAATGTATGGTTTCATATGTGAAAACAGTTTGTTGTTTGTTTGCAACCAACAGACAATTGCTTCTCCGATCGAAATGAATTGCACTAGGGTTTACCAATCCATCATCCAGAGACAACAACTCTCTGCTTTGTTGTCCATCGGGAGATATCACCACAACGCGATGTGATGTTGAACAAACAACATACACGTTTCCACTGCTATCTACTGCTAGACCACGTGGACATTTCAGTGTGTTCCCATCTTTAAATTTCCAGATCTGTTTGCCCTGCATGTCATAACATTTAACAGATTCATTACTAGTGTAATAGATTTTGTTATCAAAGATTTCAATGTAGGACCATGAAAGTAAATTAGACTGGACTATAACTGTACTACTTCTGTCCTGAGGGTTGAGTTTGAGAATACCAATGTTGTTTGCACAAACATACAACGAACCATTGTGATAAATTATTCCATAGCATCTAGAGTTTGTTGATATATGCCCCGTTATCCTTTCTGTTTCAATATCGATAATATTGACACCATTACCATTCCACAAGTTTGACGTTGTAGCTATTGTTTTATCATGTATAAACGTTACATCAAATGAATGGGCCGGTTCGACTGAGATTTTACCATGTCTTTTCCAATCAGTTCTGAAGACAGCTATATTTCCGGTAATGTAGTCACTTATTGCAATGTTTCCACTCGGTAATACAACAATTCCTCTTATGTCTAAAATTCCTATTTTTGTGGCTTTGATTAGGTTTAATTTGATATCAGCAATGGATTTTTTAATTTTTATATCCCCTAACTGGGCCTGTCTATTTTTATACCTGACGAGATCAATTTTACATAGTATTTTATGTATCGTAACTGATCCAAATTTTTTGCTGTTATTTGTAATGTTGCTTATTTTGTCATCTACTTTGAAGATCAAAGTCATTTCATCCAAGCTATGATCTCTTATGATCGACTGCAGGTACAACTCAGTAGTTGCTGCTTCTGATGAGATCTTCCGTAATCCAAGGTACGTTTGAAGATCGGAAGCGTATCTTTCAATGTCTTTTAGTTGTTGTTCAGCATTGTTTGTGTCACCATTCTTACTTTCTAGTATCTGTAGTGCTTGGTTCATATCATTATTTAATTTTGCTGTAATTTCAGAGACTTCATTTCTGATCTTCTCTTCTAATTTATCTAAGTGATTATTAATCTTGTTCCTTGTTTCGCTGATCTGGGACAATATTGTTTCTTCTTGCTGCTTTATACCTCCTTGTTGTTTCTTCAATTCATTTTGTAGTATTTCTATATTTCTATTAATATCATTCAAACTGTTTTGTGTTTCTTGGAAAAGGGACGACATTTTAACGTTTTCTATAACCTTACTTATGGGTATTATACCTTTGCATCCATCATGTTTCTCAATACATTTAAGACAGAGAAGTTCATCGTGAGCTTGGCAAACCATTTGGTATTGTTCATTATGGTCCATGCATGTATTACTGGTTTGTGAAATAGATGCAGACATCGCCAAATGGTCCTGAATCGATACAGTCACGTGATGTTTAGACAACTTTGAAAATCCGTGGTAAGCGTTACAATCATCACAAAATGCTTGTTCACACTCGGGACACCAGAAAGTTGACGATTTGGTAACATGTCGTTGTTCACAGATATCACAGAGTTCCTGGGAAGCTGCCATCAAATATATTCTACAAAAAATAGGGAACATTTTTTTTTGTTATACTAGATCTGAAAAATGTTCATGTCATTACACTAAGTACATTGCATATTGGTTGTTTATTTATCAATATTTTTAAAAGACTTAGATACATGATGATTTTACTAGTCTGAATAATGGGTAAAGTTCGTGATAAGACTTACCTGATAAGTACGTTATTCAGTCAAAAGTAAACTTGTCCGGTTATCTATACCAAGTTTTATCGAAACACATCCTGTAACCCATTCAATGAAAAGGTAAATACATAGCGTTTTTGGTTTTTATCAAACTGTGGGAATCCGTGATACCGTCTTAGAACGGAATAAATATCCATTTCACAGATGATATCGGATATATTCCTTTTGCCGTAACTACTATACCGTTCCCTTTTCACGAATGTGACCTACCAAATTTTACTTTTTACCGGGTCTGTAATAAGATGAACAACACAACGGGTGCCACAGGTGGAGCAAGATCTGCTTACCCTTCTGGATCACCTTCGATCACCCCATGTTATTGGTAGAGTTCGTGTTGATTAGGCTTCTAGTTTTCTGTATTGTGTCTTGTGTCCTATAACTTGTCTGTTTGTCTTTTTGATTTTTAGCCATGACATGGTCAGTTTATTTTCGAACTATGAGTGTGACTGTCCCTCTGGTATCTTTCGCCCTCCTCTAGTAATGTCTTAAACCATAATAATTGATGGAATGTAACAGATAAATAACCAAATACAGAAAATGTTTACCTATAGTCTGTAACAACGCCCAGGTATTCGACCAGGAAGTAAAGACAGGAAACGAGTTACATAACGTTGATTAATGTCAAGTATTTAAACGCGGGAGTTTTTAAATTTCATTACACTGAGTATGAATTGATGCTAGACTGTTACATATTTTTTTTTAAAGAAAAAAAAGAACAAAAATACATATTTTGCATACCAATTCCGTTTTCAATGCGCACTGCATTATGTTTCCATGTTATACGAGCATTTACGAGTTCAAGTGCGGTTAACACCAATAATAACCCTATCATTTAAATCACGTCCTCATTTCTAAAGTGTTATCTGTATTTTATTTGTTCATATAAAATAATCATTGTTTTCTTTTCATTACATTGCGAATAAAAATGTATAATTTTGTGTTAAGGAAAAGTAAATTTTAAATGACAAACAAAAACAGATAAAAATGATATAAGAAACTTAATACTTCTGTTAACAAATTTCTACATTTATAGAAGGAAACTATCTATGGAACAAACCAATATAATAGCACTAAAACATTATTTAAAAGAAAACTTATTAATAGAAAAAAATATATTCTATAAAAAATAAATTACTCAGTAGGGCAGAAAACTGCTACCCGTGGACTCCTTTACTTTTATAAAAACAAATAGACTCCACATATAATGTATATATATTTCATATCCAAACAGCCTAATGTCTTAAAATCCTTTTCTGCAATGTATCAAAAAGCTGTGTCTATCAAATATATTATATATCTTCTGTTTAGTTTATATAACTATTATGCATACAAGTGTGTATAACTCATTATGTTCATGTGCAAATAAGAAAAAAATGAAATTTAATATAAAAAAAACTATATATATATATATATATATATATATTCAAAACCTGTGCATTTGTTATACTTGATTATCATTGTAGATATAATACTAACAAAAACTAACAACTGTATAAATATGTTTATTTACTAATATTAACGATGCCGGGATAAGGTACCGGTACTTGATGTTTTAAAATAACAAATGTACAGATTTCAATAAAATATGATAACTTTAAAAAAAAAAATTGTTAATATGACATGAAGTATCATTGATATGATCATATATATATATATGTTCCGGACCATATGAGTATTTGGACCATACGCGTATGGTCGGGGTAATTAACAGGTAAAATTTTAATACTTAAATATATTTCATTTCGTTTGAAATTGGGGTTTTCCCGTTAGGTATTTGTAGTTATTATATATAGATGGGAACTAGTGGAACTAGTTTTAGAACTAGTTCTGCAGGAGTATGTACTATTTATAAAGTCTGATGTTACGTGTACAAGGCACGAGAAAAGTTTTGGCGGTTTCTACGGGTGGGGTACTATATAAAGTTTGGCATTTAAATGTATTAGTATCGAAGGTGCTCGCAGTTAGGTCGTATAGTACGAAGTTAGTCACATTAATTTACGTTTATCATGTCCGATACTGGTTCCGACCATGATGATTTGAGACCGTCCAAAAGTAAAGAGAGTACATCAAATACCGAGTTGTCTACTGATGGTGCCGTATCTTTGTTTTCAACAGTTTTAACGAACGCTCTAGAACAGCAGAAAGTTAATTTAATCAAACATTTCGAAAACCAATTTATACAACCAGTGAAGTCAACCGGTGTTTCGACTCCAGATTTCGTTTTCAAGAGAGAGGGACATCGCATTCAGTACTTATTTAATACAGAAAGGTCCGACACGATTTCAAGAATAGAGAAACTGATAAGGTCCAAATCGTACGTTCAGGCGTTGGAGGTGTTAGCAGAAGAGAAAGAAACCTTGCGGAAGAGGAACAAAATTGTGAAAATCGCCGACAAACATGGATGGGACACCGTTAATGAATATCTTGATAGTCCTTTGGCTGACGATAAGGATGATGCAGCCAATTTGCGTTCCGCTATTGCCAGTGCTTCTAGAAAAAGGAAAAGTTCAAAACCGTATGATCGGCCCAGCAATAAGCCTACAGAAAGTGGAAATAAATTCAACGCAAAGAATTTTTTTCGTGGGATTAGTCAAAACAGTGGATTCGGAGAAAATGCAGGTCAGTCACAGAACAGATCCGGGAAATGCTTCTATTGCAATCAACAAGGACATTTCGCCAGATACTGTCCATTCAAGGCAAGTCCGTCAGCAACAGTCAGCACGGCCCCAAAGGAACAAGAAAAGTCACAGTAAAGAACCGACGTTAGATGAAGATACTACGAATGGAGTTGAGTATAATTTTGACTTTATTAACAATTATGAAATTAAATCTGGAGATCAAGTTATTAACGTTAAAGGGAATTTAAAACATAATGTGTCTTTTTGGAAATCTGTTTTACAGGCAAATGATTTTATCGTAAATACAATAGAATTTGGCTATCGTATTCCATTTAATATTGAACCATGTTGTATTTATTTACCTAATAACAAATCAGCTCTTAAGCATGCCACTTTTGTTGAAAAGTCAATAGATGAACTTCTTACTACCAATTGTATTAATGAAGTAGAGTGTCCACCTTTTGTAGTAAATCCGTTAACTGTTTCGGTACAAAGCTCAGGTAAAATAAGACTTGTACTAGATTTAAGACATGTAAACAAATATGTTGAAAAACAAAAGGTTAAATTTGAAGGTGTTAATGAAGCATTATCTTTTGCACATAATTCAAAATACATGTATAAATTTGATTTAAGGCATGGTTATCATCACTTAGATGTGCATTATGATCATCAAAAATTTTTAGGTTTTTCATGGAAATTCGGCAATAAAACCAGATTTTTTACTTTCACAGTTTTGCCTTTCGGTTTGTCATCAGCAGGTCACATTTTTACTAAAACGCTTAGAGTTTTAGTAAAATATTGGAGAGCTATGAGTATTCCTATTGTGGTTTATTTAGATGACGGGTGGGGAACTGCAGAAAATTCAGAAATATGTGAAAATATGGCTTTACAGGTTAAAAGTGATCTAGAAAAATCTGGTTTCGTTGTAAATAATAAAAAGAGTGTATGGACACCTGTTCAAATTATGGAATGGCTAGGTTTTAATTGGAATTTAAAAGACGGAACTTTAGAAATACCTGTGAAAAAATTTGAGAATTTAAAAAACATAATATCTGCTTTATTTGAATGTAATATACATATCACTTGTAGAAATTTAGCTAAAGTGTGTGGAAAAATAATTTCTATGTTACCAGCATTAGGCAGTATTTGTCAAATTATGACAAGACATTTACATATGACTATCTGTTGTAGAGATTATTGGGATTCTTTTGTATATTTGAATGAAAATGTTATTCAAGAACTTAGATTTTGGTATTTTTACTGTGAAAAAATTAGTTTTAGGCATATTTCATATTTTCATAGAATGCCCGAGAGAATTGTTTTTTCTGATGCCAGCGAATATGCAGGTGCTGGTTATATTGTAGGTTCAAATAATGTCGCTCATTTTATGTGGGATAAATCAGAAAAAACCAAGAGTTCAACTTGGAGAGAATTAAAAGCAGTAAGCAATATTTTACAGTCTGTACATAATCAATTGAGTGGAAAACTTGTAAAAATTTACACCGATAATCAGAATGTGACTAAGATTATTAGAAAAGGTAGTATGAAGTCAGAGCTTCAGGACATAGCTTTAGATGTTTTTAATATATGTTTAGATAACAATATTGTATTAGAAATTGAATGGATCCTGAGAGATAAAAATATTCAAGCTGACGAATTGAGCAAAATTTTCGATTTTGATGATTGGGGTGTTTCAGATATTATTTTTAAATATTTTGATAGATTATGGGGTCCATTCAATTGTGATTTATTTGCTGACAGTAGAAATAAAAAAGTATCTAGGTTCTTCTCAAAGTTTTTTACACCTGGTACCTCCGGTGTTGATGCATTTGCATATGACTGGTCAGCATTTAATAACTGGATAGTTCCTCCTATTTATTTGATTACTAGGGTTATTAATTATATGCTTATATGCAAGGCAAAAGGTGCATTAGTAATACCTAAGTGGAAATCAGCTGTGTATTGGCCTATGATTGTGAATCATTTAACATATGAATATAAAGACTATATTAAAGATTTTCGTGAGTACAGAAATCCGAAATCATTTTTTATAAAAGGATCGGACGAAAACAGTATCTTTGCTAAGCAACCATTTAACAGTAATGTGTTAGTGTTGTTAGTTGATTTTACAACTTAGAAATTTAGATGATTATCTATTTAGATACAATTATATATGTGTATGTCACACAGTGTGAAATGTTTACGGGTGAACAATATAGTTGTTCTGTGGTATAATATACAGTGTTATGATGGATTATATATGAACTTTCACGAGCTATGTTGCACAGTGTAACATAAAGAATCACACAGTGTGATTAGAGGATGATGTATGTAGATATGAGATGTATATATTAATAGAACTTTAATGTTAAGATACATGTATGTATAAAGATTTTAATTGGGTTTTTTCTATTTACAGACTCAATGGAAACAGTTCGAAGAATTAGCCAATGATTCTAGATTTGCCAAAATTGTCAGTGCATTGCCATCAATTGTGGAAGCGTCTAGCTCAAAATCTACTGTTAAAAAGTATAAATTTTATTTTGGAAAATTTCGTATTTGGTGTTCCGATTGCCAACTTGAATTTTCTCCGGCTAATTCAACTACAGTATGTTTTTATATCGGTTCACTGATACAGCAAGGTGTTGGCGTGTCAGTTTTAGAATCTAACTTTTATTCAATTAAATGGTATCATGACATTAACTTTAAATACAATCCTTGTTCTGATAAGTTGTTATCTAATATTCTGGAAGGCGGTCGTAGAATTTTGAGTAAACCCATCAACAAAAAAGAGCCTATTACTACTGACATTTTAAAGTTAATTGTTTCTAGATACGGCTCCGAACATGATTTGTCTAATTTAAGAGTGTGTTTACTATGTCTTCTTGGATTTTCCGGTTTCTTACGCTACAGCGAGTTAGCTAAGATAAAAAGAAACAACATTGTTTTTTATGATACTCATGTTGAGATTACTATTGATAAGAGTAAAACAGACATTTATAGAAGAGGAAACACGGTTATAATTGCTAGGACCGGGAATGAAACGTGTCCTGTTAAGTGGTTAAAAATTTATTTGAAATTAGCTGGTTTAGAATCTGATTCTGATTATTTTATTTTTCGGTCTTTGTCATTTTTGAAATCACAAGGTGTATACAAACTAAGCAAAAACAATACATCCTTATCGTACACTAGAGCTCGTGAGATATTACTTAAGGCATTGGAAGACATTGGTTTGGATAAATCTAAATTCGGGTTGCATAGTCTGAGAAGTGGAGGTGCTACCTCAGCAGCTAATAACGGGGTTTCTGATAGATTATTGAAGGCCCACGGTAGATGGTCATCAGATCAGTCGAAAGATGGTTATATTAAGGACAATTTACATCGTCAGTTGGTAGTATCTTTGAATCTTGGCATCTAATTCTGAACTGTTTCATTTCCTTTGATTCGATGTTACTGCGAGCAACTAACTCTATTTCTGTGTTTGTTTTGTTTAAAGCCTATTGAATTTAGAGTAGAAATACTTTAAATTCGGACGAGCAGGGCGAGGGAGAATTTAAATATATTTCATTTCGTTTGAAATTGGGGTTTTCCCGTTAGGTATTTGTAGTTATTATATATAGATGGGAACTAGTGGAACTAGTTTTAGAACTAGTTCTGCAGGAGTATGTACTATTTATAAAGTCTGATGTTACGTGTACAAGGCACGAGAAAAGTTTTGGCGGTTTCTACGGGTGGGGTACTATATAAAGTTTGGCATTTAAATGTATTAGTATCGAAGGTGCTCGCAGTTAGGTCGTATAGTACGAAGTTAGTCACATTAATGGCTGCTATGTTTATTACATGTATTTATATTATGTTGTTTGTATCGAAGAAACTTGTATTATAGAGTGAAATAAAATGTGTATCGCAAGAGAAGATAATAATGTTACTGCGAGCAACTAACTCTATTTCTGTGTTTGTTTTGTTTAAAGCCTATTGAATTTAGAGTAGAAATACTTTAAATTCGGACGAGCAGGGCGAGGGAGAATTTAACTCTACATATAACCCTTCTAGTTAATCATCACGTCATTTAAAAAAAAAACTACCAAAGGTAATTTTATTATAGATCTATCAAAAACTAATAGTTTCACAAAGTAAATTTCACTAGTTAAACATGTTAAAACTATAGGTAACAAATTTTTAACCTATGTTCATTACTTATTACGAGTGAATGGCAAAATGTCGATTTGGGAAGATAACTTCCAAAAATATCTGCTAGAAAAGAAGTCAACTATAAACTGACGTAAAAGTCGACATGCAGAACGAGTCTAATAATTTGCTTATTTTTAAAACTTTATATAATTAGCATTAGCAGTTCAGAATTTTGTTAATAATATGAGTTTTTAATTCAAAAGATGAATGACGTCACCGGCACGAACCCTAGTTTACTTAAGTTATTTGGTGGTATGATGTACAGTCATGTTACTATATTGGAGATCTAAAAACACCGTAGACATATTGGAACGAACCAGGACCCAAGAAAAGCTATGGTACCGTGTGGATGTAAATGTCACCCTACGCATACAGGCACGAATACATATGCGATGAAAACTAATTTTGGTATCAATATTTAATGTTTATGTAGTCTTTGAATTGTAAATAATACATTTTCATATAGCCATCATTGTTTTTTGGTAAAGTTTTCTAATGCATATTATTGAAAAAAATCTATATGGTTCAAAAACTCATATGGTCCTGCCCCGTTAATAACCGAAAGGAGTATATACTCATATGGTCCAACCATACGCGTATGGTCGGACCATATAAGTATACGCATACGGTCATGACCATACGCGTATTTTCCAAATACTCATATGGTCCGGAACATATATCGTTTATCAAATACTAAGGCTTTTCTACCTCAGGAATAGATATTCTTAACTGTATTTGACAAAACTTTTAGGGAATGGTAGTCCTTAATGCTCTTCAACTTCGTAATTTATTTGGCCTTTTTAACTTTTTGGATTCTAGCGTCACTAATGAGTCTTTTGTAGACGAAACGACGCGCGTAAATATAAAATTCAATCCTGGTATATATGATCTGTTTATTCATAATTTCAAAAATTAAATGATTATGAATAACCCCTTACATTTTTTGAAGTGATTATGCATAATTTCAAAAATGTTAGTAATTATATGAACAGTGATTCTCCATAATCCCTGAAAAGTTTTAAGTTATACAGAGACAGCAAAACTCTCTCATCTAAAGACACCACGCTGTCCAAATTACGCTATTGAGATATGACATTATATAACCATCGACTATGTGCCGTACTTGGTAATACAAAAACTAAGGCCAAAATATATCAACTTATTGAATGAAAGTTAGAAAATGGGAGAGGGCGAGCTCTACCAAGCAATTCAACTGTTTCGTGCTGAATACAAAAAAAAATATATTATCTGAAATTGACCTTATATTGTGTTTATAAGTTGCAGCTAAGATAGATTCAACTATACATGATATTTTGTACTTGTTTTGGCTTTCAATCTTTTTCATCTGAGCGTCACTGGTTATTCTTGTGTGGACGAAACGCATGTCTGGCGTATTATATTTTAAACCTCGTACCTTTTGTTAGCTATTATTCGTGTTTTTATTTGTATTGTAGTCCTCGGACTTCTTTTGAACTGAATTTTAATGTGAGTGTTATTATGCGTTTACTTTTCTACATTGGCTAGAGGTATAGGGGAAGGGTTGAGATCTCATAAACATGTTTAACCCGCCGCAATTTTGCTCCTGTCCCAAGTGAGGAACTTCTGGCCTTTGTTAGTCTTGTATGATTTTTAATTTTAGTTTCTTGTGAATAATTCGGAGTTTAGAATGACGTCCATCATCACTGTACTAGTATACATATTTTTAAGGGGCCAGCTGAAGGACGCCTGCGGGTGCGGAAATTTCTCGCTACATTGAAGACCCATTGGTGGCCTTCGGCTGTTGTCTGCTCTATGGTCGGGTTGTTGTCACTTTGACACATTCCCCATTTCCTTTCTAAATTTTACTGTCTTGTAATGTTGTAATTTTAATGTTATATTTAACATTGCCATTGAAGCGTCAGGTTTGGCATGCCACAAAACCCATCATTTTTTTTCTTAAAATTTCCTGCACCAAGTCAGGAAAATGGCCATTGTTATATTATAGTTCGTTTCTGTGTTGTGTTTCTGTTGTGTCGTAGTTCTCTTATATTTTTCCTGAGTTTCTCTCAGTTTTAGTTTTTAACCCGGATTTTTTTTTTCTAAATCGATTTATGAATTTCGAACAACGGTATACTACTGTTGCCTTTAGTTATTATATAAAAACTTAAACTGTTCAGAAGAGCATAATAGTTTATATACGAATACCAAACTAAGAGAGATTTACTAAGATGGTCAACTGCAACATGCAGATGTAGATAATAAAAGTAATATTTATTGTAAAACAATTTTAACGAGTGTTTGTTCCTTTGAATATAATCATGTGACACGAATAACAAGGTTTAATTTTCAACTCCATAGATGAAAATGGTTTGATTATAATTTGCAATTAAAAGACTATTGGCTTTTCTGTCGAAATGAATCGGACCAGGACTTTCCAATCCTTCATCTTTAGACAAAAGATGTCTGTTTTGTTGTCTATCAGGGGATATCACTACGACTCGATTTAATTCTCTACAAGCTACATACACGTTTCCGGAGTTATCAACTGCTAAGCCTCGTGGACACTTCAAGATAGTCTCATCTTTAAATATCCAAACTGTCTTTCCGTCCATGTCACAACAGGTAACACTTTTAGTGCCATCGTTGGTAAAAAACATTTTATTATCAAAAATATCAATACACGACCATGACGGTAAATCAGAAATGACGATAGCTGTAGTACTGCCGTCCTGAGGGTTTATTTTGAAAATTCCCTCACTCATTGCACAAACGTACAATGACCCATCGAGGTGTTTTATTCCATAGCACTGATAGTTTGTTGGAATAAACTTTGATATTTTCTTTTCCTTAATATCGATAATACAGACGCCTTTGTGTTTGTGCAAAGGTGATGTTGCAGCTAACGTTCTGTCATCTATATATGTTATATCAAATGAGTTGGCATTATTAACTATGACTTTACTAAGTTTTACGCCGTCAGAACCAAAGATCATTACTTCCCCGTGAGAGTGAGTATAGTCACTCAAGGCGATGTTTCCGCTTGGTAGAGAAACTATTCCTTTAATGCTTTGAACTGTTGTTTTTATGGTTTTGTTTTCTAATGCATATTATTGAAAAAAATCTATATGGTTCAAAAACTCATATGGTCCTGCCCCGTTAATAACCGAAAGGAGTATATACTCATATGGTCCAACCATACGCGTATGGTCGGACCATATAAGTATACGCATACGGTCATGACCATACGCGTATTTTCCAAATACTCATATGGTCCGGAACATATATCGTTTATCAAATACTAAGGCTTTTCTACCTCAGGAATAGATATTCTTAACTGTATTTGACAAAACTTTTAGGGAATGGTAGTCCTTAATGCTCTTCAACTTCGTAATTTATTTGGCCTTTTTAACTTTTTGGATTCTAGCGTCACTAATGAGTCTTTTGTAGACGAAACGACGCGCGTAAATATAAAATTTAATCCTGGTATATATGATCTGTTTATTCATAATTTCAAAAATTAAATGATTATGAATAACCCCTTACATTTTTTGAAGTGATTATGCATAATTTCAAAAATGTTAGTAATTATATGAACAGTGATTCTCCATAATCCCTGAAAAGTTTTAAGTTATACAGAGACAGCAAAACTCTCTCATCTAAAGACACCACGCTGTCCAAATTACGCTATTGAGATATGACATTATATAACCATCGACTATGTGCCGTACTTGGTAATACAAAAACTAAGGCCAAAATATATCAACTTATTGAATGAAAGTTAGAAAATGGGAGAGGGCGAGCTCTACCAAGCAATTCAACTGTTTCGTGCTGAATACAAAAAAAAAATATATTATCTGAAATTGACCTTATATTGTGTTTATAAGTTGCAGCTAAGATAGATTCAACTATACATGATATTTTGTACTTGTTTTGGCTTTCAATCTTTTTCATCTGAGCGTCACTGGTTATTCTTGTGTGGACGAAACGCATGTCTGGCGTATTATATTTTAAACCTCGTACCTTTTGTTAGCTATTATTCGTGTTTTTATTTGTATTGTAGTCCTCGGACTTCTTTTGAACTGAATTTTAATGTGAGTGTTATTATGCGTTTACTTTTCTACATTGGCTAGAGGTATAGGGGAAGGGTTGAGATCTCATAAACATGTTTAACCCGCCGCAATTTTGCTCCTGTCCCAAGTGAGGAACTTCTGGCCTTTGTTAGTCTTGTATGATTTTTAATTTTAGTTTCTTGTGTATAATTCGGAGTTTAGAATGACGTCCATCATCACTGTACTAGTATACATATTTTTAAGGGGCCAGCTGAAGGACGCCTGCGGGTGCGGAAATTTCTCGCTACATTGAAGACCCATTGGTGGCCTTCGGCTGTTGTCTGCTCTATGGTCGGGTTGTTGTCACTTTGACACATTCCCCATTTCCTTTCTAAATTTTACTGTCTTGTAATGTTGTAATTTTAATGTTATATTTAACATTGCCATTGAAGCGTCAGGTTTGGCATGCCACAAAACCCATCATTTTTTTTCTTAAAATTTCCTGCACCAAGTCAGGAAAATGGCCATTGTTATATTATAGTTCGTTTCTGTGTTGTGTTTCTGTTGTGTCGTAGTTCTCTTATATTTTTCCTGAGTTTCTCTCAGTTTTAGTTTTTAACCCGGATTTTTTTTTTCTAAATCGATTTATGAATTTCGAACAACGGTATACTACTGTTGCCTTTAGTTATTATATAAAAACTTAAACTGTTCAGAAGAGCATAATAGTTTATATACGAATACCAAACTAAGAGAGATTTACTAAGATGGTCAACTGCAACATGCAGATGTAGATAATAAAAGTAATATTTATTGTAAAACAATTTTAACGAGTGTTTGTTCCTTTGAATATAATCATGTGACACGAATAACAAGGTTTAATTTTCAACTCCATAGATGAAA
This sequence comes from Mytilus edulis, assembly GCF_963676685.1. Lineage (NCBI taxonomy): Eukaryota > Metazoa > Mollusca > Bivalvia > Mytilida > Mytilidae > Mytilus > Mytilus edulis. The sequence continues at coordinate 40,512,212 of NC_092350.1, forward strand.
ATGGTTTGATTATAATTTGCAATTAAAAGACTATTGGCTTTTCTGTCGAAATGAATCGGACCAGGACTTTCCAATCCTTCATCTTTAGACAAAAGATGTCTGTTTTGTTGTCTATCAGGGGATATCACTACGACTCGATTTAATTCTCTACAAGCTACATACATGTTTCCGGAGTTATCAACTGCTAAGCCTCGTGGACACTTCAAGATAGTCTCATCTTTAAATATCCAAACTGTCTTTCCGTCCATGTCACAACAGGTAACACTTTTAGTGCCATCGTTGGTAAAAAACATTTTATTATCAAAAATATCAATACACGACCATGACGGTAAATCAGAAATGACGATAGCTGTAGTACTGCCGTCCTGAGGGTTTATTTTGAAAATTCCCTCACTCATTGCACAAACGTACAATGACCCATCGAGGTGTTTTATTCCATAGCACTGATAGTTTGTTGGAATAAACTTTGATATTTTCTTTTCCTTAATATCGATAATACAGACGCCTTTGTGTTTGTGCAAAGGTGATGTTGCAGCTAACGTTCTGTCATCTATATATGTTATATCAAATGAGTTGGCATTATTAACTATGACTTTACTAAGTTTTACGCCGTCAGAACCAAAGATCATTACTTCCCCGTGAGAGTGAGTATAGTCACTCAAGGCGATGTTTCCGCTTGGTAGAGAAACTATTCCTTTAATGCTTTGAACTGTTGTTTTTATGGTTTTGTTTAGCTTTAATGTGATATCAGCAATTGATGTTTTCATTTTTACCTCTACTATTTGAGCTTGTTTACTTTTATGCCTGACGAGAGAAGTTTGACAAGTAGTTGTCTGTACCTTTACTGGTCCAAATGTTTTGATATTATTGATAATGTTGCTTATTTTGTCATTAATTTGCAGAATCAAAGTAATTTCATCCAAGCTATGATCTCTAATGATCGACTGCAGGAACGACTCAGTAGTTGCTGCTTCTGACGAGATCTTCCGCAATCCAAGGAACGTTTGAACGTCGGTTGCATTCCTGTCCATATCTTTTAATTGTTGTTCAGCATCGTTAGTGTTACCACTCTTATGTTCTAGTATCTGTAGAGTTTGGTTCATATCATTCTTTAATTTTGCTGTAATGTCAGAGACTTCATTTCTTATCTTCTCTTCCAATTCATCTAAGTGATCATTAATCTTGTTCCTTGTTTCGCTGATCTGGGACAATATAGCCTCTTCTTGTTGCTTGATACTTCCTTTTTGTTTCGTTATTTTATTTTGTAGCATTTCTATATTTCTATTTATATCGTTCAAACTTTGTTGTGTTTCCTGGAAAAGTGACGACTTTTTAACGTTTTCTATAACCTTACTAATGGGTATTATACCTTTGCATCCATCATGTTTCTCAATACATTTAAGACAGAGAAGTTCATCGTGAGCTTGGCAAACCAATTGGTATTGTTCATTGTGGTCCATGCACGTATTACTGATTTGTGAAATAGATAAAGACAGCGCCGAATTGTCCTGAATCGATACAGTCACGTGATGTTTAGACAACTTTGAAAATCCGTGGTAAGCGTTACAATCATTACAAAATGCTTGTTCACACTCGGGACACCAGAAAGTTGACGATTTGGTAACATGTCGTTGTTCACAGATATCACAGAGTTCCTGGGAAGCTGCCATCAAATATATTCTACCAAAAAAAGGAACTTTTTTTTTCAATACTAGATGTGAAAAATCTTCATGTTATTACACTAAGTACATTATATATTGGATGTGTACTAATCCATATTTAAGACTTATAGATACATGATGATTTTACTATTCTGAATAACTGTTCATGATAAGACTAACCTGAGAAGTATGTTATTCGGTCAAAGTAATTTTTTCAGGTTATCTATACCAAATATTAACGAAACACATCATGTAAACCATTCAATGAAAAGGTAAATACAGCCTGATTTTGACCAAAATGTGGGAATCCGTGGTACCGTCTGAGAGCTATTGAACATCCATGTTACAGACGATATCGGATATATTCATTATGTCGTAACTACTATCCCATTCCCTTTAGCGAATGTGACCTACCAAATTTGACTATTTACCGGCTCTGTAATATCATGAACAACACAACGGGGGCCACAGGTGGAACAGGATCTGCTTACCCTTCTGGATCACCTGCGATCAACCCCAGTGTTTGATTGGGTTTGTATTGATAAGTCTTTAGTTTTCTATGTTGTGTCTTGTGTCCTATAATTTGTCTGTTTGCCTTTTTCTTTTTTAGCCATGGCATTGTCAGTTTGTTTTCGATCTATGAGTTTGACTGTCCCCCTTGTATCTTTAGCCCCTCCTCCTCCAGTAATGTATTAAACCATAATAATTGATGGAATGTAACAGTTAAATAACCGAAGACATCAAATGTTTACCTATAGTGTGCAACAACGCCCAGGTACTCGACCAGGAAGTAACGACAGGAAACGAGTTACATAACGTTGATTAATTTCAAGTATTTAAACGCGGGAGTTTTTAAATTTCATTACACTGAGTATAAATTGATGCTGCACTATTAAAGAAAGTAAGAAAAAGGGACATACTTTGCAAACAACTTCCGTTTCCAATGTGCATTGTATTATGTTGAGATGTTATACCAGCAATTACTATTCTAATTGTCTTAAACACCATTAATAGCTCTATCATTTAAATCACGTACTATTTTGTAAAGTTTTATCTGTATTTAATTTGCTCCTTAGAAATATTCATCGTTTTCTTTTCATTGCATTGCGAATAAAATATTTAATTTTGTAGTCAATAAAAAGTGTAACAAAAATACAGAATTCCAAAGTAAATTCAAAACAGCGAAAGTCTATAAATACTGACGAAAGCAAACACTGTCAATCAACACGACAATTGACCTGGTACAGGGATTTTCCAACGAAAATGGTGGGTTACATTTGAATATCTCGAAAGCTAAACATGCCACTTGCATGTCAATTTTTTTCAGCTCGGTTATATGGAAAGATTTTGGTGAGAAACCAAACCAGATATAATAGGTCAGTGTCATGATAATTGCAATTTAGCAGCAAAAAAACTGCAAACATACAACACAACTGATTAAAAATATTAACAGATATACAAATAAATCGAACGAATATGCCAACAAAAAAGGTGAAGACCATTAATTTTTTATATAACGTAAAAAAACAACTTCATGTCGTTGATAAACATAAGGCCGTATGTAGTTTATTCTTTTTCGACAAGCTTAAAATTGAATAAATAAAACTACAATGGTAAACAAAATAGAAACAACACTGTAAAAAGCTATTGTGTCCGAATCTCACATCAGCCTGACCCACCGGCAGTAGGAACGCCCAAACTCAAAACTCCCGATGGCAGAATGCATAAATACCGAGTCACGTAAATTTAAGTCATACACAAAAGAAACATTAAAGAACGAAGACAATTCACGAGAAAACTAAAAGTAATATAAAAATATACACACCTCCAACATATATAATCTATAACTCTTGAATCATGTGTAAAGAAGACAGTGTCCATGTATCTATTAGGTCTGTGTACTTTCCAATAAGTAAAGAATGAGTCGTTCTTTGACAAAACCTTGGCTCCTCGAACTTTTGCTCAGACTCCTTTGACGTTTTACAAAGCCTGAATAGCAACTGCAAACTCTTAAATACCGTATGTGATATAAGACATGTATACCCAATATATGCATAAAGTTGGTATGTTGCTGCTACGGTGAAGACAATTCAAATTTTTAAAATAGTGAAATGTCTCGTTGGTCAAAGATTTTGTTAGACAATTTTGCCGTTTGTAAAAATAAAGGATTTGTAGAAGAATATTATGCTTTAAATTTTGATATGTATGTTTTTAAAGATGTTTTAAATATGATTTTATAGAATAAACTATTTCATTTTTATGCATTGACCATTGTCTCTCCATTGTAATTATTATGAATAATTCCTTTTTTTGTAGTGATGATAAAATAAATCATTTCTGAAAGTATAATGTTGCCAGTGATTCTACATAATCCCTGAAAATTCCATGGATAATGCAAAATCCCTAATTATACACATTTACTGTACAATATGTATCAAGGAGGCAACACACCGCGACTCATCATAAGACACCAAGCTGTACACATATTACTATTGAAATATGACATACAACAATTGACAATGTGTTTTACTTGGTAAAAAATAAAATTAGGTCATTGTCAGAAAGATATCAACTTTTCATATGAGGCTAAGAAACTTGGAGAGGGCGAGGTTTGACAAACTCTTCAACTGTTTATAGTCGAATACCAAAAAAAAAACAAATGATATTACATAAATAGTTATCAAAGGTATTACCAATGTTGTTTTAACTGATCGAGCGGAGTTTACGTTTTGCATAAGGACAGTCTATTTGAAGATGTGTGTGATAAGGATGATTGCCGTTATATTTATTACTGATTTCTAAATCACCTATCAGTTTCATCAAAGTAATTTACAAAACAATGACTGGACACTTCATTGATGAGTTTATCCTAAAAACACCTATCTATAGATGGACTGGTTTATTGTGAGCGAATCAGTTAAACTCCGCCCAGTCAAGTGAAATAAATTGAGTAATACCAGGAGCCTGTAATTCAGTGGTTGTCGTTTGTTTATATGCTACATATTTGTTTTTCGTTCATTTTTTTTTTATGCCCGCGTCACACTGTCCCGATTTTTACGCCGATGGCAACACGATTATGGAAATTTTCAAAATCGGGACTGATCGTATCCAGATCGGGCTATTCGTAGTGCCATCTTTAACCATCGTAGAACCATCGGCCAATTTTTCTAACCTTCGGGGACAACTTCGGGAAGGGTTCTAAATTTTTTAACATGTTAAAAAATCCCCGAAGGTGCGTCCGATGTTGAGGGTTCGTATTGAGTTCGTATCACCATCCTCACCATCGTAATGTCACCGGGAATGCATCTTTGAACATCGTATTGCATTCGTGTTTGCATCGTTTCCATCGGGCAGTTTTGGCATTACGATGTCTACACGAATGAATCACGAAGCTACCCGAAGGTCTTACGATGGCAACACGACTTCGTGAAGACCTCGTAATCCCGTCGTGTTGCCATCGAATAAAAGTACGAAGGCGACAAGATGGAACTACGACGGCAATAAATCCAGCTAAATGTATTAAGTTAATTTTCGCGCTAAAATACATTTAAAGTGCCATGCGCGATATGCACTGGTCAGTCTAATACGACAGTTAAGAAAGACGTTCACAAAACATGGAGCTCATATCATATGATTCTATGAGAACAAGAAAGGCGACAGCGTTGTTTCTATTAATTCAAATGGAACAAGAAGAGCAGCTATTACAGGCTCCGGATTTACTTTTACAAGTAAAATATTATTTTTTGTCAATTTTTCATATCAAGTAACATAATGAAAATCATAAACGCGCCTCGTACACCAACACTGCAGGTACACGTATATAGGGAAACCAACTTTTTCTTCATTATTCTGATTTTTTATGTATCGTCTGCGTTGTTGTCACACGAATGTTTACTCCATAACCATTTTGTTTTCTTTATGTCATATTTTGCCGCATTCGTTGCTTTCCCCACATATTTCCTTTTGTCTATATTATTATGATATTCTCCTGGAAAGAGCTCTTTTTGAATAAAAGGGATCAACGAACCCATTACCTTACCTTTAAGATAGATCAGTAAACATGGGCATAATTATGGGTGATTATTCAGACTAGTGAACACATTTTACAGTTCAAACAAGGCAATTCCGAGCGTGGCATCCCCTCGTATGTAACATATTTGGGGACAAATATGGACACTATATTTGTATATGACACATGCAGAAAATAGTAAATTGAATATGCATATTTGATATATAAACTATTTTTTTAGAAATCAACCAAAACATTCAGTAACTGGAAATACCCTTAATATTGTCTTTAGAACCAGCAGGTAAAAAAATGAGGAACCAATTTCCTGTGTATTATGCTATTTCAAGGAGAAAAAACAAGTCCATCTGCATGACCTTGACCTTTGGCCTTGAACGTAAAAAATGTCAGATCATTACAAAGAGGAACAATATACCAAATGTGGTTAAAATCTTTTGAAGCATATTGGTTTTAGAGTGTCAACAAGGGTGATATTGTCTTGTATTACAACTGCCACTGTGACCTTGACCTTTGAACTTTAAAGTCAATAGCGCTTAAGATATTCTTAACGAGTAACACCATACCAAGTTTTGACCATTTTGGTTCTAGAGTGTCCATAACAATTTTATCTACACGCAACTTACGGCATATCATTTAAATGCATCGTAAGCTGTACACGACGTCTTTTAGACATCGTATGGCCATCGCGCCACCATCGTAATCCATATTGTAGCCTTCGTAATCCATCGTGTAGCCTTCGTGATCCATCGTGTAGGCTTCGGCTGAGATATGAAGCTTAAATACCCGTCTTCGGTTAACCTTCGTATGTCCATCTTTTGCTATCGTATATAATTTCGGCACCATCGTATAGACTTCGTTATTCATCGTACTTGCTTCGGTCACTTTTTGGTATTTTAACGAGATCGGGACCAACTTTGTACGAACTTACAATTTTCGCATTCGGGTGTCCATCGTATATAAAAATCGGGACAGTGTGACGCGGGCATTATACAAATAAGGTCGTTAGTTTTCTCGTTTGAATTGTTTACATTTTCATATCGGGGCCTTTTATAGCTGACTATGCGGTATGGGCTTTGCTCATTGTTGAAGGCCATACGGTGACCTATAGTTATTAATGTCTGTGTCATTTTGGTCTCTTGTGGATAGTTGCCTCATTGGCAATCATACCACATCTTCTTTTTTATTTTTTATTTAGTACTTCAGACGCGTTTTTTGTCTACATAAGACTCATCAGTGACGCTTAGATCAATTTAGTTATAAAGCCAATCAAGTACAACGTTGAAGACAATTGAGGTCCAAAAATTCTAAAAAATATTATGCCAAATACGGTTTAGGTAATCTATACCTGGAATTAAAAAAAATCCTAAGTATTTCGAAAAATTCGTATTTTTGTAAACAGGAAATTTATAAAAATGACCATTTATTATTGATATTAATGTCAGCAATGAAGTGCTGACTACATGGCTGGTGAAAGCCTCGGGGACGAAACGTACACAAGCAGTGGCATCGACCCATATTAAGGACATTGACCTAATAATGTTTTTATAAGTTGCAGCTAAAAATTATACAATTATACTTGCTATAGTTAAATATAGTAAATATGTTTATTGTTTCCTAGTTTGTACCTTGACTGCGAGACATGATTTACAAAATATTGTTATAGCTGACTATGCGAAATGAGATTTGCTAATTGTAGAAGGCCGTACGGATACCTATAGTTGTTAATTTCTATGTCATTATGTCTCTTGTAAAGTGTTGTTTGATTGCCAAGCATACCACATTTGCTTTATTTTTATATTGAATATTGACACAAATAAAACGCATTTTCCAGAAAGTAGAAGTGTGATTTAATAAATGTAAGATTGGAAAAGTATGTACGCACCCAAGGAACAACTTTATATTTGGTGAGATTATGTCAATAGTTATAACAAAGCTTTTGTATCAAAATATTTTGTTGTTTCTGGGCTATGCACAATGTTTTCACAATGGAAATAACGACAAAAACTGCATAAATTCTATATTTTTCATCGTTTTTGTAAAAACAATACATATTATGACATAATTTGGAAGTCATCAGATTAAATTCTTTATGTTTTTCATTTATATTTCTTGACCGTATGCATTTCCAAACATTATGTGCCAGTTTTAAAAAGTTTTCAAACATTTTAAAACTGTTTTAGATAAGAGTTTTGTTCACTTTGTCTCATACTCCTTTGAAAACATCAACATAGATATGAAAAATTGTAAAATCTTCTACTAAGCAAAACCAACTTCGATATAATAAGACCAAATACAAACCAGCGATTGCCGGTAAATTAAGAACTTACGAAAGCAAATGACTTTGCAATTGAAGTAAACCTTGCTCATTCTAACCCCCCAAAAAAGAGGTTAGAATACAATACTCAATACATGCTGATTGTTTTAGATAAGATTTTTGTTCACTTTGTCTCATAATGGTATATTTGAATAAATCTTTGTTAAGAACATCTAAGTTTGGTATAAAAAATAAACTGTACATATAGCTCTTTTATTTTGCTCTATGTTATGAAAAAAATTCAACTCTTAAAAAAAGATAGATTAAAAAAATTGTGACAGTTATAAAAACTCATATATATAAAATTAATTTTGGCAATTCCCTATAAAAAATATATTTCATATTTTGATATATATTGGAATGAATTTACAATATTTCGTTAAAGTTTAAAAAAAATCGGAAATATCATCTTTAACAAATTACAGATCTATGTTTATTGTAATAAATCTATGTATCGTCGAAGTTTAGGACATACATTGTATAACCACATCAATAATTGTAGATATTAAAGTTCCAAGGATAAACAATCAGAATAGAATACAGTCTACAACTTGTGCAACGCTTCTCGAGTCTTATATGTTTTCATAGTTATGGTCTATTTGTGTCAAAAGGTGTGTGTACATGTACATGTACTATAGATACAAAATGCACTTACAGTAAAGGAGGTAGAAGGTATGTGGTATTGAATTTGGTAGGGTTCTGATACTGAAGGTTACGTCAATTTTGTATTAAAAGAGACAGGAAATTCTAACAATTCCTGAGCTTGAGTTTAATTATGGTCGGTGAACATGCCATGTACAAGGGGGAGGGAGTATATAAAGCCAGACCGCAAACAATGCTCTGTTTCTGATATCAATTAAAACAAAAATGATTCATTAAATGTTCATTAGATATACAATGAATTATGTTATATAACCTTAATGAAATTGTATTAAACAACAGAAGTTATGCATTAGACCGCTTGTATCGGGTTTGTAAAACAATGATGTCTTCGACATATGGTAGCTGCTATACAAACACGCGCATATACTTCTAAAAGAATTAACTTATTAAATCAAAAATAAAAATCCTTGTCTTTAAAGTTATATATATGCTTCTGCTGTTGTCTGTTCTATGGTTGGGTTGTTGTCTCTTTGACACATTCCCCATTTCCATTCTCAATTGTATTACTAGTGCCTGAAACTGGTAAGTACTAATATGAAACTTTTGTCAATTCGGTGCCTTTAATAACTGACTATACAGTAAAGGCTTTGCTCATTGTTGAAGGCCTAACGGTGACCTAAACTTGTAAATTTTTGTGTCATTTGGTCTCTTGTGGAAAGTTCTCTCCTTTGACTATCATACCACATTTTCATTTTTTATATGACAACTATTTGATATCAATACTAAAAAAAAGTGAACAGAAGAGAGTAATAGATAGTCCCCGTGAAAGGCGCATTACTTGTCGTTTTTTTTTTGTCATTGTTGACTATATTTCCACACAAATACTTGGACGAATGAAGGTTTGTTTGTGTGCTATTAGCAGACACGAATGCTTAATTTGTAAACAAACATTGAGAAAGAAGTTCTATTATTCATCTCTAAATACAACAAAAGGGCATAACAGATGTGGTAAATAAAAACAAAACATTATAAAATTTTAATAATTTTGCGTGTTCTTTGTATTTTGTATTTAAATGATTCTATAAGAAAATTTTAATTTATGATTTCGTATGTACAAACAGTTTGCTTTTCATTTGCAATCAACAGACAATTGCTATTTCGGTCATAATGCATCGCAAATGGACTTTCCAATCCATTGTCACTAGACAAAAGTTGTCTGTTTTGTTGTCCATCAGGAGATACCACTACAACTCGATGTAGTGTTGAACACGCAATGTACACGTATCCGCTGTTATCTACTGCTATACCATGTGGATTTCTCAATATATTTTTGTCTTTAAATGTCCATATCGCCTTACCGTTCTTGTCACAACAATTCACGGTTTCAGTTTGTTGGTTTGTATAATAGATTTTATCATCAAACATTTCAATATATGACCATGAAGGTAAATCAGTCGTGATAATATCAGTACTAGCTCCGTTCTGGGGGTCAACTTTGAATATACCCATGGTAGATGCACAAACGACCAATGAACCATTGTGGTATGTTATTCCATAGCACAGAGCGATTGTTGGTATGAACTTAATTACGTTCTCTGTATTAATATCTATGATATTTACACCTTTACATGTTTCTGTACTTGACGTTGTAACTACAGTTTTATTATCAATATATGTTACATCTACTGGAAAAGCCGACTCAAACGAGCCTGTATTTAGTATTTTCCAATCGGTACTGAATACAACTACATTTCCGCTACTGTAATCTGTTAAAATAATGTTTCCACTAGGTAGAACAACGATTCCTTTGATATTTAACAGTTTTGTTTTAATGGTTTTCCTTAACCTTAATTTGATTTCAGTGATAGATTTTAGTCTAGATCCTACCAGTTGAGCTTGCTTGTTTTTGTATGTGACGAGGGGAAGTTGAAATGGCGACTTCTGTGCCTTTATCGACCCAAATGCAGGGACTTCATCGATTATGTTGTCCATTTTGTTATCAGTTTTGAAAATTAAAGTAATTTCAGTCATGCAATCATCTCCAAAGATCGACTTCAGGTACGACTCGGTAGCAGCTGCTCCTGCCGAGATATGCCGTAATCCTAGGTACGTTTGAATGTCGGTCGCGTACATTTCAAGATCCTTTATTTGTTGTTCAGCATTTTTGGTGCTATCATTCTTGCTTTCTAGGATCTGAAGTGTTTGGTTCTTATCATAATTCAGTTTTGCTGTTACCTCAGCAACTTCATTTCTGATCTTCTTTTCCAATGTATCTAAGTGGTCATTAATCTTGTTCCTGGTGTCGCTAATCTGGGCAAATATTGTCTCTTCTTGCTGCTTTATACTTCCTAGTTGTTTATTAAGTTCACTCCGCAGAGCTTTTATATTACCATTTATATCTTTCAAACTGTGTTGTGTTTCCTGGAAAAGTGACGACTTTTTAACGTTTTCTATAATCTTACTTGTGGGTATTATACCTTTGCATCCATCATGGTTCTCAATACATTTAAGACAGAGAAGTTCATCGTGAGCTTGGCAAACCATTTGGTATTGTTCATTGTGTTCCATGCACATATTACTGATTTGTGAAATAGATGAAGACAGCGCCAAATGGTCCTTAATCGATACAGTCACGTGATGTTTAGACAACTTTGAAAATCCGTGGTAAGTGTTACAATCATCACAAAATGCTTGTTCACACTCGGGACACCAGAAAGCGGACGATTTGGTAACATGTCGTTGGTCACAGATATCACAAAGGTTATGGGTAGCTGCCATCTCATTATACTACAAAAAATAAGACAGCTTATATGTTTTGCAACATGTGAAAATGATCGTGTTATTACACTAAATACAGGACACTTCATAAACATCTAAATTTTGCCTGTATTTTTCAACCTATAATGAATAAAGTCCTAAACTATGGGAATATATGTGCATTTAAACATATTTATCATATACACACTGTGTAAATTGTAAATTAACATGAAATTGTTGTGCAGTGGCCAAACCGGTTCTTGGGTGGAACACTCAATTTTCAAAAAAATTACTGGAAGCCTGCTAGATGACCTAAATTATTTTAAATTAGTATGGACAAATACTGTCACATGTAATGCAGTGCAAGCTAATGTTGATGTTTCAGAAAATGTATTGATTTACGAGTTTCAGTTAATTTTATGTGTCTAAGTGAACGAATATATAAGGTACAATACAGTACGTATTGGGCAATTATGACATTGAAACATATATATGTGACAAAACAACATTAGCTTGACGTACTGCATTACTTGTAACCGTATTCGTTTATACCAATTTTAATCAAATAAAGTCGTGTCGAAGGCATCCCGATTTTTTGAAAAATTTAGCATGTTTAGTGTTCACCTCAAGAACTGGTTTGGCCACCACATACACATGATACAATTTCAAGTTTATTTACAATTTACTGATACACAGTGCATGCATATATGTTACGTATGTTTAAATGAACATATGTTCCCATAGTTTAGGACTTTATGTTTTATAGGTTGAAAAATGCAGGCAAAGTTTAGATGTTTATGAAGTGTCCTATCATTATTTTGACTTTAGCGGAACATTGGAAGTCGGAATAAATTAAATATAGGCGAAGTTCGTGATTAGTACTGATGTTATTCAGTCAAAAGTAAACGTTTCCGGTATCTGTACATAGTCTTAACGAAGCACATCATGTAACCCAACCCATTCAATAGAACGGTAAATACATTTGGCTTGTTTTTTATCAAGCACAGCAGCTAACAAGCGATAGCCTTTCAAAAAGTGCTATATTCGACTCTTAGCTGATGAAAATGGAAAGAGCTCTCGATCACTTTGTAGATTAATTCATTTACTAGAATAGCCACGTGCATCAATAAACAAATTTTACAACACACGTGAGGTCACGCGTTATGAACTTCTAGTATCGTTTAACGTTGTTGTTTACTCCAGAAGGTTCGTCTATTTATACATGTTATAGATAAAAGTTAACTCTGTAAAATCTAATTGCTTAAATAGAGAAGACAAATCCGATACTCTACGGGATTGAAGGACATTTACTAGGTTTGGATTGTCCTAACCAATCAATAAATTTTGATTATTCCCGTCTCGTAATATCTTCAAATCAGGTAGCAAGAAAAATTCACGCCCTAAGTGTTCATCGTTCAATTCTTAATTATTAAGAGTCCTAGGAGTCGATAATGACCGTGTGAAATGTATCAAGTCCAAATGCCGAACGGCATGAAGAGAATATGTGAGGAGAGTGGTGAGATTCGTAATACCGTCTGAAAGCTAGTAATGTTTCAAACTATAATAATTGGTGGAATGTAACAGATAAATAACTGAAAACAAACAATGTTTACCTGTAGTCTGTAACAACGCCCAGGTATTCGACCAGGAAGTTTAAGACAGGTAAAGGGTTACATACCGTTGATTAATGTCAAGTATTTAAACGCGGGAGATTTTAAATTTCCTTGCACTGATTATGAATTGATTCAGCACTGTTACAGAAAAAAAAACAGAACAAAAAGGCATATTTTGCATACCGATCCTGTTTCCAATGCCCAACGTATTGTGTTTCCATGTTATATCAGCAATGAATATTTTAAATGTCTTAAACACCAATAATACCTCTATATTTCAAATCACGCATTAATTTTTTTTAATGTTTTATCTGTATTTTATTTATTACAGAATATTTATCATTTTCTTTTCATAACATTGCAAATAAAATGTATAAATTTATAGTCAATAAAAAGTTGAATAAAATACCGAAATCCCATTATATTATACAAATAAATCTAACAAATATGCCAACAAAAAAAAATGTAGAAAGAAAAGGATTAGGTCCGGTAAGGGCCGATTTTGGCCTCAAATTTCAGGTTCATCTGAAGAAAGATTTTGACCCCTTTTTAAACGTGTCTATTTTATTTGAATCAATTAGTTTATGTGAAAGATTTTAACTGATTTATTCATAAAAAAACGCACCGATTCAAGCTGAAATATGAAAAATCTACCAAATATGCCGGAAAATGTCACTTTTCAGATGGTTTTTGTCAAAAATCAAAGTGGCCGCATCCGTGTTCATCCTCAACCTTTTATATATGTTATGTATTATCATAAAACACAACTTACATTTCAATATTAAGGATGAACACGAATGCGGCCTTTTTCGTTTTTCACGAAAACCGTCTAAAATGTAACTAAAATGGTAGAATTATGAAGATTTCCGAGTAATTTAGCATGCCTTAATGGTGCTAGTACCCGATATATGTGCATTGTATTGTCAAAAACAGCCCATTTTTATGTAGCAGAAGCATTTTACTGTCCAATATATAACTAACAAGAATGTGTCCTCAGTACACGAATGCCCCACTCGCACTATCCTTTTCCATGTTCAGTGGACCGTGAAATTGGGGTAAAAACTCTAATTTGGCATTAAAATTAGAAAGATCATATCATAGGGAACATGTGTACTAAGTTTGAAGTCGATTGGACTTCAACTTCATCAAAAACTACCTTGACCAAAAACTTTTACCTGAAGCGGGACAGACGGACGAACGGACGGACGGACGAACGAACGAACGGACGGACGAACGGACGAACGGACGCACAGAACAGAAACATAATGCCCCTCTACTATCGTAGGTGGGGCATAAAAAGTTTACATTTTTTAAAACAATTTTGTAAAACTGCTATATTTTGGGGCCAAAAAGGGGTCTTACTGGACCTACTCCTTTGACAATTATGACGTTATAAAGAAAAAAGTTTATGTTGTTGATAAAACATAAAGTATGCAGTATTATATTTTTTCGACTAATTTCAAATTGAACTAATATAAAGAAAAGGGTATTACCGTACAAAAAATAGAGACAACACTTGAAAAACCTATTATATCCGAATCGCACAAGAGCCTGGCCCACCTTCAGCAGGAACGTTCACAGTCAAAAGTAAAAACAACTATGGAAGAATGCATTAATACCAATAAAATCATCATAGAATGTTGTACTAGTAGTGATTATGAATAATTTCTGAAAGCATAGTAATTATGTTACCAGTGATTCTACATAATACCTGAAAATGTCATGGCTAATACAGAATCCCTAATTATACACATTTACTTTAGCATAAATACCAAGTCCACAGCAAACCGAGACTCATCAAAAGACGCCGACATTGAACTTATGTTGTTTCGATATAAGTTGCATCTAAAATTGATGCAAGACGTATAATAAATGTTATATAGTTGTGAATATGTTTATGGTTTCCCAGTTTGTACTTGACATATATCATGTACTGTAGTACGCCGCTAGATTAAAACTGACGAGGAAAGGTAACACACGGCCAGCGGCGTACTACAGTACATGATATATAAGGCATGAAGATGTTATTGTTAAAGATCAGCTAAATTATCTATAGTAAAGGATCCTACAAATTAATGTAATATACAGTCACAGAAAATAATTATATTTATAAGTACGTCTGAGTCAGTGACAACTCTATAACAGATGTATCCATCGGATCGCCATCAATGATGGTGATACATGGCTGTGTACATAATGTATATACAACTCGTCTAAACATCAACCCAACAATGTTAGATCTGTAAATTTGCTTTCGCAAATTTTTTGGTTCTTCCCTCGCCGGGATTCGAACCCATGATACTGTGATATCGTGACACCAAATCGCCTGCACTGCAGCCGTCCTGCTAGACCACACGACCACCTGGGCTCTAAAAAAAAGAGCTTTCGCTGGCCGTGTGTTACCTTTCCTCGTCAGTTTTAATCTAGCGGCGTACTACAGTACATGACATATAAGGCATGAAGATGTTATTGTTACAGATCAGCTAAATTATCTATAGTAAAGGATCCTACAAATTAATGTAATATACAGTCACAGAAAATAATTATATTTATAAGTACGTCTGAGTCAGTGACAACTCTACAACAGATGTATCCATCTGATCGCCATCAATGATGGTGATACATGGCTGTGTACATAATGTATATACAACTCGTCTAAACATCAACCCAACAATGTTAGATCTGTAAATTTGCTTTCGCAAATTTTTGGTTCTTCCCTCGCCAGGATTCGAACCCATGCTACTGTGATATCGTGACACCAAATCGCCTGCACTGCAGCCGTCCCGCTAGACCACACGACCACCTGGGCTCTCAAAAAATGAGCTTTCGCTGGCCGTGTGTTACCTTTCCTCGTCAGTTTTAATCTAGCGGCGTACTACAGTACATGATATATAAGGCATGAAGATGTTATTGTTACAGATCAGCTAAATTATCTATAGTAAAGGATCCTACAAATTAATGTAATATACAGTCACAGAAGATAATTATATTTATAAGTACGTCTGAGTCAGTGACAACTCTACAACAGATGTATCCATCGGATCGCCATCAATGATGGCGATACATGGCTGTGTACATAATGTATATACAACTTGTCTAAACATCAACCCAACAATGTTAGATCTGTAAATTTGCTTTCGCAAATTTTTGGTTCTTCCCTCGCCGCGATTCGAACCCATGCTACTGTGATATCGTGACACCAAATCACCTGCACTGCAGCCCGCCCTGGGCTCTCAAAAAAAAAGAGCTTTCGCTGGCCGTGTGTTACCTTTCCTCGTCAGTTTTAATCTAGCGGCATACTACAGTACATGATCTATATATATATATAAGTGCCTATAAAAGCTGCCAATACAAGCAGTTCTTTCATCAGCTCCGTTACTAAACAAAAATATACCATCTACTCTAATTCCAACTGTAAAACGGAGAACTCAATTTCATATTAACATGTGACACTTGTGGCATTCAGTATGTGGGAGAAACAATGGACAAATTTAATATTCGGCTCAATAACCATCGTTCATCGTACAAAACCAACAAAAACTGTCCTCTCACAAGACATCTTCGTTCAACGAAACATCCTTTTGATAATGTTACTTTCCAAATTATAGAAGTCAACACCGAGTGGGACACCACGGCGAGAAGGAGAAGAGAACTTTAGAACCTGATGGTCTTAACGAAAAAGACGAAAAAAGATACAGGAAAGATAAAGAATAATTTTTATCCCGTAATATTGGCCAATGGACGTTGCTAACCCCAACTACCAATTATGTACTTTTAAGGTAGCTAAATCCTAGTGCAACATATACATTGAGCTGCAAAATTTTCTTATTTTCAAAGCAGCTAAATTCAAGTGCTCATAGACATTGAGCTTCAAAATTTTCTTATTTTAAAGGCAATTAAGTGCAACATAGACGTTGACCTGCAAAAGTTTCTTATCATCTACATCCGATTTCACCAGGATAGATGCACGCTTGATAAAGCTAGTTGGTCTAGCGAAATATTGCGTTTATTTTCATCATTTTGTAAATATTTTAAACATTCTTATATTTACATACTAAATAGTGTGTTAAAATTACATTGTTAGGCAATCTATATATATATATAAACGAGTCTAAATTGAAAACTACGTTCAAACCTATGATTGCGTTGGATAAAAACCGCAATTTTTTTACGTGTGCATGTAAAAAAAAATTCGGTGTAGAAGGGTCTAAAAACAGCACAAACAACATTTTCCAAAAGACCAAAAAAGTGAAAAAGTATATTTAAACAAAACGCATTTGACTAACAGGTCGAACAACTGATGTTCTTAAACCCTGCTGACTGCCATTGGCGATTGCCAAATAAAAAATATATATATATTGTTATGCATAATGAATTTACACTGGATTTATCTATTTTAGTTCATTAACAAATTATAGTGTTAATAAGTATCTGCAAATGAAAAGGATTTTAAAACATCCACAACAATATGAAAAAACATATGTAAAATCTTCTAATAAACAAAACTTAACTCGATATAAAAGGAGAAAATACAAAATGACTAGGAAACTATGCAAATGCAAATGTTCTTTTATAATTGAAGGAAGCACATGATTAGTATATTATTAAGATAAAAAGGTCAAAATATTCAAGCTGGGTTTTTTCACAATTTTTTATTTGGTATAATAAATTGAATCTTTGGGAAGAACTGTTTAGTAGTTTAAGATAAGAAAAAAAAAAATAAAGGATGCAATTACAATTAATGAGTTATAGATACAGTGTTTGCAGGTTTCTTGTAACGTATGTCAAGTTTGTATTATAAGAGACATGAAGTTCTTGCAATTGTCGCGCTTGAGTTCAATTATGAATGGTGGATATCTGTTGGTCAGGCCACGAATAATGATCTGTGTCTTACATCGGCGATACCTGTAACTTGACATTGCACAAGGTCATGTTTTTCGCTGACTGTTTATGTCTTTACACTACATCCATTGGATGCTTGATGTGTACGGATTGATTGTTTAGTCTTAGATGCATGATTTTCTTTATTAGTTGTTAGTGGCTTTGAACTAGCTGTCAGATTACTGCGAGTACTCTCAGATCTGTTCCTAGTGTCTTTTTGTTGTCGGGATGTACAAGTACCCGGCACGTCCACTTGTATTTTTGTTCATCTGATGAGTTAAACCTTTTTCAACTGATTTTTATAGTTCTTCTTATGTTGTACTGTTATACCACTGTCCCAGGTTATATTAGGGGAGGGTTGGGATCCCGCTAACATGTTTAAAACCGCCACATTATTTATGTATGTGCCTGTCCCAAGTCAGGAGCGTGTAATTCAGTGCATGGTTGTCGTTTGTTTATGTGTTACTTATTTGTTTTTCGTTCATTTTTTTTATATAAATAAGGCCGTTAGTTTTTGTTTGAATTGTTGGGTTTCGTTTGTTTGCATGTCGAATATATGCGTTCGATTCATCTTCCTTATCCATTTCAAAAGAACATTGTCAGTTTATAATGTTGTTAAAACAATTGGCGTGTCTGGTTTGCATTTCATGTCAGTGGCGGATCCAGAAATTTTCATAAGTGGGGGCCCACTGACTGACCTAAATCCGCCTCTGCATGTGGTTGATTGCTGGATGTTTAATGTTCTGTGGAAAGTATACCACGCTTTTCACGACGATATTAGCGTTTGCAAAAGGTTTGAAAAGTGATTGAGATGACACAAGTTTAGTACTTTTCATTTATTATATCCACACATTCAGGCTTTATAAATATTGAACGAATAAAGGAGGGCGAGTTTGGATTAATTCTGTCTCCTAGAATAAAGCACCCAACAGGAAAGTCTCAATGTGGGTTAGGTCAAATTGGTCTGACTTGCTATTAAATTATTTTTGGGAATAAGTTACAGAAATATAAAGGTGCACTTGATCTATCGTAAAGTTTAGAGTTTTGTGTATTCTTGTTGAAAGTATGAGTGCTACAGCACCAACAAAACTGATAGTTACATAGTTTTTAAAAGGTACATTTTCTAAATAAAAAAGAAAATAATGAGAAAAAAAGAAACATATACAGCATCAAACAAAAAATCCACGAGAAAAAAAACCAAAATAATTATGTGTATACTAAAATTTGTACGATTATACACAAAGAGAAGAAGAACTGCCATGAAAACAAAACAAACCAAAAATAAACCTAATATAAAAAAGAAATGACACAGACATTAACAACTATAGTTCGTCGTACGGCCTTCAACAATGAGTAAAGCCGATACCGCATAGTCAGCTATAAAAGACCCCGATATGACAATGTAAAACAATTCAAACGAGAAAACTAACGGCCTTATTTATATAAAAAAAATGAAAGAAAAACAAATATGTAACACATAAACAAACGACAACCATTGAATTACAGGCTCCTAACTTGGGACAGGCACATTCATAACTAATGTGGCGGGGTTAAACATGTTAGCGGGATCCCAACCCTCCCCTAACCTGGGACCGTGGTATAACAGTTCAACATAAGAAAGAAATAATTACATTATTAATAATAGAACATCTTTTTAGTTAAAGTCATAAGAAACGAGTGACCGGTGAAAAATAATGTTCTTCAATTCTTAAACCAATGCATACAAACATCATAAACTTAGTCTTCTGTGCTCCAATTTATCATTTTTTTCGTGTAAACTTCGTATAATCGTCAATTTTTTTTTCAATCTGTCAGTGTTGTTGTTAAAATATGGCAGGTAATTAAAGTTCGTGTTCTGAAGCCGAAGTTTAACGATTGTCACCTGTTTGTCAACAATTGACGAAAAATAAACAAAAAAGCATGGAAATTGAGCACGTGTTTAACATGTAAATTCAGATAATAGTTTATTTTAAGGACATCCATGCGTATTGTGGTCACCGGATTTTTACGAGATGGGTCACACTGAGGTCACCTTGCATACGGAAAATATATCGGGGGAATTGCTTGCTGGAAGGAAGCAATTCAAATAAAGTAAACTTCTTCTAAATATGAATAAATTAAAGAATTTTCTTCAGAAAAAAGTATATGTACATAAGTTTTACAATGAAAACTATCGATTGAGTTATAAAAAACATATGCATTATTTTTTTTTGATTTGAGGTTTCTTATGACTTTAACTATTTTTTTTTTCAAATATTTATTTCAATGTTTCCCTTTAGTTATCTTATTAAGTTTGTCAGTTTAGCTAGAATATAAATCAGTTTTAAAAATTTAAAGTCAAGGAGTGATCATTGTGATTTTAGAGTTGTGGCGACGAAGTTACCACGGATCCGAGGATGTTTTTTTATTCAAATTATAAGCTAGAGTCGTTGACGCCTAGATTAGTTATTTGCGAAAGACCTTCTTGATCTGATCCTTGTTAAGATTCAAAAAGATTCCTATCCCCTTCCATTCCAAAATTGTATATTTACCCTTTTTCATATATATTTACTAAAAAATCGAAATGATGTTGTCATGTTTATCAAAATATCTTTTACGATTGCTGTCCTGGGTCTAAATATTTTATATTCTTTGCCTTAATTTATTGATCAAGTAGATTTTCAACTATTTTGATTAAACCGTAAATTGTATATCATATATTACATATATCAAGTCAATATACTATTTCTACCACTCAAAATGGTCTTACAAAATCCAGAATGTATATATATAATTTTTTTTTTTATGTAAAAGACATTTCAAAGGCAAGAAGATAACAACCGATAGTCCAAAATTATTGAATAAATGAATGCTCCCTCTTTTCTCGTTACGGCAAGTTACGACACGTTTAAAAGTAAATTTTCGTTCTTTCGTAAGATGTTGAGAAGTAAGTTTGAATATTTCTACTCAATAAAGTTGACAATGGTATAACTGGAATCGTCGCGTTTGTCATTGATTCTGTTTTAGTTGTTCTTGAAAGATTCATTTTAGAAAAAAGACCTAAAATTGAAGAATACTTTTATTCTTTACATCAATATTACAAAATATATAAAATGTATGCTCTTTCTGACGAAAATGAAAAAGAAAAGTCTTGATATGGTCGTAGTTCATTATGAGTCATATCGGAAAGTGAAGCATGTGCATGCAAAAAAAAAGTTACAGGTAATAATTGTTTTTTAGTTACAATTTATTGGAGAGTTACACATACAAACTTTTACAATAGTAGAATCAATAACATTAACACATTAAGATAAACGGCTTAAAGAGTCATTCACTTTAAGATGGACTATAATTTGATCACAAGTTCTTTGTCGGTGTAACACTCGGAAGACACTTGAAATATGACGGAAAGGGATAATCACTATAGAACATTCGTCACAGATTATAACTATGACTCTTTTTAAAACAAATAATTTTCTTAAAGATATATCTATAGCCATCCCTAAATCTTCTGTCAATAAATGCATATATGATAGGGTTCACTACATTGTTTATGGCGAATGACCTGGATACTATTGGCAACACAGCAGACACAACAGGACCTGGTGCAAACAGGAATTTACCTTTCAAGGCCGTCAATAAAGATATCGTCAAATGCGGCAGGTAGCTCAAAATGAAGGCGAGACTGACTGCAAATGCGATTTTAGTTAGTTTCTTCGATGCCATGTCTTCTTTTGTTGATTTTTTTCTATCTTTGATGGTTGACTTTTTCTTGTTCAATAGTTTCTTTTCACTGTGTTCCTTTTTGTCCTTTTTGTCCTCGAAAACCTCATTTTCGTATTGCTGAGAAGTATTTACATGGTGTTGCTCATTGGAAAGTGTTGTATCAGACGTTGACTTAGACGATGACACATTAGAGAATTTCCGCCTAAACTGGATGTGTACGCAAAGTTTTCGTCCAATTAACGAGTATATAACAATCAACGATACCATACAGATAATGAAAATTAGAAACAATGTTCCACCGTACACAGTTGGGTATATTGTTTTTGCAAATTGATCCGAAAGCGAGCAATCAAATCCTGTGATATTGAGTTGTCCGAGTTTTACATGTCTTATTCCACTGATAAAGAAGTTCGGCCACGAGAACATGAATGATAAACAGACACTAAAAAAGATGATTACCGTAGCATGGTGAGAAGTCATTTGAAGTTTTAATGGCGTAAACACACGTCGGTATCGGTCGCCTGATAGTCCCATTAAAATGAAGATCGACGACAGTGCAAAAAGGTTGTTACAGGCGCGAAAAAATTTACATGCCCACATGTTGTAAAACGTATATTGAAATCGCATCTCCGTTATCTCAAAAGGCAGAGTTACAGCACAGACAAATAAATCTGAAAGTGCCAGACCAATGATAAATGTACGATGAGTACTCTTCTGAAATCTAATAGGATAAACAATTAGAACCAAAACATTGCCT
Source organism: Mytilus edulis (assembly GCF_963676685.1). Taxonomy (NCBI): domain Eukaryota; kingdom Metazoa; phylum Mollusca; class Bivalvia; order Mytilida; family Mytilidae; genus Mytilus; species Mytilus edulis. Next base: position 40,534,530 of record NC_092350.1, read on the forward strand.
GGTATTCCAATTAACATTAGAAGTACGAGATAGATCATTGGTGCCAGTCGTCGTAAAGCTTCTTCATCATTGTAATCCTGTAAAGTTTTGTTTAAGTCGAGATCTATTATGTTGGTTACATTAAAATGTGGGATTGCTGTTGAATTATCCATGATTTGTGAATACAACTGTACTGTATATACACATGAAATAATATGTCCAAACTGTCACTTAGAATTTTCTTTTCTTGGATATTTCTTTCTTTTAAGACCACGTTTTAATGTCAAAAAATGTAAATATCTATGAATGGACATACACAAGACTAAGTTAGTATTATCAATTTATGGCGCATTGTCAAACTTAAAGGCGGATGACAACAATTAAAACAATCCCAAGTGGAAGGATGATAGTTAGAATTAGTAAATTTTCCGATGAGGAAGTCACTTGTTATATGTACGCATTTGCCATAGTTTGATTATAAAATAAAGGAAATAAATTAAAATTGAATTATCTAGTGTATTTACTGTAGATATTAAAACAATTGAATGAAATTGGCTTTCCAAAAACACAAGAGTGGAATGTGGCAAATAATACAAAAAGTTTTTATAGAAATATAATGAACAAGAATGTGTCCCAAGAACACGGATGCCCCACTCGCACCATCATTTTCTATGTTCAGTGGATCGTGAAATTGAGGTCAAAACTTTAATTTGGAATTAAAATTCTTCAAAAACTACCTTGACTAAAAACTTTAACCTGAAGCGAACGGACGCACAGACGGACGGACGAACGGAGGCACAGACCAGAAAACATAATGCCCCTCTACTATCGTAGGTGGGGCATAAAAACGTCGTTGTATATATATATATATCATTTTTGAAACTCAAAATAAAATCTATAACCTTGTTTGTTGTGGAAACATTAAGTTGTCATTTTGTTGTTGCTTGATCATTGGCATACACATCTCTCTTTTATCAATCCACTCATGAAACAGTGATATTTGGTCAACAATCCATGAAAATTGGGTCCAGTTTGGGTGCATAGGAACATAAGTGTTCAGACAGGATAGTGAATGTTTCTATGATTTGTACGAACACTTTTTATCCAGCAATATAAATAGCTGATAATGATCTCTTTCTTACACAACAGCGTACACGCTGAAATGTCTTGCCTGTCTTACTGACTATCGAGTTTATGTTGAAAGTCTTAAAGATCAAGGTTAAAAGACAAGTATCACATAATCTAAAATATTAAAGAGATTCTTTACAATGAGGTCAAGATCAGATAAATCCTGTCAGACAAACATGCACTGCTTACAATTTTCCCTTACATCAAATTTATATGACATATAATTTACATGTATCACAATAGAAAAAAAGAAGACCAAAACACAAAAGCTAAACATTGACCACTGAAACATGAAAATGAGATCAAGATGAGATAATACCTTACAATTATTAAACACATAAAATTTAGCTGACATATTGCTATAATTATTTGAAAAACGGACCAAAACAGAAATATAGTTAACCTGCTGCTTTTAAAGTATCGGAAAAACGGAGCAGCCATATTTAGGAGTTCAGACAAAAATTACACTGGATAACACCAATAACATCTATAACATTTTCGTGGTGGTCATTTAGACCATAGACATTCCTTTAGGAACCAACTGTGCCGTTCATATGTGTCAACACGTTTTACTTCACTCCGTTATTTAGATGTTGTCCTTTCACTTAATAATTCAAATAGGTGACTATGTTGACTGCATCTATACTACGTGATAATTATAACAGTTTCAACTAAGTTCGCTTAATAACTTGACCTATATCTAGTAATTTATAATGAATATTAGTTGTGAATCAACTTTTAAATTATCCCAATGTGAACTTTTCCTTTCATAACAGCAACATTTCAGCAGCAACTGCATATGCCATGTGGAGAACAGGTTATTCCCGAACTTGTGATTCCTATAATAATTTCCTTGATAGAGGGTTACTACTTACAAGAAAGCTATTAAAGTTCAAAAATTTTAAAGTCAAAGTTATTCTCATGAAAATTTACATCACCAAGATTTTGGTGGCTATTTCGAAACATGTGTGTCACAGATTACCATAGAAGTTTTTATCTTATTGTCACCTGCCTGTTTTTCTATTACAGAATGAAATGTATAACCATATAAGACAAGAAAAATTCACTCCAGTATAAAACGTTTATTATAAGACTTATCTTCCCTCAAATGGTCAAGTTGAAAAATTAATTCTAAAAATCCAAACATTTGGTATTTGTTTAAACATTGTGGTGTATGGTAGAAATAGTTGTTTGTGTACCAATCTATAGGTTTACACATAAAATGCAAATATGTCTCAAATTTTGCAGATTTAGGCAAAGATAAAACCAATTATGTACTGCTATTGTACAATCCAATATGGTAGTATACAGTGGATCTACCTAAAGGAAGCTGGAAAGAAACACAACCTCTGAGAAAAAAAAACTGTCAATCCTAGTCAATTTAGATCGGTTTCAAGCACAACTACCACAAACAAGGTATGAACTCACAATGTCAGATTGACAGACAACTGAAAATGAACTACTATGACCACTAAACATCTAAGGTCTCAATTATTCTTGAAAAAAGACAACAGTCAATAATTCTAAGCATAAACTAAACAAATTGACAACAATAATTTATTTTTATTTTTACTGTGATGAAAATGCATACAAAGCATGTTTGTAATTTCTAAATGAGATCAATATCTTGTATTTAATATTATTGTGATAGCACACATTCCCTAATGTGTTCAAAATCATATTATGCAGTAAAATGACTTCTAATAAATAACAACTCATTTATAATGCTTATATGGATAAATTTATATTGCTGTATACACACACATATTCTGTTCCTAGATACACATGAGAATGTCAACCCTGGAAAAAAAACTTTTTTTTGAAACAGGAATAGAAATAGAAATAGAAAATATGGGACAAAATTGTCAAATTTCATAGCAATGATAAATTTTGATCGTTAACACATACAATTATATTTATAGAACCTTTGATAATGTCGACCCTTTCATGATTGAACATTTTTTAGATATCAAACATGAAATACAACTATATGCAAATTTTCATGAAAAACATAAAAAGTTCAGCCTTCCATTTTTAGATATCGATGCAGGTCTTAGGTAAAGAAAATGAACTAAAAACAAGACTTAAAAATCTGGAGTACACATTCTATTGCATAAATAGTATATATATTATCTCAAACCTTGAATAAATTTACATCAACTTTCTTGTAAGTGGTTGTTAATTTAGTAAAAACATGGCATTTGATGTGTTGAGAACCGTGAGAAAGCCTTCATGAATGAGGCTCTATTAGGAAGACATTTACGTAGCAGATAATGTTTATAAATTGCTTCTCTGGCATACAACTAATAATAGGTTGTCTCATACATGTATGGATTTAGAAACAACATAAATTGCAGCAATTTAAATAATAGTTCATCTTATTCAGTACTGGTGAAACAAACAAACAAACAAACAAAATTGTAAAACCTATCTCAATCAAATTAGGAGACTGGATAAAAATAACTATCGGCTACATAAAACAAAACAAAATAAATTGTTTGGTGCTGGTTTTTTGGGGTAAAAAAAGAAATAAATTTCATGTTTAACACTTTTTTTCTTAATAATTTTTACTCTTTTACTATTTATGTAAATTTCTTTAAAACAAACTTTCAAAAATAATGCTATGTGTAAGTTATCACATAACTTGATATGAATTAGTTTATTTCAAAATTCTACAAAATTATACAACAGATCTACGTGCAAAATATTTACAATTCCAATTTGGAATAGTGAGTATTCTTATCAATCATTCATAAAGCCTTTAGAATTACATCAGAATGAAACATTAACAATGTAAAGTGTTATAACTTATAAGCAAATGCTATGTGATTTCACTTATATTCTGGGTTGTTTTTCTTTTTAAATGTTCACCAATAAATTTTTCTAGATACATGTTTCTAAGAAAATTTCAACATAAGAAGCTATTTCAAAATTTTAAAACCATTTTCTTCTATTATGAATATATAATTTTGAAATTATTTATTTAAAAAAATGATTCATTTGAATTATAAAAAGTTGTAATGCTACTTATAAATTTGTACTAAAAATCTCATCCTTACTCTCATCTGCAAAAAATCTTTTAATTTAAAAAAAATTATACACGATATATTATTGTCAATCCTGGTACAATGTCTGAATAACATGAAAACTTGAATGCAGCACATATAATAAATAACATTTTGACAAAAAAAATATATATTTTAAATCAAGTTAACTAAATTTTAGATATATCTCATTAAGGAAACTTTAAGACTACATGGTAGAGAGGGGACAGAAAATACTGAGTGGTCTAAATGAACCAATCAAATGGTTGATTAGTGTTCTGTATGACCACTTAAATGGTTGACTCAATTTCTTTGTAGAAACCTTGAAATTGCTTCCTTATTTCAAGAATCACTTAACAATATAAGCACCAAAATAAAATAACTAAGTAATAATTGAGATCACAGATTTAGTACCCTTTAAAACAATAAAATAAAATGCTTAACATACTTGTGTAGTATTCTGTTTAAAACTATCATCTCTTTGAAGATTAAAAATATATCATTTGTAAAATTGGAATGAATGCTAAAAATTAACATTGTATTTGGAATGTAATTACCTGTTAAATGACACACATTACCCATACATCCAATTAAAACAAAACAAACACACTGTGTAATACTGATATCTCAAGGAAAATGCTGTGTGAAATCTACCTAATTTGCATTTGATTTGAAAAAAATATCTTTCATTTTAGGCACAAACTATATTTCATTTGCACCAAAATAAAAATTTGCAATTGTGTCAATAATAATTGAAATATGTCTGCATTCTATATATTCAGAAAGATGTAGGTTAAACATTATATTAAATTAATATATATTTTCAAGTCAATCCTCATATTTTGCTGCACAAAAATTCAATTTTCATACAAAACAATACAGTATCCTTGTAAACAACTTTTCCACAGCGAAACAATATACAATTGGCAAACTTGGATTTTGCATTGATTACCTATATGGGAATATCACTTTATATATTTACAGACTATCATACTGCATCATATTTTTAGATATGTACAATGCAACCTGCCTAATGACACACTGGGGAACCAGATAAAATGTCGGATTAAGCAGGGTGTCGGAATACTAAGGTTTTTTTCTTCAAGGATAGGCATATTTTGGAACCATGAAAATGTGTCAGTTAAAGCAGGATGTTGGAATACTCAGGTGTCGGATTAGGCAGGTTGCACTGTACTTTAATTACACAGATCTTCAGAAACAATAGTAAAAAGTTGTATACATTGCCATGCTTATAGGATGCCTCCCTTATTTATTCAAAGTATCAGAAAACATAAAACAGATGTCAGACAGATCCAAAAAGCTCTGACAAGTTACAATGCATTACTGTCAAAGTGCTGACCACACATGAAGTCATTCTGTGCAGTGGTTTCAGAGAAAAATGATAGGAAAATATTCATTCAAACTCAATATATAGGCATTCTAGCTTAAATTGCTTAAGTTCAAAAACAAATAGCAAAAAGGTTTATTCATTAGTTATCTGCATCAAATGCAAAATGACTTCATATCTTTATTGCTCTTCCATTACCCAAATTTTGAATAATTTTAAGATGCATCCACTTTACATTTTTGTTTCATTTTTTTTTAGTTAGATGCAGATCTAGAAAAGTGGAAAACAACCATAGTGACAAACATATACAGTTTAACCTTTTTAGGTCAGAGTTATGGCACTTTGTCTGATTGCATTGTTCACACATTGTGGTAAATATAATGGAATTTTATGCGACTGTCATACAAGAGAGAGGTTTAGCTTACTAATAAACTATGTTTAATATATCATTTTCTACAAAAAGAAATGCTTTTTACCAAGTCAGGAATATGACAGTTGTTTTCCATTTTTTTAATGTATTTGTGCTTTCGATTTGCCATTTGTTGAGGGAAGGCAATTCAAAATTGCATATCCATCATAAGAAGCAATGCATTTTTACTGTACAAAAATAGTGTTCGACACCGGCCTATACTTGTGATTTGAAAATAACTTCCCTGGGTCCATGTACCTTCTAATGATACAAGCCTCACAGTGTATGCACAATCATATTACCAATAAAGCCAAATATAGAAGTTAATGGAACAAAAAAATACCTACATAAAATTTATCTATATTTTTGAAAGATACATGATTAAACAACCATTAAGGCAGCAACCATTTGATTTTCTGGGGGGGGCTATGGTTTTTTTTTCTGGACAAATTATTTTTTTCGCCTTCGGCGAAAAACAATCTATTTTGTTCACAACAAGTCGAAAGCAATTTTTTTCTTTCAATTTTAGCATTACATATAGTGGCAGCTGAGAGTGAAACAAACAATTTTTTTTTCTCAGAATCAAAAACAAATTATTTTTTTCTCCAAAAACTGGAAACAAACTTTTTTTTCTAAAAAAAACCATAGCCCCCCCCCCCCCAGAAAATCAAATGGTTGCTGCCTAATACATTTTATTTTAATATTTGGTTTATTTTCTTTACAACCTTAAGTAAGAATTTGTGGTAATGTTACTCAAAATACAATGTTACCATATAATATCTATACGAAAGTCTAGTTACATATATGTTTTAATAATGCCAAATACGAGTTCAAAATAAATAAATAATGAATGCCACATCTTTATGAAAGACTAGCTAATATTGTGTATGTTATATGTGACAAAATGTAAAGTATCAATTGTATTATAAACATTATTTAAAACACTTTTTATTCCAAAAATACTGGACTATAATCAGACACTAAATAGTTATGGTGTTAAATATATAGCTACAGAATAAGCTGAAATTTGATTAAGATTAAAAGTAAATACGTGAACATTTTGTCAGCAAAAACTTAAAATGAAAACAGTATTAATCTTCCATTTTCTTTTTGTTTTGTTTGATTCAAAATAGTTAAATTAAAAAAAAAGATAACACAAATATTTTAACCACAACTAGTATATCAAATGTAAAACAAACTTGCTAAGAAAATAAAATGTCTGGAATAGATAATTCAGAATTTCAATACTTCTTATCGAAAAAATGTAGTAAAAAGAAGTGATGATAATTGACATAACTAACAGACAAAATGGCACATACTTAAATTTTCTTTCAATTCTTTACTTTAAAAATCTTTAATCATAAGAGATCTATGAAAGTTAATTATTTAGCATAATGATTTCTTTCAATTGAACATAATTAAATATAAAAAAAACATTATCAATTTGGAAATTGACAGTCGAAAGCTTACAGTGTTCATATAATTACTTTTCATCTTGTTTGAAATCATTTTCAATGTTTGGTACTGGCATACAAAATAAATATAAAATGTAAAGATGAAATTGCACCTTTTAGTGAGAGAGCACAACCTGATAAATGGGATGACTTAAAATATAATGCAACAATCTATGACTCAACAGTATCCCCTTAAATCACAATGAGAATAGCTTTTCATGCATTATTATACAAACATCTCTGGATATATCACAATTTTACATATTTTCAATGCTTTTCTATGTGTTGGAAAGATGCCTGAAACTACAGCACATTGGAAGATTTCCTTGTGGAACCTAATAAATAGTATAATATTGATTATTTCTAAGAATGACATTTGTTGAGCTCCATAATGCATTTGAGCTTGAATTAGGTCACTGTAGCCTGTATAACTGCTTCCAGATCCAAGTAAATGCTTCAGTAAAGCCAATGATCACATGATTGTCAATAGTATCAATAACAATGACCTTCATACAATTGTCCCTGGCCATGAAACAACTGTCAAGGTCACAGCACCATCAGCCATCTTGAGTAGTTCTACAGCTTTTGAATGTGTAACATTATGTAAACTATGTTCATTAACGCTAAGCAAAATATCACCACATCTGAAAAATAAAAACAGATACTAATAATTATACCAGGAATCGAGCTGTTTACCGGAAGAGCTATGTTTGTATCTTAATTTGACATACTGTTTTGGGTATGTTAAAAAAACTTTTATGCTAATTGCTTATGTGTACAACTTATTGTTCAAGTATATTTACTATCAATACATTATTACAATGATCAGATGAAATTGTATAAAACATTCTTGACATATAACTTATAACATCTGGGAAATGGACTAAACCACTAACAGGGGAACACTGCCTGACAGACATGTACACCTTACAACCCTTGCATGCATTTTGTCAAATAATCAAATTTCATACCGATAGAATATCACAAAAAATTCTAGTTTGGATTTTTTTACATTTGTGGTTTAGGGGCAGTTTATAACTAACTACGTGGTAAAGGCTTTGCTCATTGTTGAAGGCTGTACAGTGACCTACAGCTGTTAATTACTGTGTCATTTGGTTGTATTATTGGCAATTCATACAACATCTTCTTTTTTTATATTAAGTTAAATTACACATCAGTACCATCACATGTGTTTAAATTTTCAATTTAAACAGATTTATTTTATAAATATTGGAATGCAATTTATAAAACTATATTTAACAGAATAAATGCACACACACTGTAAGCAAATACACATGTTTTTGTAACATTTATAAAACTATCTTTATCAGAATAAATGCACACACATTCAAGCACATACACATATGTTTTTGTAACAACTTACTTCAAACGCCCATCTTTATAAGCGGGTGTATCGAGCACAACTGACTTAACATAAACAGGAAGTGTATAAGAAGTTACAATTTCACTGTCACATCCTCCAACTACAGAAAATCCTAGACTACCACTCGGACTACGTAACAATGTTACAGTCTTAATGTTCTGACAGTTTCTGAAATAATAACAAATGTAAATACTGTTATATTCTATCATTTATTTTTATTACCACAGAGGTATCAATTTTTTTAGATTTTACAGTTCATTAGAACCCTGAAATCAATTTGAAAACAGCATTTTATCTTAATCATACTAATTATTAAATTTGCAACTATAAATATTACAGTTTTTTTTCTTCTTATTAACAATGCAAAAAGTTAGCAATGGCTGAATATGTCAAGCTATTACAAGATGCAGGATTTATAAAATTGTGGTAGTCATATTAAAGAAATGTATCGCAAAAGTTTATAGTTCATTTAATTCTTTTAAAGATCTTACCTTGGCATTTGCTGCCAGAATAACCATGTTGGCGTGAAGTTTCCAGGGCCATTTGATGTCTCTGGACCTTCAATTATTTTAATAGAAACTACCTTGGACTCTGCATTGGCCTTGACCTGGGTCACAGCCTCATTGTGAGTCAAGGCTAATAAACTAACTCCATTTATAGACAGAAGTATGTCTCCCTTCTGAAAATAAAGAAAATTAATGAAATATCATTTTTAATACATAGCTACATTTTAAGTTGCTAAATATCTCATTTTAATTATACCTTATGGTCAATTTTATCACATATCTTTATCTATAATATCTGTAGAGCTTGAATGATTTGGCCAATCTTTAAAGTTCCCTTAATTATGGTTTTACATCTCTCTGCTGAAAATTCTATTATACCCTTTTTAACTTGTGGGACTATAATTATGTTCCTTTAAGCACATCCTGGGTTATTATTCTACAAAAATGTTAGGTTGCAGGTTGCATCAACCTAGCTGTTTATAAGTCTATTACCACTTATTGCGATATTACATTTAGTAAATTTGATTATCTCCCCTTCAGATGCAAGGATAGATGTATATATCCTAAAGTAGTGTTCTACAACTGTGTATAATCATTATCCATGAGTGTTTCAGTAGGAGTAAAAGTTCTTAACAGAGTTTATTCCCATAATTTGCAACTTTGAAGTAGGTAATTTCAATTATCTCCCCTTATATATGTTGAACTGGAATTATATTTATATGTGCACATCCTCTGTATGTATTTCATCAATGTCGTTCTAGCCATTAAGGAGTTACACTAACAAGGGACATGGAAAATTAGTCATTGATAGAACCATTCATACTCCAAATTTTATTTGGATGTGTATAAAAAGGCTTCATATTTGTAACGTAAACATAGATAACTATCATTTTATGGCTGGTAAATCATTAAGCTAGTTACAAGTGCTACCTACCTTGACCTGTTTAGATCTGCCCATACAACCATTTGGATTTATATTTGTTACATATATAGGTGTATCACCTCTGGGACTACTTAACCCTCCCGCTACACTTATACCTAGAGTTTCTGTAGGATCCTGCAAGGCAAATCAAATACATTATTGATAGGATTGCACCTGACCCTAGCCAGAATGCCAAAAGATGTTGTCCTTGGTTATATATAAATATTGTTGTGTCTTTATACAATTTAGTGTTCATGAATGTTCTCTTTAATAATTTCTGTTTAGTTTATCAATATCTTTTCCACTCTTGGCTATTGTTCAGGGCTGCATGTTGACCTGTAGATGTTTTTTGCCCTTTTTGAAGCCTTGGGTTGCTGTCTCTTTGAAGTTTACCTTACATCTCTTTTTATTTTTATTTTTAAAAACTTTTTAACTGTAAAATTATTAAATTATTAAATAAAATTCTGATCATTCGACAGTCTAAGCTCAAGTTCCTATTAGAAAATTTATCAAAGAACCAACAAATTGAGTTAAATCATTAATGTGGTTGTTCCATGCAAGAAGTGATGTTGCCCTTATCCAACACATATTATGATCAAAGTCTTTTTCATTCTTGAAACTTTATATCCTTAGCTGAAACGCTGCATATTAATATATTTATGTGTAAAGCCAATGTTCCAACACACAAGGCTATCATAAAATCATTAAATAAGAAACTTATATAAACAATAAATGTTCTTTCACAATAATAATTAATCCTTTTTATTTGTCAATTGATTTTTCATATCATTAACTTTGGACTCTTAGAGTATATAGCTATTGACAGATTAACTTCTCTACTGAAAGACATTCTACATTCTGGAGTTCTGTCAAGTAAGAGCAACTTAAAGAAATAGAATTAAGTTTACAATCAGCGTAATTTGGGGAAAAAATAACTGTTTTATGTCTTCTTTTAAGCAACAACATCATAAGAGAAAAGTTGGATGACATCCCCCCCTCCAAATTGAACAGAGGTGTGATACATACCTGCCAAATGTCAATATTTGTTGGTGATTTCCCCCATGGAGGCTCCCAAATTGAAATTTTGAAAGAACAATATGTCCACAATTTTAAACAAAAAAGTTAATTGTAAAATGACATGAGGCTTATAAAAGTATGAAGAAGCCAAAAAACAACATTTAAATGTATTTGAAGGCCCCCTTGAAGGCTTTTTAGAACTATGACAGCCATCTTGCACGCAAAACCCCCATGGGCATTTTGAAAAGTTGGCAGGTATGGACTGATATACTCCAACATTTCAAACCACTGACCTTTGTGACAGTAACAAGTTTTTCTCTACACATATGACACTGTAAGAACTTTTCTGGTCTAAATTCAGAATTAGCCGTACTAGCAGAACTTTCACATGAGGTAGAACGTATCAGATCTGGCGTCTGTGGACGACTCCGTCTTGATATCACAAATTGCACTTTATCTTCACATATCTACAATAAATACATAGAATACAGTCCTGTTTACATTCTGTTATTTCACTACCCTGATGTCATACAACAATAAGTGATGTCAATGAAATTGCTTCAAAATGAGGCGAAAATTTGCAGGAAAAGACCTAGTATGTTGCATTTTCTATTTACTTTAATGTAATAAAAGGAACAAATCCTAGAATTTAAGTATAAAAAAATAAATGCAAATAATAATCAAATATCAAGGATATTTGCATGAATGTCCTTCACACATTTGTGGATTGATGTGTTGGTAAGTCATTATTTCGATATTTTTAAAATAACTAATCCCAAAACTCGATCATCATACAACATCCAATAAGTGACCAAACAAAACATTAATTCACAAATGGTCTAGTGTATGAGTGAATAATAATAAGTGGTTAGTCAAGAGATTGGTCATAAACTTCTTCCTTTTCACTACATATTTCAATTATAATTTTTATTTTTTTCTACCTCAAAAATGATTAGAGAACAGTGTAGAAATATCCCCGCCTTGCACATATTCTAACTATACAAGGAATAAGGGTAATAACTAAAACATCCACTTTTTGTTGTTCTTTCAAACCTTTTATAAATAGCTTAGAAAAGTGATGGGCTTTAGAGCAAATGCATGCAATTACCAATATAATCAATATTTTCAAGTAACATTACTCAAAACAAATATACAAACATGTTCAAGACAAGCTGATATAAACATATGATATAAATATCATAAAAATCTGTCAAGAAATGTACATGTGAGAGCACTAACGATGCAATATTTAACATAAATAATACTACCATGGGGCATAACTCTTTAAAGAAATAATCAATCAGTACTGATTATTCGAACAAGTCCAAGATATTGTAAATGTGAGAGCGCTCTCAAGACTGAATGGACAGAGGGGCACCCAGCATTTCTACGTCCCCAACAAGGCATTGTGTAGGGGATAAAATCTAACCTGTATGACTTGAGCAGCTTCTTCCTGAGAACCATACGACACATCTTTACCGTTAATCTCTAACACTCTATCGTCTGGTGTTAACCGACCATCTTGTGCTGCTAAACTATCTGGGACCTAGAAATATATCAGTATATATTATTAAAATAAACTAAAGTAAGAAGATATAAAGGCTCAGATAAATCACAAATTAAATAGAAATGTCTGAAAGTCTTAAATGATCATTTATATTAACCAAATATCTTTGTTCTATGAATGAATATTTTCTTTGAACGCTTGTCATATAAAAGATATCCTAGTTGTTTTGACTTCACAGCAACATATACACTTCATTTGTATAATCTAGGTTATTCGAAATGTTTTATTGTCTACTTTTTAACTATCTATATTTTATATATTCAGGTATTTAGTATGGAGTTCATTAACACTGAACTAGTACACAAATTTGTTAAGGGGCCAGCTGTATAACGCCTCCAGCTGCAAGATTCACTTGGTGTATTGACCATGCATTAGTGGTCTTTGGCTGTTTTCGGCTCTTTGGTCGGATTGATGTCTCTTTGACACATTCCCCATTTCCATTAACAATTTTATTTATACAAAAACTTAGTTAACCATTACTTACTAGATTAAGAATATAAACTCCTGTACCATTCCTGCAAATTAAAAAATGTACTGTATTTTTTCATTAATTGGTAGATTTCTAGTTTTTTTTTTTATTTCTTTGTTTTCATTCTTTCTTTTTTAGTCACATGATAACCCATATCCTGTTGATGTTGGTCATATGAATATAGTGGTATGTTTTTGATGTTGTAAAACAAATGCATAAGATCTAAAGAATGTTGAACTTACTGTACTATGTTGTGTGAACTCTCAAAAGTAAGTGATAAGGCCTGGCAGATATAGCTATGAAGCCAGATATAAAAGTTTTAAATGCCTTTCATTCAATCTTCACCCCCAAATTTGTATAAAAATTATCAATTATCATTGTTCATATTCTTCATTTGTTTTTGTTTTTACTTTATATCTTACCTCTTTCCAACTAGCTTAATACCAAGCTGTTTTCCTTTCTCTTTGGTCAGAGTTATCTTCAATATTTCTAAAGAAAGACAATTAAATAGATTTCAATATGTTGCTATCTATATATGTAGGACTCGGAAGTGTGATGGGGACACTGAAGTGTGATGGTCATGCTGAAGTGCGATGGTCTGGCATGACGTTTGAGTATTGTGACGTTTTTATATGCTTTAATATATCACAATATCAGAAACAAACATGTTCACAAATACAAATTTTGAATTGTCTCCCCATTGTTCCAAAACAAAAATATTCATATAAGATTGTATATCTATTGTTGAAGGCGTACTATAGCCTATAATTGCTTAGATTAACATCATTTTACCTTTGGTGGATAGTCTCATTGGCAATCATACCACATCTCCTCAGTTTCATACTATAGGAAATCATATTGCAAATCTGTCAAAAGTTCAAAAGTAAACATTACATTTTGTACTTTGGTCAAATGTTAATTAGAAATATGTCAATCTCTATTTGCCCATATCAAAAACGTTCCTAATGAATGAACTTCAAAAAATCTATGAACTGCTACAAGATATAAATGTTATGTCTGAAACCTACAATGCAAGCTGCATTTAAGAAGCAGCCAGACATCTTCAAACCTAAACTTTAACACACACAAAGCTTCACATGCAGAGAGATTTGAGAAGGTAAACTTATGTAAGGGACATAACTCTGCAATATCACTGGTACATTTTGTTAACCATTTTCATACATATATTGTGAGCCTCCAGATTAAATTGATTTGGTGTTATATGATTGATGGAATCAACTATTACAAAAGAATAATCTCCCATAATTCACTGATGATAATGAGCCTGAAATATCATTTTGTAATGTAAGACTCATTGTGAAGGAAATATAAAACCTTTTACTAGAATCAGTACTTGTTCAATTGGGTATTTCTTTTTTTTTATTTTGCAACATGAATTGGCCAATTGAACAAATAAAATAGCTATTGTTTCCTGTTAAAGAGAATTTTTAATTTCTACTTGGATAAAATGCTCCGCAGGGCGCAGCTTGATAGGACCGCAGAGGTTGAACCCTGAACAGTTGGGGCAAGTATATGGACACAACATTCAAGCTTGACACAGCTCTGAATTTGGATTGTGATTAAATAGTTGACACAGCATAGGTTTCTGACACAAAATGAATGTGGTCTAAGAACTTAAAAATTTTGAATTGGACTTTTATTTTTTATGGTCTAATATCCAAAATCTAAATACAAGGTTAGATTCAGCATATCAAAGAACCCCAAGAATTCAATTTTTGATGAAATCAAATAAAGTTCAATTTTGGACCCTTTAGACATCAATGTTGACCAGTTTGATAAATGGGCCCAAATATCAAAAATCTAAAAACATGGTTAGATTCTGTATATCAAAGATCCCCATATATTCAATTTTTGTTGAAATCAAGTTTTAAAAGTTTAACTTTTGACCCCAATTTGGACCAACTTGAAAACGAGGCCCATAATCAATAATCTAAGGACATGTTCAGATTCAGCATATCAAAGAACCCCAAGAATTCACCTTTTGTTAAAATCAAACAAAGTTTAATTGTGGACCCTTTAGACATCAATATTGACCAGTTTGATAAACGGGACCAAATATCAAAAATCTAAAAACATAGTTAGAATCTGTATCTCAAAGATCCCCATATATTCAATTTTTGTTGAAATCAAGTTTAAAAAGTTTAACTTTTGACCCCGATTTGGACCAACTTGAAAACGAGGCCCATAATCAAAAATCTAGGGACATGTTCAGATTCAGCATATCAAAGAACCCCAAGAATTCACCTTTTGTTAAAATCAAACTAAGTTTAATTTTGGACCCTTTGGACCTTAATGTAGACCAATTTGAAAACAGGGCGATGAGCATATAAAAAAAAACCCAATGATTCAATTTTTGATGAAATCAAACCCTTTTGGCCCCTTATTCCTAAACTGTTGGGACCAAAACTCCCAAAATCAATCCCAACCTTCATTTTGTGATCATAAACCTTGTGTTTAAATTTCATAGATTTCTATTTGCTTATACTAAAGTTATTGTAAGAAAACCAAATGTCTTTGGATGACTAAGACGACTTGATAGCAATATATGATCGCAAAAATATTTGTTTGCGATCATATAAAAACCGATCATGTATCGATTAATTTGGCTGTAAAACAAGAATGTGTCCATAGTACATGGATGCCCCACTCGCACTATCATTTTCCATGTTCAATGGCCCATGAAATTGGGGTCAAAATATTAATTTAGAAAGATCATATCATAGGGAACATGTGTACCAAGTTTCAAGTTGATTGGACTTCAACTTTATCAAAAACTACCTTGGTCAAAAACTTTAACCTGAACTTTGCACTATCATTTTCTATGTTCAGTGGACCATGATATTGGGGTCAAAACTTTAATTTGGCATTAAAGTTAGAAAGATCATATCATGGGGAACATGTGTACTAAGTTTCAAGTTGATTGGACTTCAACTTCATCAAAAAATACCTTGACCAAAAACTTCAACCTGAACTTTGCACCATCATTTTCTATGTTCAGTGGACCGTGATATTGGGGTCAAAACTTTAATTTGGCATTAAAGTTAGAAAGATCATATCATGAGGAACATGTGTACTAAGTTTCAAGTTGATTGGACTTCAACTTCATCAAAAACTACCTTGACCAAAACTTTAACCTGAAGAGGGACAAACGGAAGAACAGACAAACTGATGTACAGACCAACAGACGAACGAACAGATGCACAGACCAGAAAACATTATGCCCCTCTACTTGTAGGTGGGGTAAAAAAAACAACTTTAGGTACCTTCTTTTTCTATAGGTCTGTTTTCCTCTGCCTTCTCTCTATAAACAGTCACCCTACAGACAGGATAATATTGTGATAAAGCTTGCTGGGCATGGTAGTGTGTAGCTTGAGTCAGATCCTCACCATTCACCTACAAAATAGGGTTATAATGTGAAATGATAGCTTGACCTCAAATTAGGAAGCATGGATAAATCTTTCAACATTCACCTATAAAAATATTATAATGTGTTAAGATTGCAGTGCAATGCATGGTAGTGTGTATCCTGGGTAAGATAGTCACAATTTATCTACAAAATAAGGTTCCTATAAGACATGATTGCTCAGTCTAATAGTGTAGAGCCTGGGGCAAATCTTCATCAATCACAAACAAAAAAGGTTATTCAAGAAGTTAATGCTTCAATTGAAATATATTGATATGTAAAAACATTGACCAGAATCATTTGAATAAAGCCTGTAATTATTTTGTTTTCGTAGGTTGCTGTTTGGTTTTTACCATTTGAATTGTGAGATTTGTTCATTGTTGAAGGCAGTAAAGTGACCTATAGATGCTTACAATAACTTTATTTAAAGTATGGACATTGAATGTAATAAGTCTTGCTGAGAATTGAAGCAACTAGGAAGAGATTGGTGACAAAATCTAGGTAAAACGGGAAAAAGTTAATGCAATAATTTCTTTTCTGAAATACAGAATTCTACAGAACATTTCAATATTCTAAAAAGAATTCACATCTTAGAATAATCAATATTTTTTTTAAGATAAAATTAGGCAGATCAATAATTAGAACAGTTAGCCTTTTGGGTTACAGACCAATATTTTCCGCTTTGTAGATTTCAGCGTAAACATCACAGACAGTGTCAATATTTATATGACACTAAAACTCAGACATCAGATTTTATAGTAATTTTAATAAAATCTTAGCAGTGAAACATTTTATATGTGCTGTCTCCACTATATAATATTACTATATCTAGGAACTACGGCAATGCTTGTCAATGCTGCAAGCTTTTCCTGTATTCAATTCTACATTTTTTACCACTTGAGTGGTGTCTTCAAAACTAATATGGAGATGTTTATAAGTCTTGAAATTCTGGATGAACAACTGATGTAATGTTATTGCCTAAGAAATGTCAATATCACTAAAACAAAACATTAAACTGGAGTTATTCTCAGTAATACAAAATAAGGCAAGCTCCTGCAGAAAGGAAGGTGGTTCACACAAGGCTCTCCTGCAGAAAGAAAGGTGGTTCACACAAGGCTCTCCTGCAGAAAGGAAGGTGGTTCGCACAAGGCTCTCCTGCAGAAAGAAAGGTGGTTCACACAAGGCTCTCCTGCAGAAAGGAAGGTGGTTCGCACAAGGCTCTCTGACTACCTCTGACAATAAAACTGGCCACAGTGAGACTGTGTCTTAGCAAAGTGTGCTGAAAGTGGCACCAACCATCAACAATCAATCATCATGAACAGTGAACAAGGAACACAGACTAGTACATTAATTATTTTTACTTCACTCCATCATTCTAGAATTGCAGCTTTAAGTAGATACATAGATGAATCATTTAAGTTGGAATATCATGTTCCAGAGAATAAAACTAAAAAAAGAATTCCCTTTAGATTCGCATGCAACAAATACATTATTTTACTATAAATTTGCGTGAAACAACATATCAATAATTGAAGCCATGCACCTTTAGCCATTCTGAAACAAGTTAAAAACTTCTTAATTGTCATCAGAAGACATCCTGACTATATCATTGACACAGTCATTATTTATAATTAAACAAATTATGCGTTTCTCAACTCACAATAATTCAAAGTGTCATTCTATAAGAGATATGATAATAAGAGATGTCAAATGGACAGTTAATAATCAACAAATTCATAGAAAAGCTGTTATTTCCTAATTAAACCCTAGCATGTACATTGATAAAAATTAATTTGTTCAAGCTTGAAAACTAACGAACAACATGTTTTAAGAAAGAAAAAAAGGCTACAAAATCATCTTTATATCACCATCATTTTGACCATGCAGCCTTTAGAAAAACGTTCCCATTTTCCAAAGCTTTCTAATCATACTCAATTACAGAACCACTATAAATAACACCATAATTCCTTGCCATAATGAATTCTAACAGGAAAAGTTAATTGTATTCACACAGTCTTGTATGGTTTTCATTTAAAAGGCAAATAAAAACACCTCATGTATGGAACAACATTAGTAGTAAACTGAAAATGCTTGTTTTTGTAAATAAAAAATAAATATGGTGGAAATTGTTCTGTACTTAAGGCTTAAGATGATACAAAATGTGTGATTGACAACTGTAATAACTTTTTGTCTCAGTAGATGTAGATTCATCATTGAGAAAACTCTTATTTTAAATTTTATCTCATGAAATAAAATTAACCTCTAATATTTGGTCTCCTGGTTTCAATCGGCCATCTTTTGCTACCACACCTTCTGGAAAGACTTCTTGTATAACTATACACACCTACAAAATATGCATTTATAAGTTTAAAACAAAATGTAAACCAAAGCACCTTATATTCCAAGAATTTGAATAGATAGATGTAACTATAGAACTATAGTCAAAACATTGAACCATTTCTTCAATAATACTCTAATCTACTTGTTCAAGCTACACATCGCTTTATTTTTTTAGAAGTCTTGGAGAAAAATGATGTATCTTCCTTTCAGTAATCATGAGTACATTTAACTATATCAGCATTTTGTTTTTATGTAAGTTGTTGTTTGTGCTAATTTGTTTTAAGGCTAATGTGTCAAGCCACTTCAAACTCAGTTTTAATTTTGTTCTAATATTTTGCTGTTGCACAATTGTCTGAGGTTGTGAAGTTTGAGCACTCAGAAACATGTTTAAACCCACCACATTCTTTATGTGTCTGTCCAATGTCCGAAGCCCTTATGGCAATATTATTTTTGTTGGTTGCTGTTTGTTAAATATGTTTTTAGATTTATTGAAATTGTTTGGAGATCTTTAGATTTCTGCAGGTACTCATTAAACAATATAAGACTTCATCTACTTTAACATTTGTCTGAAGTACTTACTAAAGGAGTATCACAACCTCCAACTATACTGATGCCTAGATCAGCTTGAGATCTTTGGATTTCTATTGTACTTACTAAAGGAGTATCACAACCTCCAACTATACTGATGCCTAGATCAGCTTGAGATCTTTGGATTTCTATTGTACATACTAAAGGAGTATCACAACCTCCAACTATACTGATGCCTAGATCAGCTTGAGATCTTTGGATTTCTATTGTACTTACTAAAGGAGTATCACAACCTCCAACTATACTGATGCATAGATCAGCTTGAGATCTTTGGATTTCTATTGTACTTACTAAAGGAGTATCACAACCTCCAACTATATTGATGCCTAGATCAGCTTGAGATCTTTGGATTTCTATTGTACTTACTAAAGGAGTATCACAACCTCCAACTATACTGATACCTAGATCAGCTTGAGATCTTTGGATTTCTATTGTACTTACTAAAGGAGTATCACAACCTCCAACTATACTGATGCCTAGATCAGCTTGAGATCTTTGGATTTCTATTGTACTTACTAAAGGAGTATCACAACCTCCAACTATACTGATGCCTAGATCAGCTTGAGATCTTTGGATTTCTATTATACTTACTAAAGGAGTATCACAACCTCCAACTATATTGATGCCTAGATCAGCTTGAGATCTTTGGATTTCTATTGTACTTACTAAAGGAGTATCACAACCTCCAACTATACTGATACCTAGATCAGCTTGAGATCTTTGGATTTCTATTGTACTTACTAAAGGAGTATCACAACCTCCAACTATACTGATGCCTAGATCAGCTTGAGATCTTTGGATTTCTATTGTACTTACTAAAGGAGTATCACAACCTCCAACTATACTGATACCTAGATCAGCTTGAGATCTTTGGATTTCTATTGTACTTACTAAAGGAGTATCACAACCTCCAACTATACTGATGCCTAGATCAGCTTGAGATCTTTGGATTTCTATTGTACTTACTAAAGGAGTATCACAACCTCCAACTATACTGATGCCTAGATCAGCTTGAGATCTTTGGATTTCTATTGTACTTACTAAAGGAGTATCACAACCTCCAACTATACTGATGCCTAGATCAGCTTGAGATCTTTGGATTTCAATTGTACTTACTAAAGGAGTATCACAACCTCCAACTATACTGATACCTAGATCAGCTTGAGATCTTTGGATTTCTATTGTACTTACTAAAGGAGTATCACAACCGCCAACTATACTGATGCCTAGATCAGCTTGAGATCTTTGGATTTCTATTGTACTTACTAAAGGAGTATCACAACCTCCAACTATACTGATGCCTAGATCAGCTTGAGATCTTTGGATTTCTATTGTACTTACTAAAGGAGTATCACAACCTCCAACTATACTGATGCCTAGATCAGCTTGAGATCTTTGGATTTCTATTGTACTTACTAAAGGAGTATCACAACCTCCAACTATACTGATGCCTAGATCAGCTTGAGATCTTTGGATTTCTATTGTACTTACTAAAGGAGTATCACAACCTCCAACTATACTGATGCCTAGATCAGCTTGAGATCTTTGGATTTCTATTGTACTTACTAAAGGAGTATCACAACCTCCAACTATACTGATGCCTAGATCAGCTTGAGATCTTTGGATTTCTATTGTACTTACTAAAGGAGTATCACAACCTCCAACTATACTGATGCCTAGATCAGCTTGAGATCTTTGGATTTCTATTGTACTTGCTAAAGGAGTATCACAACCTCCAACTATACTGATACCTAGATCAGCTTGAGATCTTTGGATTTCTATTGTACTTACTAAAGGAGTATCACAACCTCCAACTATACTGATGCCTAGATCAGCTTGAGATCTTTGGATTTCTATTGTACTTACTAAAGGAGTATCACAACCTCCAACTATACTGATGCCTAGATCAGCTTGAGATCTTTGGATTTCTTATGTACTTACTAAAGGAGTATCACAACCTCCAACTATACTGATACCTAGATCAGCTTGAGATCTTTGGATTTCTATTGTACTTACTAAAGGAGTATCACAACCTCCAACTATACTGATGCCTAGATCAGCTTGAGATCTTTGGATTTCTATTGTACTTACTAAAGGAGTATCACAACCTCCAACTATACTGATGCCTAGATCAGCTTGAGATCTTTGGATTTCTATTGTACTTACTAAAGGAGTATCACAACCTCCAACTATACTGATGCCTAGATCAGCTTGAGTTCTTTGGATTTCTATTGTACTTACTAAAGGAGTATCACAACCTCCAACTATACTGATGCCTAGATCAGCTTGAGATCTTTGGATTTCTATTGTACATACTAAAGGAGTATCACAACCTCCAACTATACTGATGCCTAGAACAGCTTGAGATCTTTGGATTTCTATTGTACTTACTAAAGGAGTATCACAACCTCCAACTATACTGATGCCTAGATCAGCTTGAGATCTTTGGATTTCTATTGTACTTACTAAAGGAGTATCACAACCTCCAACTATACTGATGCCTAGATCAGCTTGATATCTTTGGATTTCTATTGTACTTACTAAAGGAGTATCACAACTGCCAACTATACTGATGCCTAGATCAGCTTGAGATCTTTGGATTTCTATTGTACTTACTAAAGGAGTATCACAACCTCCAACTATACTGATACCTAGATCAGCTTGAGATCTTTGGATTTCTATTATACTTACTAAAGGAGTATCACAACCTCCAACTATACTGATGCCTAGATCAGCTTGAGATCTTTGGATTTCTATTGTACTTGCTAAAGGAGTATCACAACCTCCAACTATACTGATACCTAGATCAGCTTGAGATCTTTGGATTTCTATTGTACTTACTAAAGGAGTATCACAACCTCCAACTATACTGATGCATAGATCAGCTTGAGATCTTTGGATTTCTATTGTACATACTAAAGGAGTATCACAACCTCCAACTATACTGATGCCTAGATCAGCTTGAGATCTTTGGATTTCTATTGTACTTACTAAAGGAGTATCACAACCTCCAACTATACTGATGCCTAGATCAGCTTGATATCTTTGGATTTCTATTGTACTTACTAAAGGAGTATCACAACTGCCAACTATACTGATGCCTAGATCAGCTTGAGATCTTTGGATTTCTATTGTACTTACTAAAGGAGTATCACAACCTCCAACTATACTGATACCTAGATCAGCTTGAGATCTTTGGATTTCTATTGTACTTACTAAAGGAGTATCACAACCTCCAACTATACTGATGCCTAGATCAGCTTGAGATCTTTGGATTTCTATTGTACTTACTAAAGGAGTATCACAACCTCCAACTATACTGATACCTAGATCAGCTTGAGATCTTTGGATTTCTATTATACTTACTAAAGGAGTATCACAACCTCCAACTATACTGATACCTAGATCAGCTTGAGATCTTTGGATTTCTATTGTACTTACTAAAGGAGTATCACAACCTCCAACTATACTGATGCATAGATCAGCTTGAGATCTTTGGATTTCTATTGTACTTACTAAAGGAGTATCACAACTGCCAACTATACTGATGCCTAAATCAGCTTGAGATCTTTGGATTTCTATTGTACTTACTAAAGGAGTATCACAACCTCCAACTATACTGATGCCTAGATCAGCTTGAGTTCTTTGGATTTCTATTGTACTTACTAAAGGAGTATCACAACCTCCAACTATACTGATGCCTAGAACAGCTTGAGATCTTTGGATTTCTATTGTACTTACTAAAGGAGTATCACAACCTCCAACTATACTGATGCCTAGATCAGCTTGAGATCTTTGGATTTCTATTGTACTTTCTTAAGGAGTATCACAACCTCCAACTATACTGATGCATAGATCAGCTTGAGATCTTTGGATTTCTATTGTACTTACTAATGGAGTATCACAACCTCCAACTATACTGATGCCTAGATCAGCTTGAGATCTTTGGATTTCAATTGTACTTACTAAAGGAGTATCACAACCTCCAACTATACTGATGCCTAGATCAGCTTGAGATCTTTGGATTTCTATTGTACTTACTAAAGGAGTATCACAACCTCCAACTATACTGATGCCTAGATCAGCTTGAGATCTTTGGATTTCTATTGTCGACACCTCACCTTCTAGAACAGGATTTTTACCTGAAAAATAATTATTTGATTTTACTGACGATCAAGATACTCAGAAAATGCTCCAATATCTCAGTTGTTCTCCAAGTTTTCTTCAAATCAAATAAGACATGCAGCTCACCTAAATCAGAACTAGGGCAATAACTTAAAAACAAAATTGAATCGGTTCTTTTAAATTTTATCATACATATCCATCAAGAAATGTAAGATATAAATAGTGAACAATGTGATTTTCAATATAATTTTTATTCTATGGCTTTTAACTGCTTTAAAAATAAATCACATACAATGCAACGTTCAAAAAGTTTATATTGAAAAGGGACTACTATTCATGCAAAAGTAGTCGATAGGCATGGATTTCAAGTACAATTTACATTTTCAAGGGAAACATTTACTCCTTCAAACAAAATTAACCACCCTGACATTTAAACATGCCCATGACATGTATGACATTGCAGATTTAAACCTTTGAAATTAACTTCATAACAATACTACAAGAAATGTAAGCTTGAGACCACTTAGTTACAATGCAATTTTACATATAATTTATTATTTCCAAGGGGTACTTCTTCTTAAAATATTGTTGATCAGCTCTCATTTTTTAGATCGTTCAAGACATTTCTGAATGACGTTTCAATTTTAGGTTTATTATTTGACCTGTTGATACAATTTGTATTGCTTTTTTGTTCTTTAATGTTTACTTATTTGTAAAGTGTTAATGTATCTCATCCTTCTATTTCAAATATGTATCAGCTTTGATAATTGTGTTTGGTATGACTATAAATTTTTACTTCTGTTCTCGTACTATGAACAATAAAATTATTTATTTTGTAAAAAATATTTCTGTATTCCACTACTGTATTCCTGACAACAAAATTATTTTCATTAACCTGTGCACTTTATTTTATTTGGCATTTATTTTGTCCAAGGTTGTGGTTGTCTTTCTGATATTGTTTAATATCTCACCCCTTATTTTATTGATTAAAATTATGCGTTCAGTGTATGTTCCCTAATTATAGTTTGTGTTGATATGTCTTTTGATTGAGTTAAGCCATTTGAAATTTTATAGTGTGTCCTTCTATGTTGTGATGTTACACTATTGTTTCAGGTAAGAGTTAAGGTTGATACCTATTAAAAAGTTTAAATCGGCTGCATTTGTTTGCACCTGCCCTAAGTCAGGAACCTGATGTTCAGTGGTTGTCGTTTGTTGCTGTGGTTCATATGTGTTTCTAGTTTGTCATTTTTTTCTATACAAATTAAACTGTTGGTTTTCCTGTTTGATTGGTTTTACACTAGTCATTTTTCGGGCCCTTTCATGATAGCTTGCTGTTCGGTGTGAGCCTTGGCTCCGTTTTGAAGACTGTACTTTTACCTAAAATGGTTTACTTTTACAAATTGTGAATTGGATGGAGAGTAAAATTGTCTCATTGGCACATCTTCTTATATCTATTTGATATAAATATCATAAAAATCTGGGAGTATTGTACAAGTGACATGGCTTACACGATAAGATGGACAGAAGGAAGTCAAGAGTAAGAAAAACACCCTGTAATTTATGTCTGCCTCACCATATTGTGTGGGAGACAATAAAATCTTAGTGCTGTTCTTCTGGTTTTTAAATAAATGTATCGTAGGCATTCGTCATTATCTGGCTGACTAATTTTGATTAGTATTGTTTGATAGCATTTCAAATTCCTTAATTGCAAAAATTAAATTCATAGAAATAATAAATCCTTTAAGAGTGTTATTTAAAGTCATATAGTATCATAAGCTAATTGTCATGTGTTCCTAAGCTCTCTTTTTTGCAGTGAAATAGTGAATATATCATATACCTCAACAAATATATTAAATTTTTGTGTCAATTAAGATGAATGCTATGAAAATGTAATTTCAATGTCATAGGTTTTATAAAAAAAATTTAAATCACTCAATGTCATTTTATTGGATAATTACTTGATAATCCATCAGTGTAAAGGCATTCAATCATCTTTCTTAGAAATAATATTACCAAATTTTTACATCATATTGTAAAAGAAACTCATACCACAACATACTGTTTAATAAGAATCTATCATTTTGAAAATAATACCTAAATACTTTGATAATGTATTCCAAGAGATGATAAGTATAAAACACATGCTTTTTTTTTAAATAAAGAAAAATTTTAAGCTATGAAACACAAAAAGCATGCGACTTAAATAACATGCAATTTTTAACTTACTGTAAAAACCATGAAGTCTATGATATGATACTTATGTTAAATTCTATCATATATCATTCCAAAGCAAAAAACACCATTTATGGCACACAAACCACAATAAACAGTATTTCCTGGCTTTGTGACTTAATTTTATGGTAATATGTTAAACATGAGAGAATCATTAACAAAATTGTGCATTTTTTTTCAGAATTAACTTTTGTTTATGAGGAAACAAAAAAAATAAAGCATGTGACTTAATTAAGCCATGTGATTTTTATTTTTGTAAAAAGTGCATACTCAATTAGTATTATGATAAATCATTTGTATATAAAAACAACTATTTTTAGAATCTAGGTTTTTATAAATGATGAACCACAAAATTAAAGCACGTGACTTTTTTGGCATGTCATTTTTTAACACTTTAAAAATACAGTATTCCAAGGACAGTTCATGTCGCAGTTATACCATTTTGGTATATATCATTTCATAAAGAACATCCATGAAGTTCATCAATCACAGTTTGCTTTAACCTTACTGACTAATTTTTATGTAACAAAGAATATATTTACTTAAACTAGCTAACAGTCATTGTCACAAAGCATTTTAATGTTGTTTATAAACTTTATATATATAATAGATAATTTCTGTGTAATTTGGTCTCCTGTGATAAAGGTGGGGCCACAAACTAGGCATTGTTACGAAATGGGCCATATTAAAAGTCTATGCATTTACAATATATGAAACTCAAAAAGAGAGGTTCAGCCCCATACCCCTCCGAAAATCCCCCTCTGCTATCATTTCCAGTATATCAAATAATATATCTACATTTAGCAATAAAATAGACCCTTGGGGATTTGACAATGGTACAGTTATGTTTTTCTACTAAAAAGAACACACACCTGTAGTCATGTGTGTTACTAAGAAACACACCTAATAGGGGTTATCAAAAAAAGACAATCTTGACTTTGGTACAATTTAGGGTCAGATAATACAAAAGTATATGAAACAGTTCTAGCCACAAGTTCTCACCACTTATAAGTTTCACCATAAATCAACCTCTAAGTTAGTAAAGGAATCAATGGTTATCTGTTCTTGAAAAATCTCTGGACTTACCACCATCCTGATCCCTAAACTGGCATTCCCACAGATGGCTCTGTAGGGCACTCCTGGGTCCTTGAAATGTACAACCTAAACTGGACTTAATGCACCTTGTAACAGCACCACGACATCTGAAAATATAGAAGAAAAAATACCCATTACTGATACTATTTTTTAACAATTGTTTGTCCATATAATGCAAGTGCAGCACTTGTCTTTAAATTGTACAAGTGTCAAAGCATTTGTTTTCGAAGTGTGCAATTGCATGCAACACATCTTCAAATAGTGCAAGTGTAGCACTAATTTGTCTTGTCGTCAAATGATGCAAGCACAGTTCATGTCTTCAAAATTAGCAAGTGCATACAGTACTTTTTTCAATTTGTACAAAACAATAGTTTTTAAAGGTCCCATGGGGTTAATCACTTCAAATAAGAGTATAAGATCATGAACACAAGTTAGGTAAAGACAATGACAGTTTACATTTCACACAATAGAAATTTGAAATTGTAATTTCAGTTCTGTCAATTTATAAGCATAGCATCTTCATGCTTTGAATTATTGCTCTCATGAGGATTATCATATCAGATTAACATGCGAGACTCATGGTTAATAGTTGTAAATTTTTTTTCAAAATTTCATTATAG
Organism: Mytilus edulis; assembly: GCF_963676685.1. Taxonomy (NCBI): domain Eukaryota; kingdom Metazoa; phylum Mollusca; class Bivalvia; order Mytilida; family Mytilidae; genus Mytilus; species Mytilus edulis. The sequence continues at coordinate 40,562,181 of NC_092350.1, forward strand.
ATTTTGAATGACATTAGTACAAACATTAACAAATACAAAGACATTTAACATATCAAGAGAGAAGTTACATACTTCAAACCTATACCTTACGGAGACCATCTTACAAAACAATGTCAAATATATCAAAGATTCCATAAATTATAATCAATTTTAACAGCTTCAAGAAATTCTCGTTATATAACATGAAAAACGTTATTGCAAACACAAGACTTGAAATATGCCAATCACAAATGTTCAACAAATTAGTTTTGTGGATGCTTTCCAACATATTTCATACAGAATGCAATTTGAATTGGCATGCAATAATATATCATATTGCACTAGTGCATATAAACCCTACATTTAAATGAGGTCATAACTATCCAATATATGTTTTAAACAGTTTTCAAACTTTTGGTATGTATGCAATATTTAAGAAATAATTCATGGGGGCTTGAAATTATTGTGATTTTACCACCGGTTGGCCCTTTATGATAAATATTTTACCCTGAGCGATAAGAAATGTTCAAAAGAAATGTCAATGGATTTATATGGTAACACATTCCTCTGACATCAATTATGTATTTTATTCATGTGAAATTTTGAAGGTCACCTTAACAGAATTGGTTCTTTTTTCATGTGAATAAACATTAAAATGGGAACTTCAGAAAGTACCAGGCAAAACTTATATAGTATAGTAAATTAGATCAGTGCTCTTGTTTACTACAGAAATGATGCCAGCCAGCATATGTGTATCGTATCACAATTTCAATTGACATCAATTATCTTTTTTATTCATTTGAAAATTTGAAGGTCATCTTAATAAAATTGGTTCTATTTTCATGTATGTTTAAGAAGCATTTAAAATTGGATTTCCCCCTTAAGACAGGATGTATAACAAATACGATTACAAAGTCCCTCACTTTGAAAATCTAATAGCTACAGAATAGTGGTTTAAAATTGAGTCTCCTTCTGAGATTATCATCAATGTCTCAGTATGGGCTTAATAATTACAGAGCTAAATCATTTCTGTATAATATTTCATGCATGAGGTTAAAAAAATATTGTATTAAACAACATAAGAGTGATATTTCTAAGAGTATGATGTCTTGACTTTTCAGAGTAACGGTAAACAAAGCTAAAAATAATTAACGGAAATTGAACTTTTTTTCCAATCACTTAACTCAGATTTCTTCCCCATGGAATTTTTTGCTACTTTAAAAGTAAAATTATACAGAAATTTCAATCAAATTTCCTGGATTTCTATAATTGATGCTTTAAAAGATGGTATATTAGTGGTACCGGTAAATCAAATCTGTATTTTAAATTTTCAAATTATTTAAGTATGGTAACTCCAGAGACACATTATCTTAAATTGAAAATTAAACTTCAATTTATGTTAATAGGTTAATTAAGCTTCATTCTCTTTGTTTTTGCAGTCATTTGCATTATCAAACAGTTATGTGTGGCATTTACTGGACTATTATTTGTCCTATTGGTATTTTGTTTTGGCCATGGTTTGTTTTTTCCCAGATTGTTGTTTTGTTGTTTGTTGATTGCTCAGTCTTTAAAATCTAAATTCTACCCCTTTTTTGAGGACCAGTAAAGAAAATGACAAATTTTCAAGGTATTTTTTCCAAATAGTGTGGCAGTTGGTTCTTTCAGTTCTTTAACATCTTGAATACTAAACCATTATCGTTAAAACATTTGATTTTCATCTTTTTAAGGAAAAAATATCAATTGACAACCCATTCCAAGGCACTTAGTAGACTGTGACTAATAGCCATTTAGCTAGACACAATTTCTGTATATGGTCAATCAGCTGGCTAATATTTTACGGTATCAACTATTATTTTCAACATTGTCTCAGAAATCTACCATAATCCTAACAATATAACTTGGCAGTGTCAATTAACTATATAATGTTAAGTACCATTGACTCAATAGTTTAGGACATTTATTCAGTTTCCATTAACAAGTCACAGCTAGTCCTGGCCTATTCAAAGATCAATCATATCTTAACCTTGTGAGTCATTGTATTGAAAGGAGACAGCAATTTATTTATTGAAAAAGCTTAAATTTTGGTCACTAGAATTCTTAAATTTTAAAATGATAATTCTATTGAATATACACGTATATATGATAAAGCTTATTCTTCATTTACAGTTACAGCAGAATCTTGTTCTCCAAGAGCATGGTGAGATTTGATGGCAATATTCTATTAAGAGCTGATGAATCATAGAGTTGAATTTAAGCTAAAATCATGCAGTTTTAATGCCATTCTGATGATTTCTCCTGACAAACATCACTGTCCAGAAACTTAACAGATTATAAATGCACATAGTTGAGTCATTTATAACCTTGCCTAGATGTCCACAAGACATAAGTCATCAGATATCAGTAAAATGATCCATCTAAATTTTGCCCTAAAAATTTGTGAAAGCATAGCATTGCAAAATTCTTGCATTTAATTAAAACCTCAAATTCTACAAAAAGAGCCTTATTTTTAGTTCTGTCTCAGAAAAAGATAATTAACATGATATTTTTTACAAAGAATCAAATGTTGACAAAATAACTTTTTGTTAAAGGGCTTGGTAGCTATAGATATAATAATTATAATTTCACAAAAAAACAATGTTCAAAAGAGTCGTGTATGACGTCAATCTCAACATGTTAAAGATTATATCAGACACTTTTGATTTTTTTACAAACAAACAGACAATACATTAACTTTTTTTGGAATTCCAAGGCAAAAAGCCAGCAGTTATCATCTTGATCATACAGCTTCCTCTATGTACAGTGCTGATCTGTCTATGATCTGATATTGCTGTTCAAATAAATATCTTGGCACACCAGCCAAGAGAATGTTACACGTTTGTGCCAACTGACACAAAATAAAAATAACGAAATATGGAAACAATCCACCAAAGACTAAAGGGATGTAAAATTTACCAAGAATGTGTCCCTAGTACACAGATGCCCCATCCACACTATCTTTTTCAGTGGACCCTTGAAAAGGGGGAAAATCTCTAATTTGGCATTAAAATCAGAAAGATCATATCATAGGTAACATGTGTACTAAGTTTGAAGTTGATTGGACTTCAACTTCATCAAAAACTACCTTGACCAAAAACTTTAACCTGGAGTGGGACAGACGGACGGATGGACGGATGGATGCACAGACCAGAAAACATAATGCCCATAAATGGGGCATAAAAATATGTTTTTTTTTGGACTCAAAAGTCCTATTAAATATTTACATTGATTTGACTAATTTTTCTCACAGTTAGGATATCTTAGGAAAGTTAAAATGTTGCAAACAATTGTAGAAATAACTAGAAATTAAATACCATTTCATCTTGCATCAATATATATATATATAACATGCAGCAATTAATTCTTAGCTTCAAAAACCTCCCTGATTGTATATGTTAACTAAGGAATTTGCTATCAGATTGATTTCTTCTGCAGAAATATCTACTGAGCTTTGGAAGAGCTTAGTTGTGAGTTATTATGTAATTCAGTTCAGTTAGAAACCACATCTGGGCTTTCAAAGAACAAAATTAACAATTTATAAATACCTCGTACATGGTTTGGACATAGGAGCCAATATCCACAGTTTAAACAAGCTAAGAATTGTCTAATAACATTATAAGCTTTAGTAACATTCATGTTAACTACGTCACTACCATCTTAAAGTACAAGAGATATTGAATGTAAATAAGACAGAGAAAATTAATTAAATTTCCTAAGTCAGGCGAACGAAAATATGTTGACTCCTTATTTGAAGAATCATGAAATGAAAGAAGCTCAGCTGAGATATTATTATTGATTGGTGTTTAACACCACAACTATTGATCATTGTGTGGTAAAAAGTTTTTATTGGTGACCAAAGAAACCATGACCTTTGGTAGGAAAACTAACAACTGTTATATAATATTAGTGTAGTAATAAACCATTATTTAAGATGTTTCAGCCGTTGGCCTTCTTCAGTTTCTTTTATTTTTCCTGTTATATAATTGGTATGAATTAATTTTTACTTTTATGGATGCCATATAAGTTTGCTGACTGTTTTGATAGATTGATTATTGATTGCTCTGTGAACTCAGTGTTGACTGTTTTGCAGAAATTGATTGTGTGTTACAGATACTCAAAGACATATTCCGAAAAGTACATTGATGCCCCACTTGGACTATAATTTACTATAAAACAAGAATGTGTCCCTAGTACACAGATGATCCACTCAAACTATCATTTACTATGTTAGTGGACTGTGATATTGGGGTCAAAAATCTAATTTGGCATTTAACTTAAAAGGGTCATATCATAGGGTACATGTATACTTATTTTCAAGTTGATTGGACTTCAACTTCATCAAAAACTACTGTGATTAAAAAAATTAACCTGAAGGGAGACAGACAGACAGACAGACGAACAGACTAACGACACAACCCACAGAATAGAAAACAGTATGCCCCTCTACTATCATACGTGGGACATAAAAAAGAACCTGTTAAAGATAAGTTTATAAATAAAACCGTAGAAATTGAGTATAAAGTGATATACAGAAACCCCAAAACACAATAAGAAAGTCATCTAGAGCTTAAATTCCAATATTTAACAGTTACAAAAGTGTTTAAGCGTGCAATGTCGATTTAAAAAAACCAAGAGTTCAGAAAATTTGTAATAAAAAGGCCATAAAACACCTACATCTTTGATCTTGCAGCTCCCAGATTTAAGTCTAAGTCACAGTTCACCTGAGAGGGCACATGAGAACTTCAATTGATGATTTAAGATATTCATACAGTATAAGAGAACTTTCTGTACTCTGTATAAATGTTTTGAGTTGCTGCCATTAAATCATCACACCATATGAACTTCCATGGCGCCACTGTGTAATAATCAACACATCAAAATGGTGATTTATATTGAATTCTAACCACTTTTTCCACCTATTTGAATTGATGAAGTCTAATTTCTTCATTCTGAATCACATTTTCTACCTATCTGAATTCATTAACTCCAATCTAAAGCACAAATTTATAGTTCCAATTATTACATGCAACTTCCAATTATTCATGTGAAAATCCAACATTTTGTCCATCAGAACTAACATGACTTATACATCATGACATTTATGTTCTTATTTAAATTTCAAATTGGTTACATTGTCTGGGCGTTATAATACACCATGGACTTATTCTTTAAGAAACACTGGGAACAGTCTGAGCAAAGGATATACATGAGAGCTTGATCAAACAGTTGATGTGTTACTAGAGGCTTCAAGCTCAAGAAACTCAATGCAGCTCAACTACATGTAGTATACGCCCATATATTATAACATTTTATTAAGACTGTTATGCTCAGTAATAATAACTTCTAAAGATAAAAGAAACATGATGTCCAGTTTTACCTGTGAAAAAGAACTTTTGCTTATTACTTTTTTTTTTTTACTGGTAAGATAATGAAATCCGTATCCTTAAGGAAAGTGAGATTATTGTAAAGAAGCTTCAGAAAATTAAAAGCACACCAATTTGCCCCAAAAATATTTTCTGGAAAACAGACCTTTAATGAGTCATATGTTTCCTTATTTTTTCTTGCTTATTTGAAATTCAACACAAAATTATTTAAAGACTGCTTCAAAATGCATTGAACATTTTTTATTTTCAAATAATTCATAGATTTTACATCATAAACAATAATTTAAATTTCTGATAATAATACTTAATAGCTTTTCAATTGGCATGCATAAATGATTTTCCATCTCAGATATAATGCTTTAATACTGTAATTTTAATTCATCTAATGGTATTTATGCTATTTGAATTACAAAAAGCAATGCAACTAATTCATTTTATTGTAATTCTATCCTTTTAAGAATTATTTCAAAAGTTTTTTTCAACTTCAGGATTTCTGGTTACATAATTTTTGACTCATCTTTTTATGTTCATTTAAATGTAACTTAAAGCATAAAGATGTGTTTTTTCTGTGCCTTAATTCAAAAAGTTTAGAACCAATTAGGGTTTGAGCAGAAAAAACAGAAAGTTGCATCTAAATAGATAAAACAAGATATCTTTACCAACATTTTAGTGAAATGAACTAAAAAGAACACTTATTTTTTTTCATTAGAAGTATTTCCACATCAGCCTTGTCAGGTTGGATCTATAAAAGTGAAGACTTCATTTGCATATAAGTTTTAAAAATTTCCAAAATGTAAAATGTTTGACTTGATTGCTACTTATATTGTGAAATTTTAATTCTTCATATTTTTGAAATGTAATGAAAGAAATATTAAAAGCTTATTACAAATTTTCAAGATTATAATTTGACAGGCATTTCTCCTTTCGAATGAATCTGGCATGAATATTCAATTTCTGATATTTAATATAGAAAACAGTTTATACATGTCATACAGTCATTTTAATAAAATATGGTATTGATTAAAGAACAGATTTCATTTGAAAATTTTATTGATAAATAATAAAATCTATCACAAAGCTTTTCATTAAACAACATAAATTGTGGTTTTATGTCCGGACTTTATGTCTTAATGTATGAGTTTTGTACAGTTAAGAGAAAGCTGACAGACCTTTTGAGTCGAGAGTTTTATACCACAAGCTTTTTACTACTCTACTGGAACAAAGTTTCAGATGTGAATCCATCACAAGTACAATACTAACATTTCCCCGAAGAGTGTTAAACCATTTAGCTTGTTTATAGGTAGGGGATGTCAATACAAAAATAGCATTATGACTGAAATTGGAAACAGCAAATTGATTTCACTTAAAACAGTTAAATGACTTTTTTTCAAGAAATTCCTTTCTACTTAACTTTTATCTATTTCTTTAAATGGATAGGTTTGATGTTTTGGAGAACATTTCACAATGCAATGATTATTTCAACAAGACATCATAGGGAATAAATAGGATCGACCTACGACCTATTAAACCACACATTTAATTCCTATCCAAATACTGTGGATTCATTATTATTAGTTGGATACCAATTTTCGTGGATTTCGTTGGTACATGGAAACCACGAATCTAAATGTTCAATGAATTGTAATTGTGTTGTATGATTAAATGCAGACTTTTCAAAAACAACGAAATTGAATATCCACCAAAATGCAAGTTTTCGTCAACCCACAAAAATTGGTAACCACGAAAATAAATGAATCCACCTTACAGTAGTATCTTTTCTGAATATTCAGCCTAAATTTAAACTTGGCTTTTAAGGTGGTACCCAACACCTTCACTAAAATTAATTTGGCTCATTTAATTTTCATAAAATTTTGAAAAAGTATTTTCTTTGACCCTTTGACAAAAATATAAAAAATTCAAAATATTTGAACCAACCAATTTATCAGAAAAATTACACTGGTTATATAGCAGTTTGACAAACACTAATTTTGATCATCGAGAAGCTTAATATTCCCTTAACAACACAACGTAATTAAAACGGTTAGCTGATTTTACAGAGTTATATCCCTGTAGTGTTAGGTACCACCTTAATTGTTTAAAGCTCAAGCTTCCTATATTTCTTTTGTTTTTGCTAAAACAAGTTACATGTAAAGTTAATAAAAAAATATGCATGCAGATACTTCCATTTTGCATTTAAGTCTTAGTTCTTCCTAAACTGACTAAGTCAATGGTACTGAGTCATGTCTATAAAGGTAAATGATTCCTTTTTTAACCCTTAGTAAACTCAGCTCAATTTGTGGTGCGGTTCATAATGCACTGATATAACGAAGAAAAATAACAATTTCAAAAACATCCGCTAATAATTGAATTGTCTGTGTAACAGAAACTTATTTCAAATTTCAGACCGTTCAGGACATGACAGTTACACGTCAATGTCTACTGCTAATCAAATTCTGTATTTCATTTTTTCACTCCATCTACTTTTCTTAAATGCTTTTAACAAAAGCAAAGGAACTTGTACTTTTTTTACTACATTTAATGACTTCTTAACTCTAAATTATTCTAAGCAACTGTGAAATTGACAGGTTTTAAATAAATCGGAAATATTTCCATATTTACTGAGACTTCATCTCTTAGATACATTAAACAATTGACATTTATAAGAGGAAGCACTCCGCTATCTGTTAAATGATTCCATTTTATCAAGTATAAAATTGTATGGATAATTTTTCAGACACTATGCTAAATATTGTGGTTCTGTAAAATGTTTATCAAATTAGCCAGAATCTGACATAGCATAGCTAATAGGTTGTCTTTATCTTTAATATGGTAATCTTCAATATAATGTATGTAAATTGATGTCTGAGTAAAGACATAAAGACTTACAGGTTACTGAACATAATTCTATTATTCTTCTTCAGAATACAGTTATTATAATATCGTTTGTCTTATTTCACAAATATTTAAATATTTATGAGGGATAACATGACTGGAAAGTTTAAAATTTCTGTAAAATCTATCCTACACCAGGCACTGACAGACACTACTATGAAACCAATAACTGAGTGAAATCATAGCTCATATGCGAAATATGGCCATTGTATTTGTTAATATAATTATTATTCTAACTTTCCCCAAAAATGCAAGCTGCACATGTATTCCATATTTCATTCAATCAAAATATGGTCTTTTAACTATAACCTATCTTTGAAGGTAAAAACATTCTCAATTTTGATTTTAAGTTTTAACTTATTTATGACAGTGGATCACAATCATAACTGGAGTCTTAACTTATCTATGACAGTGAATCACAATTGTTCCGGAAGTCTTAACTTATCTTTGACAGTAAATCACAATTGTAACTGAATTCTAAACTTATCTATGACAGTGAATCACAATTGTAACTGAAATCTTAACTTATCTATGACAGTGAATCCCAATTGTAACTGAAGTCTTAACTTATCTATGACAGTAAATAACAGTTGTAACTCAGAAGTCTAAACTTATCTATGACAGTTAATCACAATTGTAACTGAAGTCTAAACTTATCTATGACAGTGAATCACAATTGTAACTGAAGTATAAACTTATCTATGACAGTGAATCATAATTGTTCCGGAAGTCTTAACTTATCTATGACAGTAAATCACAATTGTAACTGAAGTCTTAACTTATCTATGACAGTAAGTCACAATTGTAATTGAAGTCTAAACTTATCTATGACAGTAAATCACAGTTGTAACTGAAGTCTTAACTTATCTATGACAGTAAATAACAGTTGTAACTCAGAAGTCTTAACTTATCTATGACAGTTAATCACAATTGTAACTGAAATCTTAACTTATCTATGACAGTGAATCACAATTGTAACTGAAGTATAAACTTATCTATGACAGTGAATCACAATTGTAACTGAAGTCTTAACTTATCTATGACAGTAAGTCACAATTGTAACTGAGTCTTAACTTATCTATGACAGTGAATCCCAATTGTAACTGAAGTCTTAACTTATCTATGACAGTTAATCACAATTGTAACTGAAGTCTTAACTTATCTATGACAGTAAGTCACAATTGTAATTGAAGTCTAAACTTATCTATGATAGTAAATCACAGTTGTAACTGAAGTCTAAACTTATCTATGACAGTAAATCACAGTTGTAACTCAGAAGTCTAAACTTATCTATGACAGTTAATCACAATTGTAACTGAAGTCTAAACTTATCTATGACAGTGAATCACAATTGTAACTGAAGTATAAACTTATCTATGACAGTGAATCACAATTGTAACTTAAGTCTTAACTTATCTATGACAGTAAGTCACAATTGTAACTGAAGTCTAAACTTATCTATGACAGTAAATCACAGTTGTAACTGAAGTCTAAACTTATCTATGACAGTGAATCACAGTTGTAACTGATGTACATGTCTAAACTTATCAATGACAGTTAATCCCAATTGTAACTGATGTCTAAACTTATCTATGACAGTGAATCCCAATTGTAACTGAAGTCTTAACTTATCTATGACAGTTAATCACAATTGTAACTGAAGTCTTAACTTATCTATGACAGTAAGTCACAATTGTAATTGAAGTCTAAACTTATCTATGACAGTAAATCACAGTTGTAACTGAAGTCTAAACTTATCACAATTGTAACTGAAGTCTAACTTATCTATGACAGTGAATCACAATTGTAACTGAAGTATAAACTTATCTATGACAGTGAATCACAATTGTAACTGAAGTCTAAACTTATCTATGACAGTAAGTCACAATTGTAACTGAAGTCTAAACTTATCTATGACAGTAAGTCACAATTGTAACTGAAGTCTAAACTTATCTATGACAGTTGATCACAATTATAACTGAAGTCTACACTTATCTATGACAGTGAATCATTATTCTTACCAAAGCATTAGCTTATTTATGACAGATTTTTTACTATAAAGTCAAAGCATAAGTATATTTAAAGCAGTGAAAACGTCACTACTCTAACCTAGTTTTAAATTACCATTCAAGGAAATATAAATCCTTTCTAACTTAAGTCTTAATTACTGTAAGTTTCAACATACCTATAGATATGAATCCAACATACATATAAATATGAAACAAAAATGAAACACAATTCTTACTTAAGTTTTAACATACCAACAGAAATGAATCACAATAATAACTTAAATTTTAACATACCTATGCAGTAAATGAGCTTCTAAATCAGATCTGGGTAAAACTTCTTCACAGTAATCTACATTAGGACACACTACTAATAACTTATCTAACAATCTGAAAATAGAAACATCAAAAGTAGGTCACAGATGTCAATTTATCTGAAACAAATATTGAATTAAAAGAACATGAAGAAAGAGCAGTTTTATTATAAATACAGACAATTTTTTATGCTCTTTGTTAGGTTTTGTTTTTGTATCTTTCACACATTTCCCATTTCTAGTCTCAGATTTAATACTATAGGTCTCAGCCAGTTTGTTACATAATTAATATCTAAAAATAAATATTATCTAGAAAAGAATAATAAAACTAAGTCACAGTAATTCCAGAACTTGGGTTCAATTTCATCACTGAAACTAAATAAATTGCTAGAACAAAATTTTATATGTCACTAGGAAAATTGGACAAACACTAACTACTGACATGGTCAAGAGATCTCAATTATATGCATTGTATAACCAGATGCTCCACAGGGCGCAGCTTTATACGACCGCAGCATTCGAACCCTGAACATTGGGGGAAGTATGAACACAACATTCAAGCTTGATACAGCTCTGAATTTGGATTGTGATTAAATCAATAAGTTGACACAACACAGGTTTCTGACACATAATGAATGTGGTCTAAGAACTTAAACTTAAAAACTTATTAAATTTTAAATTGGACATTACCTCTTATGGTCCAATATCCAAAATGTAAATACATGGTTAGATTCAGCATATCAAAGAACCTCAAGAATTCAATTTTTGATGAAATCAAATATTAGTTCAATTTTGGACCCTTTAGACCTCAATGTGGACCAATCTGATAACCGGGCCCAAACATCAAAAATCTAAATACATGGTTAGATTAAGCATAATTATTATCAAAGAACCTCATATATAAAAAAAAATTTGAAATCAAACAAAGTTTAATTTTGGACCACGATTTGGACCAACTTGAAAACTGGGCCCATAATAAAAATTATAAGTACATGTTTAGATAAACTCCAATACTCCCAAAATCAATCCCAACCTTCCTTTAGTGGTCATAAACCTGGTGTCAAAATTTCATAGATTTCTATTTACTTAAACTAAAGTTATAGTGCCAAAACCAAGAAAATGCTTATTTGGGCCCTTTTTGTCCCCTAATTCCCAAACTGTTGGGACCAAAACTTCCAAAATCAATCCCAACCTTCCTTTTATGGTCATAAACCTTGTGTTTAAATTTCATAGATTTCTATTCACTTATACTAAAGTTATAGTGCGAAAACTAAAAGTCTTTGGACGCAGACGACGCCAACGTCATACCAATATACGACCATTTTTTTTTATTTTTGCAGTCGTATAACAATTATATTCCTTATACTGACTTGTTAGAAAAAGACAATTATTATTACAGACTTTCCATATTTAATAATGAGACATTAAAGAGACCTGTTGTGACTGCAAACGGGACACCAATCAACCAGAGATCAAAGGATGAAGGATGGAAACAACTATAGGACACTATATATATGGCCTTCAACAATGAGAAAAACCCACACTGTACAGCAAACTGTAAATAAAAACATACACTGAAAACAAAAAATTCAAACAAGAAAACTTTCATGACATTCAACAACAACTAGGTAGCAATGAATAACAGGATTCTGACTGTGTAAACAGTAACTACAGACTCAAGTCCTATATATATAGATTGAGGGCTCTGAGTCCCAAAATTTACGTACAGATCTTAAATCATGAACTTTGTAATAGCTGAAGTTAATTATATTTTGTCACAAAGTCCTTAAATCAGTTCACAGATATATATACAAGGAAACGAAGCTATTCTAAGTTAAGTAATAGTCTGGTATTTACTGTAGTAGAAAATTTATGTAAACAAGTTCACTTAGAAGACAAAAACATTGATATTAATCTCTTACAGTCAATTTATCTCCGAGTCAAATTTCTGGATTTTATCACTTCCTTTTAACCATCAATAGAACCTTTATTCCAGCCGATTACAGACGAATATACAATATTAGGATTTCCATTTATAAGACGACTGAATCACCTTTATAATTCTGCATGGACAAATAACTTGATCCAATACTTGTTTATTTCATGTTATGGAATGGGTGTCATTTTCTGCTTGGGATCATATAGACTTCACATGACGCCTTCTTGGACATTTAGTTTTCTAACATCTATACAGAAGGGACTTAAAAGATATGCATATTCTTCAGAACAAATGCCTGCTAGACTTAATCATCATTTGGTAAATGTAATCATCCTAAATAGGTTCCAACATTTAAAGATCTGATGGCAATCACATGATCTTTAATGTGAATTTTTGTCATTGTCTGCATGATCAAAACAGTTAGATGTCAAGGGGACAATCAACAGTTGAAGTAAAACAAACAATAAAATGGCGTTAAAGAAAACAACAAAAAGTCACAAACAAAAAATTCTAGAAATGACTACTGAAAAAACAGAAAAAACTGCAAAATTTGGTGATCTCAGTTACTCAGAAAGGGTAAGATGATTGTGCTCGGACCCTAGTTAGCAAACATGGTCATAGTTGTTCATGGCAAGTCACATACAAGTGTTTTCATTCATAATTTTCTTGCTACATTGCTGCTACTGACTTAGGCCAACTAAAATTAATTAGTAGATTTTCATCCAAATTTTTGAAAAAAATGGGGCGGGTGGGAGGATTTTATTTTTTAAATTCTATTTCATATGAAACCTTCTTGTCACGTGTTATTCATATGCAATTGTAATAATAAGCTTGTATCATGTAAATACATGTACATGCATAAGGTATAGTGTATAAGACAATAACAATCAAAACCAAGGAGTAAACAAAAACTCATAAAACCAAAAGACATTTAAATCAACAGTTACAAATAATAAATAAGAAACAACACGAACTCCACTAAAAACTGGAAATGAAATCAGATGCTCCGGAATGGTCAGCATTTCCTGCAAAGTATACGGCACCGGTCGTCGTGTTATTTCTTTGTTCAGTTCAGTAATGATGGAAGGTTATTACGACTTATGAATAATATCAGATATCATGATGGCGACAATAAAATTTCTCGAGTGATGACCTTAATTTGATTGATTCATAGCCCTGTCAGACCTGTCTTAGCAACTTTTGAGAAAGCAGCATTCCTCGTTCAACAAAACCAACGTATCAATTGAGACACATATACTCCATTATGCTGGTGCTGCTTTTTCAAATTCGTAAATACATATCTCTGATTGGCAACCACTGTTCTACATGTAATTGCCGCTTTAGAAACCCATTTTATAGTAAAAAGCAGAAACGTGGAGAAATGCTCTCTTCAGTTGGATGACTTGCACCAAATTTATTTTGCGTTCTGAGCAATTTGTTGTTGTTCTAATAAAATGATACAAATGTATTGGTATGCAACACAAGTATGAATGTATGAAGTACAGAATAAAACTAAAACTCAAACAGTGTTGAAATAATAGGGTTGGCAGGCGCGTAGCTACGTTTACGTCAAAACACCCGGGCGTACACTTGAATTTTGTCAAAAAAATATTTTAATCTAAAGAAAATAAAAATAACTTGTTAGAAGCACATCAGCTTTATAATTCTTTCTTCGTTGGCTTGTAATTGTGGATAAAATTGACGAAATTTAATTTCAGTCAAATGGTATCATATCATTTATTTGTTCATTTTCTGTCAAGTCTAAAGCTACTTTGAGTTTTATACTCCCTTCCCTTCTGTTTTAAGCAATCCTTTATCTCCTTAGAATCGTTTTGTGGTTTACAGTTTTGTTGAGCCTGTGACATACATTTGTATTTATGACACCAAAGCGCGACATAGCGATCATTTATGGCTTCTTATAAATTATCAATGCATCAATCTTCTTAAATTGTCATGAAACTTGGGCCAAAACTAGTAGTACTCCAGATCAAGAAAAAATATCTAAAGGAAATGTTGGATTTTTTTAAAATCCTGTAATGGACTGATAAATGGATTCACTTTTTGCAGGAGGAATCATTGACAAAAAAAACAGGATTTCACAGAACCCTTTACGATATCTAATATTGGACCAACATCTCTGAAACTTTAATGTTCATTTACGAAATTTGGAAATAGAAAGGTTATTTTGTTGGTTAATTGCTTTACCCTCACAGCTCTTTTAAAACATATTTAAAAGCTACTGGTTTTGAAATTATCTCTGAATCCAATGACTATTATATTTCAAATTAACAAAATGAATAATTTAACATAACAAATAAACCATTTAGATTGTAAAGTATGTTGCTACTGATGAGTTTTTAATGATAGGAACGGTATTCATTCTCGATAACTCATTAGCTTCCAGGGGCCTCGCTCCCTAGATCTAATCCACTACCAGAAATTGTTTGACATGGATCAGTTTGGGGACCTCAGACCCCTCGCCAAGGTTCGAGCGTACACGTTAAAATGAACTAGCTACGCCACTGGTTGGTCCTTAATATGCAAATATAATTACAATGTGGAACATAAAGTTGTTAGACGACTCTATCGCGGGTATTGGGACAGAGGATGTGTGCTGTTTGTCTACAAAAAACGAAAGGCATGGATAGATCTAAATCTAAGGGCTTGCTATAAATTATTAAATTAGAAATGCGTATGTTTGTCGACTTTCTGAACTCAATATATACGGTCACCAAGCTAACAAGTTCAATGATCATGCTTGTGTCAATTTCTTTGTTCCAGTCACGATTTTTGTATCAATGTGTTCCTCGATTCTAACGCTTTTGGGTTTCATTCACAGTCCAAATTTCTTGACACAAAGTCATTGTATAAATAAGAAAAATCCAAGGTGTTTTACTCACAAACATTTTTGACATACAGCGATTTGCGTTCTTGAACACAGCGTATTACCCGTAACCCGAATATTTCACGACCTTCTCGTAATCAATCTCTATTCTCGGTAAATTATGTTGTCATCATAGATCAGTAGAATATATCGACTGAATCATTTAGTAAGAAACACGAAAACCGAAATTTAAAACAGAAAGTTTTAAATGAAACGAAATTATCGACGGTTATCGGTAACGGAAATGAACGAAATCCGGAAATCGTATATTTTTCAAAAATAAAAAAAATCGGGGCGGGAAGATTTCAGAGGGGCGGGCGGGGATGAAAATCTATCAATTAATTTTAATTGGCCTTATAAGGAAGCTATTGAACAGTAAAATCTAAGTTCTCTCTTCAAAAGTTTTACTGAAACCATCATGATTTTGTTGACCATTGTTGAATATTTTTGTTTAAGAATACTATGCATATGTTCCAATAGTTTTGCTTACAATTCCTTCCTCTTTTTCTCATTAACCAAATCACAAAACACAAGTGGAATGTTTTAAATTGGAATCAAAATACATACAGCATCAAGTAAGGTTGGGGATAACCAAAAACATTTTTTGTTTACTTTTGAGCCAACATACCAACGATAAACCGAATAAACATTCTGTTACCAAAAAAGATTTCAATGTGTCTTGAAATAACCTAAAACAAATTTTCTCTGATAAGCAACGACAGTCTAATTGAGATAAAAATAAGTTGATAATTGTCAATATCAGAATTGTGTTTTGATAAACCAAGATCGTACATGACGATATTAGCTGGTTTATTTTCGTAACAGATCCAAACTTCATTCCATCAAAATAACAATTTGTATCAAGATTAAATTTGTAGTGGTTTATTTTTGTGGACATCTTAGTAGTTAAAGACTTAATCAGCCCAACTTAATCAAACATTAAACGATGCAATATTTACATGAAATTGATTGGTAATTTGTACACCTTGTGGCTATTGCACTTGACATTAAGGATTCTACATTAATTGGTAACAAATACACATTGACAGTGATGAAATAATTCTTTATCTGATGTTTAATACCCTGTAGAAACCCAAGCTGTACAAACACGGGCATTTGTCACTGAATTTCTTCTTTTTTTTTCTACAGACACAAAGAATGAATGACTTTTCTTTAAATTCTTTTTTATAAAGAATAAAGAGTTAAGTCTTTGTAATGATTTCTATTATAACTAATATTTCAAAGGGGCATAACTGGTTAAAAATATTGAATCAGAACTTATTTTCAAAAATGTCAAACACTAGTACTGTCACATATATCTGATATAAACCTATGATATAATATATAAGTTTCATAAAATTCTGGCAAGAATTGTTCATTATATATGAGAGCACTTCAACGAATGCAAATCTCAATATGATTCATTTTTTCAAGGGGCATAACTCTTTTAAAAATAATTGACCGGAACTGATTTTCGAACTTTTCTGACATTGCTGATTTACGCCTATGATATAAGTTTCATAAAAATCTAATATAATAAGGAACCAGTGTAAGGTTAGTCTATAAAATTTAGAGCTGGAGGCTTGCAAAAGCTGTAAGTATTTGCTAAGTATTTTAGGCAAATAATATACTCATTCTCTAATTGAAAATAATTCAAAAACTATACTACAAATAAAACTAATAGAAAAACAAGCTTTTCTTAATCAAAACATAACATTTTTTCTCATTTCATGGCCTTGGGCATTAATGTTAAATCTGTGGTTTTGTTGTTGTTCTGTTTGATACATCGATTCCCTATTTCCATGCTCTATTCTATTGTTCTATTGGTCACTGCTGAGACCAAAATTAATGTGTAAATGGAAGTTTTACCCCTTGACCGTCCATATCTGATTTTAGTATCATCCTTATACAGATGTTTCAATTATGACATTGCCTGCTGAGACTAATAAAGTTTATTTATACACCTCATCTTCTAAACAATTCCAGTTTTATACTTGATGAACTGAACACAGACTATGTTAGGAATATTACCTTACTTTACAAATAATGTCATAAATATATTAGTTATCATTAAATGACAACAAAATATAAAATATCTTGCAACAGATGTTCTAATGATAAATTTTGTACCTGGAGATATCATGAGTCTAAATATGAATTAAACAAATTTCAGATGAATTTTTCAAAACATCTATAAATGTGTTACATATTTGTTTTTCTTTCATTTTTTTATATAAATGAGGCCGTTAGTTTTCTCGTTTGAATTGTTTTACATTGTCTTATCAGGGCCTTTTAATGGCTGACTGTGCAGTATGGGCTTTGCTCATTGTTGAAGGCTGTACGGTGACCTATAGTTGTTAATGTCTGTGTCATTTTGGTCTCTTGTGGACGTACAGCTGTCTCATATGTATATAAAAAAAAATATTGATAAATGAAAGTAGTCATTTCTGAATAAAATTTCCATCATAAGGAATGCCTATACCAAAAACATTTGACAGCCAAAAATGTATTATTTATCTACAGGCTAGAGATGGTGTAATCATAATCAGTTGTAATTGATTACATTTTTTAAGTAATCAACAGTCACTACTACTACCTTAACACATAGAAGTGCTCAATGATCCATAATTAGGTGCCTAAAAGAATAATCAAATCCATCAAAGTCAACTTAGTACGGGAACTATAGTGATTTTATTCAGTTAAATATTTTCTTAAATGCAATGTCAATCAAATGATAATGTTGACCACTATTTTTCCTTGGATACCAATTTTCCTGGATTTTGTGGATATAGGCCTAGTTGAAACACGAATTTAAACGTTTAACAAATAACATATTTTCCATAGGCTTGTGTGCAGTCTTTTGCTAAACCATGAAATGAAATACCAATGTTTTTAAATGAGTTTACCCTCTTTAAATGAAGAATTTATTATTATTATTATTATAATGAAAGTAATAGTTTTCCACAATCAACAAAAAATTGGTACCCACGAAAATAACTTAATCCACACATGCAGTACATGAATTCTTATGTAATTGTAGGTGGTACATGTATTCATGTCAAAGAATTAAATCAGGAAGCTTATATTCCTGGTAGTCAGTTATTCTTGTCACTTCATCAAATTTTCAGACAGGTATTTCGACATTAATTTATATATTTTTCTAAATATCCTTTATAAACCCTTTAGTAATAATTAGAACATACTCCCCCCCAAAATAATAATTTACAAGTTAAATGGTGAATATGTAAAAGCTAATAGTATTTACCTGTAAGGTGAAAGTACCAAACTATGGTCAATAGATGTCCGACATTCCATGTCAAATAGCATTTTAAAATGTCACAAACTTGGACACACACAAAAAATCCCTATTTCCTGAAATGTTTGTCCATTTTTTTCAAATCCATAGTTATTTTTTATTCAATAATCAATTCAATTATTGCGCAGTAAAATTTAAAACAAGTAGCATGTAAAATATGAATACAATAAGTTGATATTTTCTTTATCACTTAAAAATCATCAGTTGATACCGTTATGAATTTTCCATCCTGAAATGTTGAACTGCAACATCACAGCAACTATAAAATAATTGTTCTCTTAAGTTGCTTGAACGTCTTATAAATACAGCTCTTCAACATATTCTAACGAGGATCTCACATTGGTGAAGTTCAGCTGCTCTTCAAATAAGTGATATTCACTAATTAAGAAACGATGCAAAAAATATCCATATTTCGGGAACAAATAGTATAATTTTGCATTGATTTATTAATATTTCAAGGCAATATTAAAACTGACAGAGTTTAGATCGTATTTCCATACTTTGATGTCCATTTCTGTAATTTAACACATATAACCTCCAGGCGTTATCAAGTATTGAAACTAAATGTTCCGAACTTTGTTATTTTAATTTGTATTTAACTCCATCAAACAAAAAGTCAACACCAAAGGTGGTACACCACTGATTCTCTTTTTTTCACCTTATGCATCAAAAATATTCTCTGACATATGAAGACAAATTTAATTTCTTGGTTTTACTGGTATAACCTGTCACATCTAAAGACAGAATTGACAAATTAACACTAGTTTTAATACCATATTTACATGCTTATAGGGTTTTCATGAGAGCAACTCCTGGTTTTATGAATGAATAAATTCTTTTATTTTATAATTCTTTTATTATTTACAATCCATTGAGTCTTAAAAATATTATTTTCTACTCTTCACAAATTTTTAATTAAACACAGCTTCTGTTATTCTTTTTTATTATTAGAGTATTTTGCAAATATTTTTTTCTGGTATTTCTCAGCTCTGAATTCAGAATCAGGATTTTTCTTCTCCAAGATTCACCAGAAAGATGATATTAATTGTGCCCAAGACTTCAGTACTTTGATCATCTTCTTATTGTCTTTAAATAAGCAAGCAGCATGCAAGAAATCGGAGAAACTGTAATGAAAGTCTGTTGCACAAAAAAGCAACTACCAATATTCCAGAATAGTTGTTAATTTTCCAGATAATTTCCAACTGAAATTCTCTACCGATTATCTAATTAACATGGCTTTTCGACCTAAAATTCCAATAGTGTACAAAACTCATTAATAGAGTTAATTTAAGCAATTAACTTTGAAATTCTGAAAATGAGCATCTTTCATTTTACTTTGATCTTAATGACGATTCCTGGATATTTCCTGCTCGAAGTCCACTAAAACATCTGCCTGTGGTGCTACAGCCTTCTCTTATCAAGGCTACAATTATACAAATACAGAAGTTCTCCAACCTCCAGCTATCTATAATGATTAAGGCAATTTTCCCAATTTGATTTGGTTAAAGGTGGCGTTGTCACAAAACACTAAATGTCCAATCTCTGGAATTCTGACATGATAAAAGGGAAAGCTTGTCCATCAATAAATCCAATCTTCTACTGGTCAAGGTTAAAAATAATGAAATACATGAAAAAATAAGCAGCTCCACCAAAGCTGACTAATATTGAATTCTATTAGCTTGTCAGTATTAACTAATAATATAATCAGTAACCAAAGATTTTGATTGAGATTTATTGTAAAGTTTTACATAGAAAATATCTTATGCAACTCAACTTTGGTTGTGCAATAAACGTATAAGAAGTAAGTGTTTAAGAGCATCACATAAAAATTAATAGTATTAACACTTCTAACTTCCTAAATTTATTTGGCATTAATGTGAGAAATGGATAACACAAACATGCTTTTAGATGCCTGTAAAATGGACAATGTTTTTTTATGCTTTTAGTAATGCATAAATGACCTTATTTATACACAAATCTTCTAAACCTTATTCTAATGACAACAACAACTTGTTTTGAAATGTTTTCATTGAATTTGACATTTTAACATGTTCAATATGACCTTGACATTACTTGTCATTTACTGTGTTTGGTAATTTAAATTTTGCCTGAAGCATATTGAAAGCATATATACTAGAGGTATAGGGGGAGGGTTGAGATCTCATAAACATGTTTGACCCCGCCGCTTTTTTGCGCCTGTCCCAAGTCACGAGCCTCTGGCCTTTGTTAGTCTTGTATTTTTTTAATTTTAGTTTCTTGTGTACAATTCGGAAATTAGTGTGGCGTTCATTATCACTGAACTAGTATATATTTGTTTAGGGGCCAGCTGAAGGAAGCCTCCGGGTGCGGGAATGTCTCGCTACATTGAAGACCTGTTAGTGACCTTCTGCTGTTGTTTTTTCTATGGTCGGGTTGTTGTCTCTTTGACACATTCCCCATTTCCATTCTCAATTTTATATATCATAAATTTATATCAAATTCCTTTCAAAATATTTTGACCTCAACTTTTGGAATCCCAAAATGATCATTGAATTATGAAGCCATAAATGAAAAGCCTATTAACACACTGAATTCTGAAGCAGAATGAAAAGCCTCAGACACCCTAAAATCATAGTAACGAACACTTCTTATCAACATGTATTAGTCTGGAAGATTGCTTAGACATCTGAAGCCTTTGTAATGAGCTGCTTAATGGCCATGGGACAGTTCCTACAAGACATTAAAAGGGACGCCTGGGAAGTCAGAACAATCTTGAACTACTGAGACAGGTCTGTGGATCTTCCACATTAATTAAAATTAAAACCTGTCCATTTTAACATCAAATGCATGGAACCACAGACTAAAATCAATGTCAAATACTGTGCAGACATCCCAGTTGTATATTTTACTCATTATTCCTTTACAAAGACTTTTTTAATGAAATTGAACTGAACTGAAATAGAATTAGATAGCTCCAGGAATTGTACATCTTTATTTCCAGAGTTAATAACCAGTCTTATTTCTCAATGTCAAACCAAAAAAACTTAATTATCTTTAATTCAAAAAGATTTAAAGAAATTAAATGAATTACAATACCTAGATATATTTAATCAAGATGTCATTGTTCTATTTTTAACATGCCAAAGTTGTTTTAAAAGGAGCTAACAAAATTAAACTGCAAAGATGAAATAATACGGAAAGTTTTCGAAATTTCTTTTAAGTTAATCTAATAAATATATATTAATTAAACCATGAGCAGTATATTAATGTGACAGCAAACTAAGTTTTCTGTATTTTGGAAGTAGCCCTTGTTGAACCTAAGAAGGTGCAGCTTTAAGTACGATTAATGAAAGTAATGTTTGGAACGTAAGGCTATAATGTTTGACCTGCCATGTTCTGTGTCTATTTTACAATCTATCAAGTATCACATTTGGCCTGAACAGTAAAAGTTAAATAGTCAATATCAAACTTGATCGATTAGTAACAAAATGATAAAAATTGAAAAAGCATTAATTAAGCTGAACAGTTCATAAGCCAATTTGTAATGAAACAGGTTGCAACACAAAGTGCCATTTTCCAATCTATCAAGGAATATGCAAAAGTGGAAATTCTTAATGTTGAACTTGACCTCCATTTTGTGATCAGATGATATATTTAAAAATTTGAAAATCATTGGTAGAACGATCCTCGATCCTCATAGAACAGTTCATAAGTTATTGAATGAAACATAAAATACCATTTCCCAATCTGTCAAGAACTATAACTCCGGCCCTGAACAGTAATTATAGTGAAAATCTTCAATATTAACCTTGACCTTCCTTTTAGTAACACAGTGGGTCACCATTTTTTTAATTTGAAAAGTATGGGTTGAACAGCTAATATGTAATTGCACACAAACTGTTGCCAGCTGACTGCAAAACCATTTTAATAACCAGTTTGTTTTTTTCCTTCTGAAAACCTTGTTTAACTGATGCCGGGTGACCCCAATTGAACTTCCTAAATCTAAAGTATAACCAAGTTTCATCAATAAAGCTGCCTATAATGTGTCCTTTAGACATGTACATCATTTATACTATAAAGGGAATATGACAGTATCATTCAAAATAAAACCAATGCCCACACCATGATGAGATAGATTGGGAACCAGGACTATCATAAAAACCAATAAAGGCCAAAATACAAATATTCTTAGATAATTATCTATGTCACTTGCAAACTGGATACACAATGGACATGCCCTGTTCAGCTAGTGAGTGGAAGACACACCAACAAACTCAATAAAAATTTATTTAATTGTAAATTCCTATAAAATGCACTAAAATTAATGTCCAGGTAAAAAAAATCCTCAACACTTACAAAACTGATTTCATATATGAAAAAATAACATTTCAATGATTTTTTAAAAATTATATGTAAAACAGTATCAAAGTCCAACGTCATCAATTTCACAGATTTGTAATAGTTCAGTCTTTGAAATTTGATCACACGCTCACATCAAAAGCTGATGAAAACGAGAGTTAAAAACATGATTCTTACATTAACAACAATACTCCCACATTAAATCAAAACTTTGCTGATGAGCCGTTTTCTCTTTGAATTTTAAATTGATCATTTTAAAATCATTACAATATTTTACCTGGGTATTATGTTGGTCTGCCGGGACTGTTTAGTAACCTAATTAAGTAGAAAATTTAATGCTCATATTTTAGCTTACAGGAAATTAACATCATTAATATAGAAATTTCTGGGAAATGGGATTTATATTATGAATAAGCTATAATCAATTTTTTTTCAGGAATGGTTGGTTATTAAAAATGGTTCTACAATGTTTGATTTAAAGTATTATAGTCTGCTCGAAAGAATAAAACCAACAAGAATACGGTTAAGTGTTAGACCTATTTGCTTATATTTTTATGACATTATGCAAGCACAATTATAATAGGTCAGATTTACATTCACACGAATTATAAGGGACCTATTTTGCTGTTGAGTTGATGAGCATATGCAAATCCCTCTCCTAAGAAATTTAATTGCCCTTCAAGAAACTCTAACAAAGTGGCCTGTTACTGCATCTTGCTTTCAGTTGCAGAATTATTGCTGAACCTAACATAATGATTAATAAAGTGCCTTTAAAGAAGCATTATCAAAATGGACATTGAATAACTTCAGACAATTAATTTGCAAAAAAAAGTACTTTACTTACAGGTATTAACAATCAAAATAAAATATGAATATGTCTGAAGACAAGTATGCCTCTGCTCAAGCTTTGCTATTTTCAAAGTTAAAAAGGGGTAAATGAATCACTTCCTAAATTCGAACTCTGTCTGTGCTTTGTGGTTATTAGCATTAGGTATGTAAATTGCATTAAATTTTGATGAGACAAATTGAAGAAAGTACGTGGAAACTGAATAATTTGCCATTTTCCATATATATAAAACAAGTATAACTCTAGAATGATAAGTTACTAACTGCCCATATTTTAACTCTATCTACTAGTTTTGATTGTTATCATTGTGTATGAGTTTCATAACATTTTATTGAGGAGAATTAAGTAAGAGTGACGGAAAAAAACTGGGACTGACAGCAGAATGATGGCCAAGGGTAACACTTAATGCTCTTGTTGCCTACTTTGGGGGATAAAAAATAATGAAAGTTATTATAAATAGAATAATTCTGAATTTAACAGGTCAATTAATTATATGGATACTATTAAACCTTGGCATGTTTATTTTAAAACAATGATTAATTAAATATTTATCTGAAATGCCTTTAGCATAAACTAATCTATAATAATGTACAATATTTAGTATGCAACTTACTATTGTCTGAAAACTTTTTCATTGATTTGAATATATCTTCATGCTATGAAACAATTACAATTTACATTTAAGATAGCATATTGCTAATATAGTTATCAAAACCGTATTTTACTGCATTTATGTCTTTGATATGTTCACAATTTTCATTTAAGATAGCTTCAGAAAATTGCTATATAGCTATCAAAGTTATCAAAGTGGCATTTTACAGCAAAAATGTCTTTGATAAAACGAATGTGTATGAATAAACATGGAAATTTTATTTCACTGTTATTAGTTTTATTGAATTTACTTAATAATGGCAGCTATCTCTTGGCTTTTTCAAAAGATTTATTTATTTTTCAACTTTGAGAGTGGTTAATTGTTCAATTACATTTATAGAAGATGAAATAAAAGAAAATTGGCTCATACAAAGATGGGAAGCATTCTGCTGTTTATGCTTTTAGAACTTTTATAGATATTTATGTTTAAGGATTGTAAAATTTTAAGTATATAAAGTTCCTTATATAAAATTCAAAACATTAATGAAATATTCTTAATCTCCCAATTCGTAAAACTCAACAGGAAATGTTTTACTAAGCAAACAATGCTGGAAGAATTTGTTTGCATTTTTTTTTGTTGTATCTGAAAGTTAATAGCAGTATTTGTATGATAATTAAGTCAGGTTTTAATAATAAGGAAATGTACAACTTATTTAACACTATTTATATTAGGTCTTATTCTTACCTTACATAATGGCTTAATATTATTCAAGTTCATTTATTATCAAGTCAAATTCAAACTTTCTCTTACCTACCTGTTAAAAAAATCTCAAATTCAAATTATGGATAAAAAAAAAAGAAATAAAAATTGAACTGACTCCTAGTAGTTTACAGTACATTGCTTCAAATTCAACGGAATCATAATTAAAGAAAGGATACAGTCATGTTATTAGAGAATCATCCTGTGACATCAGCTAGAAAATATAGATGATAACACAATAACACCTAGCACATATCCAATCAAAAATAAGTCAATATCATATCATCCCATAGATACATCTGCATTGGAAATTATGTCCAGTCACAAAACAGTCATTCAATGTCATATTTAAATATTTTTTACACATAATAATTCAAAAACTTCCTTTTTTTGTAACTTAAACAAGTAGAACTTTCATTTTCTATTTCGAGCTCATAGTTTAATCTTAACATCCATAAAACAGTCAACAAATTTTTAATTGTGATCGAAGATTGAACCAGAACAAAAAATCACTATTTGGAGTACTACAAGGTATATTTTCAGTAGGAAAAGTCAATCAATTATGTTGTACAAGTTTACAATCAATCTTTGTATCGATCTTAGATTAATCAACACAAGGTGTATCAGTTACAGATGTCCATTACCTATAAAAAACCAAATTAGGCAAAGTCTTGAAGGATACTAACATTTGAGGAACCTATAATTAATCTTACTGACCACCACTGATCTTGACCTGACCATCACATTAATTAAGCTTGACAGAAGGGAAAAATAGCCTACTTAAGTATTTATCTGAATAATAGAAGGCTTTGTATTTTGCAAAGCACTTTTAATTGCGTTGGAATGGATATGCATAATGTGGTAAACAGTGAGACAGTAATCCAACAACATAAAAAGTAAAACTTTAAAAGAGGTCAACATTCAGTTCAGGTGAATGCTTTTTAAAACCAAATCAAATAGTGTTCTTGGATCATTTCATTACTTTTTAAAGACAATATTACATAAGCATTAATACGTTACTGAATGCTTACTTCTCTACTGCCATTGTCATAAACATGTTAAACATCATTGCCACATTACAATAGACAGAGGCAGAATATTCAGACAACAAATTCATTTACATGCAAAGCCTGCAGAATCAGACAGACAAAGTTCTATAAGAGTTTTTCATATAAATATTCACAGTCCCCAATAAAATCACAGGTGTGTAAGGCAAGCTGTGGTGATTGGCATTGATTTATTGGAATCTTTAGTTAATCTGAATAGTTTTATTGTTTATAATTGTCTGAGTAGGGGGATATTGGTGTAACCATCAATCTTTATTAGACTCCTTTGAGATTTTTTTTTATTGTTGCTTTCCAGCAGATTATTAGATCTGTTCTACTGCTTGAGGTATAATAATTATTGCCTTATCTGTATTACAAATCCATATATAAGCTATTGGGAGTTAAAGAATTTGTATGACTTAATGGTCTTTAACCATATGTGCTTCCTGTTCAGAAAATCTAATTCTACAAGAAACCTTAAAGGGGCACTAGCTATGAGATATATAAAAAATCTAAAATATGATTTTTTTTGTTCAATCATTAATGAAAGTGAAAAAGTGAAATAATAATTTGCTTTCAGCAGTTAAAATGGTTCAAGTTTGTCAAATTCAGCTAATAAACATTGATAATAAATTATTCACTTGCAGGTGAATAATTCGACCTCATAAAATCCTTATTCATGTGAACTTCAATTTGACCCCATAGGAAAAGATAGAATAAGCATGCATTGTCTGATGGTTATTTAAAGGAAAAGAATGTCAACATTGAAATTGAAACAAAGGTAAATAATTTGATTGACTTATTCGATCCAACAAAAATCATTCTTAGAAAGGTAAAAACGACGATAAACATAAATTTTTAATCCATAATTGAACAGACCTATGATAATAGTTGCTTAATCTTTTTATATTTATGTTTATGTTTACATCGCTTATATGGTCATAGAAGGTCAACTCGATAGTTAATTAGATGGCATCTTGGCTAAAATTCACATGAAACGAAGCTACATCTTATTGAGACCATGTCTTGTAAATTGTTTATTTTATACTTTTGATAGTTTGGAAAAATGTTTTACATTGTATAATAAATAAAATATGAGAATTTGAGTCAAATCGTGATTCCTAGGTGTTGTCTGTTTTAATTAGACAAGTGGTTTTTGGGTGTACAAATATAGGCAGATCCAAGGGAAAAACATGTTGATTATAAAGGGAATCACTGGAGCATGACTGTATCAGGAATCCTCTTATAGCAGTCAGTGGACCCCTGTTATAAAAAGTTCTAGATCTGCCACTGACAAATGTAATCTAGGTGTTTTTACTAAAAATAAACAACTAGAAATTTATGAAATCTAAACCTACACAGACAAAAAGCTGTTGAAATTCATGATGCAGTGTATGACCAATGATCACCAAAAGAAAGTAGGGCTTATAAATATTTGATCTTGGTCACAAATGGCAAGTTTAGTATTTCACTTTTTGACTTCTGATATTACTTTGAAGTCATTATTAAACATAAATATTAACATGTTTCCAATCAAAATGTAGCCAATTAAACAATAATCTGTACATGTTTGCACTAGGCATGGACTATTTAACATTTCAAAACTTTTACAGATATAAAACTCTTCAAATCTGAACAAACTAATTTGCAAATGAAATGCAACCCTAAATAGAATCAATTTTCGTCATCTATTTACTGTAGATCAAAGGATCAGGTCAATCAATTACCAGTATAGAAGAGAAATGAATCCAATTTCAACTTTCATATTTATCAAGTAATACGAATACAGATAAAAAATCAAGAATTAATTTAACAAAACTGATTTTATTCTCTTTTTTCTTTGAATGTCATAAAACGTTATGACAGCTCTTCAATAGAAAGTGCTTGGGAAATAGCATTTCTTTCATTTTGTTATCAATCATAGAATTTCTGTGGTATGAAAAAAAAACCTTTGTAATAGTTTTTAGTCTCACATCAAATTATTTAAAAAATTATCTCAATTATAGATCGAAAAAAAAAAAACTTTTGATGCAATAGGAATGTAAAGAATTTCACACTCAGTACACTGTCAAGGAAAATTTCCCATATCATAAAAAGAAGGCATAAAATTGAGAATGGAAATGGGGAATGTGTCAAAAAGAGACAACAATTGACCAAAAAGCAGACAACAGCTGAAGGCCACCAAAAGGTCTTCAATGCAGCAAGAAATTCCCACACCCAGAGGCGTTCTTCAGCTCCTAAAGTAATGAACATAGAGAAGTTTTTGCTCGGACACTCACACACACTCCATTACCTAGTATATTATAAGAGCATAAACCTGAAGCACAGGGATATGTATTAAGAGGTCAGAAAATCTTACGTCAATTAGCTATAGGTCTATTTCTAAGAGACCTTTGTGTACTTCCTTTACTACTGATTGAAACCTTTCAAGTGTTGACAGATTTTTTTAGGTCTAGTCATGTTTGGTACACCTTTCCATAACACCAGGTCTGTTACAACAATTTAACTGTGGTCACTGGACATGTCATGTCTTAAGCTGGACAAAACAACATAGGAATGATTGACTTTGTATGCAATTCATTCTTGCTACAATTTATGTCTATATATAGCTAAAACTTTTCATAAAACTGAAGACCAATTCACTTGATGATTCAGTTCAAAATCAGTCTTGGTGTTAAATTTTTTAATTCAATTCTGACAATTCTTTTCCAAATATATCTATGGTTTTTTTTTACCAGATGCTCCGCAGGGCGCAGCTTTATACGACCGCAGAGGTCAAAACCTGAACAGTTGGGGCAAGTATCAACACAACATTCAAGCTGGATACAGCTCTGAATTTGGATTGTGATTAAACAATTGACACAGCATAGGTTTCTAACACAGAATAAATGTGGTCTAATGAGCTTAAAAAAAAAAGCAATACACTATGCTGTTGAATATTAATACCTTCAAAAATAAATATTTGAAGAAAAATTCTTTTTAATTTCTGAAATCTGAAATGAGAAAAATTTCACTTCTAAAAATAAATTACAGCTACACAGCTCAAGACAATCATTATTTATCAATACATAATTTTCAAGCAGTGTAAGGGAGGTAATCAAGTAATCAAACATATATGTAACAGTGTTCTTTAAATTTTAATTGGAAAATAATACCTCCTCTTCACTGCTTTTAAATTGTCTTAATTGTCCTTTAACCAGAAAACCCCTTGTTTTCCCCTTTTTTTGCCCCTAATTGCTAATGATTTGAGCAATAACCCAATTAACCACCCCTTTGCAGTATGGAAACTTGTGGTCTAATTTCAGAGAGATTTATACACTTTAAACACAAGTTATTGCAGTGTTCTCCCCAGGCCGTTTTAGCGTCGCGGTACCGCGACGCTATATTTTTCCACCGTGATGCTATAATAATTCCCGCGACGCTATAATTATTCCCGCGACGCTATAATTATTTTGAAGATGCTATTTTACTTGTCTTCAATTTTGAACTTTCATCTATTATCGATTATGATCATAAAAATTATATCACCTTTAATTGTAATCCCTTTAAGTCGGACACTAAAGGCATTTAAAAGATTAAATAGCTAGGTGTTAATTGCCCTCAGGGTGATAACTGTTTGGATGCGAATATCCCAAGCTGACACTTGTGACATGACTAATACCACGTCACGTGTCTCCAATCACCAATTTCGACATGGAAAAATGCAATCACAAAACAATTCGAAATCTACGTTTTGTATTACGAAATTTTAAAGATTGAAACGATTATTTTTTTTAAAAGGTCGTTTATTTGTGCAACTCTCCAAAAATTGCTTTCTTTCTCTTCCGTTTTCGAGAGCGAGAATTTTGGTTTAGAGCTAAAATAAGTTTAATAAATCTTTAAAAAGTTATCATAATTGGCTTAAGTTTATGTTTAATCAATTTAATGCATTAAAAGCGTCTTATTCAGTCACAATCTCTTGTCAAACAATGTTTATTCTCAGACTCATTTTCGTAAATTTTTCTACGGCCGCCATTGCACATTTTTGTGCAAACTACGGATAGGAACCGGACCAGATATGACAAAAATCCGCATATTCACGATAATGACAACAGATGAACAGTAGACAGAAAAAATATACCAAGAGAGAAAACTACGTATTAACAGACTATTTGTTAGATAACTTTGTTAAAAATACATATCATTTTGATGTAAAGATAAACAACTGGGACTAATTCATTGAGTGCCATGAAACAATGAATTTCATAAACATGATAAAAAAAAGTTTTAAAATTGATTTTTTTTTTGCTACTTTATCTTTACTTAATATAATATAAAAAATAGTTAATTTTGTGTACTAGATATTTAGTTTTGTATATATATACAGGTTGCACTATAATGAACCATTCATTCATTTGACTTATTGTTGGGTTACCTGAAACCACATATTTATTTTTATTTGGCACAAAAGGAAAAAAATAATTCTGTAACTATAAATGAATAAAGAAAACATAAACTGAAACAACTGTTTTTGTGGTTATAGTTTAATTGTATTCTCAGTTATGAATTGAACAATATAAACTAAAACATATAAAGGAAATAGAGCATCAACGCGACGCGACAAATGACATTAAAAAAAATACAGTTATTTTTTTTTACGCAAAATGTGATGCTATCCAAAATTTCTGGGGAGAACACTGGTTATTGACTGAAAACTACAAAAATGCTTATTTGGGCCCCTTTTTTAGCACCTCACTTATTAAAACCCCCTTGAAGCAAGAACCTCAAAACTCAATTCCAGCCTTTCCTTTCTAGTAAGAAACCTTTTAGTATAATTTCAGAGAGATCCATACACTTAAACACAAGTTATTATCTGTAAACTAGAAATATGCTTCTTTTTGGTCCTTTTTTGGTCCCTTATTTCTTAATGTTCAGGGTTATTAACCCCAAACTGAATCAAAGCCTTAAAAGTTTCCTTCTTTATATGGAACCTTGTGGTTCAATGTCAGAGAGATCCATACAGTAATACATAAGTAATTGTCCAAAAACTACAAAAATGCTTGTTTTGGCCCTTTTTTGGCCCTTAATATTATATAATTCCTAGACTGTTTGCCCCATAACCCTTAAAATAAATTCCAACCTACTACTTTAAATGGTATTGAACATTGTGGAACAATTTCAGAGCAATTGAAATACTTATACACAACTTATTGTCCTGAAATTAGATAAATGCTTGTTTTGGAGCCCTTTGGGTCCCTTATTCCTAAACCATTGGGACCATTAAAATCCCAACCTTTCTTTTGTGGTTATAAACATTGTGTTAAAATTTTATTGATTTCTATTCACTGATACTAAAGTTATTATCCGGAAACCATCCTTCTTCGGACGATGCTGATGACGATGACAATGACAATACATGATACCAATATACAACCAAAATTTTTTTTATTTTTGGGGTCGTATAAAAATTTAAACCAGATGCTCCGTAGAATGCAGCTTTCTACAACCACAGAGTTTGAACCCTGAACAGTTGGGGCAAGAATGGACACAACATTCAAGCTTGATACAGTTCTGAATTTGGATTGTGATTAAATAGTTTACACAACATAGGTTTGTGACACAGAATGAATGTGGTCTAAAAACTTAAACTTAAAAACTTAAAAATTTTAAATTGGACATTTACCTATTATGGTCCAATATCCAAAATCTAAATACATGGTTAGATTCAGCATATCAAAGAACCCCAAGAATTCAATTTTTGATGAAATCAAATAAAGTTCAATTTTGGACCCTGTAGACCTCAATGTGGACCAATTTGATAACCAGGCCCAAATATCAAAAATCTAAATACATGGTTTGATTCAGCATAATCAAAGAACCTCATGTATTCATTTTTTGTTGAAATCAAACAAAGTTTAATTTTGGACCCAGATTTGGACCAACTTGAAAACTGGGCCTATAATCAAAAAATCTAAATACATATTTAGATTTAGCATATCAAAGAACCCAAAGGATTCAATTTTTGTTGATATCAAACAAAGTTTAATTTTAGACCATGATTTGGACCAACTTGAAAACTGGGCCTATAATCAAAAAATCTAAATAAATATTTAGATTCAGCATATCAAAGAACCCCAAGGATTCAATTTTTGTTGAAATCAAACAAGGTTTAATTTCGGACCCCGATTTGGACCAACTTGAAAACTGGGCCCATAATCAAAAATCTAAGTACATGTTTAGATTCAGCATATCAAAGAACCCCAAGAATTCATTTTTTGTTGAAATCAAACAAACTTTAATTTTGGACCCCGATTTGGACCAACTTGAAAACTGGGCCCATAATCAAAAATCTAAGTACATGTTTAGATTCAGCATATCAAAAAACCCCAAGAATTCAATTTTAGTTAAAATCAAACTAAGTTTAATTTTGGACCCTTTGGACCTAATGTAGACCAATTTGAAAAAGGGACCAAAAATTATGAATCTACATATACAGTTAGATCAGGCATATCAAAAAACCCCAAGAATTCAATTTTAGTTAAAATCAAACTAAGTTTAATTTTGGACCCTTTGGACCTAATGTAGACCAATTTGAAAAAGGGACCAAAAATTATGAATCTACATATACAGTTAGATCAGGCATATCAAAGAACCCCAATTATTCAATTTTTGATGAAATCAAACAAAGTTTAAGTTTGGACCCTTTGTGCCCCTAATTTCTAAACTGTTCGGACCAAAACTCCCAAAATCAATCCCAACCTTCCTTTTATGGTCATAAACCTTGTGTTTAAATTTCATAGATTTCTATTCATTTATACTAAAGTTATGGTGCGAAAACCAAGAAAAATGCTTATTTGGGCCCCTTTTTGGTCCCTTATTCCTAAACTGTTGGGACCAAAACTCCAAAACCAATCCTTACCTTCATTTTGTGTTCATAAACCTTGTGTTTAAATTTCATAGATTTTTATTTACTTATACTAAAGTTATTGAGCGAAAACCAAGAAAAATGCTTATTTGGGCCCTTTTTTGGCCCTTAATTCCTAAAGACCTAAACTGTTGGGACCAAAACTCCCAAAATCAATCCCAACCTTCTTCTTGGGGTCATCAACCTTGTGTTTAAATTTCATAGATTTCTATTTACTTAAACTTAAGTTATAGTGCAAAAACCAATGTGTCTTCGGACGACGAAAACAACAATGACGCCAACGTCATACCAATATACAACCTCAAAATTTTTGTAACATTATATGCATAATTTTTCACAGCATCAAAAAAATATTCATTTTACTTTTTTTGCCTTTAAACACCATTGATCACACAGCCTTCAGTTTGACAGCTATGAGTTCAATACACCAGCTTAATAAGGTTAGATGGACAATCAGAAGACTTACAATAAATGAAGTCAAAAGTCCAATTCATTAAGTGACATTTGTAATTACAATGTTTAAATCCCAAAGGAATGTCTCAAAGTTGATTTGTACCAGTGTAAATCTATTAGATTGCTACACTTTATGTTTTCTGTGACAGTGTACATTATCTGGCTGTTCTGTGGGTTTTTTGAATCCAAATGACTTTGCCTGCTGACATTGAATATAGAGTATATATATATATATTATATTAGGAGAAGAATTAAATGTGCACATTTTCATTAAATATTAATAGCATTCGTACAATCTAATCCCTATTGGACTTCATGCTTAATCAACTAAACTACTTTAAAGCCAGAAAATTTTCAGAATAATTATAAGATACAATATGTAATTATATTAATGTATGTATTTATTGTTAATTCAAGCTTAATTTTTGTTCCACAACATAAAATTTTGCTTATTTTGTTCTGCAGTTCAAAAGGAATAAATGTACTGCTGATTTTTAATGTTGTTTTTACTTGTAATATTATCTATCTGAAGTTGTTTTATACATGTTTTAAGTAAAATTGAGCAGTATGATCTTGTTGATGAAGACATACACATTTATAAGATATGACTTTTAAGGTTTATATATTAAATTAGTAATTCCCATTGCAATGAAACCGAATTTATCATGCTGCTAGATTAAGAACAGAATTTTAAGATTGATATTTTATTTTCAATCCAAGATGCCTGTAATAGCACGTAACAATCTTGATGAATTAGAATTATGAAACCTATCAAAGCCATACGCTTTATCTTGCATTACATGCATGGCATGAACATGGTCTGTTATTAATGCAGTTATTGGCTGCATGCATGTATTGCACTGAAATTTCTGCAATTATATTGCAATTACTGATTAACAATTTTCTGCTAAGTTGATCTTCAAAACCTCATCATCATTACTTTGAATTTGGTTTTTTTTAACCAACAACATTAGTGATATATTGATACCATCTATAAGAGACACATATTTTTATGTAAATATCATATCCTGTTTTAGGACATTATCAGACAAGAAAACTTGTTACATGCAACTGAAATAAAAACATTGCTTTAAGGTGCAATTAACATGAAAATCCTTTTAATTCCGTCATTAAACAGGTTTTTTTATCATGCAGTAGTTTTATTTTATTTAAATTCTATTTTTAGCATGTCATGAAATAGTCACATCCATCATCTGTTCATAGATGAGCATGTGTCTTATATTTGAGATATGTTTCATTTTAAATATAAATTTGCTGTGCTAAGTTCTGCTAATGACAGGTTTCTATATTCTTTTTTCCAACTTTTTCTATTCCACTATTACTTTTTCTTGTTGATAATGTCTGAATGGATTACAAAATTTCACTTCTAATCAAGAAGACATATATATGCATTGCTTTATCATTTTAAACTCATTGAATATAGTACATAACAATTCTTGTTTGCTTTACATGTATATGAAATGATTGATAGACTGATTGTCACTAAATGTCCACTGGCAAATATTAGATATATATATAAGCATATATGTATCTGCAGTAAGGGACATAACTCTTGGTAACTAGTCAACACAAAACATTTTTTCAGTGAGTAGTAGCAAATGAATGATGGTTTGTATATATATCTAATTTGATTGTTATATATTAGCACACATTGACAAAGCCAATGTGTGCTCATATGGTGTTTAATCACATTTGTCACCAAAATATTCTCAACTCATCCTTTAAACCAGGTGCTCCGCAGGGCGCAGCTTTATACGACCCCAGTGGTTGAACCCTGAATAGTTAGGGCAAATTTGGTCACAATATTCCAGCTTGAATCTGTCTGAATTTGGATTGTGATCAAATTTTTGACATAATATAGGTTTTTGTCACAAAATTAATGTTGTCAAAGATCTAACAAATCTATTGCACAATACTGTGCAATTGAAGATTTCTTCTTGAAACTTCTTTGAAAAAAAAGGAAGCCCTTCAAAAAATGGTAAACAAAAAATCCCCCCCAACTTTTTGAACCCCCCTTGGAGCAATAACCCTTAACTCAATCCCATGCTTTCCATTGCAGTATTGAACCTTGTAGTACAATTTCAGAGAGATCCATACACTTAAACACAAGTTATTGTCATGATTGTTTGGAAACTAGAATCATGCTTCTTTTTGGCCCTTTTTGGCCCTTAATTCCTACATATTTTGGGCAATTAACCCAAAACTTAATCCCAGCCTCCCCTTTGTTATATGGTACATTGTGGTACAATTTCAGAGAGATCCATACAATTAAACATAAGTTATTGTCTTAAAACTAGAAAAAAGCTTGTTTTGACCCCTTTTTGGCCCTTAATTCCTAAACTTTGGCTCCATAACCCCTAAAATGAATCCAAACCTTCTACTTGTGGTTTTAAACATTGCAGTATGATTTTAGAGCAATTGAAATACTTCTACACAAGTTATTATCCTGAAACTAGAAAAATGCTTGTTTTGGGCCCCTAATTCCTAATCGGTTGGGACCTTCATCCCCAAAATCAATTCCATCCTTCTTTTTGTGGAATTGAACCTTCGGAAAAAATTTCATGAAGATCTATTCACTTAAACTAAAGTTATTATCCGGAAACCAATGTGTCTTCGGACGACGACGCAGACGACAACATCATACCAATATACGATCCCAAAATTTTTTTGGGGTCGTATAAAAACTATCAAATCTGCCTTTTTTTAAGACCAATAATACCTCTAGTTGAAGTTAATAGATTTTTTATCAATATGCTAGAAAACTAAATCTAAGATGGCTCGTTTTAGCTAGTCTGTCGTGAGTGTTTTTGGTGTCCCATTTCATTTACAGACAAAAGTCATTTGATTTTGTCAGAAATCTTTGCAGTTTTTGGATCAATACAACATCATCTGAACAAACAAAAAAAGCATCAAATGATAGGTTTAGTCACCTTATGTTAGGTTTTCCCCATTTTAGATATAGATGTAAAATAAGGTTACAAACAAGAATGTGTCCAAAGTACACGGATGCCCCACTCGCACTATCCTTTTCCATGTTCCATGGACCGTGAAATTAGGTAATAATCTAATTTGGTATTAAAATTAGAAAGATTATACTATAGGGAACATATGTACTAAGTTTCAAGTTGATTGGACTTTTTTCAAAAACTACCTTGACCAAAAACTTTAACCTGAAACTCCCACTTTCATTTTCTATGTTTAGTGGACCGTGAAATTGGGGTCAAAAGTCTAATTTGGCTTCAAAATTAAAAAGATTATATCATAAGCAACAAGTTTACTAAGTTTCAAGTTGATTGGACTTCAGCTTCATCAAAAACTACCTTGGCCAAAAACTTTATCCTGAACGGACTGACGCACAGACGAAAGGAGCCACAGACCAGAAAACATAATGCCCCTCTACTATCGTATAAGTTTGGTTGATTTTTTTAAATTAATTTATTTTTAAGTTGTTGAATTTACTTTTTGTCTAGTGTAAAAAGTAGGCATGGTACGACTTTTCAACCTTGACATTGAAACTAAAACTATCAAGGAACTCTGGTGTGTATTCAAGTATCATAAAGTGATGCACTGAGTGATATATCAGCTACTTGTTAGCAAATAAGTAGTTCAAATAATCATGACGTCTTGAAAGGCCATTTTAAAAAATCTGTGACACTGTAGGAAGGCATCACAGAAAAAATTTAAAATAGCCTTTCAAGATGTCATAATTATTTGGACTAGCACATAAGCATTAATAAAGTGTTTAAAAAACAAGGAAGGGTCAATTCCACCTGAATTTATTTCACACTAGAAAAAAATTCTAAAAGCTCTTCAATCTTTATTAAAATTCACAGCATGATAAAATAACATGTGAACTTTATAGTTTACAAGACATTTAGCCTATATCTGTTCTTGTGTCAGAACAAGTTTTAATTGCCTGAAGATTGCAAAAACAAAGTACACCTCATGAAATGATTAGAGTTTTTTCATTGTCTATTAAAGTCTGCATACAAGCTTATTGACAATGTGTACCTCTTTGAATATTTTCAAAGTAGTGGTTAATCTTAATCCAAGAAATTCATGAAAATTGGTATCCTGCTACATGTAATACTAATGTATTCACTGTATCTAGAAGTCTGTATCAATCTAAATATATCTCAGTGAAAATCACTAAGTAGATGTCTGAAAATTGATCTTTTGAAAAATTATACTGATATTTGAACTCCATCTAAAATGAAGTCTTTATCATTCAATGGAATTTATATTTTAAGAATTGAAAGAATTGAGGAAATTCACTTCATGTACCCGGTACATTGTATGATTATAGGAAGTACACCACTAATTCATGGTCCCATTGCTTTCTATGTTAAATTTCTCCGTTTCAATCAGGCACACCTCTTTTGTTTTAAGTTCAAATAAAGTGTCAATCATTGCATTTCAAAGCAACACTTTATGGTGTCTTGTACTGAAAAAAAAAACATACGTTTAATTGCATATAAGAAAGAACTGGTTCCCGGAACTTCGGATGTACCAAAACAGGTACATCAGATCTGACAAACAGACAAAATGTACCCTCTTTTTTGAATTTGGTGCAGTGTTTTTAATATTCAAAACTAAAAGTCCAAAAGTGTTCTACAATGATCACCAGTCCTTCAACTTTCATTTGATACCAAAAATACCTAAATATTCTACATATTTTGAAAGTTACACTCATGCGTAGGAACTATTTTGTGTTAAATATGT
Source organism: Mytilus edulis (assembly GCF_963676685.1). NCBI lineage: Eukaryota > Metazoa > Mollusca > Bivalvia > Mytilida > Mytilidae > Mytilus > Mytilus edulis. The sequence goes on from NC_092350.1 coordinate 40,600,613, forward strand.
ACTACTTTCTGGTACATGTATGTGCTTTCTGGCCGGGCCCGAATTAGTGGTGTTACACCTTATAAGAAAACATATAATCATATTAAGGAACAGAAATTAGATTAGGGAACAAATACATCCTAGGTTCTCTAAAGTAAATAAGAGTCTTGCAGATTCTCATTTCCAATTAAGCATCAATTATAAAAATTGGATCACGTTATAAAATTTCATTAGTTTCTGACATTCAATCCATTGCGTAATAAGATACACTTTACTAGGGTTTCACTAAATAATTGTTTTATGTTTTCGTATATCAAAGACCCTAATATATGTCTTAAATCTGGATATGACTACATTTGTACTTTCCATGAAAATGGTTTTATTTGTTGGTTAATGAATCAAGCTGACCAAAATTTTCATGGGGGGAAAAGAAATTAGCTGTCAAGTTGACAGCAGAACAATTTTTTCTCATTTTGAAAGCACTTTGTGGCTATTTTACAATCTATCAAGGCCCATATAAATCCTGAACGGCCGAAGCAAAATAATCAATTTGAATTTGAATAGTTCACAGAATATAAGATGGAAAAGACTTAAAGTGCAATTTTTAAATCTATCAAGGACCATAACTCCTGATTTACAGTAAAATAGTCAATATTGATCTTGACCTCAATTTTGTAATTCAATTACAACAAAATTTGAAAGGCATTGATTGAACTGTTCATTACAAGTACATCATGAAGTTATTTAGATGTCTTAAAACTAAAACAAATCTGAAATTCTGTATTTTGCTTGGCTGTTCCAAGATTTTTCCTTTCGTACATTTGGTCAGCTCTATGAAAGCAGTGTACAAGGACAGTATACATGTACATACATGTACCTATGTTTTTGACCGTTTCATCTTAACACACTGTACTTTTGGTTTCATAACTGGTCACTGTCTGATAGGAATCAAACTTTTTACTGGTCAGTGGACAAATAAATGGACCTACCGTCTGACAATTACACTGGACAGATGGTGGTAATCATATCTGGTCTGTGGCTATATATCTAATAGGAATCATAATTTTAACAGGTCAGTGGATGAATAAATGGACCTACCTTCTGACTAGTACACTGGACTGCTGATAATCATTTCTGGTCAGCAGCTGTCTGTCTACTGGACACTGGTTTTGTATACACAGGTAATTCTCTAGGCATTTTGTGCAAAATGTATGACTACATTTAGTGTCCACAGGATTAACTAGAGGTTGAAGACAGATGTGACACATCAAATCTTCATCAACAGCTTGATAGTAGTCAAACAAATGGTTTCCATCCCCTTCATGGAATTGCCCACAGTTTGGACACACAGTTTGTCCTTGATTTCTGAATTGGCTGACTGTCAAGGTCAAAGCAGAATCATTTTCATAGTCATGATATGACAGGGCCATGCTACTACACTCGTCTCAGATTGTCAGCTCATTCTTCCTTCTGAAAAATTATACGAAATGTGTTACTTAAAAGTATGTATCAACAGAAACTTCTTCATTGTACCTTATAACTCTTCTATAATTAAATACATCCATTATTTGATAAATATTCATATTGTATGTCAAAAAATAAATTAATTTTCAAAGTTTTTTTAAAAACAAGAGTTCATGTGCTGAAATGTTTTGCCTGCTTTAATTATAGTTATTCAGAACATGAAATTCTGATACATTTCTTATGATCTCAAAAAGTTTTAATTTTAAAATGAAATGTTGCTACATGTACATGTAAAGTCATTAATCAGCAATGGTAAAATACATAACAGAAAATGACCTTCACAAATCAATAATGACACAATTTTCTAATCTGATAAAAACTTAATATTTTCAAGAATGAGGTTGCCCATTCAGAAAACAAATTCAAAACTCATTGTTCACATTATTATTTATTTTAAAGAAAAGGTCAAAGGGAAGTAACTTTTGCTCATCTATTTATGCAGCAGCAAAACTCTGTGTTGAACCATGCTATTGACACAGTAAAATGGTATTGTTGTACAAACATTTGTTATATATATACAGCCATTCATTGACTGAAGTGTAATGAAATTGCATGAAATAATTGCCACTATAACTTTAGCAAGCAACATCATTCAATCAAGAATGGTATAAAGCCTTAAAGACATAAATAATATGTTAGGATGGTAGAGTTTTTACATCATCTAAGTCCAAAATGCACTGTTATCTCCCTATTTGTTATTGTATCCATCTCATGAATTATATGTAAGACTTTTTCAACTGATTTTAACAGTTCGTTATTATGTTGTTTGGTTACACCACTGTGACACTGTCCCAGGTTAGGAGAGGGTTGGGATCCCTCTAACCATGCCACATTTTGTACATGTATGTGTCTGTCCTGAGTCAAGACCCTGTAATTCGGTGGTTGTCGTTTGTTGCTGTGTCACATATTTTTTTTCCTTCATTTCTTTGGTACATAAATTAGACCATTAGTTTTCTCCTTTGAGTTGTTTTAAATTTGTGATTTCAGGGTCTTTTATAGCTGACTGTATACATGCTGTATGGGCTTTGCTCATTGGTGAAGTCTGTATGATGACCTATAGCTGTTTAAAATTTCTGTGTCATTTGGTCTCTTGTGGAGAGTTGTGTCATTGGCAATCGTACCACATCTTTTTTGTTTCATGCATTTTAAATGTTTTCTTTTACTGAAATTTATCAACATGCATTAAATGAGAACATGTCTCACACAGTTATTCATATACACAAACAAAATTTTTCATTGACACTTCTATAAGGCAAACAAAACAGTCATTCAATTATGAATTTCAAAGAAGTTTTTAATTTTATTAAATCATAAATAGAAGGCATTTATCACATTTAAATTTTCATTGTGAAAAATGATGGCAATTAATATATGACTATAATCATGATAATTGATTACATATTGCAGTGTAAAATATAATTAAACTAATTTGAACAATCATGGCGTTGACCATACTTATACTACATGTACATTTTGACAATGAGCAAAACTAATACCGGTACAGACTAGCAAGCTAGCTATAATGGCTATAAAAGACTTCAACATGACAAAATGTGAAATATTGCATAAACAAAACCATATATTATATTGGTCTGCCATTAAAGGCATTACAGACTTTGTTGTAAAATTTTCATGTCATATCAGAGACTGGCCACAAACTGATGCCCCCACACTCCACACTGAAGTAACTGTATTATAACTAAGTCAATGTGAGACTTTCTTTGAGATATTATTGTCTGAGAAACACAAATGATGCCCCCACAGATCCAAAGATTAATTTTAAAATACACAAAAGTGAGCAATGGAGCACATAGGTTTATTTTTCACTGTAGGAGGACCTCTTATTCAAGTATACATGTACATTGTATACTCCAAAGATGACAAAGTTCAACTATCTCCCAAAATAGCATGTAGAAATCAAAACCCTGACCACATGAACACATTCAAAAATATGTAAAAAAAGCCAGCAAAGTGAAAACTATATACCTAAATTGGGACAGACGGGTGGAAATTAGTACAGGCGATCAGACAGGGGTAAAACAATATGCCCCAGAACTTTTAGTTGTGGGGCATAAAAATGAATAAAGATTGTAGTTCAACTGTTACAAATTCTCATTTCTCAGATTCCTTATGTATATATGTTTCTTTTTGGAACCATAAAGCAAACTACAGGATACCTCCTAATGGAAAAATGTGAAAACTCAACATCCATACTAAAAATAACTCAAATGAGGAGAAGAAAAGAAAAACAATTACCGTCACACAGTAGCCAACGACAACCACTAGAACACAGACTTCTGGATGCAGACAGGCACATTAAAAGAGTGTTTGGGTAAACTAAAACATGTCTGTTAGTGCTTAACCATTCTCACAACCTTGGACATTCCTTTGTAGTTCCAAAGACATCAACATTAGTTTGGAGTTGTGCAACAGGTCTGCAATAAACTCTTGCTGGCATTGTTTGTTTTGAATTGTCATTTGTTACTGGATGTTAAACAAGCAAGAATCAATCATAAAAATGAACATGTACCAATCCGCAAATTGGAATAAATTTCTATTCAGACTAGTCTGTATTTTAATATATAATTACAGCAACTTTTAACAATAATAACAGACATTACATATACCTGAATAAAATTATACAACTTTTCCATTTGATCTGAAAATTAGGCGTGGCTTTTGTGTGTATATTATTGTTGTCTTTTGATGTGAAATCTATTTTTGGTGATTCATGCAATATGCTTTCAGAATAAACAAACTTCCGAAGGTTTTCACATTATGTACTGAGAAGATCTAGAGAGAGCCGAGTTTTATTTTTTTTTTATCAACAAAACTGTTTTATTTGTAAAAGCTGGCTGGTAAAAAATGTATAAATCACTGTTTAAAACGGTATATATAATGTTAATTCAACTGTATGACTCCAAGCTCTACTTTTATCAGGAATATATTTTTTTCTAATGCTTTGCGGTGTCTGGTTTTTAAGTTTTATTTCCCGAAATAAACTGCGATTTGTGACAGGGAACCAGTTGTTGGTGTTCCTAAGTTTAGAGTCAAATAATTAAAACACGTATAAATCCGGAAAAGATGAAGAAATAAAATAGTTTACAGTAAAATAGAAACACGATGATTAAAAAGATAAAACGGAATAGACAGTTGAGTGAATGAACGAATTCCTTATGATATCCACATGGTAAATCATCGTCAATCAGTCAATTAATCAATTAATTAATCAATCAACTTTAATTAATCAATCAATCAATTAAGCAACCAATCAATCAATCGTGAATGTATGAATGAACGAACGAATAAATGAATCTATCAGAATAAATCAATCACGAACGAGGCCGAATAAACGAACTAGTAATGCCCTTTAACGTCAGGCGTCAAACAGTCATTTCGGCTACCGTTAGCGTCAAATTGATTAAAATAAGTGTACATTTTATCGTCATGTATATATATACCAAAAGTTACCGTTAACGTCATTTGGCAAGAATTTTTACCGTTATTCGTCATGAAGTTACCCCAATTACGACCCTCAAAAACGAACGGCCGAACGAACAAATGAATGAAATCGGCTCAAGGCGACTGAAAATAAACAAACACAACTACCAAATACATATAGTGTTACAAGCGACGCACTAACATATACATACCTGTCAACCTGTGATGATGAAAATGCAGGTCATGACCTGCATTGAAGAATCAAATCTCAGGTCATAACGCGTACGAACTTTTTCGAGCTGAATTTCAGTATTTATGGTACATTTTCTTATAATGTATATCAAAGATACCAAAACATCAATGCATGTTCACTTGCCTTGGTTAAGTCATTTTATATCTTATTTATTAATATTTCATTATACTTTTAAAGATTTTTATTAACTTGTGTATCACAGTCTTATGTCATTTACTTTTTGTCAACATCTAAAATTTATTTTTCAAATGTAATTTTAAAATGAGACTACTGGCCTTTGAACATACCATGTAGAGGTATTACATGTATGAACATTCATCACTCAATACAACAAATGGAAGTTTTTAACGACCTTGACTGGCTATACAGCCCTCCCTCAATTGCCAAGGAAATTAGACTATGAAAAAATATAGTAATACAGTTAAAGGAAGTATAAATGTAAAAAATAATTTTCAACTTTTTTTTAAAAATTGTATAAAGGTATAAAAATAATGAAAAGTTATTTTTCAATATGTATTTGAATTTTATATTATTATGATTTTAATCTTTTTCACCCATAAAACGTAAATATAATGAATAATTTTGAATGGTGACAAATAAGGGGAAGTAACTCTTAGTTGAAATATCTTTGTAAAACAACAGGGCAATTTATTTACGACCTAAAGCTAAGGTAATTGGTGTTAATCAACAGTGTGTTTGACACCAAAGCTGTCAAGTGAAGCCATGCACTTAATTTGACAGTTTACATAGCTAGATGAACTGCATGTTTATGGAAGAATTACGAATTTGCCGGTATTTCAAAAGAAATACGGGTGAAATCGGGTCATTTTCGGAATTTCCGGGTTATTTCAATGACCCGGCGGGTGATCCGGGTGATCCCTCAGAATTGTGAAAATCTCGGGTCACACCCGCAGAGTCCGGGTCAGTTGACAGGTATGCATATATCTTTTAAAAGCTATAAAAACATATCCAAACTTTATGGGTCAGTTACGAGTTTTCTCATTGTTGAAGACCGAATTAATCAAATTGAGCATGGAAATGGGGAATGTGTCAAAAAGACAACAAACCGACCATAGAGATGCTGGCCCCTAAACAAATATGTATACTAGTTCAGTGATAATGGACGTCAAACTCCGAATTATACACAAGAAACTAAATTTGAAAATCATACAAGACTAACAAAGGCCAGAGACTCCTGACTTGAGACAGACGCAAAATGCGGCGGGGTCACATATTTTTGAGATCTCAACCCTCCCCTTATACCTCTAGCCAAAGTAGTTACTTATAATGACTTAATAATTACCGTGGTACCCACTTCATTTGAACTTTGGTGGATATCTGTCCTTTTGGCAATGATACCACATCTACATACTATAAAGTTTAACAGATTGACCAGAGAATAAGGGCCGAGTAATTGATACTTTGAACGACAATTCAAAGTCAATTGGCAAATATTTCAATGACCTACAGAACGAGAATTGAAAAAAAGAGAATAAGAATGAATCTATAGGTAGAAATTTTGAAATGAAATAGGATCATCTATAAAGAGCTCTCAGTGAGCTAGAGATTTTTGTAAATTTAATGCACCCACATTTCTTATGAATATTTATAAACATTTCTATGATAACAAATTGTTCTTTGATGCTTAAAAAAGGAATGGCGTTTTAAGGAAATGAATTGCACGACATATGCCAAGAGTTAGGGATCACTACATGAACCCGATGCAAGACGTTTTAACGGCAACACTTCCGGTTCGGGCATAGTCGTTTCGGCCATACGTTGTGAATTCGTTTCTGTATTTTGTTTGCGGGGTAAAAATCGCATTTGTGTTAACAATCGAAACCCCGTATGTGGCTTGCAAAATGTTGATTTCTTCCAGGGTTTATTACTACATTTGATATATAGATAGAGTAATATAGAGCAGTGAAGTGACCATTCTATAGAAAATATCCAGGCAATATTGATTTCATGCACTTTATTGATATATTATGAAGATATGAAAGTTTACAAAATGATATATATTTGAACAACCAGTCAAGAAAACAGTTTTATTAGAAAAAAGTTTTGCATTGTGCATTGATGAATCTACAATGTTACAATTATGCACAAAGGAAAGTAACTTCAATTCACTACATGCTTGATTTCAAGTTCGATGCAAAAAAGCAATCTAAACTTTTTAGGCAGTGCGCATAAGCACTTTGAATTTTTACAAGCCTATATATATTGAAATGAAGGTACATATAAATATTTCTACTCACAGACATGAAGAAACAAATGAAGAAAAAATACATAATCATGTATAGTTTGACTTCTATAAATTGTGACTTGGATGGAGAGTTGTCTCATAGGCACTCATACCACATCTTCTTATATCCGTATAGTCATTTGTATTAATGTAGGTGTTATAAAATTGAGAATGGAAATAGGGAATGTGTCAAAGAGACAACAACCCGACCAAATAAAAAACAACAGCAGAGGGTCACCAACAGGTCTTCAATGTAGCGAGAAATTCCCGCACCCGGAGGCGTCCCTCAGCTGGCCCCTAAACAAATATATACTAGTCCAGTGATAATGAACGCCATACTAATTTAAATTGTACACAAGAAACTAAAATTAAAATAATACAAGACAAACAAAGGCCAGAGGCTCCGGACTTGGGACAGGCGCAAAAATGCGGCGGGGTTAAACATGTTTGTGAGATCTCAACCCTCCCCCTATACCTCTAACCAATGTAGAAAAGTAAACGCATAACAATACGCACATTAAAATTCAGTTCAAGAGAAGTCCGAGTCTGATGTCAGAAGATGTAACCAAAGAAAATAAACAAAATGACAATAATACATAAATAACAACAGACTACTAGCAGTTAACTGACATGCCAGCTCCAGACTTCAATTAAACTGACTGAAAGATTATGATTTCATCATATGAACATCAGGCACAATCCTTCCCGTTAGGGGTTTAGTATCATACCATCATAACATATATGAGAAGAACATAACCCGTGTCATGCCAACAACCGTTTTTAGAATAAATGTGTTTAGTTCCGATGCAAAGACCTTATCAGTGACTCAATATTAACGCCAAAATATGCAATCTTTAATGACTTGACAACAGTATCGTAATTATATCCCTTCTTAATAAGTCTATTCAAAAGTTTTGTAAGTTTCTGAGGTGAATACTGACACCTTTGTGCTTTATAAAGAATATTTCCATAAAAAATTGGATGTGTTATAAGAATATTTTGAAAGGGCGAATATCAACAAGAACAAAATAAAGTGTCAGATTAACGGGAGCCGGTATGCATGTCGGATTAACGAGATTTCGAAATATCAAAACGAGATAAAAAGCTTTAGGGGTATTGACTCTCGTGTTACCTCTTCTTCTTCTTTTTCTATTAGCTGAAATAAATCCAATGAAGTTTTATTTTAATTAATGTTAATTTAAAGTTGGTTTCTCTGAAGGCACCAGCATATAATATATCGATTTTTTTTAATATACCGTTTGGCTTTTTTTTTATTTACGGCATTCAGTTTGTATACTCTTATTTACATTTGTGTATGTTATCTGAAAAATCAGTCTGGCGACTATAAGTACATAGATATACATGTACAAAACTTTTTACTGGTCAGTGGACAAATAAATGGACCTACCGTCTGACAATTACACTGGACAGATGGTGGTAATCATATCTGGTCTGTGGCTATATATCTAATAGGAATCATAATTTTAACAGGTCAGTGGATGAATAAATGGACCTACCTTCTGACTAGTACACTGGACTGCTGATAATCATTTCTGGTCAGCAGCTGTCTGTCTACTGGACACTGGTTTTGTATACACAGGTAATTCTCTAGGCATTTTGTGCAAAATGTATGACTACATTTAGTGTCCACAGGATTAACTAGAGGTTGAAGACAGATGTGACACATCAAATCTTCATCAACAGCTTGATAGTAGTCAAACAAATGGTTTCCATCCCCTTCATGGAATTGCCCACAGTTTGGACACACAGTTTGTCCTTGATTTCTGAATTGGCTGACTGTCAAGGTCAAAGCAGAATCATTTTCATAGTCATGATATGACAGGGCCATGCTACTACACTCGTCTCAGATTGTCAGCTCATTCTTCCTTCTGAAAAATTATACGAAATGTGTTACTTAAAAGTATGTATCAACAGAAACTTCTTCATTGTACCTTATAACTCTTCTATAATTAAATACATCCATTATTTGATAAATATTCATATTGTATGTCAAAAAATAAATTAATTTTCAAAGTTTTTTTAAAAACAAGAGTTCATGTGCTGAAATGTTTTGCCTGCTTTAATTATAGTTATTCAGAACATGAAATTCTGATACATTTCTTATGATCTCAAAAAGTTTTAATTTTAAAATGAAATGTTGCTACATGTACATGTAAAGTCATTAATCAGCAATGGTAAAATACATAACAGAAAATGACCTTCACAAATCAATAATGACACAATTTTCTAATCTGATAAAAACTTAATATTTTCAAGAATGAGGTTGCCCATTCAGAAAACAAATTCAAAACTCATTGTTCACATTATTATTTATTTTAAAGAAAAGGTCAAAGGGAAGTAACTTTTGCTCATCTATTTATGCAGCAGCAAAACTCTGTGTTGAACCATGCTATTGACACAGTAAAATGGTATTGTTGTACAAACATTTGTTATATATATACAGCCATTCATTGACTGAAGTGTAATGAAATTGCATGAAATAATTGCCACTATAACTTTAGCAAGCAACATCATTCAATCAAGAATGGTATAAAGCCTTAAAGACATAAATAATATGTTAGGATGGTAGAGTTTTTACATCATCTAAGTCCAAAATGCACTGTTATCTCCCTATTTGTTATTGTATCCATCTCATGAATTATATGTAAGACTTTTTCAACTGATTTTAACAGTTCGTTATTATGTTGTTTGGTTACACCACTGTGACACTGTCCCAGGTTAGGAGAGGGTTGGGATCCCTCTAACCATGCCACATTTTGTACATGTATGTGTCTGTCCTGAGTCAAGACCCTGTAATTCGGTGGTTGTCGTTTGTTGCTGTGTCACATATTTTTTTTCCTTCATTTCTTTGGTACATAAATTAGACCATTAGTTTTCTCCTTTGAGTTGTTTTAAATTTGTGATTTCAGGGTCTTTTATAGCTGACTGTATACATGCTGTATGGGCTTTGCTCATTGGTGAAGTCTGTATGATGACCTATAGCTGTTTAAAATTTCTGTGTCATTTGGTCTCTTGTGGAGAGTTGTGTCATTGGCAATCGTACCACATCTTTTTTGTTTCATGCATTTTAAATGTTTTCTTTTACTGAAATTTATCAACATGCATTAAATGAGAACATGTCTCACACAGTTATTCATATACACAAACAAAATTTTTCATTGACACTTCTATAAGGCAAACAAAACAGTCATTCAATTATGAATTTCAAAGAAGTTTTTAATTTTATTAAATCATAAATAGAAGGCATTTATCACATTTAAATTTTCATTGTGAAAAATGATGGCAATTAATATATGACTATAATCATGATAATTGATTACATATTGCAGTGTAAAATATAATTAAACTAATTTGAACAATCATGGCGTTGACCATACTTATACTACATGTACATTTTGACAATGAGCAAAACTAATACCGGTACAGACTAGCAAGCTAGCTATAATGGCTATAAAAGACTTCAACATGACAAAATGTGAAATATTGCATAAACAAAACCATATATTATATTGGTCTGCCATTAAAGGCATTACAGACTTTGTTGTAAAATTTTCATGTCATATCAGAGACTGGCCACAAACTGATGCCCCCACACTCCACACTGAAGTAACTGTATTATAACTAAGTCAATGTGAGACTTTCTTTGAGATATTATTGTCTGAGAAACACAAATGATGCCCCCACAGATCCAAAGATTAATTTTAAAATACACAAAAGTGAGCAATGGAGCACATAGGTTTATTTTTCACTGTAGGAGGACCTCTTATTCAAGTATACATGTACATTGTATACTCCAAAGATGACAAAGTTCAACTATCTCCCAAAATAGCATGTAGAAATCAAAACCCTGACCACATGAACACATTCAAAAATATGTAAAAAAAGCCAGCAAAGTGAAAACTATATACCTAAATTGGGACAGACGGGTGGAAATTAGTACAGGCGATCAGACAGGGGTAAAACAATATGCCCCAGAACTTTTAGTTGTGGGGCATAAAAATGAATAAAGATTGTAGTTCAACTGTTACAAATTCTCATTTCTCAGATTCCTTATGTATATATGTTTCTTTTTGGAACCATAAAGCAAACTACAGGATACCTCCTAATGGAAAAATGTGAAAACTCAACATCCATACTAAAAATAACTCAAATGAGGAGAAGAAAAGAAAAACAATTACCGTCACACAGTAGCCAACGACAACCACTAGAACACAGACTTCTGGATGCAGACAGGCACATTAAAAGAGTGTTTGGGTAAACTAAAACATGTCTGTTAGTGCTTAACCATTCTCACAACCTTGGACATTCCTTTGTAGTTCCAAAGACATCAACATTAGTTTGGAGTTGTGCAACAGGTCTGCAATAAACTCTTGCTGGCATTGTTTGTTTTGAATTGTCATTTGTTACTGGATGTTAAACAAGCAAGAATCAATCATAAAAATGAACATGTACCAATCCGCAAATTGGAATAAATTTCTATTCAGACTAGTCTGTATTTTAATATATAATTACAGCAACTTTTAACAATAATAACAGACATTACATATACCTGAATAAAATTATACAACTTTTCCATTTGATCTGAAAATTAGGCGTGGCTTTTGTGTGTATATTATTGTTGTCTTTTGATGTGAAATCTATTTTTGGTGATTCATGCAATATGCTTTCAGAATAAACAAACTTCCGAAGGTTTTCACATTATGTACTGAGAAGATCTAGAGAGAGCCGAGTTTTATTTTTTTTTTATCAACAAAACTGTTTTATTTGTAAAAGCTGGCTGGTAAAAAATGTATAAATCACTGTTTAAAACGGTATATATAATGTTAATTCAACTGTATGACTCCAAGCTCTACTTTTATCAGGAATATATTTTTTTCTAATGCTTTGCGGTGTCTGGTTTTTAAGTTTTATTTCCCGAAATAAACTGCGATTTGTGACAGGGAACCAGTTGTTGGTGTTCCTAAGTTTAGAGTCAAATAATTAAAACACGTATAAATCCGGAAAAGATGAAGAAATAAAATAGTTTACAGTAAAATAGAAACACGATGATTAAAAAGATAAAACGGAATAGACAGTTGAGTGAATGAACGAATTCCTTATGATATCCACATGGTAAATCATCGTCAATCAGTCAATTAATCAATTAATTAATCAATCAACTTTAATTAATCAATCAATCAATTAAGCAACCAATCAATCAATCGTGAATGTATGAATGAACGAACGAATAAATGAATCTATCAGAATAAATCAATCACGAACGAGGCCGAATAAACGAACTAGTAATGCCCTTTAACGTCAGGCGTCAAACAGTCATTTCGGCTACCGTTAGCGTCAAATTGATTAAAATAAGTGTACATTTTATCGTCATGTATATATATACCAAAAGTTACCGTTAACGTCATTTGGCAAGAATTTTTACCGTTATTCGTCATGAAGTTACCCCAATTACGACCCTCAAAAACGAACGGCCGAACGAACAAATGAATGAAATCGGCTCAAGGCGACTGAAAATAAACAAACACAACTACCAAATACATATAGTGTTACAAGCGACGCACTAACATATACATACCTGTCAACCTGTGATGATGAAAATGCAGGTCATGACCTGCATTGAAGAATCAAATCTCAGGTCATAACGCGTACGAACTTTTTCGAGCTGAATTTCAGTATTTATGGTACATTTTCTTATAATGTATATCAAAGATACCAAAACATCAATGCATGTTCACTTGCCTTGGTTAAGTCATTTTATATCTTATTTATTAATATTTCATTATACTTTTAAAGATTTTTATTAACTTGTGTATCACAGTCTTATGTCATTTACTTTTTGTCAACATCTAAAATTTATTTTTCAAATGTAATTTTAAAATGAGACTACTGGCCTTTGAACATACCATGTAGAGGTATTACATGTATGAACATTCATCACTCAATACAACAAATGGAAGTTTTTAACGACCTTGACTGGCTATACAGCCCTCCCTCAATTGCCAAGGAAATTAGACTATGAAAAAATATAGTAATACAGTTAAAGGAAGTATAAATGTAAAAAATAATTTTCAACTTTTTTTTAAAAATTGTATAAAGGTATAAAAATAATGAAAAGTTATTTTTCAATATGTATTTGAATTTTATATTATTATGATTTTAATCTTTTTCACCCATAAAACGTAAATATAATGAATAATTTTGAATGGTGACAAATAAGGGGAAGTAACTCTTAGTTGAAATATCTTTGTAAAACAACAGGGCAATTTATTTACGACCTAAAGCTAAGGTAATTGGTGTTAATCAACAGTGTGTTTGACACCAAAGCTGTCAAGTGAAGCCATGCACTTAATTTGACAGTTTACATAGCTAGATGAACTGCATGTTTATGGAAGAATTACGAATTTGCCGGTATTTCAAAAGAAATACGGGTGAAATCGGGTCATTTTCGGAATTTCCGGGTTATTTCAATGACCCGGCGGGTGATCCGGGTGATCCCTCAGAATTGTGAAAATCTCGGGTCACACCCGCAGAGTCCGGGTCAGTTGACAGGTATGCATATATCTTTTAAAAGCTATAAAAACATATCCAAACTTTATGGGTCAGTTACGAGTTTTCTCATTGTTGAAGACCGAATTAATCAAATTGAGCATGGAAATGGGGAATGTGTCAAAAAGACAACAAACCGACCATAGAGATGCTGGCCCCTAAACAAATATGTATACTAGTTCAGTGATAATGGACGTCAAACTCCGAATTATACACAAGAAACTAAATTTGAAAATCATACAAGACTAACAAAGGCCAGAGACTCCTGACTTGAGACAGACGCAAAATGCGGCGGGGTCACATATTTTTGAGATCTCAACCCTCCCCTTATACCTCTAGCCAAAGTAGTTACTTATAATGACTTAATAATTACCGTGGTACCCACTTCATTTGAACTTTGGTGGATATCTGTCCTTTTGGCAATGATACCACATCTACATACTATAAAGTTTAACAGATTGACCAGAGAATAAGGGCCGAGTAATTGATACTTTGAACGACAATTCAAAGTCAATTGGCAAATATTTCAATGACCTACAGAACGAGAATTGAAAAAAAGAGAATAAGAATGAATCTATAGGTAGAAATTTTGAAATGAAATAGGATCATCTATAAAGAGCTCTCAGTGAGCTAGAGATTTTTGTAAATTTAATGCACCCACATTTCTTATGAATATTTATAAACATTTCTATGATAACAAATTGTTCTTTGATGCTTAAAAAAGGAATGGCGTTTTAAGGAAATGAATTGCACGACATATGCCAAGAGTTAGGGATCACTACATGAACCCGATGCAAGACGTTTTAACGGCAACACTTCCGGTTCGGGCATAGTCGTTTCGGCCATACGTTGTGAATTCGTTTCTGTATTTTGTTTGCGGGGTAAAAATCGCATTTGTGTTAACAATCGAAACCCCGTATGTGGCTTGCAAAATGTTGATTTCTTCCAGGGTTTATTACTACATTTGATATATAGATAGAGTAATATAGAGCAGTGAAGTGACCATTCTATAGAAAATATCCAGGCAATATTGATTTCATGCACTTTATTGATATATTATGAAGATATGAAAGTTTACAAAATGATATATATTTGAACAACCAGTCAAGAAAACAGTTTTATTAGAAAAAAGTTTTGCATTGTGCATTGATGAATCTACAATGTTACAATTATGCACAAAGGAAAGTAACTTCAATTCACTACATGCTTGATTTCAAGTTCGATGCAAAAAAGCAATCTAAACTTTTTAGGCAGTGCGCATAAGCACTTTGAATTTTTACAAGCCTATATATATTGAAATGAAGGTACATATAAATATTTCTACTCACAGACATGAAGAAACAAATGAAGAAAAAATACATAATCATGTATAGTTTGACTTCTATAAATTGTGACTTGGATGGAGAGTTGTCTCATAGGCACTCATACCACATCTTCTTATATCCGTATAGTCATTTGTATTAATGTAGGTGTTATAAAATTGAGAATGGAAATAGGGAATGTGTCAAAGAGACAACAACCCGACCAAATAAAAAACAACAGCAGAGGGTCACCAACAGGTCTTCAATGTAGCGAGAAATTCCCGCACCCGGAGGCGTCCCTCAGCTGGCCCCTAAACAAATATATACTAGTCCAGTGATAATGAACGCCATACTAATTTAAATTGTACACAAGAAACTAAAATTAAAATAATACAAGACAAACAAAGGCCAGAGGCTCCGGACTTGGGACAGGCGCAAAAATGCGGCGGGGTTAAACATGTTTGTGAGATCTCAACCCTCCCCCTATACCTCTAACCAATGTAGAAAAGTAAACGCATAACAATACGCACATTAAAATTCAGTTCAAGAGAAGTCCGAGTCTGATGTCAGAAGATGTAACCAAAGAAAATAAACAAAATGACAATAATACATAAATAACAACAGACTACTAGCAGTTAACTGACATGCCAGCTCCAGACTTCAATTAAACTGACTGAAAGATTATGATTTCATCATATGAACATCAGGCACAATCCTTCCCGTTAGGGGTTTAGTATCATACCATCATAACATATATGAGAAGAACATAACCCGTGTCATGCCAACAACCGTTTTTAGAATAAATGTGTTTAGTTCCGATGCAAAGACCTTATCAGTGACTCAATATTAACGCCAAAATATGCAATCTTTAATGACTTGACAACAGTATCGTAATTATATCCCTTCTTAATAAGTCTATTCAAAAGTTTTGTAAGTTTCTGAGGTGAATACTGACACCTTTGTGCTTTATAAAGAATATTTCCATAAAAAATTGGATGTGTTATAAGAATATTTTGAAAGGGCGAATATCAACAAGAACAAAATAAAGTGTCAGATTAACGGGAGCCGGTATGCATGTCGGATTAACGAGATTTCGAAATATCAAAACGAGATAAAAAGCTTTAGGGGTATTGACTCTCGTGTTACCTCTTCTTCTTCTTTTTCTATTAGCTGAAATAAATCCAATGAAGTTTTATTTTAATTAATGTTAATTTAAAGTTGGTTTCTCTGAAGGCACCAGCATATAATATATCGATTTTTTTTAATATACCGTTTGGCTTTTTTTTTATTTACGGCATTCAGTTTGTATACTCTTATTTACATTTGTGTATGTTATCTGAAAAATCAGTCTGGCGACTATAAGTACATAGATATACATGTACAAAAGAAGCGGGTACATTAGTATAATAGATATAAAAACACAGTTGCCGCTATTCATCCGAATATAGAAAATTCGAAACTGATACACCGCCGGTCTTCTTTTTTCTATGACCTAAATACGTCATACTACACGGCCTTTGAATAAAAGTTTGTTAAAATTCATGTATCTTGTTAACTTTCGAGACCATCTACTTCGTAAGATATAAAAACAACACTTTATTGATTTGGTGCTACGTCCGAAGCGCTTTTCAGAATAACCGTCGATATCAAAAGGAATGCCAGAACCAAAATGATTGTAAAGCCAATAGGTAATGTATATGTGAGTACTTGAAGCTATTCAAATATCTTTCTTTTCAAAAAAGTTTATTCAGTCTAAGGCTAACTTTTCCGGGACAATCAGTCCACAAGCATGCATGCAGGGTATAGATTCAGTACTATAGAAAATAAAAAATAACAAATTATGAATTGGGTGTGTGAGAAAGGCTTTACATTTTTTGGGATTTATGTTAACCATGCAGGTTACTCAAATCCAATATTTTAGAGTCCGGTGTGTAGAAGGTCGTGTTGCCGGGTACTGATATATGAACCATTACACATATTTATCAAAATTTTTAGTATTTTTTTTTACAAAGATGCACATATTTTGTTATGCATGGCTGTATCTGGTGAATTCTTTTTAAAAACGGGACTCATTACATCCTTATTTTACGGCAATGTTTTAATGGAGTCCGTAAATGTAGATACAATCCATGTCCACTCAGTGATCGTTTGAATATCGCAATCCTTCCTATAAACTCTGCATGGTGATTCGCGTTGTTAAGTCTAACTTAATTTTCTATATATGTTTCGTCGTTTTTTCTTTTTTGGCATTACATTGTCAGTTTGTTTTCGACAATTGATGTGTTTGGCTATCCCTTTGGCACCTTTCGCATAACTCTCATCAATTTAACACTGTAGAAAAACACAGGACCAGGTAAGTAACACAATTCTTAAATGAAGATTGATTTGGAATAAGACTACCAAAAATTTTAATTGTGTCCGGCATGATACTAGTAATTGGAATACAGCAATGGAACAGAGGCGGATATAAAGAGTCTTTTTCAGGGGTCCCGGACCCCACGTTTGTGGGGAAAATTTGGTTGATTATATAGGGAATTATACTGAAGCATGACGAGAGCGAGCTCCCTCTTAGGTAGTCAGTGGGCCCCCCTTATGAAAGTTCTTGATCCGCCACTGTTGAACGTGGTGAAAACATAAAACATAATAATGTAATTCACATACCCGGCAATTTCGCGGGTATATTCCAATTATAAATGACAATAAGTCTTTTGAGTCAATACGAAGCATTGCAACCGTTAAGTTTTGTATGCCATCTCTTTAACATTTTGATTAACATTCATCAATGTTTAATAAAATTGAGCGAATTATTCGTATTGACATGCAACACTAATCAATTTACACAATTATATACATAGAACCAGAGACATATAATACAGATAGAACTCTGATAGAACTAAAATACAAAAAGTCATAAGTAAACTGTAAACTGATATTATAAATGAGCACGTAATGTATACGAATGAATAAAACAGCAGGCTTATTGAATAACTTGCAATTCCATATACAATCTCTTATTTCAATCGAAAGACTGTACAGAAATGGGATTTGAAAAAATACAAATTGCTTTTACGGAGTTGTTCCTATTATACCATCTGGACGGGTTATCATGAAGGTTGACAGGATGCTTTTTGTCGGTTTTATTATTGAATAGATGTATTTGTTTCTGATGTTCACCTTAATTGCAAAAAAAAGGATTGATTTGTTTAATAAATTAAATTCAGACCTCGACTTTGATTTGTTAAATTTTATTTCAATGATGCGTTAGAAAACGTTACTTTTACTGATAATGAGGTATATATTTACTTTTCGTGAAAGTATATGAACAAATATTTCACTGGGCCATGGTCAACTATGCATATTATGATTTCACTTCTGTCATTATGCATAAAACCATTGTTATCTGGGTTTTTTTTGGTTTTTTTTTGCCTATTATTATGAATAACTCTATTCTTTATAACTAAGCCCCCCATTGTGTCTTCTCGGCTTTATCCGTCTATCATTTTCGAAAATATTTCTGGTTTTGCTCATTTTCCTTAATTCTCTGTTTCATTTTGGTTATGTATCGTCCCTTCATCACGGATTGCGATCGTTGCTTGCTATCTTTTCTTTCCGAATTTATTAAAAAAAAAAAAAAAAAGCATTCTTACATATAAGTCACAAGATTTCAAGATTCTTTATTTCTTAAACACCATAAAGATACAATGGTACAAAGAAGTTCATCAAAAGTCATATAACATAACACAAACACACATGACAAGATGAGATGAAAAAATCAAATAATACATGATAAACAGTATAGTAAAGAAGAGTGGTGATTAACCAGGAAGACTCACTTGAAAAGTTATAACCCTGATAAATTTGCACAGCTTTTTCAACTTATTTTTAATTTTTAACTGAAATAGTTTTTCAAATTTTAGTATGTTACATCTGTGCAAGAAAAAAGTATCCAAATATTGTGCTCGAAAATTTGCCAAAGAACTACACTGCAAAGTGTAATGAAATTCATCACCAATCTCGTTACAATGACATAAGTTACAATATCTAAGGTTTCGCTCAATCTTATTCCATCTACCAGTTTCGATGGGTAACTTATGGTTACCCGTACGAAATCTGCAATATGTTATTCTATCTTTATCATTTAAAATATTCAGATATTCCTCAAATTCAAAATTTTTTTTATACAATTTGTAGGCCAAACCTTTTGGCGAACAGTCAATATCAGCTCTCCATTTCTGTTGAAACTGATCAAATAACTTTTGTTTTAAACTAATACCCAACCACTTAGAATTAAAATTTCCTTGTGACAACCATATATTGCTGTATCCACATTTATCTAATATATCTTTAATGCATTTCAACCAATCTGACCTAAATTGGTTGTCCGAATTTTTCAATAACACGTATTTGTATAGTATTTTAGCAATCCTGTTATCATCCCCATTAACCATTTTTGACCAAAAATTAACCATACGCAGCTGTATATATAAAGACATGGGATAAATACCAAGTTCACAGATTTTTCGAACTGAAAATTTATAATTAAATTATACGTCATGCATGTATATGGGCCTTTGAAGCTTACTGTTTGATGTGAGACAAGACACCGTGTTGAAGACCGTACTTTGACCTAGACCTATCATGGTTTACTTTTACAAATCGTTACTTGGATGGAGAGTTATCCATGTGGGACTCATACCACATCTTTTTATATCGATTTAAAACATTTAGAATCTGGATTGAATAAAAATTGCAACGAACTATTGTGTTAAAAATCATACTGTTTATACAAAAGTGCAGAATTTTATTAAAGAGACCAATCGCTTTTCATAGTTTATAGACATTATGGTTAAATATATATCAATAATAATGTAATTACTTTTTGTTGACTTCGAAGGAAATTGTTTATTTTTTCCAAAGACATGGATCATCAATTTGATTTTATTATAAAATCCTATCAGTTGACAACACCAATTTAATTTAATTGTTTAAAATACAATAATGACTAACCTTTTGGGTGAATATTTATTCCAAGATTAAAACAACCTATTAGGTAGGTCTGTCATAAAAAAATTACGGTCAACTCGACTTTTAGGAATCGATGAACCATGTTGTTTAAATTCTTGTTAACTTCATGTCTTTATATTAATATTGTTTATGATGTTCTTATTATGTATTTCATTTTTGTTCGGTTATTCATTATTTGTATGTAATGGAGTAGACGTTGATCAAAGTTGCAAAACTTGCGTCTAATCCTATTGTCAATGTTTTTGTACAATAAAATATGTTTAAACTAAGTAATTTATATGAATGTCATGTTTCCCGTCGGTATATATACGGCCTTAAAAAAAACCGAACCGAACTTATTAGTCCACAAGCGCTCATTTTGGCAAAGCTTTCAGGAATTTTGGTCATCAATGCTCTTCAACTGCGGTACTTTGTTTGGTCTTTTTAACTTTTTTGGATTCGGGCGTCACTGATGAGTCTTTTAGACGAAACGCGCGTCTGGCGTAAATACACAATTTAATCCTGGTATCTATGATGAGTTTATTTACAACCATTGGGTCGATGTCACTGTTCGTGGAGTTTTAATTCCCCTAGGGTATCACCAGCCCAATTATCATTGATATGGTCATATTTATAAATTAATTGTTTACAAAAATTTAGAATTTTTGAAATACTAAAAGGCTTTTCGATTACCTTTAATAACTGTATGTGGCAAAACTTTTAGGAATGTTGGTCATCAATGCTCTTCAACTTCGTACTTTATTTGGCCTTTGAAGCTTAATTGGATTCGAGCGTCAATGATGAGACTTTTGTAGACGAAACGCGAGTATGGCGTAAATACAAACTTTAATCCTGGTATCAATGATGAGTTTACTTCCTCAGAATCCTTGATCATCCTTGGTCGTGGGGCGCAGCAACAAAAAATGAGCGACTTAGTTAATTTTGATTAAATTTAATTTTAGTTACTTTGAAGTAAGCTAAATAAAAACCTGCGTTTTTTTTTATTATATCTTTGTTCTTTTTGTTTACGTCAGACAAGTATGAATAATATAATCATCATGTCATTATTTTGGTCAAAGTGAAACTAAAAGTAGAACGTGGCTTTCAGGTCAAAGTTGAAAGTAGAAATTCTTCCGCAATTTTAATAATTTGTATGAATGAATTTTTTATGCAGTTAATAAGTAGATATTATAAAGGTACAGCCCCTTTTGATTATCACGCTTACTTCATCTGTAATTAGCTTTTCGTTTATATTAAAAGAAGCCAAATAATCGTCTTTCTGCATATTGTTTACCAAATTGTGAATGTAAACATTTCCAACCACAAACCTATAAGCGAATAACTGGTCGAAAAAACATTAACAACATACTATAAATAGTAAATAAATGCTTGTGTCATCATCTTGAAGTTTCGATATTGATAATATGATAATTTACTTCAATGTTTAACAACAGATTGATTTTGTCGATAAATTAGAAGAACTATTTATTTGCGCGTAGCCGAGCACTCGCTTTGTAAACAGATCTAATGGCAGGTTGTGGTTTATGAAAGGCAGAAATGGGCCTTCCCGCTTCTAAGAGGTGGTTCCTTCGGACAGCTTTCGTGTTCTTCCAGATCTGCTTTGGAGGAGGTAAGAAAAATAGTCTTGTTACTAAATTCATAGATAATTTATCGTGACAACCTCTGATTTCCCAATAATTCGATTTGATCTACTGAAGCATCGATTTTTGTTGCAGGTTCTGAATATGGCGGATCTTTGGAACCTCTTGCAGCATCATCAACAAGGTTTTTCTCGGCAGTTGACAAATTATTACAGCGTCACATACTTGGAAACCTGCCAAAAACCGAAACTCACCAGATCAAAGATATATATAAAAATGGAATTAAAATAAACTTGGGAAATGTAGAAAGGTTTTGGATGCCAGATGGAGATTCAGTGGAGAAAAGGGGAGGTCGTGTGAGAAGATCATATGTAGCTAGATATCCATCAGTAGATAAATATGACCTTACTGCACCAGTCCCTATTGATTACATACTTGTTGTGGTAATTTAATTATTTTTTCTATAATCATAAATGCACAAAATTTGGCATGTTGCACAATCACCACTGTTTACAAAATGTAATTTACCTCATACCTCATTTGTGCCAAGGATTTTGTTCCGAGTCATGTTCAGTGCAAGAGTAAATTAGATTTTCTTATTAAGTAACGTGTCATAATTGAAAAGGTTTGTTGATAATTTGTTAAAATTTGTGAAAGCTTTTTTAACAATAGACAGGAAAACTTTTGTATACAGGTAATGCATACATTTTGTACATGGTCACGATGGTATACCTGTACCTGGAAATAAAAAATAAAATGAGTGTATAATTACTTTGCAGTCGTCAGTTCAATTTTAACTGGGAATAAAACAAATCTTTTTTAAATAAAAGCCAAGTCCATAGCAGTCATACTTTAACATGTTTAAAATGCATTTTTTTCTGTCAAGAACATACAATCATGACAATGTTGTATCAAATCACTAAATAAAGTTACTGCTATAAACTGATAAACTCTTTTAAAGAACTGGAATTTCAGTGAAATTATTTATATAAGTTATTACTTGATTTAACCTAGAAAGTTTCATTAAATATGTAATTTACAAAAAAATTATCCATAATAGAAGCCTTAAAGGGGCACTGGCTACGAGATATATAAAAATCTAAAGTATGATTTTTATTGTTCAATCCTTAATGAAAGTGAAATAGTGAAATAACAATTTGCTTTTATCAACTAAAATGGTTCAATTTGGTCAAATTAAGCTAATAAACATTGATAATGAATTATTCACTTGCAAGTGAATAATTTGACCTCATTAAATCCTTCTCATGTGAACTCCAATTGAACCCTGTGGAATGAGATAGAATAATGCATGCATTGTCCGTGTATGTTATTTAAAGGAAAAGAATGTCAACATTGAAAGTGAAACATTTTTAGGTAAATAATTTGATTGACTAATTCGATCCACAAAAATCTTTCTTGTAAAGGTAAAAACGACAATAAACATAGATTTTTGATTTATAAAACAAAATTGAACAGACCTATAAAAATCCAACTGCACGAGGTGCTTAATCTATTAATATTTGTTAATGTCTACATCACTAATATGGTCCTATAAGATTAACTCGATAGTTAATTGGATAAAATCTTGGCTAAGATTCTTACGAAACGAAGCTACATCTTATTGAGACCATGTCCTATAAATTCTGTATTTTATACTTTTGGTAGTTTGGAAAAATGTTTTACATTGTTATAAATAAAATATGAGAATTTGAGTAAAATTGGTGAACATGAATTTGGCAGCTAGTGCCCCATTAAGAATGTACTTAGGTGAGGTTTCAATATCATGTCAAATGTTCGAACTCCTTAGTGTTTTTCCATACAATACAAGGTAAAATATTTTGCCCCATAACAACCATTTATTTTTTTCTCATAAGACTTAATAGCTCATGAAAGGTCAATTACCAAAATTTTAGAACATTCTTGATTTTCTTTCTTTTTTTTTGAGACCTAAATAATACCAATGCAAATATAAGGTAGAAGTCCAAGTCAGCCTTTTCCCGCCATATTTTAAATCTCAAATATCTCGAAAAGGAGCTCCATGACCTGTCAATATTTTAAGCTTATTTTTATCCTTAAAGAATGCTCTACCAGCTTATTGTATCAATTTTATATTCTTGATTTATTTATTTTCACTTAACCACACCTAAGTACAACCTTAAACATTTTTGGAGACATTTCCCTGAGGTGTACATGTACATATCAATGGCTTGCAATATATATAGCAGAAGGCATACTAAAACTCATTTTGTTTCGTAATTTCACAGTAAGGATAATATTTCTTATATATGATCAGGAATTTTTCAGTTAACAAAAACATATCTGATTTAAATGATTAAATAACATGTTCATGATGTTGGAAATTTAAAGCTTTTCAAAGATAAGTAATCAACTATTATCAAATTCCTGAAGAAATAGTTTCAGTTGCCTTGGAGATTTTATTTTCAATTTGAATGTTATTATTACACGCTGGGTACATATCTCTGTTACATGTTTAATTGAAAAAAAAAAAGTATTTTAAAGGACCATTATTACAATGTACATGTTGTTAATCTAAAATCTAATTGTCATGGACTGGTGTTTGTCAATACATCATTTGCACAGAGAATATATTTATAAAATCATTAATGCATTTAATTATAAAAAAACATTGATTGGTGATTGATGTTAAATACCACTTTCAAAATGATTATTCATTGTTATTGGCTTTATCTTGATGGTCAAGTTTTAATTGATGGAAATTGAAATTGAATATACATATAAAGTTTAAAAATAGTTGGCCATGAACAATAATAGTGTGGCAAAAACAATATTCTAATTGCCCTATATGCTAGACATACCAATACAAAATGGAATTCATTCTCAACACATTGCATATTACAACATACACACAGACGCATTTCTCTTGGTATATCAGAGAAGCAACCAACTTCAACATTTAGTTTCAATGTACCACTTCATAGTTTTGTAAGAATGTTAATCTTATTAATGTATCTAAAATAATTTTCAAGACAAAAATCAAACTTAATACTTCTATACACACTTAATTTCTCACAGTCACATATATCTGCTGACCATTTTTGTAGATATTGGTCTTTAATGCGTGTCTTTATATATAACATCAAACAAATATATCAATATTATTCTGATCAATCCAAATTGAGTATGCATGTTTATTCAGATTCAATAGTTTATTATGCATTTGTTATATAGACCAGGGATGATTCAAGTACAACGCAGAGTCAAAGTTTGATTAAAAAAGAAGGACAAACAGAATTGAGATAGTTTTATTGTCCATCATTTGACATAATGACAAAAACGTCTGCTTACCTTAAAGTTAAGTAATTCAAAATAAAAAATTTTGTTACTGTAAATTCACTGAGTGAATCTATTTGACCTTGAGAATCAGTTTGTTGATATCTCAATGGTGTACAGTGCAGTGGCTGATTCAGAAATTTTCATAAGGGAGATTCCTAAAAAACAAATCAACCAAATCTCCCCCTCTAAATCCCCCTCTGAAATGAGCCACAAATCAATTCATTCAAACTTAAAAGATAGTACCTGGGAAGTTTTGTGTAAAAGCAAGTAAAAACAGCTTCTGAATTTACAATGATATATTAGTGACTACTACAATGTACATGACATTTGTTGAATATTTTTTGTTTGTTTCAAAATTCAAATAGGTAACACATTTTTTACAAAATGATCAATTTCAAGTTTTGGGTAAAGACTGCACAAACACATTTATTTTTGGTTGGCCTTACTATTAAACTTTAAAACGAAATGAGATGGATTAATTGTAACGGGTATCTGAAGATTTTCTTCAAAACCTATCTTTTTTACTGATTTTAAATAGTATTATATCTATTTTTATTAATGTATTTTGATGAAAAAGGTACATGTAATACCAGCCAGGCATTTGTCAGGGTCAGATGTCATATCCAACTTAATGCAACAGACCCAAATGCTTTATCATTTAGTTTCTTAGTTTTCTTGATGACCTGAAAACGAAATAAGTTAAAAATGGCGACCGAAAAATCCTGATCTTAATGAAATGACCGAAATTATTACTGTAAAAAAAAAAAAAAAAAGACCGAAATCCCAACAAATCATTTCGGACTTTTGAGTTTCCAAATCAGTCATGACTGGCATATATGACCGTTTCCGGACCCTTGATTTTCTTTAGTAAATGAATTTTAATTTTAAGATTCTAAGCTAAAGGCATTGACTCACAGGGACTTGGTTAATCAATGTTTTTATACGACCGCAAAAATTTTAATTTTTTGGTCGTATATTGCTATCACGTTGGCGTTGTCGTCTGCGTCGTCGTCGTCGTCGTCCAATACTTTTAGTTTTCGCACTCTAACTTTAGTAAAAGTGAATAGAAATCAATGAAATTTTAACACAAGGTTTATGACCACAAAAGGAAGGTTGGGATTGATTTTGGGAGTTTTGGTCTCAACATTTTAGGAATTAGGGGCCAAAAAGGGCCCAAATAAGCATTTTCTTGGTTTTCGAACTATAACTTTAGTTTAAGTAAATAGAAATCTATGAAATTTTGACACAAGGTTTATGACCACAAAAGGACAGTTGGGACTGATTTTGGGAGGTTTGGTTCCAACAGTTTAGGAATTAAGGGCCAAAAAGGGCCCAAATAAGCATTATTCTTGGTTTTCGCACAATAACTTTAGTATAAGTAAATAGAAATCAATGAAATTTAAACACAAGGTTTATGACCACAAAAGGAAGGTTGGGATTGATTTTTGGAGTTTTGGTCCCAACAGTTTAGGAATAAGGGGCCCAAAGGGTCCAAAATTGAACTTTGTGTGATTTCATCAAAAATTGAATAATTGGGGTTCTTTGATATACCGAACCTAACTATGTATGTAGATTCTTAATTTTTAGTCCCGTTTTCAAATTGGTCTACATTAAGGTCCAAAGGGTCCAAAATTAAACTTAGTTTGATTTTAACAAAAATTGAATCCTTGGGGTTCTTTGATATGCTGAATTTAAAAATGTACTTAGATTTTTAATTATTGGCCTAGTTTTCAAGTTGTTCCAAATGGGGGTCCAAAATTAAACTTTGTTTGATGTCATCAAAAATTGAATAAATGGGTTCTTTGATATGCCAAATCTAACTGTGTATGTAAATTCTTAATTTTTGGTCCAGTTTTCAAATTGGTCTACATTAAGGTCCAAAGGGTCCAAAATTAAACTAAGTTTGATTTTAACAAAAATTAAATTCTTGGGCTTATTTGATATGCTTTATCTAAACATGTACTTTGATTTTTGATTATGGGCCCAGTTTTCAAGTTGGTCCAAATCAGGATTCCATATCAAGTATTGTGCAATAGCAAAAAATATTCAATTGCACAGTATTGCACAATAGCAAGAAATATCTAATTGCACAATATTGTGCAATAGCAATTAATTTTCAATTGGAGTTATCTTTCTTTGTATAGAATAGTAGTTGATCATATATGTTGGAAATTTGCCAGACATGACTATGATGTCATTTTCTATTTTTATTTGCCAATAACTTTATGTAAATGACTTCATTGGAAATTTGCCAATATAAAATGTTGCTGGTGAAGCTTTTTTCCCTTATCTTATCTAAAATGTTTTTAGATAATGTATGTTGGACATTTGCCAGACATGACTATGATGTCATTTTCTATTTTTATTTGCCAATAACTTTATGTAAATAACTTCATTGGAAATTTGCCAATATAAAATGTTTCTGATGAAGTTTTTTTTATTGTTTTATACAATAAACAATTTATATTCACTTTTACTACCAACCAATCTTTACCATTCAGTGATAACAAGCACTTTATTTTACATTTTAATATTTTATGATGTATTTAAAAGAGTAGTTATTGTTGCAAACTCCATTAGAAATTTGAATTGATATCAGTTTTCAACAGCATAGTGAATTGCTCAAAGGCAAAACAAAAATTTTAAGTTCATTAGACCACATTCATTCTGTATCAGAAACCTATGCTGTGTCAACTATTTAATTTTAGATTTAAATAAGTTTGAAGAAGAAATCTTTAATTGATTTGTAAAATCCTGACATTTGTTTTGTGTAAAAAAAACCAATGTAATGTCAAAAATTTGATCACAATCCAAATTCAGAGCTGTATCACGCTTGAATGTTTTGTCCATACTTGCCCCAACTGTTCAGGGTTCGACCTCTGCAGTTGTATAAAGCTGCGCCCTGCGGAGCACCTGGTTTATATTATGTATTTGACGATGCCATTGATATTTCTTTGTTTTCTAGCAATGTGCACTTTACTATCAATATCAGTATACAGATATGGATAGTAAAGTGCACATTGCTAGAAAACAAAGAAATATCGATGGCATCGTCAAATACGTTAATAAAGTACATGTAATACAAATAGACAGGAAATACTAAAAAAAATATAAAAAACATTGATTAACAAAATTTTAATCTGCTAACCGAGTCCCTGTGCATTTACTATGGTAAATAAATAACAGAGTGTGTGAATGGAACAAAATTTTCTAAAACTGTGTCCAAATAACTTTACAGCTTTTGATTTTTCTGAATTGTTTACTCTTTTGAAGCAGTGATCCAAAGAAGCAGTTATAATCTCAAAAGAGTGAAGTTCTCTGAAATGTTTGTTTGAATGATGGGTACTATAGGAGTAAGCACTCTTTATAAAATTACTTTTAATCTAGAACATGTCTAATTTAAGTGTACATCAAACTGGAGGGTTTTCTGTTATTTTGACATTTTATCTTATTTATGAGTACTTCATTGCTTTATCTTGTTTATAACTCAATGTTTTTATTGGGGTTGAAACATGTCAAACATTTTAAATTGTTGAAATTATAACAAAATTGGGTCTATTTAGAATTCTGCTATCAAATTGTTTTGATTCAAGTAGACGAATTAAAGGGAATTATGTTTTTCAGTTAAATTTGTAATAAATTTTGTTATGGATTGACAACTATAACTTATCTGTCCAAATAAGACAATAGAAGTCTGAAAAACCTACAAATAAAATTTTGGTTTTGGAAGCAATGTCATGAATGTGGTAGAAAACATTAGAGGCCACTTTTGGTTAATAGTTATACAAGCAATGTGATGTTAAATTTTGTGAAGTGAAATTTCAATTTTGAACAAATTTGTTCCCAATCTGTGGAACATGTACTAATAATTCAGTCCCTCCCCATAAGTGACTCCCAATAACTAGAGACTACAAATAAAAAAGTATCAGGATGGGTGCTATCTGTTTCTGTACTCATTCAAAACAGATCTTGTCTTTTATGATATGGATATAGGAACAATAATAGATCCATAAGGGGGGTCCTGGTCCCCGTACCACTTTATCTGCCTCGAGCTCTGTCATAACTTTAATTGCATGTAGTTTTAATCATCAGTGATATTGTTACAAACAATTATCTCTGATGAATGATATCCAACAAAAAAAAATAAAAAGTAAATATTCAAGTTTGTTTTTATCTTGTATGTAAAAGAAGTATTGAGTTTATCAACAAATGAAATATGTCGGTCAAAGTGAAATATAAATGTTATTAATAAAATTTATATTTTTACAATTTTCTTTTACTTAATTAGTATTTCTTATGTCATTATCGTTTCAATCTCACCATGCACATGTACAACAATGTACAACATAAGAAAAAATTTAAAGAGAAAGAAAACGAATCTTAAATTTCATTTTTTTTTTTAATTCTAAATAAATTTTAAAAGGAAACATTGTTATCATACACACATAACAACTTCTTTCATTGGTTTTTATTGTGTGATTATCCAATCATAGAAACTTGATGTACATGTATTATGGTTTGGCTTCAGTTATAAAGTGTCTGTGCTACATACAATGAACTTTATATGAATTCTATATATATATCCAACAATCATGTTTCTGTCATAATGCAATAATTGAAAATTTTTGTTTTAATGCTTAAGACATTTACAGAATGGATACCTTAAATGGACCATATGGTATATTGACAGTTTTGCCATGATTTAGACTGATAAATTTTCTTTGCAATCATAACACTTGACAATGTTTATCTTAAGATCTGTAATGCGTGGGCGGTAAAAAATATGTCTCTTATGACCCTATTGTATTGATTATGTTCTCCCATTTTACGGAGTTGTATTACCATACTTATTTAGTGAGAATCAAATCAAACCTTCGGAGTCAAGATCTGCTTATAATGGCAAGATAACTAGGATATTTCAATTTATTTATTGTCATACATCAATCAGTCAACAATATTTTTAAAGATCATTATAGATTATGATAGGAGTTTTATGTGTTCTAGAATGGATATTCATTGTCATATTTACTCACTCTTTCAGTATAGTTCATGGAGTAAATGGGTCATATCTTTGTTATAATCATTCATGGCAATATGTAAACAGAAAGTCATGTATTTAAGTTATTCATTTACTTGAAGCGGTAATATAAATTATTCCTCTTCATTGGCAGTCTATCTATTTCTCTGTAATTGTCATCAGTTGCAGTCTGTCTCAGTCTGTCTATTGCTCAGTAATTATCTGTCTGTCTGTCTATCTGTCTGTCTGCCTGTCTGTTATTGTCAGTCAGTCTGTCTATCTAATTGTCATTGTCAGTCTGTCTATCTAATTGTCATTGTCAGTCTGTCTATCTAATTGTCATTGTCAGTCTGTCTATCTCAGCCAGTGTCAATTTGTCTATCTACTTGTCAGTGCCAGTTTGCCTGTCTTTCTCAAAGCCACTGCCAGTCTGCCTGTCTCCCAGTCATTGTCAATCTTTCTCGTCACTGCCAGTATGCTGGTCTCTCAGTCTTCAGTCTCTCAGTCGTTGTAAATCTGTCTCTTTCTTAGTCACTGCCAGTCTGCCTGTCTCTCAGTTGTAAATATATCTCTCTCTAAGTCGCTGCCAGTCTGCCTGTCTCTCAGTCATTGTAAATCTGTCTTTCTCTAAGTCACTCCAGTCTGCCTGTCTCAATTTTTGTCAATCTGTCTCTCTCTAAGTCATTGTCAGTCTTCCTATCTCTCAATTGTTGTCAATCTATCTTTCTCTAAGTCACTGTCGGTCTGTCTGTCTCTCAATTGTTGTCAATCTATCTTTCTCTAAGTCACTGTCAGTCTGTCTGTCTCTCAATTGTTGTCAATCTATCTTTCTCTAAGTCTTAATTATTCTCTCTGTCTCTTAGTCATTTTACAGTCTAGACAAACATTTTTGTGTTTCTTTGATTTTTTTGGGATCAGTATGGCAAGCTATTAGTACCTTGTAGCTTCTAGTTATTAAATATACTAAATATTTTGGGAAACATATTTGATTTTCCTTCGTTTGTTTCCCCTTTTGAATTTTCCTTGGAGTTTTGTATTTATGTTATTCACTATATATTCAATTTGCTGAACAATCAAGAGTCAAGGATCTAGTTTCAAATGTGAGAAATGAAAAACAGACCTTCTTAAGACCAATTGATTTTATTGTGTGGGTGTCCATTACATACAATGCAAATACAATTATCTTCTTTTGACATCTATTTTGTTTTTTGTTTGTTGTCTCTTTATATTGTGTGTTGATTACATGATAGAATATGGTATATAGTAAAAGATGGGGATTTCTGAATTTGATTATAATCTGTGATGCTATGAATTTTCCTTAGACTATGAGCGCATTTGTTTCTAACCTAAACGATGTAAACGATTACGCGCGTAGTCGTTTAATCCATTTGTTTCTTACAGTTTTTGGTCAACGTTGACATCGTTCACATAAACGATGTACGCGCAAAATAGTCGCGTAGTCGTTGATCGTTTATCGTTGAGACGTGTAAACGATAAATTTGTTTCTGCATCTGTCGTTTAAATGATTACGAGCACGTGTTGTTTTCATAAAGTCCTGGTTATTTATTTCCCGCACTTTTACCTGTTTGTTTACAGTGCGTGAGTGTAATCTATTTCTGTCTGACTACGCGGGGTCGATAAAGTTTATTAAACAATGTATTTGTTTCTAGCAGCTTAACGTTTACTAAACGATAGTCATCGATGACAAAATTTCGGGTTAGAAACAAATGCACTCTTATATTACATATGTAAGAAAATAGATTACAGCTGTAATTTAAAGTGCTTTACATTTCTATAGAAAAACTTTTGTTGCTTTAATTTTAAAATTATGTCTACAAATGCTGTATTGGTTTTGCTCATTGTTGAAGGCTGTACAGTGACCTAAAGTTGCCTACTTCATAATTTGGTCTCTGGTGGACAGTTGTCTCATTGGTAATTATATATATAATCATACCACTTATTTTTATAAAGAACATCTACTAGCACAGTCATTTTACTCCTCCTTCTGAAGGGAAAACAGTTTGTTTAGCTTTTAACAAAAATTATAGATGTATTGAGGCGACTTACATAGGCAATTACCAATAACTTTTTTTTCTGGGGAAAAGAAGGCTGTGTAGATTTTGGTTAGTAAAAAGAAGGGAGACTTATTTACGGTAGGTAAAATTAAAATAGAAGTGAGGCTAAAGGTTTATAATTGATTCTACAGTTGTTTTTAAAGATGAAGTTACACTGTGTGAGGATGACCCAAGGTCAATTGGCCAAAAATAAATTACAGCTTTTGCTTATCATGCACACCACTGCATTGAGGTCCACTTAGTCAGAGAGAAATTTTTGTTGGTTTGCTGTATTTCTAAAAACATCATCAGAGCAATTGAATTGGCTCCTGATGTTTTCTAACAATTGGTTCCAACAAAAAGATATTGATGTTTTCCAATAAGAGTTGTTTTAAGTAATATATTCCAATACCTCTGTAGATTTTCATAAGAAGATTACCGCAGACATCAAAAACAAAGATCTTTTTTGCAATGTCAAAGATACCAATATAATACTATTATGGATTTGTAAATGTATCTCAGAAATCTGTCTAATACAGATAAATATAGAATAACCATTGATTTTTTTGGCTCAACTCTAGAAAATCTTGATAGCTTATAATATATATAACTCATACACAGGTGTTAATTATTACTATGAATTATCAGTAATTAATATACCAAAGTTCTTATATGTGAAAAGCGGAAATTACACATTAAGAATGAGAATATAATAGCTATGTTGATGACTTGATCAGACAAACATCACACAAGTGTTGTTAACCTACTGTAACTATTATATATTGAACTTTTTTTTTGAAAAGTCTCATTTATAATTTATTAATTAATGAGAAAGTCAGGCATGCAAAAATTTTGCAATTTGTTGTGTTGTTAGGGTTGAAAGATTCGGGCTCTCAGGTGTGAACAAGATGTTTGTTTGTAATAAAACTTCAGTTGTTAATTTACACACTTAAAAAACATTACCATTTTGTTTTTTCCAATTTTACGTAAAACTAATTTGTTTGGAAAAATAAAAAAATGAAAGCAATTGTTTTCATAACATTTGAAGTGTGAGGTATGACATGTATGAATAGAGATCAGCTCTGGTTTTTTTTATAACGGTACAATATATGAATAAGGAGATGTGGTATAAAGGCCTATGAGACATCTAAAGGTCACCATACAGCGTTTAACAAGGACTTAATCCGATACTGTTTAGACATTTGCATGTCAAATAGCCCTAATAAATAAAAAAAAAACTTAACTAGAAGAACAATGTCCTTATTTGACAAAAAATTTTAAAAGATAAAAAAATAGGACAGACATGAACCATTATGCACCAGAATGTTTGAATTTTGTTTTTATTTTTTCTAGGATCTGGGTATACAAGTTAAAGATTTGAATGAAACAGCATTACGATGGCTTGAGATTGCATTCGCAACAAACCTAAGCCTGCCATTAGAAAATGTGGTCACTCAGAAAGTTGGAGTAAGTATGTTATGCAACAAAAACTAGCCATATCAAATAGCTTTATTAAAATAGTGAATTATAAGTCAATACGAATTAAATCATATTCTAAAGCATGATGAGCTATTTAAATGTTTGAAGATAACATAGATATAAGAAGATGTGGTATGAGTGCCAATGAAACAACTCTCCATCCAAGTCACAATTCGTAAAAGTAAACCATTATAGGTCAAAGTACGTTCTTCAACACATAGCCTTGGCTGACACCGAACAGCAAGCTGTAAAGGGCCCAAAAATAACTAGTGTGAAACCATTCAAATGGGAAAACCAACCGTCTTATCTATATTAAAAATGAGAACTAGAAACATGCTTGCTTTATGCTATGTGAGTGAATTTGTCTTGTGATTTCAGTAGCTCTACCTGAGCAGCTTCAATGGTTTTAACACCTAATTTTTGTTAAAAGGCTCTTAAAAAATTAGGATTTTCTTCCATATCTAAAACTCTTTCAAGATAATTGAACAAGTATCATTTAGGATGTAACTATGGAAATGTTATTTTAATTACTCAGTCAAAGATTCCAAATTATACTTTTACAAAAAGTAAAAATATGAGAAAGGATTTGATAAAGGGGGATGTAGAATAGAGTGTTGGAAAACAATGACTTCAAAAGGCTATTATAAGGTCATGGGTTTGTCACTGTAGAAGGTTTTAGAGTCGTGGGCAGATATGAAGTTATTACATGAAATGATTGTTTGGTCAACCTGGATGCAGTGACACCACTGCTTATTATTTTTGACAAGGACATGTTTGGTTTTTGTCAAGCCTGCAACTTTTGTTGCAGAAAGGTCGACATAGGGATAGTGATCCAGCGGCGGCGGCGTTAGCTCACTTCTTAAAAGCTTTATATTTTAGAAGGTGGAAGACCTGGATGCTTCATACTTTGTATATAGATGCTTCATGTTACAAAGTTTCTGTCAGTCACATGTCCAATGCCCTTGACCTTATTTTCATGGTTCAGTGACCACTTGAAAAAAAAGTTCAAATTTTTTGTAATGTTGAATTCTCTCTTGTTATAAGTAATAGGATAACTATATTTGATATGTGCGTACCTTGCAAGGTCGTCATGTCTGTCAGACAGTTTTCACTTGACCACGACCTCATTTCATGGATCAGTGAACACAGTTAAGTTTTGGTGGTCAAGTCCATATCTCAGATACTATAAGCAATAGGGCTAGTATATTCGGTGTATGGAAGGACTGTACGGTGTACATGTCCAACTGGCAGGTGTCATCTGACCTTGACCTCATTTTCATGGTTCAGTGGTTATAGTTAAATTTTTGTGTTTTGGTCTGTTTTTCTCATACTATATGCAATAGGTCTACTATATTTGTTGTATGGAATGATTGTAAGGTGTACATGTCTAGCAGGCAGATGTCATGTGACCTTGACCTCATTTTCATGGTTTAGTGGTCAAAGTTAAGTTTTTGAGTTTTGGTCTTTTTATCTAATACTATATGCCATAGGTCAACTATATTTGGTGTATGGAAATATTTTATGATCTTTATGTCAGTCGCCGAGGTTTTATTTGACCGTGACCTCATTTTCACGGTTCATTGCATTTTGTATTTTGGTCTATTTTTCTTAAACTATAAGTAATGGGTCAAATATATATGTTGCATAGATGCATTGTTAGCTGTACATGTCTGCCTGGCATGGTTCATCTGACCTTGACCTCATTTTCAAGGTTCATTGGTCTTTGTTTAGTTATCTTGTTTAATGTTAAGTTTATGTGACAGTTGTAATAAAGCTTAGCTTTATACTTAGGACTATCAACATAATATCAATAATTAGTATAGAAGGCGAGACATTTCAACGTGTGCACTCTTGTGTTACATTTAAAGAAGTAATTTTTTTGTTTATTTTTTTTTTAGTACCATGGAAATACTGTAGAGATGTTTTTCGTCAGATATGGACGTCCAGTGACCACATTTAGTATTGAAGATTTGATCCCAGTCAAAGAAATCATCAGTCTCAGGCTGTTGCACACACTTCAACAGACCCTACCATTCTTAAACATTACCAATATAAGACCACAAGTAAGTCAATACTTTACCCATGTTATTATGAAGGATTCTTGTGTATTAGTTTTGCATATGCACTGAAAGAGTTATTTTTGCATCCAAATGTTTGTTGTACTTATAATACTTTTAATATCTTACTTTTATTATCTTGACTGCTCAGCAATTCCATCTTTCAAATTGTAAATCTGTATCTCTTAGGAGAGGAAAAAGATTTCTTTTGGTTTCAGGATCATTTGGTCCAAGGTCAAGGTCACAAGAATCATAAACAGTCACAAATAATTGATTTGTAATTTTGTTTTTGAAAGAAACATCTTAACCTTATCAAAGTGCTAATCTAATGAATTAACACCTCAAAACTGCTAAATATCAGCCGCAATCTGGGAGTATATATCAGAATTTTTATTTCTAAACTAATTTGCTTTAAAATGTTCATAGGTGTTTATACCTACAATTAATTTGGTAAGTTTTTGTTTATGAATATATATAGAACAAGGGAAGAGGAACTAATATTTTTCCGAAAGGCCAAAATTAAAATGATTATTTGCCATAGTCAAACGAACCTAGCAAACAACGTTATACATGTTATATAAACGATATTGTTTGGTTTTATTTCAACTGCAGGTTTTTTTTTGGCTAATCTCTAATAATTTTGCTAAAAGTTTTGATACATGGAGATAGTTTTAAAGCACTTTTTGATCATGTTTAATTTCAGGTTGGAGTTATGGGGTTTCATTCTATAGATTTGGATTTTTCAAAAGTTTTATTAAGATTTGTTTTCTTCTTCATATCTATTAATTCCTAATTGATATTATAAATTTTTTTTAATTCAACATTTTTAAATTTAAGGACTGCCCCGTTGATCTATTATTTCATTCTTTAGTTTTACAAATTTATTGATTGAATTAAAGAGCATTGTAAAAACAAATGTTTCAGGCACTCTTAGTCGATTCTGCTGCTTCTTTTGGGTATAATGGCAAAGAGTTTTAATTTTGGCCTTTCAATTCTTGGATGGGATATGGTAACACCTATTGTTTATGTTAATTTTCACAATGCAATAGTAGTTCAGTCATGGTGAAAATCAAATATATTTTTACAAAAAATGCTAACATTTATTCAGAATTTGTATCAAAAGCTGTTGTTCTGTCATTTGGGTGCATGTGACAGAATTTACAATAAAAAAAATGTAAGAATTTATATTTATATTTTTATATGTATAGATAACTTGATCATATAGTCCTTGCATGAAGCTAAAAATTACATTATTTAACAATATGTCAGGGTTAGTATAAGGATCATGACGACATGGTGATGGTTTTTTTCGGTATTTTTTTTTCATTTCAACATTTGTTAGTATTTATTTCTAATTTTATGGTTGCTGTTCAAATTTACTTGTTGCATGAAACATACACAAACATGAGAAAATTAGGAACTTTTGCCCAAGATGTTTGGAAATATATTAGTCCAAATAAATATGATTTCTTGAAAGTTTCTTTTTTCTGTGATGCTTTCCTACTACAGGAAGGCGTCACTGAAAAAAAAATTAAAATAGCCTTTTAAAGACGTCATAATGACTAAGGAAGGCGTCACAGACAAAAACAAAAAAAACTTTCAAGATTTTTCATAATTATTTGGACTAGAAATATATATATTGTAAATTCAGATTTTTTTTGCCATGTGCTTATTATCATGATTAATATGAAACATTGGTATATCATGATATACTTTGAAAAAAATATATAACCTCTCATTTGAATTCTGATAGTATTTGTACAGATCTAGCATTTTCTGAAATAACAATAATTGTTTTTCACATTTTTGTCCATTGTTCATAAATTATAGTAATAAAAAAAAAACTAGTATTTTATTGAAGTATTTGACATATACATAGGAGATACTTTAATTAAAAAAATTACAGAATGGGTGTTCACCTCTTAAATGAGCTGGATAAAGAATATATTGCTTGTTTTGAGTTTATATTTTTAAGTATCTAGAACAAGTATGAGTCATTACTTTCTATTTGATACTACTGTATGC
Organism: Mytilus edulis; assembly: GCF_963676685.1. NCBI lineage: Eukaryota > Metazoa > Mollusca > Bivalvia > Mytilida > Mytilidae > Mytilus > Mytilus edulis. The sequence continues at coordinate 40,638,475 of NC_092350.1, forward strand.
CTGTGCGTAAACTTTTCTGGTTACCAATTACTAAAAACCAACTTATTTTCAAAAGTGATCTATTTTTTTGAGTTGAAAAATAATGCAAAGATAAATCGTGAATATGTGAAACTTGGATCTCCTCTTATTTATCTTCATCAAGTAAATTTTAGAATTGTGAAATTAAATTGCTGTGAATTCGGTTAGAAAGGGCTAAACACGAAAAAAATTTCCACTAATATAATTTGGTTTACAGTAATACAGCAAGTAGGGGATTACACTAGTGGAGGGATGACATTCTACACATGACACACAGTCTTATATTATTGATCCATCACATTGATAATACGTCATTCATTGCAAGCAGTTTGTGGTGTGAACATCACCTGGACATTTGAATTCTGTTTAATGAATTTATAAACATAAACAGAAATATACAGAAATAAATAAATTTGGTGTATTTACTGTTTTCTTATTGGTTAAAATTATTAGTTTTATTTTCAATGTTGTCAATTTTGATGGCGACATGCCCACTCTGACGTTGTGTATTCATACGCCAACATGTGTGTTCGTTGTTGTTGTTAATATAAATAATATAAAAAGTTCTTTAAGCCTTGTTTTTGATAGAAATTTATTTATAATGAATGGCAATAATTTATTTTGATTTTATTGAACCATAAAACTAATTTTTGACTCTTCACATTTTACATTGCAATGTGAAGAGTCAAAAATTAGTTTTATGGTTCAATAAATTCAAAATAGATGATAGCCATTCATTAAGTAACATTAATACGATATACATACATATATATACATAATAAATGATTTGGTAGTTGTCATTATTTGCTACGAATATTATGAGTTATCTTGGTGTAATTGGTGTACATTTCGATGTGTTTTACTTGTGTAAACTAATGAAATATTAACAAAAATGTGTCCCTTTGGTTATTTGACAGAGTTCTAATAAACATGCCTCCCATTACAGCACATGCTCTATAATAAATTTTAAAAAATGAAGAGAAAAATACATTAAATATTCTATGTAAAAGTGATTTTCGATCATCAATAATTCTTTCTATGTGAAAACTTGATGTATTTTCTATGAGAATATTTGATGTTAAAACATGAACAAATTGATCTTCAAAATTCTAAATAGCCAAAGTGAAGTTAAAATTGTACCATGTGACCTGAAATTGGTCAGAAAGGCAAGATTATTGTTAACATGGATTCCAATCGATAGGCTTGTATCAATCTCATTAAAAAAAAACACCAGCAAAGACATACTGTTTTGTAGTTGGAGTTTGTAAAATTTCAAAGCAAGATGATTGCTAATAGAACCTGCTTTTTATACGACTGCAAAAAATTTTTTGCTTTGTATAATGTTATCATGTTGTCATCGTCTGCGTAGTCGTTCGAAGAAGATGCATGGTTTCCATAGAATAACTTTAGTATAAGTAAATAGAAATCAATAAAATTTTAACACAATGTTTATAACCAAAAAAGGAAGGTTGGGATTGTTTTTGGGGGTCGTGGTCCGAAAGGTTTAGGAATTTGGGACCAAATAATCATTTTTATACGACCGCAAATTTTGAAAAAATTTTCGTCGTATATTGCTATCACGTTGGCCTCGGCGTCGTCGTCGTCGTCGTCGTCCGGCGTCCGAAAACTTTTAGTTTTCGCACTCTAACTTTAGTAAAAGTGAATGGAAATCTATGAAATTTTAACACAAGGTTTATGACCACATAAGGAAGGTTGGTATTGATTTTGGGAGTTTTGGTCCCAACATTTTAGGAATTAGGGGCCAAAAAGGGCCCAAATAAGCATTTTCGTGGTTTTCGCACTATAACTTTAGTTTAAGTTAATAGAAATCTATGAAATTTTGACACAAGGTTTATGACCACAAAAGAACGGTTGGTATTGATTTTGGGAGTTTTGGTCTCAACAGTTTAGGAATTAGGGGCCAAAAAAGGGCCAAAATAAGCATTATTCTTGGTTTTCGCACAATAACATTAGTTTAAGTAAATAGAAATCAATGAAATTTAAACACAATGTAAATGACTACAAAAGGAAGGTTGGTATTGATTTTGGGAGTTTAGGTCCCAACAGTTTAGGAATTAGGGGCCAAAAAGGGACCCAAATAAGCATTTTTCTTGGTTTTCGCACCATAACGTTAGTATAAGTAAATAGAAATCTATGAAATTTAAACACAAGGTTTAAGACCATAAAAGAAAGGTTGGGTTTGATTTTGGGAGTTTTGGTCCCAACATAATAAGGGGCCCAAAGGGTCCAAAATTAAACTTTTGTTTGATTTCATCAAAATTGAATAATTGGGGTTCTTTGATATGCTGAATCTAACTGTCATGACTGTGTATGTAGATTCTTAACTTTTGGTCCCGTTTTCAAATTGGTCTACATTAAGGTCCAAAGGGTCCAAAATTAAACTTAGTTTGATTTTGACAAAAAATGAATCAGTTAGGTTCTTTGATATGCTGAATCTAAAAATGTACTTAGATTCTTGATTATTGGCCCAGTTTTCAAGTTGGTCCAAATCGGGGTCCAAAATTAAACTTTGTTTGATTTCATCAAAAATTGAATAAATGGGGTTCTTTGATATACCAAATCTAACTGTGTATGTAGATTCTTCATTTTTGGTCCTGTTTTCAAATTGGTCTACACTAAAGTCCAAAGGGTCCAAAATTAAACTTAGTCTGATTTTAACAAAAATTGAAATCTTGAAGTTCTTTGATATGCTGAATCCAAAAATGTACTTAGATTTTTTATTATGGGCCCAGTTTTCAAGTTGGTCCAAATCAGGATCTAAAATTATTATATTAAGTATTGTGCAATAGCAAGTCTTTTCAATTGCACAGTATTGCGCAATGGCAAGAAATATCTAATTGCACAATATTGTGAAATATCAAAAAAAAAATTTAATTAGAGTTATCTTTCTTTGTCCAGAATAGTAAGCAAGAAATATCTAATTGCAAAATATTGTTCAATAGCAAGATTTTTTTTTAATTGGAGTTATCTTTCTTTGTCCAGAATCAACTTAAATCTTTGTTATATACAATATACAATGTATATTCACTTTTTACTACCAACTGATAAATTAAAATAATCTTTACCATTCAGTGATAACAAGCAGTTTTTTTACATCTTAATATTTTATGATGTATTTAAATGAGTAGTTATTGTTGCAAACTCCATTAGAAATTTTCATTGAGATTAGTTTTGGAATAAGGGAAAGGGGGATGTGATTAAAAAAATTGGGTTCAATTTTTCTCATTTGAAATTTCATAAATAAAAAAGAAAATTTCTTCAAACATTTTTTTGAGAGGATTAATATTCAACAGCATAGTGAATTGCTCTAAGAGAAACAAAAATTTTAAGTTCATTAGAACACATTCATTCTGTGTCAGAAACCTATGCTGTGTCAACTATTTAATCACAATCCAAATTTAGAGCTGAATCCAGCTTGAATGTTGTGTCCATACTTGCCCTAACCGTTCAGGGTTCAACCTCTGCGGTCGTATAAAGCTACGCCCTGCGGAGCATCTGGTTGTAGTTTCCAGTCAATGACTTGTGTTTAAGTGTATAAATCTCTCTGAAATGATACCACAAGTTTCCATACTACAAAGGGATGGTTATGGGGGTTATACGGCTCAAATCATTTAGCAATTAGGGGCGAAATGGGGGAAAACAAGAGTTTTTCTGGTGAAAGGACAATTTAGACAATTTAAAAGCAGTGTAAGGGAGGTAATCCAATTCCATTTAAAGAATACTGTTATATATATGTTTGAATTCCTCCCTTGCACTGCTTGAAAATGATGTATTAAGAAATTATGATTGTCTTGAGATGATTAGCTGTAAAATTATTTTTAGAAGTTACTATTAATTAATATTAATTTATACCATAACTGTATGTCATTTTATGATGTATTTAAATGAGTAGCTATTGTTGCAAACTCTATTAGATTTTTTTTAGATTATTTTTGGAATAAGGGAAAGGGGGGAGGTGAACAAAAATTGGGGTTGGGGGGGTGGTGGGGTAAATAATTAAATCACAATCCAAATTCAGAGCTGTATCCAGCTTGAATGTTGTGTCCATATACTTGCCCCAACTGTTCAGGGTTCGACCTCTGTGGTCGTATAAAGCTGCGCCCTGCAGGGCATCTTGTTATAAACTTTAAAGATCTTGATAATTGATCAAATTTCAACATAAAAACTCTTTAACTAATTCAAAACAGAGGAGAGCTGATGATGATCTAATCATTTTTAATTTTTAAGCAGATTTGACTAGATATTAGGGCTTGTTCCCCTGATCAGCCATTCTAAATTAATATAATTAATGCCCCAAAAAAACAATAAAAGACTATAAGGATTAAAATCAATTTGTTACAAGTTTGAAATTTTTTTACTTAGCAAAATTTTTTACTTTGAGGGAATTAATGAAATGTCGAAACTTCATAACGCAGGAAAGTTTGATTTAAAACAGTGATTTCATTATGTTTGTTTTTGTTGCGCTTTGATGAAGTTAAAAACTGTAACTTTGGTGTGCTGTTTCCATCAGAGGCAGTGTCAACATTATGTAGTAGTTTGTGATTACCAGTACATCCTAAGGGAAACAACTTACTACTACAAAAAAGAAATGCATATCTCTGTATCAACAGTTGATTACAATATCATTTTCTTTAGCACTTTTATTTGTGATAGCTTTCATGTTATTATTGTCCCCTGTACACTCTTGTTTTCTTTTCTTGTCGGAATTTTCTGGATTTGGAATGCTATTCTATCAATCCTCATTTTAAGAATTGGTAAAACCTCTTGTTCCAGTTTTTAAAGCAATTGCTTTTATGCTATCGCGTATGGCCATCTTTGTGACCCAGATCAGAGACTCCGCCCATATCAAGCCATAGTATTTTGTTAAACAGGCTCCTGGTCTGTCATTCTTTAACACCTATGTATGTTTTCTAATGCAATACATAGCTTGAAACTTTAAAAAAACGTTAGTGGATTTAAGAAGTTTCAGAATATGTTCTTGTAGATGTATTTTTGTATTTAAAGGGTCAACCGTTTGACTATCAAATAACATAGAAGTCCGAGTGAAAAAAAGTACATTTTTATAACTGCGATTCCGTTTTCCGCCGTTCGTACGATGTTTCAACAAAATATGGATTCATTTCAGTTGTTGATTTAGTATTGAAAATTTAACTGAATTATCTCCTATTAAATACGGTTTTATATGTTTAATTTGTGTTTCTTTAAGAGGTCAGGTGCTCTTGTTCATTCATAAAATTATCGTTCATTCATACATTTATCGTAAAATCAAAATCACTACACAGGTTAATGTGTAGTGTCAAATGATTACCTGTAATCTAAAAATAGACAAACTTTGTTTGCGCAAATAATTTAGCGGAACGAAACCCTTGTTGAAAACAAATAACAATAAGTTCGTTTTCCTTTTCTGTCAAACTCCGTAATATTTATCGATCACCTTACTAATGAAATGGACCCGTCCAAACGTAGTAGATGCCAAGTCGGTCCAGATGAAGAGATATTTCAATTTGGAATTTTCTAGTTACATAGATTGAAAAAAAGTACGTCTTTCTAAATATCATGATCAAAACTGGGAATGCATAACAAATGTCAGATGAAACCATTATCCTCGTCTTTTCAGTGAACAAGTCTACTACGTTTGTTGACACTCGACGGTCCACCGTGTTAGCAATTTTATTTCACATGTTTTCGAAATATTGAAGATCATTTTTCGCAATGTTTCCTGAAAATTGATAAATGTCAAAGCAACGTAGAGCTGTTTGTTCTTGTTCGTATAATAAAATTGAGAATGGAAATGGGGAATGTGTCAAAGAGACAACAACCCGACCATAGAAAAACATACAACAGCAGAAGGTCACCAACAGGTCTTCAATGCAGCGAAAAATTCCCGCACCCGGAGGCGTCCTTCAACTGGCCCTAAACAATACATCAGTGATAACGATTTAATGTCATGTTTGTCTGTGATGACCCCCCCCCCCCCCCCTTTTCCGGAATTGCATGAGAATTATAGTTATTTCGTACCCACATGCACTTGTTTCTATCCATAGGAAGGTCGGCTATCTATATAAAACTATTTTGGATAGAAACAAGTGCCTGTGCTCGTACCGCATCAGAAGGACATACATGTATATCAACTGAGCAATAATGTTTGGAACTTAGTTTTAAAAATGATGACAAAGTACCATTATGAAAATATTTTTATTAAGCTGAAATATATATTTATTCTTTACATGTTTATGTCTTGTAAGATATTTTATTTCTTTCCCGTTTTTTAACATTTGCGTCTGGAAAGTTGAAATGTTTTAACTTAATCATTTGTGTTAATGGTTGAATATAAATTGATAATGAAAATTGTTAAAATTAAATCAATCAAGGAAATTATTGCCCAGTTACAAACACTACCAGGGGATAATCCATGATGATTTCTTTTTGAGTTATATGTTTCAGCACATGTATATTTGACCCCAACTTTAGCCTGGTAAACGTGTTGTCTCCTTGTGAAATATAAAACATATTAAAAATGACTTTCTGCTAAAGTCTTTTATTTATATAAAGTTAAAACCTTCTTACTTCTAACTAGACAACACTCATGTCAGGTTTAATTATTATATATATGTGAATGAAAAATAAAAGTCCCCAAACATTAACATGACAGCAATTGCTTTTACAGCCTTTAAGGCTTTGATTTATAATTGTAATAACCATATATAAAAAGAAGTGTTAGCATAACTGTTGATGGGATCTTCTGTTAAGTATGATCAAAATAGTTCAATGTCGAGAAAATTATGTATGAATTGTCATTTGTCCTATTATTTTTATAATTATAGACAAAGGGAGATAAATCAATTCAAAATATTGCCTTGAGAACTAAAATTTATAAGTAATACAAGATCTATGAAAACCAATTATTGAGAGGTTTAATCTCAGTTATTCAAAAATAAGTTATAAAGCAGTTCCCTTTGAGTATTGTGTATACAAGGATATTGTGTCTGCTTAGAAAAAAAGGGGGACACATTTCCACATTGCTTACTAAAAAAGAAAGTTCTTGAGAAAAAACTATTCATCATGAAAAAGTTGAAATATAAGAAAACGACATCATTTAGCTGGTGAGCAATTTAAGCTAATATGAGCCCCTAGTTTAAAATATTTTAAGGCAATAGAAGAAACTAAATATTATCAGTATCTATTTATTCTTAAACAAGAGAAATTAAGTGATAAAAAAAGTTTCAAATTTAAACAATGGTTTTTTTTTTTTAAATTATGTTTAATATTGGACAATATATTATCTCGCAATGAGACAATGAAATAAGTACATCAATTTAAGTTGATATGTACTTAAATAAAAATTCAGAAAGTTCAATGTTTATAGTTCACAGGATACAAAGAGGGAAATGTTTAATTAATTCATATCTGGTTACAAGATTGAATTAATAGATAATATTTATAAATAAACATTTATATGTTTATATGGGTGATTGACCCATACATGTACTTGTAAATAGCTGCTGGTATATAATCAGGTTAACTTTTACAAAGGGCTGCAAGCTTTTGAAAACCATCTTGAAAAAGATAAATTTGCCAATCAGTTGCTTTTTGGAAATAACGGAGTTGGTCAGTGGCTGATCAAGATCTTTTCATAAGGGACTGACTGCCTGCCTAAGAGAGGTTCTTCTATAGTCATGCTTCAGTGATTCCCAAAGTAATCGACTAAATTTTCTCCACAAAAAAAAGGGGGGGGGGGGGGGGGGGGAACCCCTGAAAAATCTTCTGCTAGTGCTGTGAGGGATTTATTGTCATCTAATTTTAAGTTCATTATTTCTAGATGAAAAACAATTCAAGCTGATGAATAAACATGTGAGAAAGAAAATAAGATTGACTCTTTTACTCTTTTAGAACTTTGCATATGAAAAATGATAATATTTAAACCATAATGAAAGCCAAAAGTTAGAGATTTTGTGACTTTTTGACAAAATCTGGTTTTAAAATGAATAGTTAATACCTGTAAGGGTCAGCTGAAGGGAGTAAGGTTTTCATATTTTCTGAACAAGTTAAAAATTTATCAATTGAAAATTCAGAATTGTAAAGGGTATGTTATAAATTGTGAGTGACAAAGCACTTGGACAGTCCTGGGCTGATGATACCATAAGGACTAACTGTTCACAAGCAGAGGTATTCTTCAAATACTAGAAAATTGAAATTACACTTTAGATTTGAGGACTTTTCTGATTCCTGAAGTAACACACGCACATTGAATTCTGCGACTACAAATACTTGAGCTAAATGACAGTAGGGGGACCTAAACAGAATATATAGCCAAACCATGCAAGAATCATCCATAAAAGTTAATACACCTGCTTTACCATCAATTCATAAATATAGGAATACCTGTTGTTAAGGTATTCTTGTTTTGATTTTTTTTTTGCTGAAATTTAAAAAAATAATTGTATTAATTTGAAGAAACATGAATATTACACCCCTTCTTTATCCTTTACATGTGTTAAACAGCGATATTAAACAGGAAACGAGTGGGAGGGAGAAATTGTTTTACACACAGTTATTTGTTCTATATGTAAGTTATAATGAGTTAATGAAGCATAGCAAAGTTTGTGGGGGTTTGATCAAATTCCAATCAAGTGGAACATTGTCAGATTTGTTAGTAATTATATATATAAAGTTATAGGAATATTGTTATTTCCCAAACAAATTTTGGAGACTTGATTTGGATTTTATGGCTGTCATGATGTATGTATACTTTATAATGTTTCCTTGTTTACTTTGATTGATTTAATTGTTATCTTGTGCTCCTTGAAATGTTAAATTTAGCAAATACTTGACCAAATATATTTTCAGACATAATGCATTTAATTGTCTCTTTAGTCTTGAAGTCATTTTTGCTGTTGCACAAAATTTATTAGAAAAAAAATTGTGTTGGATAAGATTAAATTTTTGCATTGTTTTCATCCTTTGTTCTTGCTGTGACTGAATTATCACATGTTGATGCTAAAACCTCCCAGCTGATAAAGTATTGTACATGTATGATAAACAAGTTATTCTTGATGTCTGTTGGTGGCATTTTTTTAATGTGTATGTGACGTTCATTTATAGTTCACAATTGTCATTTCTTATGTCGGATAATTATTTTCGTAACAATCTTTGCAAAGAAATGTTTCTTATGAACTTGGATTTCCAATGCAATGATTGTTAAGAAATTTAAAAAACTTAAAAATTATGCAATAAATATTTTTGTTAAAAAAAAATAAACATATCATCTGTGATGATTTACAATTATTTTGATATGTGGTTTTACATTGACAAGTCCTTTACTACAATAACACTTGTGATAGGCCAGCATAAAACATGCTAACATGCATAACCTGTTTATAACATTTCACATCTGGTATGGGTCTTTTGTTATATGTTTACTACATATGATACTGAAGGTCATTCCCTAAATTGTGTATAAAGATGTTATACAAATATTAATTCGGAGATGCATATAGCCTCAGGTGGAAACTTTTTGATTTTAACGAATTTAATGTCTGCCATATATCTCTGCACAATACATATTAAAAGTTCAAAGTTGACATCAATAACTTCAAGTCCTTATTAAACATGTACACTTTTTATACATTTTGCAGGAAAAAATAAAATGAAAAATATAACATTGATTACATCTACATTTTTATATTGTCTACTATTGTATTGTTAAAATATGTTTACTGATCAAATGGATTTAAAATGTTATACTGCATTAATAATTTTCAGAAAAGATAAAAATCAAATATTTAAATTGTTATCTTTTAAAAAAGAATTCATGATTATTTGATTTGCTGAAAAAGCAATTAAATATACTAGTTATCAAAATTGGAATGTTTTTGGAAAAATCTTATGCAAGAAGTATTTATTTTATACATGTGTATTATCTAAATACTTTAAATAAAGATTTTATGAGAGTTTTATTGTCAAGGAAAAATGCCATAATTTTGGTAGTCTATTGAATAAAACATTAACTTTGATTGTAAATTTAAAATTGTATAAATCATTTCCTTAATTCACAGTAATTAATATCACAATTTGTTTTATTTTGTTACAGCAAGCAATATTAGTAACTAATGAAGAAAGTGAACCATTGTCATCTTGGTTTGTGAGTTACTTCCCTTACATAGCTGCAGCTTGTTGTGTATGCATCATACTGATGACAACAGTGCTGGTAAGTCAATATAAAAATCTTGGTTTGTGAGTTACTTCCCTTATATAGCTGCAGCTTGTTGTGTATGCATCATACTGATGACAACAGTGCTGGTAAGTCAATATAAAAATCTTGGTTTGTGAGTTACTTCCCTTATATAGCTGCAGCTTGTTGTGTATGCATCATACTGATGACAACAGTGCTGGTAAGTCATTATCAAAATCTTGGTTTGTGAGTTACTTCCCTTATATAGCTGCAGCTTGTTGTGTATGCATCATACTGATGACAACAGTGCTGGTAAGTCAATATAAAAATCTTGGTTTGTGAGTTACTTCCCTTATATAGCTGCAGCTTGTTGTGTATGCATCATACTTATGACAACAGTGCTGGTAAGTCAATATAAAAATCTTGGTTTGTGAGTTACTTCCCTTATATAGCTGCAGCTTGTTGTGTATGCATCATACTTATGACAACAGTGCTGGTAAGTCAATATAAAAATCTTGGTTTGTGAGTTACTTCCCTTATATAGCTGCAGCTTGTTGTGTATGCATCATACTTATGACAATAGTGCTGTAAAGTCAATATAAAAATCTTGTTTTGTGAGTTACTTCCCTTACATAGCTGCAGCTTGTTGTGTATTCATCATACTAACGACAACAGTGCTGGTAAGTCATTATAGAATCTTGGTTTGTGAGTTACTTCCCTTACATAGCTGCAGCTTGTTGTGTATGCATCATACTTATGACAACAGTGCTGGTAAGTCAATATAAAAATCTTGGTTTGTGAGTTACTTCCCTTACAATATTGCAGTTTGTTGTGTATGCATCATATGGATGACAACAGTGCTGGGAAGTCATTATAAAAATTAAGGAGTATGAATGTCAATGAGACAACTATCTATCATTAAAGTAAAAATGAAGTGAATTTAAGTGATTAGAGGCAGCCTTTAACAATAAGAAAAGCCCATTCTGTATACTGTAAATTCAGAAATTATTGCAATGTTTTTATTATTGCAAAAAAAGCAACAAAGTTACAATTCAAATTGCAATAACTTAAAATGGCATTTTGAAATTTTTTATTTGAATAACACAGAATTTTTCTCAATATCGCAAAATTTAAAATCCCACTTTTGTATAAAATGACAAAATGCAATAATGAATGCACGCAATAATTTCTGAATTAACAGTAGTTGATTTTAAAAGGCCCAGACATGAATTTACAGTAAAATTACTATGAGACTGTATTATCAGTAGAAGAAAACAAAAATCTATACGAGGTTAGATTGAGGCACAAAATTAGATTTATTCAATGTTTATTTTGAATTTATTCATTTAGGTTAGCGTGAATAAGGAACCTTTTTATAAAAGAGTTCTGTCAAAGGTTTTTGGGTATTTTTCACTGCATTACAATTACCTATTTATCAAAAAGAGTGGATTCTGTGCAATTTATGGTTCCCCCTAATAAAAGTCTTGGAAAGCATATAGTCACTATCTGTTCAGCTGTGCAGCCAATTTTCTGTATTCAATGTGTAAATTCAAAACATTTCCATTTGCATTATACTATCAAAATTACAAACAAGCTTGACATATTTCTGTATTAACAATTGATTAGCAATATTATTATGGTTCTCCATACCTGGCAGATTAGTAAGGGTCTGTGGAACAATGTCCAATTTGTTCATGGAGGAGGCTCTATAAAGGTTTAAATGTCCCACTCCAGTTATAGGGGCTTTATGTTTTTGGGTCTGTGCATCCATTTGTTCATCCTTCTGTCCCACTTCAGGTTAAAGTTTTTCATCAAGGTAGTTTTTGATGAAGTTGACAGTCCAATCAACTCGAAACCATGTACATATGTTTCCTATGATATGATCTTTCTAATTATAACGCCAAATTACAGTTTGACTCCCAATTTCATTTTAAAATGAATATAGAAAATGATAAGTGTGTTTGGGATATCTGTGTACTATGGACACATTCTTGTTTTCTGTAAATTGATACTCTGGAAAATTGTGGTAACAACTTTGTCATTTAGATACCTGACTTTTTATTATCTTTGGACTATATAATAATAATAGTCCTTTCTGAATTTTGAGTCATTATTTTAGGATGACCACTTGATTATCCCTTAAAAGTTTGCAACATATATATACAGGTGAAAAATTTGCATTAAAAGAACATGGTTTTCTTTGTCCTTCCAAGCATACGTACTACTATAAAAAAAAAATATAATGCAAGACAGACCATATATGTATGGCATTTATTTGAAAATACTTGAAATAAATGTGCAACTTGTTGAGCATCTGTTGACTTCTCTACTTTTCCACTAGTTTTGTCTGTTTTTGTGGTTCAGCTATAATAACCATGCTTTGTGTTTAATCTTGAGATATTTCACAAAAATCCTTCGACATCGATATCAAATTTTGAATTTTACTACAATGTAATGTTACAAAATTGTTTATAGGTATACTGCTGCTGCTGTAAAAAGAAGAAAGAACCTGAAAATGACAAAGGATCACAGAAACTGCAACAGATTTATTTTCCTTCAGTCAAACCTGACATGAAAGATCCCAAAATGATACAACCTGGAGGCAGTCCCCTCTACACACCACCAGGGTCAATTACTCCAGTACAGACCCCAACTGGTCGAATCAAGGCTAAAGGACTCTTAGAAAGGTGGGTTTTAGTTGCTTAATGTAGACATCACAAAAATGTTGCCTTTACTAGAAGTCCAATTTTAAATTGGGACTGTTAAGTGTTAGAAAGGTATATTTTAATCCTATTTAAAGATCACCAAAGGATATATGTTACAAATTTTGTAACTTTACTTTAATCTGCTAGTGAAGGCTCAGGTAAAATAGGAGTCTTAACAAATTTCTAGGTTTTTGTTGTTAATTTTTCCATACATTTATATAAAAATTAATATATCTTTGATATGACATTACAGAAAATGTTTAAAGAGAATCTAAGTAGATTATCTAATGGCCATCATTATTCGTTTTGAACAACACTTATTGTATAAAATATGTAAAATATTTATTTCTTAATTTTTATGTTTAGGCGAGGATCCAATGCTTCCTTAACCATTGACTTGAATGCTTCACCTGAAAGTGGTCGTTGGGATGGAACTCCACCCAAAGAAAGGTAGATAAATTGGGTTTACAGGATACATTTTTACATCGATAGTCTACCGTAAATTTACAGCTGCAAAATATCAATAGATAAAATGAAATATATGAAGACATTGAGCAAAATCACAAGAAGTTTATTTTGGAAAAAAATATTAATAAATCAATGTAAATAGGAAGATGTGGTATGAGTGTCAATGAAACAACTCTCCATCCATGAAGTCACAAGTCAAAGCTTTTTCCCATGCAGCCTTGGCTCACATGGAACAGCAAGCTATAAAGGGCCCCAAAATGACTAGAGTAACACAATTCAAACAGGAAAACCAACAGTCTAATCTATTTAAAAAACAAGAAACAAGCAAAACCTATGAATCACATCAACAAACGACAACCACTGAACAACAGTTAACTGACTTAGGATATATGCTTCCAAATGCAGCCGGTTTCAATGCATGCTGTTCTGGAAATGTTATTTCTGAATTTATAGTATTCACTTATTTTAGGATAGTCAGTGTGAAAAGATAGACTGTAAGAAAAGAAGTCATCTTTATGCTAGACTTAAATCATTTGTACGTTACATACTAAACTACTTTTGTTACAGTTATATTTTATTTCAGTACTGGAGTAGAGTATTTAATGACTGCTGGTCATAGACTTAGCAGACAAGATTTGAAAAATGCTGTCCGAAATAACAGAGCTTTGCATCAAGAATTCTGGGTAATTTTTTCTGCACATTCATCTATCTGGTCTTGTATTTAAATAGTTTTCAAAAAGAGAACACAAAACTGAAACAAACAGTCAGAGAAATTTGAGTATAGCATTTACAAATTACAGTACAAAACTGATAATTCTTAAAAGTTTTCTTATGAATGTATAACAACATTAACAAAAATCGACAGAACAGAATTTATCCTACTACACAAACCTTTAATATTTGTCTTGCCCCATTGGGAAAGGCTAAACCTGACTTGATTATATACAGCTATTTTGTTAGTCTGTAAAAAAATATTTTAAAATTCTTTTTTTTTTATAGGAAATCTTCACAAACCACCCAGAGAAGGTCTCTGTTGCTGGTTCTGGTATGAAAAACAGATACAGAAGTATTATACCAAGTAAGAACTGCTTCCTGTCATCTAAGCAATGTAGTGCTATATTATAATATAAATTGTATAAAAAAAAGATAACCAACTGAATCACAAAATTATGTCAAATATGTATGAAATTTGGTGAATATTATATTATCATAGATACTAATAAGTGATTGATTCATATTTGGAAGATTATTTATGACCATTTGTACAACATTTGTGTCACATGATTTTGTATAATCCATTTAATTAGTTCTAATATCAGAAGTTCATTAATGATTACTTAAGAACTCTTTATAAAGTAGGATCTTTTGTGATTACCTTTATCACCTTATTACCAGCCGTTAAGTACACAGTACGTTCAACATTCACTGTTGAGGCATTTATGACTGTCACAAATTGTGTTTTGTAGAAGAGCACATTTTTGGGGAAAGACGGCTTCAAGCCGTCAATCCCCTATGGGGTTGACCAGAGTGACACTCCCTCACATCATTCATTTTGTTTTTATATATGTTATAATGTGGAAAACCCCCCAACAAACCTTACTTAGATTGAAGAGAAGGAGACCCAGAAATAAATAGTTTGACTTTAAACACTTTTTTACACATTTCCCTTCTGTTTCTCACGAAACTATCGTATCTTGAACTCTCCTTTACACTATTTACGTTTATTTTACAATCCGGAAAAATTAGTATGACGAGATATTCTAAATATATCCAACCTACATTGTATTTTATAGTGACGTCATTCTTGGAAGAAGCAGGGATATCCTTCACAAGTTCACTGGTTATTTAAATCAATCTTAGAGATCGTGCACTAATAACAAATTGGTATTTGTTAAATCTAAACATAATATTGTTTACTGTAGATGATTTAAACATCAACATGCAATACTTTAATTTGTAGGTCAATAACTTTCAAAATAAACAAAGATCGTGGGGTTACATGAGACAGGGGAAAGAAACGATTTTATTACTTTTTTCGGGTCTCACTAATTAGAGACAAAAAGCGTCAAGAAGCGACAAGAAGCGTCAAAAAGACTATTTAGCGACAAGAAAAAAAAATTCTTATTGTCGCTTCTTGTCGCTAAAATTCTTCTTGTCGCTAATTAGTGAGACCACTTTTTTCTGTAAAAATTCTGAGAATCTTCCTCCAATTCAGGAGCACCTCAATTGATGAGTTATCCACTAAAATAAAAGTTAATGTTTTTAAACACTTCAAATGTGACATTTCATTGGATAAGTAGTCTTCTATTAAAACTAAATGTTTGTGTACCTACATAATCATTGTAATGGTAAAAAAATAAATAATAAAAATTTGCATTTTGTAGTTTTAACATATTTATTATTTACAAATATTTCAAAATTAAGATTTGGAAACAAGCTTCACACAGTTTACATCACTCTTAATGTTTTTTTTTTTATAAGTACCTGTTTCCCTGTGATGAGAGTTGTAACTCGGAATTTTAACAATGGAAATTTAAAACTGAATAGATTTTTCAGTCCACACTTTTTAAAGAAAAAACTTAAAAATCCAAGAGTACTGTCACAAAAAATGGAAAATGGCCCTAGCCTGCAGTTCAGTGATACACAATCAAGATTTCAAAAAATATTGTAGTTGTTGTGAAATGACAGAATTCAGTTGAGTTTTAGATAATTAGCTATCAACGTTAATCAAATGTTTAGATTTAGAAGATGCAAATTGGTCCAAATTGAATCCTAAACTACAATGTAAGGAAATGAAATTACATAAACAACAATTGATTTCAATATTGTCAACCTTTCTACATGTTCTAGCTGTTCTCTTTTTCATTCTTCATATGAAAACTATCAAAAGATACCCCCCCCCCCCTTTTCCAAAAACATAATTAAATAGAAACAAGGGCCGTCTTTCCCCTCAGAGCTATTCAGCTCTTTGATTAACACTTTTGTATTAGATTATAACATGTGTTTTGTAGATGATATTTGTGTTTTATGACCATGTCCTCTGTTTTGTAGATGAACACAGTAGAGTTATATTACCTGACAGTGAATGGGATCCACTCTCATCATATATCAATGCAAATTATATTAGGGTAAGATGACATACTTTGTACTGCTTAATCCCTCTTCTCTACATTATCTTAATCTATAGAAAATGAGGTAGGTTGTCATTGTATATTAGAACTACCTTTATCAGAAAAGAGAAGTTGCATTTCAATGCATGCTGACCATTATTAATTAACTCCACACAGAAAACAAGTGATAGGATGTTTTAATGCATGACTTAAAATTCCTACTGATTTGATAAATTCACAGGAATAGAAGCACGGTCAAGTACTAGTGACTTTGATTTAATTAGCAATTGTCAGTGTCAAGTTTTCTGCTGAAGTTAGGTTGATGGGAACTACTTGTGATAGATCAATAATATTGTGTAATTGAATTAATTAGCAATTTTCTATGTTCAGTTTTCTGCTGAACTAAGATTGATAGAAACTGCTTACAATAGACAAAGATATATTCTATAAAGTAACATTACTGTACATCTCAGTTTGTGGACCATTTTGAGGCCCTGCCCACTACAACATGGTCAAACGACCATCAGATTGTCTTTTTCTGACGTTTGTGCCAACATTCTTCTGTGTCAACAGCTTATTCCTTTTTTCAGGGATATGAATGTGAACCACACACCTACATTGCTACGCAAGGCCCAATGTTATGTTATTTTTTCTCTCTTTTAGGGAAATGAATGTGAACCACACACCTACATTGCTACACAAGGCCCAATGTTATGTTATTTTTTTTTCTCTTTTAGGGATATGAATGTGAACCACACACCTACATTGCTACACAAGGCCCAATGTTATGTTATTTTTTCTGTCTTTTAGGGATATGAATGTGAAGCACACACCTACATTGCTACACAAGGCCCAATTTTATGTTATTTTTTCTCTCTTTTAGGGATATGAATGTGAACCACACACCTACATTGCTACACAAGGCCCAATGTTATGTTATTTTTTCTCTCTTTTAGGGATATGAATGTGAACCACACACCTACATTGCTACACAAGGCCCAATGTTATGTTATTTTTTCTGTCTTTTAGGGATATGAATGTGAACCACACACCTACATTGCTACACAAGGCCCAATGTTATGTTATTTTTTCTCTCTTTTAGGGATATGAATGTGAACCACACACCTACATTGCTACACAAGGCCCAATGTCACATACCATTGTAGATTTCTGGAGGATGATTTGGTATGAAAAGTCACCAATCATAGTCATGATTACAAAACTTAAAGAAAATAATAATGTAAGTACAAATAAATAACTATGATAAAAACATTATAAAGATGTATTCAGGTTTTGTACAGTTGAAACATTTCAGGAGCAGCCATCATAAGTTAGGCAGATTGATTGTTTAAAAATGCAATTCCTGAAGTTGTTTGCCCAAGTGTGAATATGTTTTTAGAGCCTTGATATTTTCCTGCAATTGCCTGGGATTATGACCAAGTCTACTTTGCTTTGATAGTGAGCTAGGATACCAGTAAATTTCTTGCTTTGATAGTGAGCTAGGATACCAGTACATTTCTTGCTTTGGTAGTGAGCTAGGATACCAGTAAATTTCTGGCTTGTACTTAATTTACTGTTGATTTTTATACGACCGCAAATTTTGAAAAAATTTTCGTCGTATATTGCTATCACGTTGGCGTCGGCGTCGTCGTCGGCGTCGGCGTCGTCGTCGGCGTCGTCGTCGTCGTCGTCGTCCGGCGTCCGAATACTTTTAGTTTTCGCACTCTAACTTTAGTAAAAGTGAATAGAAATCTATGAAATTTTAACACAAGGTTTATGACCATAAAAGGAAGGTTGGTATTGATTTTGGGAGTTTTGGTCCCAACATTTTAGGAATAAGGGGCCAAAAAGGGCCCAAATAAGCATTTTCTTGGTTTTCGCACCATAACTTTAGTTTAAGTTAATAGAAATCTATGAAATTTTGACACAAGGTTTATGACCACAAAAGAAAGATTGGGATTGATTTTGGGAGTTTTGGTTTCAATAGTTTAGGAATAAGGGGCCAATAAAGGGCCCAAATAAGCATTTTTCTTGGTTTTTGCACAATAACCTTAGGTTAAGTAAATAGAAATCTATGAAATTTAAACACAATGTTTATGACCACAAAAGGAAGGTTGGTATTGATTTTGGGAGTTTAAGACCCAACAGTTTAGGAATTAGGGGCCAAAAAGGGACCCAAATAAGCATTTTTCTTGGTTTTCGCACTATAATGTTAGTATAAGTAAATACAAATCTATGAAATTTAAACACAAGGCTTATGACCATAAAAGGAAGGTTGGTATTGATTTTGAGAGTTTTGGTCCCAACAGTTTAGGAAAAAGGGGCCCAAAGGGTCCAAAATTAAACTTTGTTTGATTTCATCAAAATTGAATAATTGGGGTTCTTTGATATGCCGAATCTAACTGTATATGTAGATTCTCAACTTTTGGTCCCGTTTTCAAATTGGTCTACATTAAGGTCCAAAGGGTCCAAAATTAAACTTAGTTTGATTTTGACAAAAAATGAATCGGTTGGGTTCTTTGATATGTTGAATCTAAAAATGTACTTAGATTCTTGATTATTGAAGTTTTTTGGTCCAGTTTTCAAATTGGTCTACATTAAGGTCCAAAGGGTCCAAAATTAAACTTTGTTTGATTTCATCAAAAATTGAATCCTTGGGGTTCTTTGATATGCCAAATCTAACTGTGTATGTAGATTCTTCATTTTTGGTCCTGTTTTCAAATTTCAAATTCTACATTAAAGTCCAAAGGGTCCAAAATTAAACTAAGTTTGATTTTAACAAAAATTGAATTCTTGGGCCTCTTTGATATGCTGAATCTAAACATGTACTTAGATTTTTGATTATGGGCCCAGTTTTCAAGTTGGTCCAAATCAGGATCTAAAATTATTATATTAAGTATTGTGCAATAGCAAGTCTTTTCAATTGCACAGTATTGTGCAATGGCAAGAAATATCTAATTGCACAATATTGTGAAATAGCAAATTTTTTTTTAATTAGAGTTATCTTTCTTTGTCCAGAATAGTAAGCAAGAAATATCCTATTGCACAATATTGTGCAATAGCAAGAATTTTTTTTAATTGGAGTTATCTTTCTTTGTCCAGAATCAACTTAAATCTTTGTTATATACAATATACAATGTATATACACTTTTTACTACCAACTGATAAATTTAAATAATCTTTACCATTCAGTGATAACAAGCAGTTTTTTTACATCTTAATATTTTATGATGTATTTAAATGAGTAGTTATTGTTGCAAACTCCATTAGAAATTTGAATTGATATCAGTTTTGAAAAAGGGAAACGGGGATGTGAAAAAAAGGGGGGGGGGTTAAATTTTTCTCATTTCAGATTTCATAAATAAAAAGAAAATTTCTTCAAACATTTTTTTGAGAGGATTAATATTCAACAGCATAGTGATTTGCTCAAAGGCAAAAAAAACCTTTTAAGTTCATTAGACCACATTCATTCTGTGTCAGAAACCTATGCTGTGTCAACTATTTAATTTTAGATTTAAAAAGTTTGAAGAAGAAATCTTTAATTGATTTGTAAAATCTTGGCATTTGTTTTGTGTAAAAAAAACCATGTAATGTCAAAAATTTGATCACAATCCAAATTCAGAGCTGTGTCATGCTTGAATGTTTTGTCCATACTTGCCCCAACTGTTCAGGGTTCGACCTCTGCGGTCGTATAAAGCTGCGCCCTGCGGAGCACCTGGTTATTATTTATTGGATATCAATTTCCGTGGATTTCTTGGGTAAAGGTAAACAACAAATTGAAATGTATGATTTTTTCTGTAGGTTTGTATGCAGACTTTAGTAGAACCACAAAATTAAAAAAATCTTTGAAAAAGACAGTATTTTCTCAATCTTGCAAGAATGAATAAAAAAATGTTCTTTTTATTAAACTGATATTGAATATTATGTTTTAAACAAACAATTCATAGTCATTGTATGTAGATGGATTGAAGTATAAACAGTTGCTGAATGACATGCAAAAAGTTAGAAATATTACCCGGATAGTTTGCAATCAATTAAATTTGAAAAATACTGGTAACTGTGTGATATCTTATGTTGTTTTATATGTGTAGATTAAATGCGAGAACTATTTACCCGAGGACAATAGTTCCTGTACATTTGGTGATATTGAAGTAAAGGTTGAGAAAGTGAAAGTAAAGCAGGGATACACAGTTAGATATTTATCATTAAAGGTAGGTTGATTCTTTAAAGTTGTAAGAGAGTAAAAAAATCTTAAAATTGTAAAATGAATAATCTTTGAAATTTCAAAACAATAGATTATTATAACAAATTTGATTTACTCTGTGAGTTACAGAGTCACACCTATTGTTACTTGAATGTACCAAATAGAAACTGAAAAATACACAGTACAATAATTTATTCTTTTCTAAATTAATTGTCAAAAGTGCTACGGTTGAATGACATATCTCATAAAAATTAGCTGCATTCTCTTTGCTGTTTGGTGGGAAATTTTGTGAGAGTTTCATTTTTGCTCACTTTACTATACAAATAAATTGTAAAATTTCACTTGGGTAAATTTGAGGGCATACAGTTCAATACAGGGCAGAAAATGACTTTGCTAACAAAAATAATTTTTTCGCATATTTATGTGAAATAACTGATTGTTCTATTTTAGTGTGATGGAGAAATGCAATATTTACATAACATAACTGATTGTTCATTTTAGTGTGATAAAGAAATTATTCATGTATTACATTGCTGGTTGTTTTATTTCAGTGTGATGGAGAAATTATACATGTATTACATTACTGGTACACAGCATGGCCTGATCATAAACCACCACAGTCAGCTAAAATGCTGTTAGAACTTGTTAAAGATGTAGAAAATAAAAGATTAAAATTACAACCCAGTAAAGGACCAGTTGTGGTACATTGTAGGTAAGGGATAGTTACAGTTTTGGTAGAAATATCATGGTGTATTGACTTTTACATACATTCACTATTTTAAAATGTAAAGACCTGTAATTTAATCAAATCTGAAAACCATACAGGCCGAAACACGACAGCCAAAACTGTGTAAGGAAAATTTTATAAATGGATCTGATGACCAGTGGCTTAATTTGTTAAATATAATTGTTTTTTAGAACTAAATTTAGAAGATGTATGGTCTAGTCTACTTGGGAGAGATCTGTTTGCGCCAAAAATGCGTCCTTTTGTGTCACAACTTTTTTCTCCCATGCTACGTTTGCGCCACATGTTTTAAAATTACATGGTATCATTTGCACCAAAAATAAACCTATGATTGCGCCAATTAGAAGAAAAATGACTTCCAGACTCCTTTATTCGGACTTGGAACCGGCAGTTTACATGGCAAATGTTTCCTTTTCTGAAACATATCTTCTTCTTGCTGCTGCTGCATGGGTACTTCCCAATTTAATGTATGTAGTAGCTTGTAACTTCACTTTATTGTCAAAAAACACAAATATTGAAGGTTAAAATGCATAAAACAGTTCATAATAATTCCTAATACTAGTAATAATAAAGCCCATACGCATGGTGAACTAAGCACTGTGTCATCAACATATTGTGGTTAAAACATAATGAGCAAACGCTTATATTTTCTTCTCTATTGGCATATCTTTATTAAATATTCAGCGAAGCAATAAGTTTTATTCTCTCTCAGAACATTGACTGTCTAATGCATTTTAAGTAATTTCTCTCCAGATGGGCATCTTCATGGTGAAATATCTCCAAACATATGATACTTTTTAAGCCAAAAATAAGAATAAATAGATATTAATCATCAATATTTATGATAGATATGTGTACAGGTAAATTGGCTCAAATGAGTTCTAAATATTGGCGAAATTGATACATTTGGAAAACAAAATTTGGCGCAAATGAAACCCCTGAAAAACAGTAATCGGCGCAAAAGAACTGCTGCCCTCTACTTGTTAATGTTGGATCAAATTTTCAACAATATTAAGCATATCCCATGACAAACTTCACTTATTAGACAGTTGATATATTGTTTTATTTCTGCATAGTGAAAAGATTTTTTTACAGTTGTGTTCAGAAATATATGTCATATATATATATGTGAAAAGTGAGCCTTGTTATTTTTTATTAGATATCAAGCATATATTTCTTATGCAAATTGAAAAACTTCATGAATAGCTTATGTTGACTATGTTTTGTAGTGCTGGCATAGGAAGAACAGGATGTTTTATAGCTATAACCGTTGGAATGAGACAACTTAAGGAAGAACACTCTGTAGATATACTGGGTATTGTCTGTCATATGAGAATAGATCGGTAAGTCAAACTGAACTTAGTCTATTGCATAGAATTGATAGATAATCAAAACTTGATATATTAAAGAACAAGGAGAAGTGGCAGAATTGTCGACAAGAGAACTTTTTATAAATGACTTGGATAAAAAATAGACCAGTCCTTGTTTAGCAATCAACAATGAGGAAAACCCATACTGTAAAGGCAGTTATAAAAGGCCACATATAGTCTGTCACATGAGAATTGATTTGTGAGTTTTAATTTGGTAAAGTTTGTTACAAAAGAATTGATGGTCAAATTAATCTGGGTAAAGTCTGTACAAATGAGAATATATGGGAAATTTGTTCTGGATATAGTCTGTCATATTAGTATTGAATGGTGAGTGTCGTTCACATGATAATAGATAGATATGTTGTACTGGGTATATAATTTTGAATGAGAATGTATATGTGAAATACATTGGGTAAAGTGTTAACATGAGAGTTGATGGGTATAACTAAATGAAAAATAATATTCATATTTATAAGTTCTGAAGATTTTTTTATAGGCAGTTTCAGATAGTTAAATGTACACGTTATCATTGAGTTTTGGTTTTCATTGTAGAGGTGGGACAATTCAGACACATGAACAATATGAGTTTATACACCAGGCCTTATGTGAATATGAAAAAGAATTAGCTGAACCAGAGCAGACAACAGTGAATGGTTTCCCTGGTGATTAACAACAGATCAGCAGTCAGACATCATACACATCACACAATCTAAATACTTATTTTAGTTCATCAAGGTCAACAACATAGAATGTTTAAATGGCACAATGTTATGTTTTGAAAATTCTATCTTTAAGTTTATATGAAAATTTCAAAGAAGTTTGAAACTGGTTTTGTTTGAAAGATAACTACAGTATGCAACATCACTAAATATAAGCCTTGCTTAAACATCTAGAAGTTTTGTATACAAACATTTTGTTATTTTATATTATTTTGCATATCAATAGGTTGAAATGACTATAAAGGCAGGTTATAGGACAGTGACTGATAAGAATTTAGTGCAATTGATAGTAACTTATTACCTCGTTTTGTTCACCTAAAAGTGAATGGTATTTTAAGTGAGATTATTTTGAGGCCCCACCTACAATAGTAGAGGGATATTTTGTTTTCTGGTCTTTGCGTCTATCAATGCTGTATCAGGTAAAAGTTTTAGTTCAGGGTAGTTTGTGGTCACTTAGTCTGTGGTCACTTAGTTTGTGGTCACTTAGTTTGTGGTCACATCAATTTGAAACATTAAATTTACACAGTTAATTATGAACTGTTCAATAAAAAAACAAAACAAATTAGAGTGTTTCCAAACATTTTGTGGTTCACTGAACATGGAATTGTGATAGTTTGAGGGGGCATGGTGACCAATGAGCACATATTCTTGTTATGCCCCACCTACGATAGTAGAGGGTCATTATTTTTTCTGGTCTGTGCCTCCGTTCGTTCGTTCGTCCGTCTGTCTGTGCGTCCGTCTGTGCGTCCGTTCGCTTCAGGTTAAAGTTTTTGGTCAAGGTAGTTTTTGAAGAAGTTGAAGTCCAATCAACTTGAAACTTAGTACACATGTTCCCCATGATATGATCTTTCTAATTTTAATGCCAAATTATAGTTTTGACCCCCATTTCGTGGTCCACTGAACATAGAAAATGATAGTGCGAAGTTCAGGTTAAAGTTTTTGGTCAAGGTAGTTTTTGATGAAGTTAAAGTTACATCAACTTGAAACTTAGTACACATGTTCCCTATGATATGATTTTTCTAATTTTAATTCCAAATTAAAGGTTTAACCCCCATTTTCACGGTCCACTGAACATAGAAAATGATAGTGCGAGTCGGGCATCCGTGTACTATGGACACATTCTTGTTGACTATGTTATAATGGCAAAATGAGTATCACTGTTATTAAGTTTTTTAACTTGATAGAATGGATATTTATTGTCAAAGGCATCAGATGCTTGATGATATAAGATGGAAAGTATAAATTTTAAAAAAGTTGTTGATAATAAAGAGGTTGGAATTTTAGCATTTAAGTAAAGTGTTCCATTGAATTCTAACTCAATTTTAGGAGTCGATCAGGTTATATTGATATTCAACTCAATCTTGATTTTATTAAGAAAATTTCTCGGTTTAAAGAGATCAATGTTGTACCAAAAAAACTCTACTATCATGAACACGTTCATGAATTAAATATATTTTTTTTGTATATTTTTTGCAAGATGTGCTTTCAGTTATTTCCATGACTTACTTATGATTGCAAGCTTCATTAATCATGTGACCAGAAATGTGAGGTAAAAGACATCACATGTCAAACATGTGACTGTGTACATGTTTGTTAATGATACCTGTGATATGTACAGTTTTTATCCCTTTGTTTATGTGAAGAATGTGCTGTACAATATATTTGTGCTTTTGTATGCCTGTTATTAATGTTGCAATTTATAAAGATTTTTTTTCTATTTTAGAAAATCATATTACACCATTCTGTAAATGGTTTAATTTAAAACTGCAATCTGTTTTATTTTTGTTGTCATTGTTGAAGAGATACTTCCAATTTGTTTGAACATTTCCTTAAGGACCTATTATTTTGAAAAAGACATAGTTGAATTAAGGGAAATAAAATTTTAAACTAGATGATAAATTATCACATTGAAAATCTAGCAAATAATCTATTTTCATTTATGAGAAAATGTGTTTGAAAGTTATAAAATATGTATTCCACACTTGAATTTGATTTTGTGTAAAAGCCTTCAGATTTATAAATATTTGATGGTATAATTCTTACATGTAACATGTTGTAAATATTCATAAACTTCATTCAACCAATACTATAGTGCTAATATTACATGTTTCTTGTGTCTATTTATACTATTATTATATATTTCTATAATGTACTACATTTTGTAATAGTTTAAAATTCACAGAGTGCGCTGATCCTTTGAGTACATTTGAAAATATGTTATTAAAGGGGCACTAGCTGTCAAATTCATTGTAACCGATTTGACTCAAATTCTCATATTTGGTTTATAACAATGTAAAACATTTATCCAAACTATCAAAAGTCTAAAATAAACAGTTTACAGAGCATGGGGTAGATAATATATAGGTTCATTTCGTGTGTATTTTAGTCCAGACGCCATCTAATTAACTATCGATTTGACCTCAGATGACCATATAAGCGATGTAAACAAAAATAAAGATACGAATAGATTAAACCAACACGCGCAATTGCATTTTTATAGGTCTGTTTGATTTTATTTTATAGATTAAAAATAGATGTTTCTCATTGTTTTTAACCATATAAGAATGATTTTATGTACATCGAATTAGTAATCAAATGATTTACCGTAGTTTCACTTTCATTGTTGACATTCTTTTTCTTTAAATAACCAGTACACGTACAATGCATGCGTTGTCAATCTCTAGCTACGGGTTAACTTGAAGTTCACATGAATACCGGTTAGAATGATGATGACGTTTTCACTTGCAAGTGAATCAGTCAAAAATTATGTTTAATCGCTTATTTCAACAAAATTAAAGGAAATTGATTGCTAAAAGCAAATTCTTATTTCATTATTCCAATTTGATTAATGGTTGATCTAAAAAAAAATCATACTTTATTTTTTTATATATATCGTAGCTAGTGCCCCTTTAAAGGCAAGGAGTGCTTTGTCTGATCTAAACAAGGCTATTTCTTACACTTATTTAAAATAAACTCACTATAGATACCAGCATTAAATTTTGTATCCGCTGTATGATTTATAGGTTAAATTGGGGTACTCTAAGACAAAGCATCTTATTTGTTGCTTTAAGTAATTTCATTTTTATACGACCCCAAAAAAATTTGGGATCATATAATGGTATGATGACGTCGTCGTCGTCGTCCGAAGACACATTGGTTTCCGGATAATAACTTTAGTTTAAGTAAATGGATCTTCATGAAATTTTTTCAGAAGGTTCAATACCACAAAATGAAGGTTGGGATTGATTTTGGGGATGATGGTCCTAACCAATTAGGAATTAGGGGCATTTTTCTAGTTTCAGGATAATAACTTGTGTAGAAATTTCAATTGCTCTGAAATCATACCACAATGTTTAAAACCACAAGTAGAAGGTTTTGATTGACTTTAGGGGTTATGGGGCCAAAGTTTAGAAATAAGGGGCCAAAAAGAAGCATGTTTCTAGTTTCCAAACAATCATGTGTTTAAGTGTATTGATCTCTCTGAAATTGTACTACAAGGTTCAATACTGCAATGGAAAGTATGGGATTGAGTTTAAGGGTTATTGCTCCAAGGGGGTTTCAAAAAGTTTGGGGGGAGGGGCTTCCTTTTTTTTTCAAAAATTTTCAAATTTTGAATTTTGAAAAGTTTCAAGAAGAAATCTTCAATTGCACAGTATTGTGCAATAGATTTGTTAGATCTTTGACCACATTATTTTTGTAACAAAAACCCCTATATTATGTCAAAAATTTGATCACAATCCAAAATCAGACAGAATCAAGCTTGAATATTGTGACCAAATTTGCCCCAACTGTTCAGGGTTCAACCACTGGGGTCGTATAAAGCTGCACCCTGCGGTGCACCTGGTTATTCATGAAATCTTCAATCTGGTCTTCCCCATAGTCTTTTTGAATAAATGACTAAAAAATGTCAAAACCATCTGTGACCAACATTTCCTTACCAGACTGATGTAATTTTTAAATTAATTTAAATTATTTGCTACTTAGATTTAATTTTATGTCAGTGAATTATTTTAATATCAGACTAAACTCAATTTCAGCTATTTAATATTAATATTTTGTAACAATTTGTTATGTAGATATTAGTAGTTTCCTATCAAGATTATTTATTGAATACTTTCAGATGAAAATTATTTTGTGAAACTTCATTCAAAAGAATTGTTGATTTGCTTTATAACGCTCAGATATGGTTTAATGGAATGGTTTACTTGGTAAGTCACTGCATTTAACAAACAGCCAAAGAAAGGCATAGACATAAAAGTTGGACAAACAATATTGTTTTAATTAAATATTGAGATTTGTGGTCTATTTATTTATATTTATTATAATGTTCATGATGAACGCTCTAAATTTCATCGTATTATATATATACTGGAATCTCCACGCTCATTAGTTGATCTGAAAATCATTCCATGATAATCACATTTATACTACAAGCTGGTCTTGTAGCTCGTTGTATTTTTAGTTTGATCTCTTTAACGGCCCTGATGAAGTCATATCTCAGTTATTATATAATTTTTGCTGCTTTAACCATATCAATAACCGATTCAAGATCAGAAAGCCCAAAAAACCTGCAGATATTTGAATTGATTTTGGACATATAAAATTGTAAAACAGTTTTTTTCCCACCTATATAACCTAAATTTATAAAAAAAAAAATCAAGGAAACAAAAAACTGCATCTTTCTCCCTTTAAATATGTGATGTACATTTAAAAACACTATTTCAAGCAAATTGAATTAGAATGTGCTATTAGGACATCAATAAAAAGAACCTTCAAACAAGTTAAATTAGATTTCAATATCAAGATTAGATATTAATTATAAGGATGAAGATTTCAAAGGCCAGAACTTTAACTTGTATCAGGGATTTACATCATTATCTAGTCTAAACTATTATTTTTCATTCTATAATTTCATCTGTAGAATAGCTCATCTGACCATTGAATGTTTATTTAGATATGATGCCATACACAGTTGAGAGTTATTGTTAAATGTAGAGTACTACTAGTATTGAAATTCCTATGTCCTGAATTTACACACAAGAATCTCGTAAAATGTTCCTACTTTCATTTTGAAAGCTTGACTTCCTTTACATTTTAAACATTGATTTTGTATTTACTGTTTAAAAATTATGGCTATTTTCTGGAAGCTTTTGTAAAACAATTTGCATATTTTAATGTTACAGTTCATCTTCTGTCTTGTTTAATCTTAGTATAAAACTTATACCCTACACAAAGTAATGTCATTGTTTTTTTCCTGTATCTGTAAGAAAGATTGATGTATGTGCATTCCAAATTTGCTTTCAGACCAATATTTTCTTTCTAGTATTTCTTGTTCGATTTTCCCTTAAAGGTTTTGCATTTATTTCAAATGCTTAATGCACTAATTGAAATTTAAAGATATATATTCCTTTTGAAATTATTATTAATTCTCACCCTGTTTTGTATTGCTGATAAGGACAGATATTCCTGTCTTGCCAAACCGCCTGGGTAAAAACACATATCTGCATTTTTCTATCAACATTTGAAGGGTTTTGAATTCAACTTGTTCATTACAATATTAATGCAAATTAAAAATAAATCAACTGCTAGACATCCTTTGGTAAGGAGTTTTACACTTAGTCTTACCTTAACAATTGTTATCTTCTGATCTGTAAGTTTATATTTTACCAAATCTAGATTGTTGATACAGTTGATATGTCAGCTATACCTCTTTTATAAGTCGATTTATTACTGAATCAAAGTTTAGCTACATTTTGATATAATTTAATGCCTTTATGTTTGTAAGCTTTAAATATGTATAATTAATCATCAAAGGAATAATACAGTGAAGTGAAAGCAAAACATTTAATATTAGATACCCGTCTTAATTTTTTTATGGTACTTATTTTTCTGATATTTAAACTGTAACTATAGAAAAGTGATCGTCAAGGCTGACTGATTATAAAAATGATTTTGACAATCATGTGATATTGAAAAGTAGGTAAAAGTTCAATTTACATTTATTTTTAAAAAGTTTGAGTTGTCAGTGTTTTTTTTCCTTCTTTAATCTTTATAAGATGTGCTTATAGAAAACAAAAGCAATCAATTATATTTAAATTCCTCTTATATATATGATTTATTCAAATAATTTTTTTTAAATTGTTACTTTATGGTAAGTATATAGCAGCTGACAGTATTGAAACTAAATGTATTGATGTAGTTTACTTAAAAACTAGACTTTCCATCATAAAAGAATCTTTGAGAATCGATCACTGTATCATTCCTTTGTACATCCCTGTGATACCGGAGTTGGTACTACATCATTTACACCTTACTGTTGTATTGTATTGTTGTTATTTTGTGCAATAAAATAACCTCTCATTTAATAGTGTTTTGTTCTATTATAATTGAAAAGTTGAAGCCAATAGAATATCTTTATAGGAGAGTCTACACTAATTTGTTTATTTATCACAAACTTGATGATTTATTTGAAGATATTGAACACATGATGCCCATAGAATATAACTAAAAGGTTTGCCTCATGTCATGATTTTTTCCTCGAAATTGACACAGATTGATAAAGCCAAACAAACTTCATCATTTCAACTTCCTATATTGCGGCAGTAACACATCCTCTGCCCCATCATATTGTTTTTATACGACCGCAAATTTTGAAAAAATTTTCGTCGTATATTGCTATCATGTTGGCGTCTGCGTCGTCGTCGTCGTCGTCGTCGTCGTCCGGCGTCCGAATACTTTTAGTTTTCGCACTCTAACTTTAGTAAAAGTGAATAGAAATCTATGAAATTTTAACACAAGGTTTATGACCATAAAAGGAAGGTTGGTATTGATTTTGGGAGTTTTGGTCCCAACATTTTAGGAATAAGGGGCCAAAAAGGGCCCAAATAAGCATTTTCTTGGTTTTCACACCATAACTTTAGTTTAAGTTAATAGAAATCTATGAAATTTTGACACAAGGTTTATGACCACAAAAGAAAGATTGGGATTGATTTTGGGAGTTTTGGTTTCAATAGTTTAGGAATAAGGGGCCAATAAAGGGCCCAAATAAGCATTTTTCTTGGTTTTTGCACAATAACCTTAGGTTAAGTAAATGGAAATCTATGAAATTTAAACACAATGTTTATGACCACAAAAGGAAGGTTGGTATTTATTTTGGGAGTTTAGGACCCAACAGATTAGGAATTAGGGGCCAAAAAGGGACCCAAATAAGCATTTTTCTTGGTTTTCGCACTATAATGTTAGTATAAGTAGATACAAATCTATGAAATTTAAACACAAGGCTTATGACCATAATAGGAAGGTTGGTATTGATTTTGGGAGTTTTGGTCCCAACAGTTTAGGAAAAAGGGGCCCAAAGGGTCCAAAATTAAACTTTGTTTGATTTCATCAAAATTGAATAATTGGGGTTCTTTGATATGCCGAATCTAACTGTATATGTAGATTCTCAACTTTTGGTCCCGTTTTCAAATTGGTCTACATTAAGGTCCAAAGGGTCCAAAATTAAACTTAGTTTGATTTTGACAAAAAATGAATCGGTTGGGTTCTTTGATATGTTGAATCTAAAAATGTACTTAGATTCTTGATTATTGAAGTTTTTTTGGTCCAGTTTTCAAATTGGTCTACATTAAGGTCCAAAGGGTCCAAAATTAAACTTTGTTTGATTTCATCAAAAATTGAATCCTTGGGGTTCTTTGATATGCCAAATCTAACTGTGTATGTAGATTCTTCATTTTTGGTCCTGTTTTCAAATTTCAAATTCTACATTAAAGTCCAAAGGGTCCAAAATTAAACTAAGTTTGATTTTAACAAAAATTGAATTCTTGGGCCTCTTTGATATGCTGAATCTAAACATGTACTTAGATTTTTGATTATGGGCCCAGTTTTCAAGTTGGTCCAAATCAGGATCTAAAATTATTATATTAAGTATTGTGCAATAGCAAGTCTTTTCAATTGCACAGTATTGTGCAATGGCAAGAAATATCTAATTGCACAATATTGTGAAATAGCAAATTTTTTTTTAATTAGAGTTATCTTTCTTTGTCCAGAATAGTAAGCAAGAAATATCCTATTTGTGCAATAGCAAGAATTTTTTTTAATTGGAGTTATCTTTCTTTGTCCAGAATCAACTTAAATCTTTGTTATATACAATATACAATGTATATACACTTTTTACTACCAACTGATAAATTTAAATAATCTTTACCATTCAGTGATAACAAGCAGTTTTTTTACATCTTAATATTTTATGATGTATTTAAATGAGTAGTTATTGTTGCAAACTCCATTAGAAATTTGAATTGATATCAGTTTTGAAAAAGGGAAACGGGGATGTGAAAAAAAAGGAGGGGGGGTTAAATTTTTCTCATTTCAGATTTCATAAATAAAAAGAAAATTTCTTCAAACATTTTTTTGAGAGGATTAATATTCAACAGCATAGTGATTTGCTCAAAGGCAAAAAAAACCTTTTAAGTTCATTAGACCACATTCATTCTGTGTCAGAAACCTATGCTGTGTCAACTATTTAATTTTAGATTTAAAAAGTTTGAAGAAGAAATCTTTAATTGATTTGTAAAATCTTGGCATTTGTTTTGTGTAAAAAAAAACCATGTAATGTCAAAAATTTGATCACAATCCAAATTCAGAGCTGTATCATGCTTGAATGTTTTGTCCATACTTGCCCCAACTGTTCAGGGTTCGACCTCTGCGGTCGTATAAAGCTGCGCCCTGCGGAGCACCTGGTTGGTCCTGTTTTCAAATTTCAAATTCTACATTAAAGTCCAAAGGGTCCAAAATTAAACTAAGTTTGATTTTAACAAAAATTGAATTCTTGGGCCTCTTTGATATGCTGAATCTAAACATGTACTTAGATTTTTGATTATGGGCCCAGTTTTCAAGTTGGTCCAAATCAGGATCTAAAATTATTATATTAAGTATTGTGCAATAGCAAGTCTTTTCAATTGCACAGTATTGTGCAATGGCAAGAAATATCTAATTGCACAATATTGTGAAATAGCAAATTTTTTTTTAATTAGAGTTATCTTTCTTTGTCCAGAATAGTAAGCAAGAAATATCCTATTTGTGCAATAGCAAGAATTTTTTTTAATTGGAGTTATCTTTCTTTGTCCAGAATCAACTTAAATCTTTGTTATATACAATATACAATGTATATACACTTTTTACTACCAACTGATAAATTTAAATAATCTTTACCATTCAGTGATAACAAGCAGTTTTTTTTACATCTTAATATTTTATGATGTATTTAAATGAGTAGTTATTGTTGCAAACTCCATTAGAAATTTGAATTGATATCAGTTTTGAAAAAGGGAAACGGGGATGTGAAAAAAAAGGGGGGGGGTTAAATTTTTCTCATTTCAGATTTCATAAATAAAAAGAAAATTTCTTCAAACATTTTTTTGAGAGGATTAATATTCAACAGCATAGTGATTTGCTCAAAGGCAAAAAAAAACTTTTAAGTTCATTAGACCACATTCATTCTGTGTCAGAAACCTATGCTGTGTCAACTATTTAATTTTAGATTTAAAAAGTTTGAAGAAGAAATCTTTAATTGATTTGTAAAATCTTGGCATTTCTTTTGTGTAAAAAAAAACCATGTAATGTCAAAAATTTGATCACAATCCAAATTCAGAGCTGTATCATGCTTGAATGTTTTGTCCATACTTGCCCCAACTGTTCAGGGTTCGACCTCTGCGGTCGTATAAAGCTGCGCCCTGCGGAGCACCTGGTTACATATCTAGCAGTATTAATAATTTACACTAGTGCAGGTACACACTTTACATATTTAATTAACAGGGTTTGCTCTACACTAAAAACTACAATAGAGCTGAGAAAAGATAACGACTGAAATCACACTACATACTGAAAGGTTTTATGATCACCATTACAAAATAGTTCACCTATAGTAATCAGTATAGATACCAGACCAGGAATGAAATTTTATGATGGTCAGAATTGTGTTTTGCTACAACAGACTCGTCAGTGACGATCCACTAAAGAAATGTTAAAAATCCTAATTAAGTACGAAGTTGCAGAGCATTGTGGACCAACAATTCCTAAAAATTTTGCAAAGTACAGCGAAGGTAATATTTGTCTCGTATCAAAGGTGAAAAGTATTTGCAGCCTCAGATTATTAGATACAAGTTTCAGGATATTCGTTTAATCTGTTATTTTACGGATTGTGAAAAACCTTGACAGGTGTTACATGTGGAGCAGCATCTGCTTACAATTCCGATAAACATTTTGTTAAGGTCATTTCTTATAATTCACTTGATTTGTCGGCACAAGATAAATTTACTCTAGGACTCCCAGCATTGAACATGTGACTCTGATAAGCCATAATATACCCTTGTTACTGTTTCCTAGGACTATTATGCTATAGTGAAATAGTCCTAGCTGTATCCTATAACCGACTTCAAAATCTAGATCAGAATCAGCATTTAGTGTGCTGCCTATTCTTTAAAGTATGAGAAAAGATATTTCCTCTAGGTAAAAGAATAAAAGAAGAAACAAAGTAAATTTGAATAAACTCTTAGTGATAGCAAATAGTTATCAAAGGTACCAGGATTATAATTTAGTACACCAGACGCGCGTTTCGTCTACACAAGACTCATCAGTGACGCTCATGAGTCATTGGATTTGTATACTCAGTCCTAGTTGATTATGTCGGAATTTCAAAGGCATTAGATTATGAACCTTTAGTGAGAGGTTTAGATTAACCACCATTTTCTTTAAAAGAACATGACTGTACCAAGTCAGGAATATGATCCATTCGTTTGATGTGTTTAAGCTTTTGATTTTGCCATTTGATTCCTTCTTGAATTTTCTTTGGAGCTCAGTATTTTTGTTATTTTTCTTTTTACACATGCCATAATTCCACATTGTTTATAAAGATACATTTATTTACCAACACGTAAGTCGAAAAATTGCAGAATATAAAATGAACCACACCATAAAGCTATATATTGCCAATAATATTTTGTTTCTGTGATTGTTCTTTTAATATGAACGCTAGCTAGCTGCAAGACCAAACTTTTACGTGATAAATGAAGGTATGAATACTTCTAGAAGAGGTCATGCCTAACATGTAAACTTCGAAAGATCGTTTTAGTAGTTTTATACGATGAAGTTTCACTTTCCTGGAGGTTTTAATAAATTATGAACTCTGGTTGTGTTTTCATCGAAGAAATCATTATAAGATAAAAAGGCAACGAAATCCTCTAGAAAACTAGCCATTGTCAATGGATTCAGGAAATGTCTGATAAATGATCTCCTGCAATGGAGTTTATCCATATTTTTTAATATCGTCCAAAACTTGATAAAATCTTCTTCAATAATTAGTTGATTCTGCTTTCGGAATTCAGGAGTTGAGAAAAAATTAAAAAAGCCAGTAATAACAGGGCGCATTTTTTCCTCCATATCCGCAGGATTATAAATTCCTTCAAGATAATTAATATAGCCGTCAATAGAAATATCTTTGTCGACTCCTCTTTTGAATATATGACTGTTCCACCATTTGTTCTGTTTTTCTGCATCTAGAGGTGTCGTTCTTTCCCCAATTGCTTGTCGGAGCTCTTTTAGTCTGGCGTTGATCTTCTCCATGTCACGTGTGCTGATGATGCCATCTTGGTCGGCATCAAGAAGACTGGCCCACTGACGCCATTTATGTCGCAAAAACCACACTTCTGTGATACAAAATATATATATATAATTGATGAACGGATCATATTTATTATTGCAAATGAAGGAAGTATGCCATGCGAAATAATAGAATAGTAATATGAAATAATTATAAACTTCATAACGTGTCACTTCTGTTTAGTACCTCTGCAAAGATGACCTTTGGTTGACTTTGGCTTTTTTTTGTAGGTCCTAATAGCTCTTTGACTGTTTCGGTTCTATATACATTATTGGCTTTCAAATATTTTGCTTTCAACGTTTCTGATGACGGTAAATCAAGAAACACGCTTTGAACGCATGGAATTTATACGGTGTTGTTTTCTTCTTCTTTTTTTTATCTAACTTATTACGTAAAAGAAGTCATAGACGAAATTTGAGTTATATAAAAGGAAAAAATGTGTACCCTTTGCTACTTTTCCGAAAACAAATTTCAGTAGAACTGACATGAAAGTGCAGTAAAAATGATAAGCTTATAAGTAGGTGCACCTGCAATGCGGGTTGTCTCACAGCAGACTCAACAGTGTTAAAACAAGTCAGGCGTTCGTACATGGAACGCAATATATAGTTTTCAAATGCTACAGATTTCTAGATGTATGAAAAAAATCATGATATAGACTTCTTGTTCGAAAAATGAATAATGCAATATATGTATTCAGTAAGGTCTGAGTAACAGCAACACATAATATAAAAATGGGGAAAAACATTAATATAAAAAAACCGAAAAAAGCAGTACGTATGAGTTATCCAAGACCTTATTTAAATCTGAAAATACTAATCTGCTAAAAATGTAAATCAATACAAAGAAATTCATCTATCCTGCAGGAATATAATTAATCAAACGATAATATCTAATGCGACTTTATATTTCTGGACTTATTAACGCAAGATCAGAAATTATGTAAATATCTAAATTTTGAAATTGTTTGTTGTTTGATTCTTTTACATTCTTTACATCTCACATTTTCTCGTGGAATATATCTCCACAACGAGAAATTTTCAAAACTAAAATGCTAATCAGCTTAAGAATCAAACAATGATGAAAACATGACAAACAAAACCCCGCTCAAGTTTACACGAATCTAAGTTCAAACTATATAAATGGTGAACACATATAACATTTCTTCTCCAGTTCTGGTAATTCAAGATATAATTATGCTGAAATGCACTAGAAATTAACAATTATGAGAGCTAACTCTACAATCTGCTATCATTCTAACCATTACTTATCTAGAAACTTCTCGAATTACCAGACACGCAGAAACGAAAGACCAACAATTTCTAACTCGAGAGGAGGATAACTTTAAATAAAGATTGTTATGTCGGCGGGATATTTTTTCGGCCTTTTTGAAATAATTATTAATAGCATGATTCTTACAAAGACTGAACTTGTGTTAGTAAACTTACTTCCCTTTGGAATGACTACAAAGATGGTGATAAGAATGTAAGCAGCATATAGCACGACTACGACTAATTGTCCAATCTTGGTATTGTGGTAAAAGCTATAGAATTTGGAATCACAGTTGTACACGTATGTATAGTTCTTAGAGACTTCATATTTATAAAATGGGATTACTTTTGATGCTCCTGGAAAAAGAAAATATAAACAAACAATCAAGACAGGACTTTTTCTATTATTTATTCATTTATGTTAATATCTTTGTTTTCATAAAATAAAGAGAGAATTCGGCACGAATTTTTTTAAATTTTGGATCCTCAATGCTCTTGTCATTCGTACTTGTTTGGCTTTATAAATATTGTGCTATGAGCTAACTGGTGAGCCTTATGTAGACAAAACGCGCGTCTGGCGTTCTAAATTATAATCCTGGTACCTTTGATAACTTTTCGAGAACTGATATGCTGACATATTAAGTGAAAACTATTTCAATTCGATAATAGTGATATGGAAAGTTACACTGCTAGGTAACCTTAGTATCTAATTTATGATAATATGAACTCGCTTTTCTGTTAATGATTTTAAGTGATTAATACCAATGTGGAACTAATTTAAATCTAATTATATAATCAAATGCTTGCAAATTGACAAAAAAGGCTTTCTGGTGTCATTTCCCAAAAAATATTGTGCATATTGTTCTCTCGATTGTGCTTCACTGTATATGCAGGATTGATGGATTGCAAAATCATATTTTCCTTTATACTTTGTTGTATCTGTTTTAAGCTGTTTACATGTGACAGATTATTTTGTTTGGAAAAGCCTTTTTAACCAGAAAAGATATATGCTCCTTATGTTTTAAATTTTTTAATAAATGTTTTTATTATTCCACTACAATTTCCTGCTAAAATCAGTATCACTATAGATGTGCAAAATACGTACCTATACTGCATGTTACAAAACTTGCCATGGAGAGACAAATCAAAATGAAAAAGAGGTTGCCCCCACATTTCTTTCTCCCCTCTAAATCTACCCTTTTGATTCGTTGTGTCCGCCTTGTATCACAAATGCCAATTAATCTCCACACAAAGACAAAGAGAATTAATGCACACAATACTCCACCCTCTGTTTTCATGAATGACGGAAGGTCTAATTCTTCCACCTTATTTCCATTTTCATTGAAGTGTATTCTGAAACAATTACCATTCAAACCTTAAATAATAAATCAAAAATCGATTATTACATATATGATCATATATACAAATCTAAATTGAAAACTATGTTCAAACCTCTATATATATATATTTACATGTAATATAGACGTATTTCTTGTATGCTCATTTGTCCGCCAAATTTTGTATCACAATCTGAACTTTGACGTTATTATCAAAATGTGATCGTTGCTTTTTGTGAGATAGTATTAAAAGAGAGATCAAGGGCCACTAGGAGACGAAATTCCGCTTAATACACAATATACGTCATTATTAGTTGTTTGTTATTCCAGCTAGTTGACAAATGGAAGTATGGACGATTAATGGCAAGTAATGAGAACGTATTGTGTTTTATCAAGTATGAGTAAAAATTATCGGATTGTGCTTGATTTTCATATGATGAAGACATAATCTTTCAATCAGTTTAATTAATGTCTGGAGCTGTGATGATAGTAACTTCTAGAGGTCCTTTGTTAATTTATGTATCATTGTTATTTGCTTAGTTTCTTTTGTTACCTATTCTGACTCGGACTTCTTTTAAACTGAGTTTTACTGTGTGTATTGCTATGTGTTTCTTTATTCTACATTGGCTAGAGGTATAGTGGGAGGGCTGTGATCTCACAAAACATATTTAACACCGACGCATTTCTGTGCATATCCCAAGTCAGGAGTCTCTGGCCTCTGTTAGTCTTGTATGGTTTTTTTTAATTTTAGTTGATTTATACGTTTTCGAGTTTAGTATGACGTCCATTTTCACTGAACTTGTACACATTTTATTTAGGACCCAGTTGAGAACCAACTCCGGGTTCAGGATTTTCACGCTGCGTTGAAGACTCATTGCTGTCTTTCGGCTGTTATCTGCTCTTTGGTCGGGTTTTTGTCTCTTTGAAATATTCCCCATTTCCATTCTCAATTTTATTTAAGACTGACTTACCAAAATGAATATAAGATATTGCAAAGACTAGAGCACCTAACCAAATAAGTTGTTGTAGAACTGAAACAAATAGAAATAGATACATTATTTGTAGCTCAAATCCGGATGCGAGATTTTCTCACAGTGTTGAAGAGCCCTTGATGGCCTTCGGCTGTTTTCTTATTTTCGGTCGGTTTGTTGTCTATTTGACACATTTCCCGTTTCCATTCTCAATTTTATTGCAATCAAGAAGAATTAATATTAGGAAATTTTAAACATCTAGTAGATCACTATTGTAGATATATATAAATTGAAATTTTGTGAAAACGGATAGTCTATTTCCAATTATGAGCACATTTGGAAATTTATGTTAGTCCACAGATCAAACACCTTGAGTTTTGATGAAGGTCCATTGATACATTATGTGATTGAATAGTCCAGTTTTCTTTGCCTTTTGTAAACTGAAATCCGTGGAGGTTCCCCCACTAGTGATGTAGTGTTTTCCATATAAAAATGTAGTGGATATAAATTTTGCGAAGAAATCCATATATGGTGTAAGATTTCAAAGCCAGTAGTCTAAACTGTAGAACGATAAATAATTTGGTATTTGTGTGTCTTTCATTTTTGCTAATGCCTTTTTTTGTTTCTTGTACACCCCTCCATTGTGTTATGCTAAAGTTTTGTATTCTTGTCTTTCATTTTTGTTTATGTGCTTTGTCTATATGCCTTTTTGTGTTTCTTTGTTACATATGACGTAAATCCGTACTTGCACATCCCGTCATTGTGTTATGCTAGATTTCTGTATTCTTGTCTTTCTCTTTTGCTTATGTGCTTTGTTTATATGCCTTTTTGTGTATCTTTGTTACATTTTTTTCTTTGATGATTTAGACTATAATACAATGTTGACCACTGTACCCTAATTTTTGACATTTGTACCTACATGTATTGTGTCTGCTTGTTTTGTTCACACATCGTTGTCAATAAAATTGAAATTTCATGCGACTTTTATATAAGTGAGAGGTTTAGCTAGCTATAAAACCAATTTTTATCCACCATTTTATACATATGAAAATGCCTGTACCGATACAGAAATATAACAGAAATATAACAGTTGTTATATATTCGTTTGATGTGTTTGAGCTTTTGATTTTGCCATTTGCTTAGAGACTTTCTGCTTTGGATTTTCCTCTGAGTACAGTATTTTTGTTACTTTTCTATAATATGATTACTAATCTTTAAATCCTATTTAATACCCAATATGGTATTTACTTTTTAATTTGAATATCTGAATATTGATCCTTTAATACCCGTTGCTACAGTTTGAAGATTGAATTCATAATAACAAAATAATATACCGGCCGCCACAATCACTTTCGTATTTCAATGAACGAACACAGAAAATACCGATAAAACAACCCACATTAATACCTCTAATATCGTTCGGATACCGATACCGCGGAAAGTTCGTCCATTCTCATACCTGCCAACTTTTCAAAATTCCAATGGGGGTTTTGCAAGCAAGATGGCTGTCATAGTCCTAAAAAAAAACCTTCAAAGGGGCCATCAAATACACTTTAATAATGTTTTGTGGCTTCTTCATACTCTTATAAGCCTATAGTCATTGTAAAATTAATTGTTTTGTTTAAATGTAGACAAAATTGCTCTTTCAAAAATTCCATTTAGGAGTCTCCATGGGGGAAATCACCCCCAAATAGTGACAGTTGGCAGGTATGCATTCTTTCATTTTTATTATTCACAAATAATCAAATGTTTTATCTGAAGCCGGCTTTCAAATGTCAGAAGAAACTGTGAGCTATTAAGTCTTCATAGGAACAAAGAAATGTTTCATGTACATCACTGATCCAGATTACGTTATATATTAGGTAAAAAATAAACATGTACTTACTTGACATTTCAAACCATTCATGTACCTTTTCCCACATATTCCTGTGATCATGTAGTACACTTGTCTTTGGGGATTCCTGACTGACGAAAATTGAATTATATGTTGGTGGAGGACCTACAATCAAAATAGGTAGACATATATTTACCATAGAAGCAGAGATTTGTTGTCCTACTCGAATAATTTTGGAACAAATGCATTTTTTAAAAACACAATGATGACTGCTGTACCCCTATTTTCGACATTTTTACGTTTGATGTCTGTTTGTTTTGTTCACGCATCGTAGTCAATATAATGGAATTTGATGCAACTGCCATACAAATACGATATTTAGCTATCTATAATTTGAGGTTCAGTCCACCATTTTCTACATCAGAACATGTCTGTACCAATACAGGAATATGACAGTTGTTATCCATTTGTTTGGAGATTTATTTCCCCGAGGGTATCACAAGCACAGTAGTCAGCACTTTTTGTGCTGACATGAATTGTCATTGATATGGTTATATTTATAAATTAACTGTTTACATTTTTTTAATTTTTTGAAAAACTAAGGCTTTTCTACCTCAGGCATAGATTACCTTAGCTGTATTTGGCAAAACATTTAGGAATTTTGGTTCTCAATGCTCTTCAACTTCGTAATTTATTTGGCCTTTTTAACTTTTTTGGATTCGAGCGTCACTGATGAGTCTTTTGTAGACGAAACGTGCGTCTGGCGTATATACTAATTTAGTCCTTGTATCTATGATGAGTTTATTGATGTGCTTTATCGTTTGATTTTGCCATTTGATTAGGGACTCTCCGTTTTGAATTTTCCTCGGAGTTCAGTATTTTTGTGATTTAACTATCTTAAGATTAAGGAGGAGAAAAGGGCTAGGTAGTAGATTGTGGTGACATTTGATATACCACTGAAAATCATAAAATTCATTAAAATTTTTGTTAGG
This sequence comes from Mytilus edulis, assembly GCF_963676685.1. NCBI lineage: Eukaryota > Metazoa > Mollusca > Bivalvia > Mytilida > Mytilidae > Mytilus > Mytilus edulis. The sequence continues at coordinate 40,680,064 of NC_092350.1, forward strand.
CCATCTAATACATTATCAAATTAAAATCAATAATATTTGTAGTCTTTTTCAAAGAATGTATGTAAAAAATATATAAAGGGTTGTCACAGAACTAGGTTTAATCAACCATAATCCATTTTTGAAATGCCTGTAAAGTCTGCAATATGACAGTTGTTATCCATTCGTTTTATGTGTGTGAGCTTTTGATTTTGCAATAGGCTTATGGACTTTCCGTTAAGAATTCTTGTCGGAGTAGAGATTTTGTAAACAAATGTTCATCTAGTTTTATAGGAATTAATTCAATAATATTACCGACATGAGAGATAGGGGCATATTTTAATCAATTTTAAGTTTAACATAACACAGCAAAATCTTATAAATATCCGTGACTTGACACATTTACTGTAACTCGTTTCTATAAGTGTACAGATTGATAATATCTTCCCGTTTGATTTCAACAGTCACTGTCGATAAATTTTATGTAGATGTAGTAGTAAATAGAGAATATCATATATCCGTATCAACCCGAGACACCAATATAATCCCAAGAGCTCTGCTCGAGGGATTATATTGGTTGAGGGTTGATATGGTGTGTGATATTGAAAAAAGCCATATCATATACACTTTATTACATGCATATACTTCAAGTAAATTTTTTTATGTGACACGATGTCATATAGATAAGGAGGTTTGAAATGACGTCATACAGATTATAGGTTTGACATGACGTCATACAGATTAAAGGTGTGATAAAGCTTTTGCAACCGTGCTGATATCAATATCATCACGGGTGGCTGATACAGCACGCTTGCCAATGATTTATTACACATACAATTTATCTGTATTTACTACTAAGTATATAATAAGCGTATTTATTACCTTTTCCATATAAATTTTAATTTGTATGAATTTTAAGATTTCACTGAATCTTACATATTGTTTATTTATATTATGTTCATGTCATTGTGAAATTAAACAAGAAAATGTATTAGGAGTTGAATTTGCCATTTGATTTTGGACTTTCCTTTTTGAATTTTCATCAGAGCTCAGTATTTTTGTGATTTTACTTTTTACAGAATATGTTATCGGCCCAATCTGTGGAAAAGAAGAGAAAAGTTCTACTACTGTCCTACTGCGGTGTGTTCATAGTTGTTCGTGGAGTAACCTAATTTTAATGGATTTCACGTGTTTTAGTGGTCAACGAAGTACATATTTTCGTTTGCACGAATTTGACCTACCGAATTAGTCTATTTACCGGGTCTTTTTGTTATTTCATAAGCAACACGACGGGTGCCACATATGGAGCAATATCTGCTTGTCCTTCAGAAGCACATGGAATCACCCCCAGTTTTTGTGTCGTGTTAATTTTGCTTGGTCTTTAGTTTTCTATGTTGTGTCTTGTGTATTATTGTTTGTCTTTTTGTCTTTTTCTTTTTTGGACATGGCGTTGTCAGTTTATTTAGATCTATGAGTTTGAATGTCCCTCTGGTGTCTTTTGTCCTACTGTTTGTTGGCTTGTATGCACAACAGCAATATCTAAATATCCACGTGAATACTATTTTCCCTCAATCCACGAATATAAATTAAATCACGTTATTTACGGTAATGCATTCTTTAAAAGGATGATCGTATGTTGTGTAATAACAATCCTGGTATTTCCTGTTTATATTTCGTGCAACAATGTATGCAAACCATATACTTCTGAAAGATGACGAAAACAGAAAAAACGTTTGCGTTTGCATTTAAACCGAATTTGTATTCGCCATAAACGTATTCAGTATGCCCATTTATTCAAATATTGATCCATTCGAAATCTATAACCCAATAAGGGGAATGCTGTACTCAAATGAGATGACAAATATTCCTGTTCAAATGCTTCCTCTGCCATATATCATGAATCTACTTTATCAAACATATTTGAAAGCTTGATTCAGAGACTAAAATACAATTTATAACAATGTTAATCTAGGAAATAACAGACCACTGAAAAGAAAAAGATTCTATTTTGGTTTGTGTTATGAAATTATTATTATTTTTCGCAGTAGACCACAACTCACCTGTATCTGTTATACGTGCTGGTGTCATTATATTCGAAGCTCCAGTAGATATTGTGGTGTTTTGGCTACCCTCTGGTATCGTTATATCCGATATCTCATTAGCTATTGTGGAATTTGGGCCAGCATCAAATTCAAAGGATACTGAGTACTCCGGAGGTGGCACATAATCAGCATTGTTATCCATGATTTCAACACTACTAATTTTATACACAGATTCTTTAATGAAGATTTGTATGTTATAAACCTTAACTATACCTACATATACATGTATAATACCCGGATATTTTTATAAACCTGTTACATGTTCCTATTTATTTCAATAAATGTGTATTAATGATAAAGATTTATACGTGACGGATATTCTGTATTAGCTGGTCATAAACTGTAATTAAATGGACAACATTGTAACTTATGACCAATTTTTCATAGCGCGTTTAAAACGTAGATGGCGAACAATTTTTTACTGAATTCAGCAGCGGACGAATTTATACTGTATGATGAGGCGACATTTGAACCGTACACAATTAGTTGCTCTCTAATTCTTTTGACTGCGTGACATTCGTTTGGTCCTTAATACTTCCTAAATACTTGATATAAAGTATATTTACAACAGCTCAACATTCTACATTATTCATCAATTTAACTTATCCTATTGGCCTAAATGTATTGTAGAAAGCTTTATCGCGAACATTCAAAGCGTTGTTTGACCTGAGCGTCACTGATGAGTCTTACATTTAGACGAAACCCGCGTCTGGCGTATCATATAATAAGCCTGGTACTTTTGATGGTCTTTTATAACTATTAAACACATTCACTGTGTCAAACTACCCCGGCAAGCAATATTCGAGCTCGATAGTAACTAGCTTGTTTGTTATTTTTATGTAATTAAATAAAACATCATATACACATATTACTATTTGCGAGTACGTGATGTAATATTTTCTATATTAATGGGAAAATAAGTAAAATGCTCGACACTATGATAAATAGAGTTACCCTTGCCTCGAATTGGTTTAGTATAACAATAAAATGCACACATTGAACGAAAAGAAATGAAAGAAAAATACAAACTTACAGAAAATTTATTAAAATTAAGATACAAGGAAATTCATAAATTTACTTTCTGCCATGAAACCATTGAAACTATTGAGCACAGATTTATGACATGCCATAATGTAACAAATTTATGAATTAAACTCTGTAATTGGATTTATAACCATAAAAAAATATTCAATCGATCAACCATGGATATTTCGGAAATTGTGAAATATAAAAATAAAAAGCTTCCAATGCTGGAATAGATTTTATCATACAAATAAGGTTTAAAGTAATTTAGAATCACTTTGAATATTTGTACCTTATCCACATCACCATATATGCTATATATTGAAAAATGGTATCTGTTTTTATATTTATTGCTTTATTTGTGTTTATAACCACATTTATGTTTTAATTGTCAATTATGCCTGAACAAATCAATATTGCAACAGAAAACCATTACATGTGAGATATAATTATGCACAGCATGCGGAATGAGTTTGACAGATCGCGCAATGATTTTATAACGGGGAGTTTAAATAGTTTGTTTAACAATTATACACCGATTTGACGATATGTTTACAATGTCACTTCACGGGTTTTAGTAAAACATGTTTAATAGCACATGTTTTTATAGTCACTCACAGAACTTTAATCTTTCTTTTACGAATATATTTTATATTCTTGATTTAATACTGTTTGAGTATCTTAAAAGTGGTATACATCATTTTGTAGATTGTTTTGATTGAGAACATCTGTACGATTCCGCCATCCAGTGTCTTTTGTGTAGACGAGCGTTTCGTCTACTTAAGACTCACCAGTGACGCTCAGACGGGCGCTCAGATCAGATCAGCTCAGATTGCTAAGTACAAAGTTAAAGAGCATTGAGGACCCAAAATTCCAAAAAGTTGTGCCAAATACGGCTAAGGTAATCTATTCCTGGGATAAGAACATCCTTAGTTTTTCAAAAATTCAAAGTTTTGTAACTGGAAATTTATATTTATTAAAAAATTACCATATAATTGACATTCATAACACCGAAGTGCTGACTACTGGGCTGGTGATACCCTCGGGGACGAAACGTCCACCAGCAGTGGTCTAGACCCAGTGGTGTAAATAGTTATCAAAGGTACCAGGGTCATAATTTAATACGCCGAGGATGAACTAAACCGAGGATGAACGAGGATGGCAATGTGCAATCTTTAACGTCATTAACTGAATTAGCTCCCCTATATGACGAGTTTGTGTCACGTGAAACTTAATGATTACATATTATACATCTATGATGTTTTACTACCTGGCGTTTCATTTCAGACTGATTATGGGTTACAACAAAGTAGGATGCGTGCATAGAAAGATGTGTGGAACACACCCTGGTCAAGCTCCGAACAGAGTTCATTCGGTTCACTCATCATTTCTCAAACTCAAAAAAAATTAAATGAAAAGATCTGAGTCTGGACGAAATAGTAAATGTGTGAAATGTTATTAAAAAACTGATTGTGTTAATGGTATACTTTATTCATTTCATTTCCATCGACATTTTGCATCTTGAGGTTTCGCCTCATGCAGGTTATTCTGCATTGCGGGTTTTCTGTTTTCACGGAATTTACATAATAAGGTCATAGCAGAAGGCAGAAAACATGGTAAAATTAACTTAATTTCATATTTTACTCATAAATATGATTATCATTTCATCTGACAAAATTGATCATTTCTGTTGGAAGAAACTAGTCATTTTAAGTTTTGATATTTAATAGAATTACTATATTAATTAATGTGATGCAACTGTCATACAAGTGAGAGGTTTAACTAGCTATTAAACCAGGTTCAATCCACCGTTTTCTGCATAAGAAAATGTCTGTACAAATTCCAAGTCAGGAATTGACAGTTGTTTTCCGTTGTTTTTATTTGTTTCTAGCTGTTGATTTTTCAATTTTATTACAGACTTTTTGTTTTGAATTTTCCTCGGAGTACTTGTTTGTATTTTAATTTGTTATAAAAATGCTTCTTATTCAATGTGCATAGCGAATAACAATAACACTATCGAGGGTATACCTAACTAATACAGACTTTCAGATCATATAAGTAGGACGTAATGTATTTGACTATATATTGGTATGTATGTTAATAATCTGTACACGTTTCCAGATTATATAAGATTCATTTTGATAATACACTATTGGAACAAGCTAGAGTAATAACTGTTCCCCAAAGATTATTGTATATGTATCAGGTCTGTGGACTATTGGTTATACTCTGGTCTTTCCTCTATCTTTTGGTCAGAGTGTTATCTGTTAATTCAACTTTATGTTTTAAATGAACCTTGGTATCTTATATTTATTCTATAATATGCTTCCAGTGAAACGTAGAAAATGGTGAAAAATGTATAAAAATAAATGGACAACGACATGTTTTTTGTTTGTTTTTTGTTTTTGTTTTTTTTTTGTTTTTTTATAGATACGTGTTTATTAAATAACGTATTTGAAGTGTTACTATGAATGTTCTTGTGTTGTGCAGTTTTAAAATGTTAATGGAAAATTTGTTGACGGATTCTAACGATGAAGATGGCATTTATGTCCTGCTCAACACTACTGTAAACCAACAATAATTTTCATAGTATTTATTATGGAAAGATAGAAAACAACAATTTACAAACTTAACAACCCAATACTATTATAAAGACTTTCACGACTCACTTAATAACCCAGCAATGATATAAAACAATAAAAGTAACTGGTTATACACTATAAAGCTGTAATTCAACATACAAAATTATCCGAGATAAAGCAGTCAGTATTCCTTTTAGAAAGACACACAAGAAGCGTACACACGTTAAATACATGAACTGAGTATCTAATTAATGCCAGAAACTATCAAACACATATGTAAAAATAAATTGGTTTTGATTAAAAATTATCGTTGACCTTGATATATCAATCTCAAAATATTGTTTAACGAAAATATTAAAACATAGCATGTGGTCCGAATACACAGTTATTTCAGTTGTGCATTTCTTGTAGATAAAAAAATTGAAAAAAAAAAAATCACACCTGACTTTCTCATTAATATTTGTACTACTTTTAGGACAAATCAAATCAAAATTATAGAAAACTTCATGGGCTCTAACTGAAAATATGGACAATGTTATGTAAAGGGGGTCTTGCAATCTTTTGACAACTTCCGACATGCTAATTTTTAACCTTTTTCAGCTGGACCAAATCACTACTTTCCTTTAAAATTCATAAATCAAATTTTTTCAGTTAATATTATCCCCCGACTCTCTATTTGAGATATCAAATATGAAGAAATAAATTTGGAAGCGGTATTCAAAAAAATTACACGCTGTCCACACTAGGGACTATACTCTTGGACAACGAAATTTAGGGAAGAAAACTGTGTACTCGGACCCGTTAACAATGACTTACAGCAAAGATGTGTTGTGATATTTCACAAAGGGAACGAATTGATTGAATTACAGAAACATTACATTTCATCGAAAGAACATAACATACGATCGAGTAGATATATTAAAATATCTCTCTTTTCTAAAATGTTCCCAAAATTTAAAGAAAGACACTAATAAGATCACATGTTATTGGTGTGATTGTTGTAGCTTGATCAGACACCAAAGGATGAAGTATGACAACTAAAATCACTTGTGCCAAGGGTTACTGATGTTGATTTTATAATATAACACAGACTGGAGGATGATATATAAAATTGCATGATCCTGTTGTCATTATTGTTCCTTTGGTCATATACAACAGGTTGAAGGATGAAGAATAAGATTGCATGTTCCTGGTGTTATGTTTTTTTGCTTTGATCAAACATCACAGGTTGAAAGATTACAAATAAGATCACATGTTCCTGGTGTTATTGTTGTTTTTGATTAGACATCACAGAATGAAGGATGACAAATAAGATCACATGTTCCTGATCGTTTAGGGTTTAATATTTTATGGACCCTTAACGTTTTTTCGTCAAAGAAATCATTATGTGCTATAAGGGACACAAAATTGTCAAGAAAACTTGCCATTGTTACAGGATTTAGAAAATATCTAACAAACATTCTCCGGCAATGAGATTCATCGACATTTTTTAAGATCGTCCAAAACTTGAAAAATTCTACTTCCAAAATTGGAATATTTTTCTTACGATAATCAGGTGTTGAGAAAAAATTAAAAAAGTCAGTAATAACAGGACGCATTGTGCTCTCCATACCATGAGGAGTATAAATCCCCTCAAGATAAGTTATATAATCGTCTACAGAAATGTCTTTGTTGACTCCCCTTTTGAATATATTCTCATCCCACCATTTTTTCTGTGCGCCTGCATTTAGAGCTGTCTTTCTATCTCCAATGGTCCGTCGGAGTAGTTCTAGCCTTGCGTTGGTCTTCTCCATGTCTCTTATACTGATGATGCCATCTTGATCGGCATCAAGAAGACTGGCCCACTGTCGCCATTTGCGTCGAATGAACCATAACTCTTTAAATAATAAGAGAAAACAAAAAATTGAAACTCGGACCTAATGCAAAATGTTAAAACAGTAGCTGTGTAAGATCGGAAAATATGTAAATATTTAAATATTAAATGTTGAATGTTAAATTTCGGGGCCTTTTATAGCTGACTATGTGGTATGGGCTTTGCTCACTGCTTAAGGCCATACGGTGACCTATAGCTGTTATTTTTTGTATTATTTGGTCTCTTGTGGAGAGTTGTCTTATTGGCAATCATACAACATCTTTTTTTTTTTATATTTCGGTATAAAAACGTGAAACACGTGTGTTTTTTCATGCCAATTGTATATTCATTCACCATTAAATCAATTCTTATTCTGATCATCTGTCGATTCCTCGTAGAATGAAATACTGTACAAGTTGACTGAACATATTATTAGCAAACTTACTTGCTTTAGGCATAACTATAAATAGGTAGATTATGATGTAAGCAGCATATGGCATCATTATAGATAGCTGTCCAATCTTGGCATCGTGGTAAAAGCTATAGAACTCGGAATCACACATAAATGTATAGTTTTTGGAGACATCATAGTCATAGAATGGGATAACTATTGTTGCTCCTAGAAGTAATAAAAAGTGTACATAATATAAGGAATAAATCTGCATGACTTTTGAAAATATTAATGTACTCAAATTTTAAACACACACTCATTTATAAATTAATTTTGAATTTTTTGAAATACTAAGGCTTTTCTACCTCAGACATTGATTACCTTAGCTGTATTTGGCAACACTTTTTGGAATTTTGGATCTCAATGCTCTTCAACTTCGTACTTTATTTTTTATTTTTTTAACTTTTTTAGATTCGAGCGTCACTGATGAGACTTTTGTAGACGAAACGTGCGTCTGGCGTATATATAAAATATAAAATTTAGTCCTGGTATCTATGATGAGTTTATTCACAGATAAAGCATTAGATCGAGTTGCATTCTCATTGTAAATTTAATGCAAGCGCAACTGAATCGAAAACTGTAGGTTGAGTTGATAACACAATTTTTTTTTTTTTTTTTTTTTTTTTTTTCAAAATGTATGACGTCACGTAATCGATATCAGTTATGGTTGCAAACCCCTAATATGTATTACGTCATGTCTCTTGAAAAACATCTGGATTAGTTGTACTTGAAGAACACATTTTATATAATAGTGTATATAGGAGATGGCCTTTTCAATATCACACACCGTATCAAACTCAACCAATGTAATATTGGTGTCTCGGGTTGATACAAGTGTGATATTGAAAAGGGACAATGATATTTTCTATTTAAGAATTTTTAAACAATCATGTAAATAAATTTAATATTCCAATTATGATATTAGAAGCTGCATGTGCAGTGATTGAATACATGCATGTACAAACCTATTATACACCAAATAAAGCTTGCTATGAAAAGAATACAGCAAACAAATAAGAGATGACCTTTCCTTGTTTGTCTTCCCGGTGAATCTGCCATGTTGATGCGACGTGTCCGATTTGTATCACAAATACGAAGTAATATCAAAAAAAAGACATAGAGAACTGTTGCACACAATACCCCACCCTCTGCCTTCATGGTTGATGGGAGATCTACCTCCTCTATCACTTTCCCGTTCGTTTCATTGTATAGTTTCCGATAACAGTTACCACCATATTTTATACCTTTATAATATAAATAAAATACACATTGTAATAGGATGTAGAGATAGTGCTGTTTAAATTTCAAAGATATGAATTTTTTGTTCAATCAATTTTAGGATTTATGTGAATGAAAATTTTGATTTATTAAATATTCAAATAGCATTCTTTAATAGGCTTAAATATAACACTTAAGAATTGAATGCTTCTTTTTGTAACTTTATTGGGGTGTAAAAGCGTTGACCGAAGTACATTTTGTATGAAGCGCAGAAGCGCTTCATTCTAAAAATGTGCGCACGGTCAACGCTTTTACAACCCCATGAAGTTACAAAAAGAAGCATTCAATACTTATAATTACATTTTTTAGCTAGGATTATGAAAACACGATTTACATCAAGTTTTTATTTAATTTACATGTGCACTTTATTATGGGACCTCGTGTCATCATGAATGATAAGTTTTATTGTGTGATACAACTGCTTAAGGAATAACACGTGATGTGCATTAGCCAATCAGAATAACGTATTATAATGAAACATAAATATAGTGTAATTATAATTGAATAAATAATGTTTACCAATGAGCATTTACCATTTCTATATAAGTATCCAAATAACATTATTTACTATACTAAAAGGTATAAATCAAATCTAATAAAATAATGCTAATTATTGGGATTTCACATATTTCCAATTCGCACATATTCAATTGTATATACTGATAATAAATTACTTCAATATTGACTTACTGAAAACAATATATAATATCGAAAAGACGAGGGCTCCAAGCCAAATAATATGTTGAAGAACTGAAAGATAAAATAAAAACACAATTGTTTGTCATTTTATTTCATAACACAATTTCATATAAATTGAGAAAATCATTCAAATTATATTAACAAGTATCAATGGGTTTATTTGTGGAAACTGATTTAGCATTGCTACAAGCGAATTTCAAAGCGGTTTTAAATCTAGATTAGACAACAGGCACATAGCCAACAGTTAATCTGAAAGTCCAGTAATAAAGACGATAGGATTGGTAAAGTTGTCGTCATGCTTGCTGGATCTTAACACGGTGATGCATGTCATTTAGTCTATTAAGTTGAGAGGACTATAATCCAAAGCATCCGTCGGTGCCGTGAGGCAGCCAATCTGATATGATGATCCAACCATTTCAATCATTATATATTCTGTCATTTCTTTACTAATGATCAGGGTGCATTTTTAAAGAAATGCGGGATGTATGAATGCACAGTCCCGTTTAGTTGGAAAGAGGTAATGTATTCAAATTACAATCATGTATACAGTATTTTATCTTTTCGAAATAGCGGATGTCATGTGTATACAAAATTTGGAATGGATTATGTGTTCAGAAATTTATATCTACCATACATTTGGTCTCTTTCGGAGATTTGTTTCATTGACAATCATAACAGAACTTATTTGTATATAACATATATACTGAGCCGCCAGGCACTGACAGGGAATATGAACCCATATATGCCTTGTATAATACATAATAACAATTATCATGATTATATTGTACTGGAGTGTTCTGATTTCAACATTACTGAATTACTATATTTATTTTTATTTTTCTTCAAAGGGGTTTGGGCTCATATCCCCTTCTTATCTAACCAATCAAATTGCAGGAATAATCTGGATATTTCACTCCAGTATAATATAGTTACTAGTCATGTATGCATGTCAATGATCATAGAATGTAACACTATAATACTAGTGATGAAATAAATCAAAAATCACAGCTCTATACTGAATTATTATTAAATCTGATGAATGGATGCAATGCAATCAACCGCTTTTAAACAAAAGACTTTTTTTCTAATACGAACCATGCAAAACATAAAATCACAAAAATACCGAACTCCAAGGGAAATTCAAAACGGAAAGTCCCTAATCAAATGGCAAAATCAAAAGCTAAAACACATTAAACAAATGGATAACAACTATCATATTCCTGACTTGGTAAAGGCATTTTCTTATGTAGACCTTGTTTTATAGCTAGCTACACCTTTCACTTGTATGACAGTCGCATAAAATTCCATTATATTGACAACGATGTGTGAACAAAACAAACAGACAAAATAGGTAAAAATGTCAAATAGGGCAATATATAAACAGAGAGAGCATTGTAATTGTTCCATAGCAGGATGCACTATTACATGTTCTTCGTCATTAAGTTCCTGTAGATTATTTTCAACTTGTAATACATGTACTTACCTGACATTTCAAACCATTCATGCACTTTTTCCCACATATTCCTGTCGTCATGACGTACATTAGATTTTGCTGGTCCTTCTTGTAGGAAAATTGAATCGTATGCTGGAGGAGGAACTGGAATCAAAAAGGAAGACAAATCTGATTGATTCTAATATTCTGTTTCTACAGAAATGAAAATGTTAGGCTAACGAGACAAATCTGCGGTCTAATTGTATGTTAAATAATATACTGATCCTTTAACACCATAACGTACTATAATTTCTGCTTAACTTATCCACAATTCAATTGTTTTAACGAAATGCGCTTTAGAGCTAGCCATTATATATACATTCCTGTGTTTTGCTGAAAATTGCATGCTATATATATACGTCTTATGGTCATAAGTGTTTGGGTTTTCGCATCTCATTGACGCATACCCCACATCTCCCTTTTTCTCTTATATCATGATATATAATTATGTGTCTTGATTTCAACAAGAAAACTTTGTTCATGAACTTAAAATTTACCAGTAATATCAGAAATGTATGAAATTGCTTGACATTTACTGTGGATCCGTCCTATTATTGTCAATTTGTCTTTGTCTCGTCAATTTATATCTGTAAATTCTAACCGTCTCATTTTTTTATTCGAAAATCTCTCAATATTTCAGTGAATAAGTTCGAACACGTTAAAATAATACTATATACTGCAGTTTATTATTTTTTTAGACGAAACTAAATTATATACAAGTAGAAGTTCGAAAAAAAAAGTAAATGTTGTAATGAAATTCAACCGAATCTGTGAAGAAGTTTAATATTGCAGGTAAACTGGGAACAGTATATATATGTTCCTGAGGTAAATCAAAGTTTCAAGTGTTGATTCAGTCAATCGAGAGAGAGAGAGAGAGAGAGACAGAGAGAGAGAGAGAGACAGAGAGAGAGAGAGAGAGAGAGACGTGATCTTGCAATGTTAACAATGTTTTTTTTACATTCATTTAATATTTTAACATTGGATGCTATAAAAGAAAGGTTTGTAGAAATGTAGAAACTATGAAAGTTTTAAGAAGAATTGTATTATCTGTCATGAGAGCATAATTATGTTAAATAACTTACTCGTATCTGCTACATGATCTGGTGTTATAATATCCCAAGCCACGGGATGAATCGCAGAGTGTGGGCCAACATCGAAACCAGACGGCCTTTGCTCTGAATACTCCGGAGGCGACATAGGATAAATATTCGTCTTCATGATTTGAACACTTACGATAAAACTGTTCTACGGTTGAAAATTCGCTAATGTTAAAACTCACAATATTTCCAGTACCATTTTATGGACGGATCTATACATACACTACCCGTTCAAATATTCTATAATTGTAAATTCGATAGTGTTAAAACTGAGAATATTTCACAATACCATTTGACGGATATATACGTATATTACTTTTCTCTACTTATATCGACTAATTTTCTATAGCAATACAGGTACATAGGTAAATAAATGGAGGCTTTAAACAGCGTAAACAGCGAGGTTATTAGCAGGTCAATAATTGTGACTTAGTCGATTAAATATAATTTTGTAAACAGTATTATTTGTATGTATTTTTAAATTATGACCCACTTCTCGTCGGCAGAAAACTGTTGTACTACGTCGAGCCGATATTCGAGTCGTACACAGTTTCTCTGTCCATCAATAAGTGTTGTAACTAAAATGTTGTCCCATTTCAAAATATTAGATTTTCAGATTGTAAATTTCGGATTCGCCAACGAAGAGTGTTGGGAATTATACTTTTTTATTTGTTTTATATAATACAATACCAATCAAATAAATTTTAGTTTACATCGCAATACAAAACACTGTACTGTCATGGAATAGAAGTTCCTTCATAATATAAGTTCCAAATGGAAAAAATATTCTGGAATATTATTTCCACAGGAATAAATATTACTGTACAGTATATGTTCCTAACGGAATAAATAGTATAGAATATTTGTTCCATCAGATACAGGTATTATGATATTGTTTATAAACAAAGTTTCCACTGGGACTTCTGTAAGGTGGAACAAATATACGTTGACACTGCTATTGCCAAAACTTTGCGTCCGTTATCATTATAACCCTGTAAATATGTGTGTCACAATAAAGTCTGTTTAGTCTATAATCAACATGTTGGTTGCTTTAAACGCAGTACAGTTTTCAATGTAAACAGATTTCTTTACACATATGTTCACAGTTCGAAAAGAAACAATATACCAAACCGATTAATGTTCATTCTCACAAAATTAATCATATGCAACGACAGCTAAGTGTTCTTTATAAACTATCTACTATTATTGTCAAATCTTATATGATCTTTATCGGATAAGTGTTCTCATACCAAACTTTATAAAATAGCGATAAATGCTTTATTGAAGTTGACGAGTATAAAACAAAAACCATTTTGAAATAAATACTACGACTGAAACATATATATGATACTTCAAATTAAAAAAAATTGAATATCATCGTTGCAATTTAATATATACATTTAAAACAAACACTAAAAACTGAAGCTTTTCTGTCATGCTATATAAGAATAAAAGTATGATATTTCAGTGTGGAATTATATCAAGATCTAAGCCATATATAAATATAAGTGTTGTCAAATTAAACAATTTTATCTAACCGGTTACTTGGATAATCTTTCGATCGATTAACCGGTAAGAGGTATAAAGTTAATTTTCAAAGAAAATGTACACGAAGGGGGAATGGGGTATAGAAACATGGTCAATGTTGGTCATTTTCCCACCTGCTGCAAAACACTTAAGTATTCGATGCCTCGTGAAGAGAAAGTATCATCAATTATCCTTTCAGCAACTCTTACAAGCCTAAATGTTTGTCTCTGTCGAATATACTCTCTTCTCTAGTAGTATTCCAAATGTCCGACTCTCTATGCCGGTCTATCCCTTTTGCAGGAATTGTGTATTGAATTTATTGTTAATTTGTTCTCATCCTGAACTTGCATGAGATACTTTCCACTGGGCAATACGCATGCAGCAATCAACCAATCAAAAACATGTCCAGAGGTTCTGTTTCACGGTGTATGGTTATATAATATGACGTACTAAAGTTTATCGTCGTGCCTTACCTTAAAATATTTTGAATCAGCATTTCGATTGAACTTGCTTTTCAGTAACTCTAAGAGAATATGCTCAGATCGGTACTTTATTCTTTTTGTTATTTGTAACTCAGTGGTTGTCGTTTGTTGCTGTACATCATAATTTTTGTTTTTTTTTTCCGTTAAAAGTTGAGGTTTGCATGAAACCTGGATTTTTTTCTTAGTGATATTACACCAATATGATACATCATTTTGTTCAGGGAGGAGTACCCAATGATTTAATGAAAAAAAATCAAACATCGCCCGTCCAGTTTTTTCATGTGAAAAGCTCAAAATTCCGATTTTTGACGATTTTTAGGTAAAATTGTATTTGAATTCTTCTGAAATAATAATGTATGCGAGTGGCTATAAAAAAATAATACTGAACAAAACATTTATAAATAATTGTGGTCCATTCATTAATAATAAATTTTAATTAAAAAAATCATAAAAAGTTCATAAAAACAAGATTTTTTAATTTTTGGGTTAAAAAAAACCACGTTGCCATGGCAACAAAAAGCCAAAAATATCCTTTTTCCGGGTCCACCGTTTTTGTAAAAAACTGTGAACTTTAGGATTTAACTATTTGCATTATAATAATAAAATTGGTATGTCCCCGAACTCGTTTTTTTCGAATTCGAGTAGAAAAATAACGCGAAAATAAATCGTCGCGATTATATAAATCTTGGATCTATCCTTATCAAACTACATCAAGTAAATTAGAAAATCGCGAAATTTAATAGCCGTGAAGCTGACTAGAAAGGGAAAAACGCGAAATAAAGTATCCGCGAAAATAATTTGGTTGACAATATTTGGAAAGGCCGTATGGTGTCCTATAATTGCTGACATCTACCTCATTTCGTCTCTTGTGGATGCTTGTCTCATTGTTCATCTTACAACATCTCCATTCATTTTTAATATAACAATAACCAGCATAAAAAACAAGATTCCTATTATCTACTTGATTCTGAGACTACTATAACACTGTGTTATTTTATAAGTATAAAGACAGATCTTGACTGTATCGATTGATTGTATGGATTGATTGTATCGAATATTGTATTATATTTAATAGAACTATGATGCCAAAACATTGTGACAAATATTTATTTTGTTTCCAATTTGTTTATTTATAATTACAATTAAGACAAGCATTCGATGTTTACTATTTGGCTAATTAAATCATCTACACTTCATGGTTCATATACACTGTTACCACGGGTACCCATATATTCACCCCACGTTTGTTTCTCTGGTGGTAGAAATTTGAGGTTGGTTATTTTATTCTCAATGAAAGAATTCCTCATTCTTTCATGTATTGTCACATTAAGTGGTGTGTACATTTCATTGTCTATGATATCCTCCAAACTAAATTTATAAATGTCAACATCAAATTTCATTTTGACAAAATGAGCATAATCATCACGTAATATTCCAACGGAAATCAGATTCACAATAACATCTAACTTTCCATCTCCATCCACATCCCCAATAGCTCCTGGAAATATAAATGATTAATTTTCAGACTTTCATGGACAGTTTAGTTTTTATAACTTTCATTTAGTCAATTATGGTTAGTAAGCTACATAAGGTTATAATGTTCAAATGCATAGTTGTTTAAAAAAAGAATGTACTCATTTAAACTTTTTGTAAATAAAAAAAAATCCTATATTGAAAAAACAAAAATTTCATTTTAAGATCAATGTAATAAATATTAATTTACAGTACATACTTTATAGCTTGGTTTTTTTTTTTTTTACATTTGATATAAACGGCAATGTGACCTAACAGCATAAAACAGCAACATCAAAAGACAGCCTGCAACAATATATATAGATTTGTTTTGACCAATGTTGTTCTAAACAAGTTATTATATAAAAAAATCGAACGATAGACACTTTTAAAATATCAAGTACATAATACTGGTCGGAATGATTTGGCATATTTTCTATTTGATAGGTTTGATCTATAAAGAGACAAAATGCTTAATCTCGAAATAGTAACATTCTACTCACTAGTATATATTTTTAAATCAATTAAATGCCCATCTTAAATTATAATGATATGACACCGTGGGTAAATTATCACGTTTTGATTGGCTTAAAGCCGTAATGTAGTGACCACCTATGGGTTCGTAGGGATTAGAAAATTTCATAGGGGTTCATGACGTCACGTCTACTGTTAATTGTGACATCATACATTGCTGTTGTTGTGTTTCATTGGTTTTTTTTCTCAACAAAACGCAGCAGAAAACGTCCAACCTGCGATAAATTCGTTATACGGTTAACTACTGCCCCCCTACGGACCATAGAGGGTAAATAAAATCCATAAAGGATTCGACCTACAGCCTCAACTCCTATAGATTTTACTAACCCCTAACCCTCTTTGAATCCGTAGGGAGTCAGTAGAGAACTATATAACTTATAATATCGGAGTATTAGTAATCAGATGTATCACAATTGCAAAATGAAAACAACCCTTGTGGTTCAACTGAAGCATTCTTCTGGATTTGCATTCACAAGTAATGCTTAAAATGTACTTTGAAGGCAGGTTTTGAAGAGCTAAATAACAATAAGGGGTCTAAGCAGAATATCCAAAACAAACAAATGTCAACTATGTTAAACCTCTGCTGGTGGCCTGTCATTTCCCGATGGTACTTCGGTACCGGCATGCAAATACGCATATTGTTTTTATAACATTTGCTAATTTAATAAAAACCAGATGAGATTATTTAAAATGAAGTAATGTAACTGCATGCATAGCAATAATCTTTCTTGCAACGAAGGTAAAACAACGATTATTTAAGACTTGAAAGTATGTCATACCCGTTGTTCTTTCATCTGGTTGAACCATGACACACATGGTACCAGGAGCCTGACGTTTGCCTCTTGTCCATGGAACTTCCAACTCTGTTAGTGTATGGTTATCCCCAAACGTTTTTACAACTTTTTGTACGGACTTTCGATCCTCGTCTGTCAATTCTGAAAGAACGCATTTTAATATCTTTAAGAGCATTTAGTGTTTCGACATATCGTGATGATCGATATATAAAACACGAATAAAACATCCATTAGTCTTTTTTTATATCGCTTTTAACTGGCTGACTAGTGTGATAACTTAAAAGTCCTTTCACACCATATCTTTCTAAGTAATTTTAAGTTGTCTCGATTTGTTCTCATTCTTTTGATCATTACAATATACAAACTTTTCGAAAGGATATTTTTTTACTTGATATTATTTATAAGTTTGAATATTTACATGGTACAAAAACCACAAGAGTAAATGCCAAATAAAAGGTATATTGTAGGTAATTTTCTATTAGTTTGTCATTCCTGATTTACCAAATTAAAAGAAAGTTCAATTTCGGAAAAAAACATATTTCCATTTCAAAATAAAAATCTTCCAGTTATCATGTGTCCTCTGATGATAACCAATAATCTTATTTTCATAATGTGTTCACTGAAAATTAATAGCAATCTAACAATTTTCATTTTCCTCTGGCAATTAATAACAATCTTACTATAATAATGTTTCTCTGATCCCTTTTCCCACAATTTAATTGGCGCCTTCATCACTGTCCTGTCCATTGCAAATAACTCAGTTATCATTAGAGTCTGGTCAGATTCACATTCTATGAAATCTTTTGGGACTGCTCGGCGTCTTCGAGTGAAATGACTTTCTGGTAGTAAAAGTCCTGGTGCATCAAAATTATCATCATCCACTACCGTTTCCTCCAGTTCATTTGGATTTGAGCTACGTCTGTTTATCTAAATCATCATCATAAACAATTAACGATTTACGAGGAAAGATTTTGACTGTTAAATTTAAAATGTTTTGAAATTCATTCAGTCAAATCTAATGAAAGACAACGTTTCCGTGATATATGTATATTAATTGGTTTTTTTTCTAAAATAACTTATTCGTTTCGAAAATATCTGGAATCTTGAAGTGTTTTTTGTATGCATTTCAAATGTTTTAAGTATCAATTATATCATGATTACATGTTAGTTTATTGATATTTTCTCTGTGTCCCCCCCCCCCCCCCAAATCAAGTAGTAGTAAATGGGACCTTGACAATCATACAAGTCCACCGTTATACAGATCTTGATATCTGAAGCCACCACTGTCCCAAAAAGTCCTTGTTCTTAGTCTAGCGCAAGATAATCAAAAAATTTTACTTCTTGTTTACTTTTATTTCTTGATTTTGATACATATATTTCATTGATGATTGTTTATATAAAACTTCAAACAAATTTGTCTTCATTTACTTACAACTCTTTGAGCTCCTGTGGCTCCATGAATTGCTGCTTGATTTAATGCGCCATCACCCTTACGACCTTGCATGCGGAATAGAAATACATCCCTGTGGTAACTACTAGTTCTGGCCACCAGATCTGATGACACATCATATCTATGACTGGTGGTATTCCATAATACGACACCATCCTTCCCATCAACGACAATCACCTTTTAAAATGGTAGTAACATATTTTTAAGGTGACCTACTGGTCCAGGTTCTCTTGGATACAAAAAGTTTAAGTATGTTTTTGTATAAGATTTCGGAAACCGAAAATTAACCATAAAACGAGGCTTACCTCTAAGCATGTAGTCAGCAATTTTGATAATAATCACAAAAGTACTAAATAAAGAAATTTCTATGAATACAACACCGGCTGTTTATAAAAAATATTTTTTAAATCACAATTGTGAATATGACATTAATCATACCAAATTTTACTTCTGTAGATCGTATTTGAGCATTAAATGTATCTTCGCTGATGTTCGAGGACAAAAAAGGGAACATTTCGTTCCATAAAACAACATGAAATTAAATGACTCATAAAGAAAGAAAATTGTATTCTGATACAATATTGTTTTGAATTATAGAAACAAGCAGGCCAAAATATAGACTGATTTGCTGTCAATAAAAAATTTTTATATTCAAAATAGCTTTAATACATCCCACTTTTTATGATTACGAAAAAATAATTTTCGATTGATCAAATTAACTTAAAATACGACATAGAAATATTTGTTTTTCTAATTATTGTACATTAAACAGTTCTTTAAAACTTGTTCTGATACTTCTATTTACATGCATAGTATATAAGAGGTAAAATTATCCCAATATATTTATAAACGTCTACTAAATAAAGATATTATACCGATCTCAACAGGAAAAGACATTGAAATATAGGTACGTATACAATCAAATTGTACAAAACGTGAATCCAGTTCTATGACACATAACTTTGAATTCAAATTAGTCTTACATCAGTGCTATTATAGTATGGCCATGCTCCTCCACTCCAGTGGAACATAAAATCTAGTGTATCATCATCGTTAAAATATCCCGGAGCAGGGGAACTAAAATGAATGAAATGCGATATAATCTATGAACACATTAAACAATCAAAAACTATAATTAAAAGACTGCATACAACACCATTGGCAACAAAAATCAAAGAATGCATAAACCATCATGAGCAAATGTTAAAAAAAACGATGAAAGAACAAACACTAGTCCATACTACAAAGAACAAACATTAGTCCATGCTACCAAGAACAAACATTAGTCCATACTACATAGGAAATGAAAATAAAAGACACTTATATTATTGTAAGTGAACATAGGTTCTGCGAAAGGTTACTTGTAGAGGCACCACTAATAATTCAACTATCATGTTCATCATGACAAGAAAACATTCGGTTATAAATTGCATACAGTGATATCACACTCGATGATGAATAACAAGATTGTGGTTGCAAGTTAAAAAGTTCCGTGATCTTCTTTTACACCAACATTTAACAACAAAGCAATTTTTGATGTATTCTATTAAACTTTCGAACAGCTAGAAGACTTCAACTTTACGTGGTTAAATAACTTCTAAGTAAGCAGCAATCATCGTCCATCAAGGAAATGCATACCGATTTTAAAAATGCATTTGCTGTCGTTGATTGAATGTTTGTTTACAGATATGGAAAGTTTACTATAAGGAAATAGAGTTTTTTTCTTTTAAAGTTCTCAGCCATTCCTAATGGTCAATTACTAGGTGTAAGTCAATATATAAAACAGACTTACCGAGCTTTTATTTTAAGCTAAATAGGATAGATGCTATTCAAATAGTCACCAAACAATTTAATAAGTGAGAGGATATGATTTTTATAACTAACTATTGTAATGTAGCAAATAAAGTCGGTTCTGTCTTGATTGAAGATTTTCAACACACATTTTAGATTAATAGTACACGAATGAAACCATCTGTTTGGCAATTGTCAGCATCATTTATGATTTAAAAAAAAACTAAAAATATCGATGAATGTCAGTTATACAATAAGTACCTGTAAGATTCTTTATCCTCAAATTTGATCTTCCATAAAACATCCAATGTCTCGCCGTCAAAAAGAATCATTGTCCCGTCAAATGCCGACATAAGAATATCCTTCACTCCATCTTTATTTATATCTACAAGAACTGGTGGAACCATGACCCCATTTGTTTCTGATCTATTATATAAATAGGAACATTTTTTCATTTCACCTTTATGGTCACCAGAAGAGAGGTAAAAGGTACCAAAGGGGATCTTCAAACTCATAAGTTTAAAACAAAATGACGATGCCATAGCAAAAAATGAAAAACGATCAATAGATAAACAGTTGTTTGTATTATTTTCCGGTACAGTTCTACATTTTATTTATTCGTATAGTTTACCTGTTCTTTTCTGTCTATTATGTGTTCGTATAATTTACTTTTACAGTTCTGCCTATTATTTGTTTAATGATTCACTTGACTACAGTTTTACCCATTATTTGTTCTATGATTTACTTGTACAGTTCTGCTCATTAAATCTTTGTATAATTTACCTATACAATTCGATTTCGCCTTTAAAATTTGGTTTCCTATATCCCCACTGTTTATACTGTCCTCCAACGGTTGGTGCTTTGTGACTATGGTCTAGATTGTTTACATATCTGTAGAAGTCTGGCACAGATATAGCAAGGAATAACCCTAAGTAGAAAGAAAAAAAAAACCAATTTAATGTTGTAATAGTTGAATAATACAAATAAGATCAAAGACAATAATAAAGCTGAAAGGAGTAGAGGACTTTTTCACACATCAAAGCAGAACAGTATTATAAAATAATACTAATAGAATATGACAGAACATAAAAAAATTAGATGTTCAACATCTTTTGGAGACTTCAAACTAGGATCTATGCCATAAATAACGATTTCGACTTCCTTTTGCCAACTTCTCTCTCCTAAGTAAGACCATGGGTTGAAGTCATAAAACTTTGCTCAGTGCTCGGAGCACAAAAATCATGCTCGAAACATGAAATCAAGCATTTTGATTGATTGATTTTTGAGTGAGTAAAATTGTCTTCCCTTTTGATTATAGCGTTTATTTATAGATTATCGTTGATCATCTCTACGAGATTGCTTTTCTCGCTTTAGCTGGGACGGCAAAATCGAGAAAAGCAATCGAGTTAAGATTGTTTATCGCTATTTTACCATGTCAATTTCTTTAGCAACGCCACGTGCCTCCTTAGTTTCTAGCGATAATTTTCCATCTCAAGCGAGTAGTATGATATGCAAAATTATCACAAAAAAAGATCAAAGGAAAAATGCACAAAATAGTGATAAATATATATATACATATATATATATCGATTGATACGTTACACGCTTGTATGTTCACATTATACGAACTTGAAAACAGGTGTGCTCTTAACGCAGAAACTCTGCAAGTTTTATTATGAGAAAGGACGACTGAAATCAACACCATTGTACCTTCACGAGTTGGTTAATCGCTTATTTTATTTGTAGCTCAACTGGAAAAGAACATAATTTTTTCGCGATATTTGATCTTGAGACATCAGAATAGTCGCATGATATGCATTAATAAAAACTGATTGTGTCGTAATCCTTTTCATAGTATGTTTGACTTCTTCTAAATTTGTTCGGCGAGTGATTCAAACAAAACAATCGATGGACCAATTATCCCTTCATTTAGGGCTAAGTTAACTACCTCAGGTTAATCCCCTTGATTTGTATTTCCAATATATCTACGATAATTAGCATAGGTACACTAGTGTTTCCTCTTATAATTGTAACTAAAATGACCTGTTTCCGTTTTTATTGGGGAAAATTATGCAACAGTTTGAATATGCATGCTATTCATTTAAATAAGGTTACGATGTTGTATGTCAAACGCTGGAGAAAGGGGAAAAAGTGATTGCTTTCTTTAATTCTTTATCGTGTTAAGTTTTTTTTTTTCAATACGTTTTTTATGTTTTAGATAAAGATCATGAGTTTGTTTGTCAAACGCTGGAGAAAGGAAAAGAGGATTATTAACTTGAATTCTTTTTCGTGTAAAGTTTGATACTAATAGTACATAAGTACTACTAACGTGCATAGAACAAAAATAATTGACAATGTATCATCATACCTCCAACCGTTTCCCCTCCACTGCCATACAAAATGTACATTGAGCCATCCCTGCGCTGGTGTACAACAGGTGATATATACATCTCTTTGTCCTCTGGCATATCTAAATAACGACCCATTATTTGTCCTGTTGCTCCGTTTATCATTATCAATCGTCCAGAATGGCGTTTATGGTTCTATAATACAACGTTATTGTGAATAATAGGATTCAAATATTTTTCTCATTTAATTGAGCAAAATCCGAAACAGAACACATTTATTTAGAAATTGCTTAAATTAATATTTAATAGGAGAAAAATATTTAGAAATTCGAGGGTTTAACATACTTATATAGTATTGCAATCCTTCTGATTAGGCAAAATATACACACAGCGATTTCACATTATTTCTTTCGATCCTACATCATATGTGCCTCGATATAGTTTTTTTTGTTATGAGGCACAGCAAAATAGGTTGTAGGTTGTAGGTGAGGGATGGAAGTGGTCGGTGTAAATCAAAACTATCAAACCTTTGAATTGGCATTATAAGTTTTTGTATAATTAGAAAATTTCATGATAAGCAAAATATTAATGCATTGTACTACGAACTGTGTGTGTGTGTGCTTCTATTGGGATTTGGGGTTATTGAAACTTAAAAACTTGTTCTTTTATTAATGACATAGGTTATTAGACGATATTTCAATCAAAAAGCAGACAGTAGCATCGAATATCAAACAAAGGATTCACAACGAAATTGAAAGTGTTTTTTTTTAAATGTGACAATACAAAAAGAGGTTTCAAATGACAAGAATGAAAAATAAAAACGGTAACCAGGAAGCAGACAAGTCTTCAAATGAAAATGATATCTTTTTCAATTGTTTTACTGTATTTAGTATCTAGAAGTGATACAAATAATTGCATCATAAAATATTGCCCCATGTGACTGTGTCCCTGTCTGGTTATTATTGACAATGGTACTAATTGTTCCAGTTATCTTACATCAGCAGCTATAATTGGATCTCCTCCGTGTGATATTACAATTTCATTGATACCATCATTGTTCATATCAGGTATAGGGGTTGTTGTATATATATTCCAGCCTAATCTCAGGTTGTCAGGGTTAGAAACCCATAGAGTTTCACCTAAACAAAATGTAAAACCATTACTGTTAAATGTCAAAACACAGAACAAATAAAAACTTGGGTACTCATGGAAAGCTAAATCATTGAATTGTGTTGTTCATTTTGTTAACGTATCCCTTACTGTTGTCATTTATAGGACTATTGACTTCCATGAAGTTCTAACGAGGTATCACGGTTAAACTCCACTGTTTATAGAAATGCATTTAATCCAATAAATAAACTCATCATAGATACCGGGACTAAATTTTGTATATACGCCAGACGCGCGTTTCGTCTACGAAAGACTCATCAGTGACGCTCGAATCCAAAAAAGTTAAATAGGCCAATACGACGTTGAAGAGCATTGAGAACCAAAATAGCTCTGATTATGGTACGTATTCCTTTCTGTGCATTCATACTTAAAAGCGCATAAACCAACGATACATTCATCTTACAATGTAGCTACCTGGATTAAGGATTTTACACCAGACGCATAAATAAAAGGCAAAATAAATTACAAAGTTGAAGAGCATTGTCAGGACTCAAAAATCCTCTGTTGTCTTTCATGTAATTGAAAAAAGAAGACTGTTTTCGTTTATATCATAACACATGGTTTTGAGTTGTGTTTTCAAAAGGTACTTCATACCTGTTTTTGGGTCAATTGCTCTAAGATCTTTTAGCCGTCCAGAAACTATACAATCATCTAATCCATCCTGATTGACATCAACGCCGTGACAGTTCATGGCAAAAATCTCAGAATATGTTTTTGTTTGCCAAAGTAATTTTCCATCATAACCTCTTAACGCAATCACAGCTCCTGCACACGGTGTTTCCATTCCTAAAATGCATGTGAACGAAAATAATTACTATTCCAAATGTAAAGATCATATCATATATATAAACATCGGAAGTAAAACTTTATATAGTACAAAAAGATAGACGCAATAGTGAAATAAACATTAATAAATGCAAGTAAACAGTATAAAGGCAACAGTAGTATCATAGGCATATACAATTGTGGTTGGTTCCTTATAGGCTGCATACTAAATGCGATACGAAAATACGAATCTGACATTATGACTAAGGCAGATTTTTAATGGCATATGTACAAGGATTAGTTGCTCGAAAAAATCTCTTGCCAGTAAAAGAAAATCAAGTTATGTTTGTGACCACACCGATTCATTGCAGATTCCAATACCATTTCAGTCGTTATCATCAATCAGATAAGACTTATGATACATAAGTAATAAATATTGGCAATTGAATTAACAGGTTTTACCATGTTTTGAACAAAATTTATCCATTGTAGATTCCAGGACCATTTCAGTAATATCTTTACCGATAGCCAGACCAGTGAGCACATCAAGCAATCCATCACCATCTACGTCAACTAATCGGATGCAGGATTCTGAACCTAGTGAAAGAATACATTATCTATTGCATTTTATAATCATAGCTATATTCACATTTTCTTACTTTTAATGAAATGTATATCTTTTCAAATCTAAATCCGTTTTTATTGGATTTGTATCAAAGAAAAATCATAACTGATCATTTGATATTCAAAATTTTAAATTAGGAACTACAGAATAGATTGGTCGGTGTATAAGTTTTAAAAAGCTTTCTTTTCCTGTATTAATATAAGAAGCATTTTCATCAAAATAGTTTCTTGGGTACGTTTTCATTTTGATCGGAACCAACATTTGTGTGGAAAAAATACACGATGGTAAAGAAATTTAGTATTTCTATCGTCAAAATAACATACATCAATCTTGTTCGAGTTATGTAAATTTTTTCCCCCTTTTTATTAGGACATTTTCATTTTTTTTTTAAGTACACATGTTTTTTTCAAATTTTTATTACACTTTTTTTTATTAATATGTCAATGTTTCGTCAAACAAAAAATATTTGTTCTGATTTGTTAACTAGTCTTTTACAGGAAGGTATATATAAAGGCAACGATAGTATACCGCTGTTCGAAAGTCAAATCCGGGTAACTAAAACTGAGTGAAACACATCAAACATAAGGGTAAAACAACGAACAACAAAAACACTATAAATGTTTTTGTTTTTCTACTTTATCAGAGTAATTTGATATCAGAAAATGTATAACAGAGTTGTATATAGTAATGAGAATAAAGAAAAATTCTTTGTCTATATTCATGGTTATCTTTGTTTCCTAGGTATGATCATATGAAAAAATAAAACAAATTGAAAACAACAAAATATCAAATCAAATCAAATCAAATATATTTTATTGCTAATCAAAGCGCCCACAAGGAGCAGAACAATCAACATTAATTACATACAAATGATTACAAGTGATTCAAAATGATTAAGACACAATGTTATAATTTTTTTTATTAAGTATGACAAGCAGAAGAATACAACAAGCACAGTGTTTAATAATATAACTAGATTAAGAAAAGGGGGGTCACTGAGCATTACTACATCTATATATCATTTATGGAAACTTTCCTATATGAGGATAAATTTTCAAATAATTTTCCGAGTTTATGGAGTATGAAAATATCTTCAGAAGACATACATGTAAGCCAAATAAATTGTGATTTAATATCTTAACCACTAAAATGTTAAACTGTTGCTTTATTTCATTTAAAAAGTTAAGACGAATATTTGAAAATTTGTGACACTGAAGAAGAAAATGAGTTTCATCCTCAACCTCAGTACCACACAATTTACATATACGTTCTGACACTGTCAGATTTTTGTATTCCCCTCTCAATCTCTAAATCGTGAGCACTGATACGGAATTTTGTTAAGTAATTTCTATGTTTAAAAATTTTCTGCAAAAAAAATTTCCTATCATGCGTCCATGTATGTTATCAATTTAGTTTCTATCTTACCCCAATCTGACAGCTTTAAATGCCAGGGTCTAGACTCTTTTATAATTGAAGGCCGCTTAGGCAGTAGTTGCTTTGGTGTATATTTTTGTTTAATCGAAAATGGAGTAAAGAATCCAGCTATATAGCCTACTCCAAAGAACAAAAGTGACAAAGCTAGCATGACGGCACCTCTTGTAGGTGTACACAAGGGGTCTTGTTTTCGCGCCGACTGTCGAAAATTATATCCATGCCCATGTCCATTTTTTAAATTGGTGTGTATTAGTCCGACCTCTGCATCTTGAATTTTCGTCCCTGTGTTATCTGTTTCTGTTCTCTGCTCATCTCCAAAATCATCATCTTCACTATCGCTTCCCATGGGTAAAAGGTGATTGTAATCAGAACTTCCATGTGTCCGTCCCCCTAAAGCAATATCAAACCGTTAGCAATGCATCAAGACTAAAACTTATGAACCAGTTTTGCAATTCTTTCAACTATTTTCCATTCGTTCCCATGTTTGATTTTCCGTCGATAAAGTCTTACGTTTGATAAAGACAATTTTTATAGACTGACCCTTTTTGAAATTACATTAGTATTTTCAAAATAATTTCCCCATAAATTGTAATTTTAATCATATCTCAGTGGTATATACTAAAACATAGAAAAAAAAACCAAAAAAAAACCCAGAATACGTGTAGCAGTATCAACTCAAATGAAGAACTATGCAAAACATTCACTGTTTATTCATATTTTGAGCGTTTCTATTATGCCTTACAATAACGTGGTGTGTTTAATTTTTATAGTAACATGAGATAAATCATTCTCGCTGATAAATTCAAACAATAGCGACGAAGTTTATTCAAGTGCAGTATAGAAGAACTTTTGTAGTGAGTACTTGTATAAATTAACAAACAAAAAAAATATTTTACTTTATAATTTGATGAAATATGAAGAAAAGCTGAATAATATAATCTTACCTGGCATTGTTTGGTATCAAATGTATATCCAGAAGACACTCCAATAAAAGTACATTTATTCTTATCTCTAATAAATGTCCAAAATAAAGTAGAGTTCAAGAAAGTTTCGTCAAGATAAGATTGGAAAGATGGACATATCACTTAAGCAGCTTACATATTTAACCTTCAACTTATCTTCCGATTGTCTCCAATGTAAACACATAGTTATGTTAATCAGAAGTTCCAATTTTCTTTGTCAATTTTTTGTGTTCAATGTTTGTTTCGAACATTATTTTCAAATTCTTGTTTATTGACAAATATACCATCAGCATATGTATAAATAAAATAAAATCCCTTAAATTCTTTGTGTTTATATATTTTGAATAAAATATAATGAACCAGCAGGTTTTAAGGTATTCAGTTTTATCCACTTTTTTTTAAAATTTGTTTTTACTTTAACTGCACAGTCCCTTACATAATTTAAAAAGATTTCACCATCTGCCATAATGTGCTTCTTTACCTGAGCGAAATTTGGCAAAAAGATATCGTCACAAGTAATTGAATTTGTACTTGTATCACAAAAGGTTTAATGCGTGTTTAAAGGCTTTTCCGTTATTATTTCTTCGACAAATCTATGCCATTTGTTTCCACGTTTGTTATATATATATATATGTCTGAAGCTTTCTGTTTTTAATGTGTTCTTTGATTGTTTACATGACTTAGAATTGATGTATATACTTGCTAAGACTAAATAATAGTAGTCTAAGGTTATTATCCCCAAAAATATAATGTAACAGTACAGTAATTATATAATATTTTGCTATATTAGATCGATACTTTTTCCATACATACAATTATATACAAAAATGTAAGCTGACAAAGTTCATACTTACTGAATCCAACGCAAATAGACGCTGTGAATTTTTTTATTCAGAATACCTCTCAACGTCTACATGCCACTATAAATACTCCCCACTAAAAACAGATTATCTTTAGCTAAATAGATTGATTATTAACTGTAATTAATAAAATATAGATCGGTTGAATTCATATGTGATCGACGATTTAAAAAAGAGATGGGTTAACCTAGAAAAGAAGACAAAAAAGAAGATAAACATTGTAAATGCGCTGTAAGCTTTCAGACAAAAGTATCACCTTGAACAATAACAACATGTAAGTATCGACCTCATGTACACGTAGGACCATAAGTGATAACAATTGGATATATATACATGTTAGATATGTATTCAAATTGTTGAACATGAGATAATTGTTTAAAGGAAGCTTTAGGGAATTCAACTGCTTCGTGATTTAATTCATCTCAAAGCTTTCCCTGGTTTGATATTTGTTTTTTGGCGTTTTAATTGTATTTGATGATTTCCATGCACCAAAATAATAATTCAAGTTTAAGACTTGTCCAATGCTGTTACGATTATTAGAACAGGTTATGATCACTGTTTGAAACAAAAAATCCTAAAATTGCCAATAATACAAATATGAAAGATCAATAGTTTCGTGGTCCTTCTAAGTGTAATTTTCATAAAAGATTGGTCATATGGTATATCCCGTCACACAATTTTTTACCCAATACGAATCAACCAATATATATTGCTGCCTTTACTTTTTACTTTGACCAAGAGATATCAAAGCAATATGAATCATACCACAAACAAGTTTTTATGGATGTATGGTTTGATAGATTTATTCAATATACTGTCGACACAGAGATATGTCTAGCCTGTCAGCATAAAACTCCGAAAAGACTGATGGACAGCAACATTACTTATTAATTGAGAGTCGCTGGACCATGAACTAGTGGGCAGGGCCTCAAGCTGAGTTGGTGATACCTTCGGGGAATTAAAACTCCACCAGCAGTGGCATTGACACAGAAAAACTTCACTATGTAAGTAATTATTGTTGATCGTTGGTGTTTAATGTCACTTTCAGCTCTAATGGCTAAATTGTTCCGAACACTTTAATTGATGGAGGAAGCCAGAGTCCCAAGAGAAAACCACCAACCTTTGTAAGAATTTAGATAGTTGGCTTCTTTATGTCCTTAAATATATAATAGATATAGAAAGATGTGGTGTGAGTGCCAATCTAGGATTCTATGTTTATGAGATATTAAAATATTAATATTCAGGACAATTGCATGTTAAAGGGGCACTGGCTGTCAAAATCATGTTCACCAATTTGAAACAAATTCTCATATTTGATTTATAACATACTCAACACATTCCCAAATTCTGAAGTCTGAAATAAACAGCTAACAATGAATATAACAGATATATATATCAAAATTTTTAGTACTTAGTCTAGATGTCATCTATTTAACTATTGAGAAGACCTCCGAAAAACTGACAATGGTCATATAATGATATAATATTAACATAAATATAAATAGATAGCAACCTCGTGCATTCGGACTTTTATTTTTACATCTATTTGATTTCATGTTATGGGTTAAATGATAAGTTAATTATTTTTACTTGTAAACAAATGTGTTTTTGTGGATGAAATCAGTCAATCAAATAATTCACCTTTGTTTCACTTTCAATGTTGTCATTCTTTTCCTTTTAATAACTGAACACTCACAATTCAAGTGTAATTCATCTCTAGATATGGGTTAAATTGAAGGTCACATGAATACGGATTCAAAGAGATTGAATTATTCAATTGCAAGTGAATAATTCATTCATCAATGTTTCTTAGCTTATTTTGACAAAATTGAACCATACTGCCTGCTAAAAGCGAATTATCATTTCGCTATTTTACTTTCATTAATGATTGAACAAACAAAAATCATCTTTTAAATGTTATATACATCTCTTAGCTAGTGCCCCTTTAATGAGATATTAATGTTCATTGTTTTTTTCTGGACTGACATGCCAAGTATTTTTAGTATACTAACTCACAAAGTCAACAGAAACACATATCACCCTACCCAGACTCCAAGATGACATTTCTTCACGTTTTCTTCTAAATTGCAGAGAAAGAGTAAATATCAATTTTGAAGCCTATGGTTTTACCAAGCCAGATATGAGACCCAGAATCCCTTCCAGTTCAATACATTTCTTTCATATGGAAAATTGTTTTAGTTACACAATGAAAACTAAACACATATTAAATTTGAGTTTATTGATATTATAAAGCTCTATAAGGGTAAAACTCCTGAGTTCACACAATGAAAACTAAAGACATATTTAATTAGAGTTTATTAATATTACAAAGCTCTTTAAGGGTAAAACTCCTGAGTCCACATAATCAATACATTAGCTTTATGTAACAAAAACATAACAAAAATATAACAGGGTAACACTACATTCTATCTTTAGCGATACAGAGCAAAATTAAAACCTATAAACAGTGAATGGTTATATCAGAGCTGATGCAATAACAACATGCTTAGTGATAATATAATAAAAAGCTTGACATAAGTATATATAGACCTGTATAAACAATTGGATATGAACTTCCATAATTTTTTCAGTCAAAATATGATCAATATAATGCCAAGTTTATTACAAATTCAAATCAATTACATTTTATGTCAGCTGGACATTAACCGGCTTTTAAAAAAAATTGAAACTCGTGTACTGGCATTTCAATTCAGCAATTATTTTTTGTTAGAACTGAAAACTCTAAAACTACTGAAGACATTTTATCACATTTATTTCAAAATGAAAAGTGTCTGTCTAATGTTAGAAGTTCTATTATGAACTGTTGGTTATATATAATATCAAATAAACCAAAATGAAGCAAGCTAAACAATTAAATGAGTCATTGTGTATTAAAAATATCATCAGTTGAAAAGTGTTCAAGTTAAGTACACAAATGTGTAGTAATGTAATTGTATTTATGATAACTGCAAACTTAACACACTAAAACAAAATATGCAAAAGCACTGAACTCAAGTGACTGATAGTTAAAACCACAAATAATGAAACTAAAACAAAAAAGTTTCTCTTGTTGGCAAGAAAAATCTGAAACAATAATTGTAATCTATATTCTACGAAAACATTTGCATCAATTAAAGTCATATGTAGAATCTAATTCTAAGTTTCAGCTAAAGAAGGCTTAGACTGTTGTTGCCATAGCAAATATTTCCTATAAATAAAAACCAACACAGTGTTATGGTGGCTATAAGCTGAAGAAGTCATACATAAATATGGCAATCATACCACATCATCTTTTTTATATATAGCTTCCATGCTGTATAAATGATAAGCAGGGGAAAATATCAATATAAGTATCAACTAGATATCTGACTGGCATGGTAATATGGTAAAGATAATTAGCCAAATATCAAACAGATATTCATTGTGTAGAGCTGATGAGATAGAGTTAATATAAATATCAACCTTTTGTAACCCGAATATCTTAATTTTTTTAAAGAAAAAAAATTAAAAAAATTTGGGAATATTCTGCAAATATTTAATAAATGTACCTGTTATAATTTTTGACAGAAATGAGTGTACAATTACATCTCTTTTCAAAAGTTTCACAGGCTATTTTACAATACTCTTTCAAGTTGATTGAGACATAGCTAGATTTGCAAACTATTAAAAGTGTTTCTGTTCAAACTGTTTTTGAAAACTAAAATACACATCTAAAATACCAAGCTTGGAAATTTTGCTAAAAAGCATTGACAATCACATTTATGCCCATTATCTGATTATTAATTCAGTATAATTTGATCATGGTTATGGTTATATTGTAATGCTGATAAAAATATTTTAATATTCTACAACCAAACTCATACATTACTACCAGTTGCCTTGCAATTAGTCAATTAAATCTTAATTCAAAGAAGAAATATATAAACAATAGTGCAGGACTAAAATCCATATTGCTCAAGAACAGTTTGCATCAAATAAACATAACCTTATTTTTGCTTAAGTTTTTTTTTGTATTTAAATTAAGATAGAATTCACTCTTTGCATGCAGATTTCATATAACAACAAATAGTTTCAGTTAAAAATCAAATTCTTTTTAGTTTAAACTATTTATTCACTAATTTATCAAGCATATATATGTATATAGTTATCATTTATAAGTATGCAATACATATTTCATGATTGTCTTTTTCACAAAGCAACACAAAATCTAATGGCACAATACAGAAAATCTTATCATAACAATGTATGTTTCCTATCTTATTTCTAAGTTTTACAGTCAAATGCTTATTGTCAATCACATGTAACATTGTGGATTTGTTATCAAGTTAGGGGTACCAATTATAGCAGATTTTATGGTTATAACTATATACAAACTAAACATTTTCTATATGCTTTTATGCACTTTGGCAAAACTTGAAAATTAAGCATTATCAATAATATGATTTTTCCTCAATTGATGGAAAATTTGTACCTATAAGAATAAATGAATCCACAGTTAACACAAAAAAGAACATTTAAGGTAAAGGGTAATTTAAAAAAAAGGGCCTCAAGAAACCTGATTAGCTCAGATTTGAAGGGGGTCTAATAATATCTAACAATAAACAGAGATGCTATAAGTTACATCGAGGTTACTGAAGGGTGGATGTTCAGGTCGAAGATATCCATGACAACATTGCTGGCTTGAGATGTAATAACTTAAGAAAATGATCTACAATGTGTAAAGCATTATAAAAACATTGATAGTAAAACACGAGAACCTCAAATTTTGCAAAGTGTACAAAACTTGGAAATAAAATTTTAGGACTAGTATAACAGTTCAAATATTTCATTCAATAACAACAGTATTGTTAGATAAAATCAACATTTAAGTATAAAAAATAAAAACAAATTCATATTCTCTATGATATTAGGTTACAATACACTCATGTATTTTAGTTGCATTATATTCACAAACAAACATATATCACAACTAAGCCACAATATGTAAATATTATATTAATATTTAACTAGGATTGCTCAGGATTTCAATAGAATATACCATTTGCCTCTGAAATCTGACTTCTAAACTTGTAAATTAGTATCCATGAACATGACTCAATTCATTTATACTTTGCAATCATAAAGGACTTGTAACAATTATAATATGTTATTCCTGGTTAATATACAGCTACATATATTAATGTACACCACAACCATTGATAAAATATCATGATCTCTGTTGTACCATTACATTACATAAACCTCTATTGAATACTAGGATATCAGATATGTATTAAGATAAAGGTACTTTTTACTCAAAATTGCAATTATAATTCAATTACAATAGAAACAAATGGAAGACAAAAATATTCAAAACTTTCCCAAAAATTTATTGTGATTTTTAAGTCAGAAACACAAATATTTAGCAAAAAAATATTTGAGAATCATTCTATGAAAAAAAATCATTCTGGAGAATCACAGTAAGTATAGTTGCATTACTGTGTACCTGCACAAACAAAAACCTAAAATGCCTAGCACTTTTGTTCTAAAATAGCCCAAAACAATATAAATTTATATATCAGCACCAGCATAGCATTAAAACATTGTGAACTAAATCCATTACTGCCTAACTTAAGACCTGACTGTAACATGTCAGTTCACCTCTACAATATCACACACTAAACACCAGATAAATATATTTATTTGATTCTGTAATAAATCATTTCACTATTCCTAACACAGTGTTTCATTTCCTCCCAATCAGATTAATTCTTTTTCAAAACTTCTTTCAAATAACATTTTTGACCCATCAAATGGCTTTATTTAGTTTCTTCTTTATCATTCAATCTATATTCTACATCCTCTTCATCTTCCTCATCCTCGCCATCCTGACTTCCAGATTCTGATGGGGCAGGAGTTGCTGATCTGGAGCCTGCTGGAGAGGTAAATGCTGAGGCTGGTCTGGGATATACAAACTTCTTACCCTGAAATATACAATATTATCATTGCTATTTTAATAAATTTTCTTTTGATCTTAATCATGTTAATGACTGATAATTTTCTTTCTGAGCACAGTAGTGATTTGAAAAATTATCACTAGAAACTAAGTGTGTACATACCTGTTGTTATGAAATTAACAACTTCGTAATAGGTAAAATAGTGATAAACAGATTATCATTTGTCATCTCAACTCGATTGCTTTTCTCAACTTTGCGGTACTGGATCAAGCGAGAAAATCAATCTTGTTGAGATGATCAGCGATTATCTATAAATATAACATATTTCTTACCATAAAATACCACAAAAATATATAAGTATTTTTCAATACAGTGTCACATTCCTGTAATCATTTGAAAAAAGAGAGTAGCAATGTGGGATATAAAACTATCAAATAAACTCTAACAGTTGTGTCTTTCCCAAATTCAATCAAATTGTAAGTATTCAGGGAATGAACTTCAGATAAATGATCTGTCATGCATTTAGTAAAAATTTTGATTTAAAGATGTTTTAACTATTAAAATTGTTTTTGACAGTAAGTTCAAGCTTGTTTTGTGGTTTCAAGCTAGTTTTCTGTTGATTTTAAATTCTCACAGTCTAAAAATTTTAATGCAATGCAGTGAAAGGAGAGGAAAAAGCTGTAATGAAACATTTCAGGCGGCTCGAGGGTGTAAAAATTTTAGAAAAAAAAAACCAATTTTTTTTCATTTTTCATTTTATTTATTACTTTTATTAGTTGTTACTTTATCATATGGTACAAAAATCATTCAAAAAAATAAATTTGTTTTGACCCAAGATGACTTTTAAAATATAAATATCATTGAAAAAGCTCCAAATTATCTCCCTTTGGTGCAAAATTGCCATTTTTTGGCATTCAAATTGAAACATCTTTTTTAAATCATCGGTGACTTATATTTTTTATTATTACTTTCAGATAAGCTGTACTTAAACTAAACTATTGTAAAATTTTAGCGATTTTTGTAATTTAGTTCTTTTTTTATATTTAACTTATATGTAATATAAGTTTTGTTTATACAAACAAGAGTATAATTATTATCTGGTGAAAGATGCTGACATCATTGATACATTTACATCATTCACCACCTGTTTTAGTTGAGAAAAATT
The DNA here is from genome assembly GCF_963676685.1 of Mytilus edulis. Taxonomy (NCBI): domain Eukaryota; kingdom Metazoa; phylum Mollusca; class Bivalvia; order Mytilida; family Mytilidae; genus Mytilus; species Mytilus edulis. The sequence goes on from NC_092350.1 coordinate 40,715,971, forward strand.
TCTATGGTATTTGACACTTTGAGGTTATGGAGTCTCACCAGGACAAACATTAATCTTTTCCTAATCAGATACATGTCACAAACAATTACTCTTGGTGAGGAAATGCAGATTTTGATAACAGATCTTATAAAATTTATTGCACAGCAATCAGTATATCATTCTGAAGGCCAAGTGAGGTCAGTCTCCTCCCACTGTATGATTTGATATGCCCAATCTGTGTGTGAAGCCATATGCATGGTCTTTGTATAATCACTTTCTAGGTTCACAGAAGTCTGACTAGTTGATATAGTTTACAGTGCTATCATTCAATTTACCACCCACCGTCCACCTTCCGAACACCTTCAATAATGTTTCAAGACAAGGGAAAATTTCAGCAATTTTACTAGTGATATATATTATTTTTCTTTTCATATTATATTTCCTTGATGGAATTTTATCACTGGTCATTTCTAAAATTTCATTCATCCCCAAGCATTTCAGGGACAAATTTTATCTAAATTATTCCAGCGCCAGTTTGATAGATCCCTGCTACTCTACTAGCACATGGGCTATCACCTGATGCAGACCTTGCACAGCCCTGCTGCAGATGAGACGTCTATTCTCATCCTCTCTGTGGAGACACTCCACTTCCTGGCTGGCGCATTGTCAGGCAGGCAGGTTCTTTCTCTAAGTGAAGGTTGCAAGCTGACTTGCTCAGGCAGGAACTTAATTATTTTATTTTGTATGCTGAGTGTTTCTCAAGGGCCAAAACTGTTTTGATTGTTTATAATAAAATTATTATTCTAACATATCTTCCTGCTTTAAGCCAGAGTGACTTGCAAGGATTATGTCTTGGTTAACACACAGATATCCCTGATGTTAAATTTGGTTTACTTGTGTTTTGAGCTGGTAATTGGTGTACAATGCTCAAATATGTTGGGTTGCTGTCTTGACTTTAATTGAGATTTGTTTTATCAGGAGAGTTTACTTGAACCAATTATTGAACTTCAGGACTTCTCACCAATACACACAGAAAATAATTTACCTAAATTACAGCTGTAAAATACAGGTTGATGCATGTGATCGTTAACTTTTCTTTTCATCTATAGAAGGCTTACATTATAAAACTTTGCTCTTTAGGATAGGTAAATGAATATAACTCAAAATATTTAGTACGCCTGTCATTGGTGACCTACATTTTTTGTTTCACTGACACTACAGGTTTATAAAAGAAGTGTTTGCATACCACTGGACAACAACAAAATAATAAACAACCACCTGGAAGTTCTTAAACTACAGGAAATATTTACATCTACAATATTTCAGGAAAGATAAGACTACAAAAATTACATTATGAGACATAATACAGACTGACTACATACATCAAGTTTGTATAAATTTCAATATTACCTCTTTTTCTCCTATTAGTTCAACAGAAAAAAAGTTATTTTACCAAAATTTATGCTTCTTTTGAAGACAGATTGTGAGCGTAAATGAACGGTGACCCCATTTTTTAATTTAATTTTTCTATTAAATATAAGATAAAGTTCATTCATAGAAAAATATAGCAAAATCCTATATTAAGAAAAAAAAATGATTTAGACCAGCAAGCCCCCTTAATTTGATATTTACCAGTAAATATTGAATTATTATTTGTGTAGTTAAAAATTTCAAGAACAAACATTGCAGAATGTAAACACACAGAATGAAAATGAGTTTTTTTTCTCATCTTTGACTTATAGTACTCAATAATTGCACCCCTGCCTGCAATTTTAATTTTAATTTTGGAGTAAAAGACTGTGAATTATACACAGTTGAATTTTGATATTCTAGAAAAAAAATTGATAACTTTTTGGTGAAACCCTAGATACTGCATTTCGAAAAATTAGCTTCATAGAATTGAGTTGAAACATGAATTGAGTAATGTATCTGAAGCAATACTTACACTGCTTTCATCCTCAACAAAAGCATCAGGGAAACATCGAACTAGTGCTAAATTCCTGGCCTTTCTGTAGTACTAAAAATAGATATAAATTCATACTTTTTAATTATTGTATTTTCTAATTGAAGACTGCTTAATGTCAAGCTGTTAATGTAAACATCATCATGGTTAATCATACTGTAAATTCAGCAATAATCGTGAGGTTGTTATAAATGCGAATAATGTGACTAGGTGAGTATCCCAATAATAAGAACCCCGCATTCTAATATTTGAAACATACATCTGTATGCAGCTTTTTCACAAATTGCAAAATTAATTTGGCATTTTTGTTCATTCCTAAAAAATTGCAATAATGAAAGAGAATATTATGGTTCTAAAATATAAAGCATAGACAGTAATGGGCAAAAATATTGAAGAAAAAAGACATATGGCTACAAAAACAAAACTTTGCTTCAAAAACTAAAATCAGGTTGGAAAATAATGCTACTACTACAACAGTTGGATATACTTACAACTCCTAAATTTCTCCAGTCTAAGAGTTCACTTAATCTTTCTGTTCTGTTTCTCTGAATAATTCGTTGTCTTCGTGAAAGACAAGAAAAATCATACATGTACTGAAAATGAACAGAGAGTAAATAAGAGAACACTGAAATACCTCCTCCATATAAAATATTGAGAAGTAACTTTTCAGTTGGATGATTAATTAAACTAGTCTTAAATCTTTAAATGAAATGCCTCTTTAAAAAGTTAAATTACAATAATACTGAACTCCAAGGAAAATTTAAAACAGACAGTCCTAATCAAATGGCATAATCAAAAGCTCAAACACATCAAAAGAATAAATAACAGCTGTCATATGACTTGGTACAGACATTTTCTTAACTTTCTCCTTTATTCAGGGTTGAAATTGCTTACACAAATAATAAGTAGAAATGTTTGTTATTCAGCAAACAACAGTGTATATATAATTATATTTTATTTATTTATTTTTATTCTAATTTCAGATTTGGAAATCATTTGATCTAGTTAAGGTGGTACCTAACACTACAGGGAGATAACTCTGTGAAGTCAGCTTAACGTTTTAATTACGTTGTGTTGTAAAGGGAATATTAAGCTTCTCAATGATTAAAATTGGTGTTTGTCAAACTGCTATATAACCAGTGTAATTTTTCTGACAAATCAGTTGGTTCAAAATTTTTTAAATTTTTATATTTTTGTTAAAGGGTCAAAGTAAATACTTAGGCAAAATTTTATGAAAATTAAACGAGCCAAATTAATTTTAGTGAAAGTGTTGGGTACCACCTTAAATAGGAAAAGATCCAAATTTTGCATATTTCACGTTATTTTTCTACTCGCAAAAGTCACGAAAATAAATCACTCGTGAAAATTAGTTGGTTTACAGTATATCCACTTAATTTGAAATCTGGTGGATAGTTGTCTCATTGGCAAACATACCACATCTCCTTATTTTTATGCAAACTATAATATACCTGTGCTAACAGCTGTACTGAGTCATCATAACTTTTAAATCTTCTGTCTATGATATAAATACCATAAGATTTAGGATCCTGTATATGATCTTGCATAAAACATCCAAATCCTGAGAGATTGGTGGTCATACTGGGTATACCCATAACAGTACATTCAGCTGAAAGTAAGAACAGAGACATTTTATTACCGGTCGGTATATGCTGGGTACACTCAAAAATGAACACTGAGCTAAACAAATATATATAAAAACACTTAGTTTAAAATTGAGAATGGAAATTGGGATTGTGTCAAAGAGAAAACAACCTGACCAAAGAGCAGAAAATAGCCAAAGGCAACCAAAGGGTCTTCAACACAACAGGCCTCGACAATAACGCTTGTCCGATTGTCCGGTACCAGAGGTAAAAAAGGTCGGACAAGTAACAGCTATACCAAGCTTGTCCGATCTGCAGAAAATAAATTTTAATCAAACTTTGATGAACAAAGTATAGTTATTAACAAAAAAACAAGAAAAGAAGATTTGTTTGACATCTTTCCTTTTTAAACTGAAACTAATTGAAACTTATTATTTTAAGACCCCTTAGACTTGCAATCGATAATTTAAAACTGGTTCTTTGTCAAGTAATTTTAACAGGTAAAAAGCACACTTTTCTCAGAAACCAGTCTTACCGATCCCATTCAACCATGCGCTTTTTAGATATTAAGGTAACTTTAAAAGACAGTTCGTCACCAGCTCGGAAATGATTCGGCTCAAAGTTTAATGGACAGTTGGGCACTGTAAGAGACATATTTCATAGACATGATTAATATACAGTTTGGCAAGGCAGTAGACATTTCTGGACAAAGACAAATCAGAACTTCTTTTCCTAACTTATTTTTTTGCTTTATAATAATTAATACCAATGTCCATAACATATTTTTTAAATAAGAATGAGGAAATTATTTACCATAAAAATCATCAAATCATGTGTGATCTTTATGTAGAAAAAACAATACTTGCAATGCAGTGACCTATAGTTGTTAATTTCTGTGTCATTTGGTCTTTTATCTCATTGACAATCATACCTCATATTCTTTTTATTGATTGCATTTGAATAAACTTTTTTCAACTTTTAAAAAAATAGGATAAAAATCCAATGAGTGTACATGTACATTTATAGGCCAATCAGATGGTGCCTCATGTGTAAAGTATAATGAGACTTTAGCATTGATAAAAACTAGAACCTAAGTCCTGTGACACAACTAAATTCAGTTGTTCATGGCTCATATCTTTTAAAAGTATTTCAAAGGATATAAATCAAATTCTGTTCAATTTTTTGAATTCATTTTGTTCCTTGAATCAACTTGAAATGCAAAAAAGGTTAATATTAAGATTTTTTTTGGACAAGTTACAATTTCATTCGGACAAGTAAGTTTTGGTATGTACTTGTCCTACTGGACAAGTTGAAAAAAAAGTTATTGTAGAGGCCTGCACAATGAGAAAATCCCGCACCCGGAGGCAGTGTATTACTATAGTCTTTTATGGAACTTTTTCTAGTAATCTCATTACCATTGAGGTCAACTTTATCAGAAGGGGACATCAGAGTAGCTGATGAAAACCACTAACATTTTATAATTGAAACATTATGGCCATATACCAGTAAAATTCATAAATACTTAGAAAGTCAAGAGAATAAATTAATTTTGCTGAATAATCAATAAAGCTATAAGATTGACAAAATATCCTTTTCAAAAGCTACCAATTCAGTATTTATTGTTTGATGGAATTTATCTAATATATAGTTTAATAGGTAAAAATCATAATATTTGTAATTATTGTCAGTAAATATTAACCCTTACTATTTGGGTCCATTATTTTGACAGGTAAGGTGTGATTATTGGTTACACATCTCCAATGGCATGGATGCTGTTTATTAGTTTTTAGGGGACTTGCTCATTCTAATTTTTTACAGAATATATATACATTGGCAAAAAATCTTGATTATTTCTAATGGTAATGTAACATAATATTCTTACCAGGTGTGTATCCCCAAGGTTCATAATAAGATGGAAAAACACCTAAATGACATCCTCGTACAAATTCTTCATAATCTAATCCAAACAATGGATTGGTGGAATTAAGAAACTCTGGATGGAAGATTACTTTAACTCTGTCATATTTCTGATTAAATAGTTTACATTTCCGTAATGCATTCAGTATTTGATCATTCCAATCATCGGCTACATTGTGGGTACATATAGGAGGTGAACCAGATGTCTGAAAAGAAACAACAATTACTATATATATATATACATATTGGCACATCCCTTAACGATTTAAACAGTACAAACAAGTATGGTGACAAATTTATTTTAAAGTCAATAAAGTTTCACACCAATAATACCTGTGTTTGATTTTCAAAGAAAAATTGCTTTACAGGCTTGTAAAAAGCCACAATCTTAAGTGAAGAGTTTATAAATTCTCTACTGATTTGTAGTGTATTCTTTATATTTCTATTTCTGAACCTTGCAATTAATGACTAATACAAACAAAATAAATCTGTATGAATGTCGCTTTCAATCCTTGAGCCATTTGTATAACATTACTAATTTTATATTTGCATAAATGACTGCAAAACATTAGATTTTTCACTTACTGTGAATTCATTATAATTTGTGGGATACCCTTTTTAGGGCTGGTCCAGAAAATACTATATCCCCCCCCCCAGGAAAGAAAATTCTTTTTTAATTTTATGTGGGTGGTTGTATTTGAAATACCAAAATACAACGGGAGTGTTGTTCTTATTTACTTTTATTTCTGTGGGTTGTGGGGGTTATAAAAAAAGTGCCGTCCCTGGGGGGGGACATAGTATTTTCTGGAACAGCCCTTAATGGATTATGTGGGTACACAAATTTAAATATTGTAGGAGGTACACTTTTTTTTTAGGCTTTTATGCAGCCTTTTGTTACTAAAGCCATGAAATAAAATATCAACGAAAAATACAATGTTTTCTAATTGATGAAAATCGGTACCCACAAAAATTAATGACTCCACAGTAATGTAGGTTTGTAATATTTATATTTACTATATTTTCCCTTTTACCAATTATCATTTAGTCATCTGATGCTTGTTAGTTTGACCTCTGCTGCGTCAACTTCATACTTAACATACTTTTGTAACATTTATCAAAATAACTGTTCTCACATGAGTACTGGTTTGATAAAAAGTTGAAATATTTTCTTGAAATAATTTTTCAATGTTGCAGAAAAAGATTATTTTTAAACCATCAATTTTTGTTTTCTCCCTTTTTAAGTATATGACTGTAAAATTGAAGATTAGTAGATGAATTTACAAAGTAATACTGAGTCCTGTATCTCATGTTTGGATGGTACATTACCTGAGATCCATATATACATCTTTTTAGCTTAACTAAATCTTCTTGTAACAATATATCTTCTCCTTTAGGGATTGTTCCCCTGAACAAAATATACAAAAGACAAAAGTTTAAGCTTGCACAAAAAATTGGAAATTACAAAAAAGAAAACTTTTCAACATACAATGAGTTATTCCATTTCTTGTTTGACCTTTTATGCTATGATATCTGAAAACCTTCTGGTTACATTTCAAAGATAACTACTTTTCATAAATTTTGAGGTATTAATTTTGAAATATCTTATAAAAAAAAGAATATCAATTTAATCAAATAAGGCAAGCACCCGTGATTAATGGATGACCAACTTAAGGTCAAGCAATTTTTTGTGTTGTGCTGTTACAGGACTATCCAAGTTTAAAGAGAGCGTTGAGTGCTGGCAAATATGTTTAACATCGCTACATTCTATATATGCCTGTCCTAAGTTAGGAGCCTGTAATTCAATGGTTGTCGTATATATGCCTGTCCTAAGTCAGGAGCCTATAATTCAATGGCTGTCGTATATATGCCTGTCCTAAGTCAGGAGCTTGTAATTCAATGGTTGTCATATATATGCCTGTCCCAAGTCAGGAGCCTGTAATTCAATGGTTGTCGTAAGTTGCTGTCTATTGTAATTGTATTTCATTTTATTCTATACATAAATCACGGCGTTGGTTTTCTCGTTTGAATTGCTTAACATTTAGTCAGGTCAGAGCCTATTATAGTTTACTATATTGTATGGATTTTGCTCATTGTTGAAGGTCTATTGTTATAGTAAAATTGAGAAAGGAAATGGTGAATATGTCAAAGCGACAACCACCCGACCATAGAGCAAACAACAGCCGAAGGCAACCAATGGGTCTTCAATGTAGCGAGAATTCCCGCACCCGTAGGTGTCCTTCAGCTGGCCCCTAAAATATGCATAATAGTACAGTGATAATGGACGTCATACTAAACTCCGAATTATACACAAGAAACTAAAAATTAAAATCATACAAGACTAACAAAGGCCAGAGGCTCCTGACTTGGGACAGGCGCAAAATTGCGGCGGGGTTAAACATGTTTATGAGATCTCAACCCTCCCCCTATACCTCTAGCCAATGTAGAAAAGTAAAAGAATAACAATACGCACATTAAAATTCAGTGCAAGAGAAGTCCGAGTCTGATGTCAAAAGATGTAACAAAAGAAAATAAATAAAATGACAATAATACATAAATAACAACAGACTACTAGCAGTTAACTGACATGCCAGCTCCAGACCTCAATTAAACTGATTGAAAGATTATGTCTTCATCATATGAAAATCAGGTACAATCCCTCCCGTTAGGGGTTTAGTATCATACTATCATAAAATATATGAGAAGAACATAACCCGTGTCATGCCAACAACTGTTTTTTTAGAAATAAATGTGTTTAGTTCCGATGCAAAGACCCTATCAGTGAATCAATGTTAAAGCCAAAATATGCAATCTTTAATGACCTGACAACAGTATCGTAACTATATCCCCTTTTAATAAGTCTATTTAAAGGTTTTGTTAGTTTCTGAGGAGAATACTGACATTTTTGTGCTTTATAAAGAATATTTCCATAAAATTTTGGATGTGAAATACCTGAACGTATAAGATGTCTGCATGTTGAGTTATATTTACGAATTATTTCCTTATACCGGTGATAAAATTTAGTAAATGTTTTGACCAGTTTGTGATATGGAAAACCCTGGTGTAATAATTTTTCAGTAATACATAAATTTCTCTCGCTAAAATCTAATACATTGTTACATACACGAGCGAATCGTACAAGTTGAGATATATAAACACCATAAGATGGTGACAAGGGAACGTCACCATCTAAAAATGGATAATTAACAATAGGAAATGAAAAATCATCTCTTTTATCATAAATTTTTGTATTAAGCTTCCCGTTTATGATATAGATATCAAGATCGAGGAAAGGGCAGTGGTCATTGTTATCATTAGCTTTATTTAAAGTAAGTTCTACAGGATAAATTTCTTTAGTATACATACTGAAGTCGTCATTATTTAGAGCCAATATATCATCCAAATATCTAAAAGTATTGTTAAATTTTTGTATCAAATGTTGTTTTGATGGGTCTTTGCTAATTTTAGTCATAAATTGTAACTCATAACAATACAAAAACAGGTCCGCAATAAGTGGTGCACAGTTAGTCCCCATTGGAATTCCAATAACTTGACGATATACGGAATCTCCAAAGCGAACAAAAATGTTATCAAGTAAAAATTCAAGTGCATAAATAGTATCAAAGCATGTCCAATTGACATAGTTCTTTTGTTTATTGCTACTAAAAAATGATCTAAAAGAGTTTGAACATATGTACTCGCATTCCGACTTTTTAAATGCCCAGTTAATTAGGGATGTGAATTTTTTCTTAATAAGAATATGAGGCAAAGTGGTATATAGGGTAGAAAAATCAAAACTTTGAACAGATTCAAAATCACCAATATATGCATGCAATTTATCAAGTACTTCCAACGAGTTTTTGACACTCCAAAAGTAATTAATTCCACTATTTTCAAAGGCCTTATTTGAACAATTTATTATCAGGTTTTTTATTGTACCAAGTGTACTAGTAAGTAAAACAGACAATTTAGTAGTTGAACAATGGCTGGAAGATGAAATAAATCTATATTTGTAAGGTTTTTTGTGCAGCTTCGGAAGCCAGTACATAGTTGGGACTTCCATTGTGTTTGGTTCTGCTTGTAAAGTAACCTATAATTACTAACATCTATAGCTACATCATTTGGTTTTGATGGATAGTTGTCTCATTGGCAATCATATCAAATCTTTTTATATTAACTTGTGTTGCTTAGTTACTGTATCATGAACGACAATGTATACCCAACATATCTTTTTATCTATTTCTTATACATTAACATTTGTTATTAAAATTTATACATCTGACTTATAGTTACCGTAAACAGATCTCAAATAATCTTTTTCCAATCTGCCCCTGCACCTGATGTACAGTGTCTTTCAGGGATTTAGCTATTGCTTGTCCTCGTAAAGATTCAACATTGAAATTGTTTGTCCGTGTAGGGAATATTAAAAATGCTATAACTGTTGTTTCACTGTTCGCTTGCTGAAAAAAGGTACAAATGAATAATTGATTTACGTTAATTTTCTCAAAGATGTTTGTAAGCTTGATTCAAACCATTTTATAAAGGCTTGTTTTAGCCAGATATAGAAATAAACACAGCCCTAAGATCAAAGAAGTTGAGACTTTATTTTAAAAATCCCTACTTTACTTGGTAATGTAATCACAAGGGCATGATGAAAGTACAAAATTTACAAGATGAATTTGTAAATGTTTAATTGTATATTGGTAGAATTTTTTGTATCTAAATTATGTAGACAACACCCATACATTGTAGGAAAATATAAAATGTATTTCGCCGAGCTTTTCTCCTGTTTCGTAGAAAGTACAAATACATTTCAAATTTTCCTACAGTGTAGCTTAAAATGTACAAATTTTGTTATTTCCTGCAATTTAACATTTACACTTTAACTTCCCAACAGTTAAATTTGTTATGAATGAAATCAACATGACTTTTAATGCGGACTGCAATGAGGAACCTAAATCATTTTGTAAATTGAACTGTGATGTAAACAGTAATTTGATATAACCGTTAGCTCACAACAGAGGCAAGATAACAGGAGACAATAAACATCTACTATACGTTTATCGCTTCACGTTATCTGTCAACCTGTATTTGTCTAGAAGACAGGCTGAGTGGCAGGATAAATATTGTTTAATTACTGTACAATAACTTCCACATATTTTTTAGTAATATTATCAAAATTCATCTGACACCTTAAAAAGTAAACTGCAATATTTCTGTTAATATTAATGTCTTACCTGAAGAAAGTAATTAAGTCTGGCAAGACCTTCTATGAACATATCCGCACCTTTATTTGTAAACTCATATCTACCTGCACTAAACAGGTATAATGTCTTATCTAAATCGAAATCATAATGCCTGAAAAAAACAACACCAACTAATGTCAATATAAAACGGATGACAAAACCCTTTAGGCCAAAAAAAATTTTTCCGGATTTTTTTCGTTTTTTTCCGGAAACGGTTTTTGTTTAGTATAGCCTTTGAATGGCATCTTTTAAACGTTTGATTTCAAATAAAATTTTAATACAGTAAGCATTTGTGTGATACAGATTGAAGTCAAACAACGGCATGGCTTCTGCTATGGCCATCAGTCAAAGTGTGTTATCAATAACAATCGATGAGTGTCCACACAGGAAAGAGAAAAAACGTATAATAGCCCCATTTTCTAATTCTACCACCTTTATTGATATATTCAATCAGTATCATGTCTTTGGATTAAAAAAATACACAAAAAACAACCGAAGCAGGCCAGTAAAAAAAAAAAAAAAAAAATACCTACCTACCAACCAGACATGGGGTCAATTACATTTGAAAGTAGTTAATTACATTCAATTACAATTACAAAATCTTCAATTAAATTACACATTACATTTGACTTTTTTTACCAATGTAATTAATTACATTCCAATTACTTGGCAAATGTAATTAATTACTTCAATTACATTTGAAAGGAAATTTAAGATAAAACATTGAAAACATGCATTTATTCTATGATATGTACATAAGTATTATACATTGCTCTATAGTTATAACAATTAGACAGTGTTCAACTAGTATATACATTTTTGTATTGTGTCATATAACTTATTTAAGCATTTTCCCATTACATTTGACCATCATCAGCTTTTCAAATGTTCCATCAGCCAGTCTGCACCTTTCCGGCCTAATGTTTTTCCAGCAGTGCTAAATAAGCGTTCAACTGGTGCAGATGTGGCTGGAATAGCTAAATATTGCACTGCTAACTTAGCTAGATGTGGTAAACGTTGACAGTTACTATGCCAATACAAAAGAGGGTCTTTTGACATATCAATACAATTATCTGACAAGTAATCATCCATTTCTGAACTTACAGAAATAGAGAGTGGTAAAAGATCCCCAGCTATGAACATTATAAGAGCATTTGTCATTTCTAACTGTTTTGGATCAGACGGTGAATATTTTACACTTTTTTTTATGCATTGTGTCAATGTTGGTTGAATTTCTTTATTCTCAGAATGCAGAATGTACAAATCTCTGTGTTTTCTCTGAAAATTACAAAAGGCCTTATTTAATATCTTGAAAATATTAAATTGTTTTAATTTACCTATTGAAATTTTACATTTATTTAAATTTATTTGATTGTAAATGATACAAAAAAAGAGCACTATTTTTTATTTTTTGAAATGATTTTCATTTTTATCCCAGCTTATTCAAATTATTTATCTTAAATAAGTGATTTAGAAATCTGACTTCTTAAAACAAAAATAAACTTTAGTTTTAATCACAACTAATTAATTTAATAAACAAAATATTTTCCAAATTTAAATGTAAGCTATTAGAGGATATAAGATAAATGAAATCTGATTAGAAATGAAAAAGAAGCATTATGAATTTATTAATTTTTAAAATTCTTATATAGTATTACCTTCATATGTGTAACAAAGTTGGATGTAACTTTATAACTTCCACTAATGAGGGTGCCACAATGCATACATTTTCCTTTGAAAGTATTTCCATTTTGGAAGTCATCAGGAACAGTAAAATGTTCCAGTACACTCTTGGAGCTCATTTTTAAATCTGATAAAATGTTTTCTTTCAACATTCATATATATAGTGAACAAATTTTGCAAGTGAGATTTTGTCATATGCATTATCCCTTCAAGAATTTAAACATGTACCTATAGGCCCTAGGGGTATATTTATCTCTCTCTAATTAGCCTTATATCTGTTTAACATAACTGTTATAAAAACAGTCATTATATAGTTTGTAATAAAACAAATAGCCAGAGGTTATATTTATTGGTTATTTAAGTCCTTGAATAAAGTTAATTATGTTAAATCAATGTCTTAAAATATCTATCTAAATCTACTAATTAAGGTCAAGACAGTGACTTCCTAGTGGTTTCTTTTAAAATTATGGCATGTGTCTACATTTTTTTTATCATTCAATACAAAATGAAGAATCTACCATGGTTGTGTTAATACAGAAAGTATACTGTGAAGGCTTTTCTTTGTCAGCTTACAACATTTGTTAAGATTATTGCTTTTAATAATTTTTTGAGAAAACACAAGATTTAATCTTTTGATCCAAAATTTCAAATGTAATTGACTTGTAATTGAAAAGTAATTGTCAATTACAGGCAATTTTGGCTATGTAATTAATTACATTCAATTACATGTAATTGAAAAAAATGCTCAATTACACATTACATTCAATTACATGATAAATTGTAATTAATTACAGTCAATTACAGTTACATATTTCAATTACCCCATGTCTGCTACCAACCCTAATTTTTTGGGGCATGCAACAAGAAACACACCAATTTTTTTTTTTGGCCTTATCAGAATAGAATATGACATTTAATCCACAATAAATGAAGATGTATGAAGAGTTTTCCCCAAAAATTATTCAGAATACTGGTATATCAACATTTATTTTTAGAATATACCATTAAGGTTTATTATACAATTACTATTGCCTAATTTCCTATTCTTGATATGCCACATAACCTGAATGTTTTCTTTTTCCATAATAACAAAATATATCCTAAGCCTTTGAATTATATAAGGGTTCCAGAAACTCAAAAGACAAGTTTATACAGTGGATTCTTTTTAATGACAAAAGTGTACAAGGCTCGAGTTCTACAGTGCTTAAAACTTTAATATAATGTGTGAAATTGACCATTGAGAGGCATACTGTGAAATTGAGTATTAAAGAGTAAAACTTTTCCAATGTCAAGCACATGGTAAAACTAGGTGCAAGACTGGAGAGATATGCAAAAGAGGGATGAAAGATACCAAAGGGACAGTCAAACTCATAAATCTAAAACAAACTGACACGCCATGGCTAAAAATGAAAAAAGACAACCAAAATACAGCACACATGACACAACATAGAAAACTAAAGAATGAACAACACAAACCCCACCAAAAGAATAGGGGTGATCGCAGGTGCTCGGGAAGGGTAAGCAGATCCTGGTCCACATGTGGCACCCATCGTGTTCTTATGTGATAACAAATCCATTAAATAGTCTAATTGATCAGTAGGTCACATTCATGAAAGGGATTGTAGTTAGAACGTAAGGAACATATCCGATATCATTTGTGAAATGGTTATTCCATAACGGTCAACCAACTCGTGATGGTGTTTGTAAAATTTAATATGCTATATGAAAAGTGTATCCTCCCAAGCCATGTTAACCATGAACTTTTTTGTGAACAAGCACTGGATATAGAATGATAAACAGATGTCAATGAGAGACTCAATAATTCTTTTATATTTTATGTTGTGCTCAATAATTTCCATTGAAATGAATTTGTAAAACAAACATTTAAACAAATATCTCATATATATTACCCATGAAAATGGCCTCTAACAAAATCGTGGATTTTTTCTTTGGCTACAGCATGCAAATTCTGGAATTCGTGTATAGCACTAAACTTGATTACATTTAACCCATTTGGCACAATAACATCTGTAAATGAAAGTGTTAAAAAGATACATTCCTTGATAAGATAAATTTACTTGCATCAAAATAACAATAAAAGAAGGCTCCATGTTATGCATACAGTAACCAATAGATCTTTACTTCTACATCAATTGGTCTTTGGTGGAGAATTGTAGCATAGGCAATCATACCACATCTTCTTATCTTTAAATTGATCTATATTTATGTATTTATACCAGATTGAGAAATAGTAAACATCAGTTTTGAAAACGTTCATTGAACCATACTGCAAAATTCTGAAGAAATTCATATTCAAGCAATTGAAAATGTCTAAAAATAAAAACAAACAAGCATTCTGAGAGTATTGCATGGCAATACATAGTCCCCTACCGGTTAAAAATTAATTGTACTGGAACAAAATGCTAACTTGATCTATAACTTGTTTATGGTGTAAACTATATAACAAATATCAAGTCAATATCTTCAAGCATGACAACAAAAAGTGCGGAAAACTGATAATTTAAGTGAATTTTTTAAGTCCAAGGACCATAATCCTGCAAAAAAATCATCAAACCGAAACAAAATTCAAACTTGGTCTATAACTTGTCATGATAAAACTATATACCAAATATCAAATCAATATCTTCAAGCATGACGAAAAAAAAGTGTGGAAAACTGAATATTTGAGTGAATTTTCTAAGTCCATTATTACATAACATTTATTTGGGCGTTAAAAGATCTTTTTCTAACTGATACTGATTTAAGTCAAGGTTGTATCCTGTGATTTCATCTCTCACTTGATATCTTTGCCAGCCGAAGACATTATATTGAATATAACTCCTTTCCTGCAATATTCGCTTCTAAAACAGCGAATTTTATCGTGCGATTTGGACGGTACAGCACATATTGTCACTCCTCTGAATAAAAGGCCACATCTTCCTGTTAACCATTAAGAGGGAAAGCGGAGAGTTTCCCTGTGTATTTGTTTGTAAAACTTATTGAGTCCCGGGTAATATGACGTTATTTAATTTTGACGCTATAGTTTACTACTTTCCCCAGACAATTACGCAATTTCAAAATTTGCCATAGATTTGGAAAACAAAAAGCTGCCATAGATTTATGATTTGTTTGGCGTTTGTGATGTCATATTTGCCATAGATTTGAGTCCTACATATATATTTATAGTTCAGTGCATTCTTGCATTGAAATGAAGTATAAATTGAAGGAGATTATAGATATAATTTAATGAGATGGCAACCAAACAACACGAGAGAAAACATCTAAAGGAGGTACATGTATACAGTGTTCAACATTGTCCCTTCCTTGAAATACATGTTTTTAACAATTTGTAAAAATTATTTAATGCATGCTTAATTGAATTTTACCTGGTTTACGTTTGAGTAAATGTTCAGCCTCTACACCAGTGATATCAGACACAGTTGAAAACACATGTGCACAATGGACAGCACTTCTTTCTATACAGTAACGGTGGTAAATCTGTCGGTCACCAGCTTCCTTATCGAGGCTGAACTGAAAAGATGAACAAATCTCTATACACTTAATTGAAAGTCCAGGATAATCAGGTATTTATCTAACACAATGGCTTAGACAGACATTTTAATTTCAAAAACAAATATTGGAAAATATTCTTGATTTTAGTTTATACTAGAATATAGAAGAAATATAACTACATGTATATAAGTTTGTTAATATCTAAGACAGAGCATTCACTATGGTTAAAATATATAAGACTTTAATATATCATGTAATTCTTTTGACATGAACAAAGAATCAATGAACATTCATGATCTGTTAATAAATAAAAATGCATGTACTTTTCAGAGGCTAAAAATATTCCAGTTTGTTATAACCAAACTAATCCAAGATATTGATAAGAGCAAATGTCTCTTAAATTTTAAAAACAAAATATGATAAAACAAGAATGTGTCCATAGTTCATGGATTTCCCACTTGCACTTTCATTTTCTTTGGACCGTGAAATTGGGGTCAAAACTCTAATCTGGCATTAAAGTTAGAAAGATCATATCATAGGAAACATGTGCACTAAGATTCGAGTTGATTGGACTTCAACTTCATCAAAAACTACCTTGACCAAAAACTTTAACCTGAAGTGACCTAAAACATTAACCTGAATTGGGACAGAAGGACAGATGGACCAACGAATGAACGAACAGACTGAAAAACATAATGCCCACCTCATTATGCCCCTAGGTGGAGCACAAAAATGCAGGATTTATCAAAAATACAACAAAGTGATGATAGATGAACTCAATGAGCAATTTCAAACCAGATTTAAACAATAAACTCATAATAAAACAAGCATTTTGTGAGTATTGAATGGCAATACATAGTCCCCTACTGGTTTAAAACATACCACTAAATTCTTCAAACAATTTACTAAAGAAAAGGAAAAAAAATGCAAAATGTCATTTATCTTAATACAATTTCTTTTACAAATCTTTTAAAAAATGAGTTATTTCCCTTTGAACAGAAATCTTGTAATGAATAAGTATTTCATCGAAAATATAATTCTAGGGAAAATTAAAAAATGAGTTATTTCCTTTTGAACAGAAATCTACTAATTAATAAGTATTTCATCAAAAATTTAATTCTAGGGAAAGGGCTTTAACTGAACAAGGAGAAAAGCTAAAATCGTGAAAATCAAACGTGACCTGTAACTTGCCATGATAAAACAATACACCAAATATCAAATCAATATCTTCAAGCATGATGAAAAAAGTATGGAAAAAATGATTTGCCGAACTGACAGATGGACAGACAGACAGCCAGAGGACAAACCTAAAGTCTTCATCTGTAGGGGACTAATAAATGAAGAATGTGCCCATCGGACACAGATAATGCCCCTGTTTGCATGCATATAACATAATAAAGGGCATAACTTGAGAACGGTAACACCCAAATTCATACTTGATCTGTGTTTTGTGGTAATGAGCACTGTGTATAAGTTTCATAACATTTGCTTGAGGCAAATGGAAACCAATTTTGGGACCTACGTAGGGACAGACAAACGGACAAGGATTACACTTTATGACACTTAACCTCCATTGATGGCAGGGACATAACAAAGATGTTCACATTTCTTTTTTTTTACAATACAAGTTTTCTTAATATATCAATGATGCAAAATTTATATGATGGAAAATCGTGTTCTAATGTCCCCCTTGTTGCACATATTTTATCTATCAAAGGTATCAGGGCAATGAAATTAAAAAAAAATTTTGAGGGGGTTCTTTAAAATAATTTATAAATATCTTAGAAAAATAAAGGCTTCAGAGCAAATGCAAGTGATTTCTGTTAAAATTAATTTTTCCAAGTTTTCTAACTCGGGACATAACTCGTTAAAAAAATTTGATCAGAACTTATTTTTGAAAGTGTCAAAGACATTGCTGATATAAACCTATGATATAAGTTTCATAAAATTCTGGAAAGAATTGTACACATGATAGTGATAACAATGCAATTTTCCATATAAATCAATATTTCCAAGGGACATAACTCTTAAAAGTAATTGATCGGCACTGATATTCAAACTCATCCAAGAAATTGCTGAAATAAACCTATAATAAAAGTTTTATAAAAATCTGGGAAGAATTGTACACTTAAGAGTGCTAACGATGCAACTATCCATATAATTAATGTTTCTAAGGGGCATAACTCTTTTAAAAAGAATTGATCAGCACTGATTTTCCAACTCGTCCAAGACATTGCTGATATAAACCTATGATATAAGTTTTATAAAAATCTGGCAAGAATTGTACACATGAGAGCACTAACAATGCAATTTTCCATATAACTAAATGTTTCTTAGGGCATAACTCTTTTAACAAGAATGTGTCCTCAGTACACGAATGCCCCACTCGCACTATCATTTTCTATGTTCAGTGGACCGTGAAACTGGGATAAAACCCTCTAATTTGGCATTAAAATTAGAAAGATCATATCATAGGGAACATGTATACTAAGTTTGAAGTCGATTGGTCTTCAACTTCATCAAAAACTACCTTGACCAAAAACTTTAACCTGAAGCGAGACAGACGGACGAACGAACGAACAGACGAACGAACGAACGGACGCACAGACCAGAAAACATAATGCCCCTCTACTATCGTAGGTGGGGCATAAAAATAATTGATCGCACAGATTTCCAAACTCGTCCAAGACATTGCTAATATAAACCTATGATATAAGTTTCATAAAAATCTGATGAGAATTGTGCACATGAGAACGTTAACCATGCAATTTTCCATATAATTAATGTTTCCATTTCTGGACGGACGGACACCCAGTATTTCCATGTCCCCTGCAACGTGTTGCGCGGGGGACAATTATATTAGATGAAATGTTTAGTTAGTATATAGCTACAGTGGTAAGTGTAAATCATTTTATGGGTTTGGTCCTGTCTTGTAAACAAAATATGCAATTTAAATATGTATTCATTTATATAATGTCAGGATCATGTTGCCCTTCAAGAGCCTTTAATCGGAAACAATAAATATTTTTTGTTCATTATAATTATGATCTAGGAATCAGGATTTAATTTCTGAGTTCAATTATAACAAAACATGGTAACTAGGAAAGATAACTAGAAAAATATCTGATTTGTCTGAAGAAGCAATTTCCTCATGCACATACAGATCTATATATTAACAAAATGTATCAACACCATTTTAAAAGCTTTTTGTTCTGTTTCATAATGTTTTTATCTGATAAGTTGTTTCTCAAAAAAGGCATCATCTTAATTGGCTTTATACCTAGCATGCAGGTTAAAAAAACTCTTACTGTTTCTAATTTGTTGTAGAAATCTGCTGATGATGCACACAAGTATCTGCCTAGTAAGGTTGCATGGGTTGTGAATATTGTTGCACAATCTACTTTTCTTGTTCTCAGATATATCAAACCAACCCCTGCCAACCATTCATGGAAATGGGTGATCATCAGTGGTTTTCCTTCATCTGATAGATTCTTTCTAAACTAAAAAAAAGTAATTATAAAATATAAAGCAGACACAGAATGATATTAAGGAAAATGAAATGACCAAAGTTCCTGTGTATATATATACTATTACAGTGGCGGATCCAGCCATTTTAAAAAGGGGGGGTTCCCAACCCAGAGTAAAGGGGGGGGGGGGGGTCCAACTATATGTTCCAATTCAAATGCATTGATCGGCAAAAAAAAAGGGGGTTTCCAACCCCCGGAACCCCCCTGGATCCGCTACTGTATTAAAATAAGAAGAGCTGGGTTCTTTAAAACATATGGCTATATTGATTTTAACAGTTTCAATTCATCACATATTTAAGTATGGAAAATTTCCTTATATTAAGATAATGTTTATCAAGATTTATTTAATATTTCCTGTTTGAAATAATAATATTTTTTATGGGGATATTTAAAATCCAGGTGCTCCGCAGGGCACAGCTTTATACGACCGCAGAAGTCGAACATTTTGAGCCATAACCCTCCAAAGTCAATACTAACCATCCCTTCATGGTATATGGAAGCTTGTGGTTTAATTTCAGAGATATTCATATATTGTACACTTAAACATAAGTTATTGTTTGAAAACTACAAAAATTATCATTTTGGGCCCCCTTTTTGGCCCCTAATTCCTAAACTATTGGGACAATAACCCCCAAAATTAATCCCAACTTTCCTTCAGTGGTATTGAACCTTTTTCTTAAAATTTATAGAGATCCATGCACTTAAACACAAATTATTGTCTGCAAACTAGAAAAATGCTTCTTTTTGGCCCCTTATTCCTACATATTCGAGAAAATTACCCCCAAACTGAATCCCAGCCTTCCCTGTGCTATATGGAAATGTGTGGTACAATGTCAGAGAGATCCATACAGTTACACACAAGTTATTGTCTTGAAACTAGAAAAATAGTTGGTTGGCCCCTTTTTGGCCCTTAATTCCTAGACTATTTGCCCAATAACCCCTTTAAAAAAATCCAAACCTTCTACTTATGGTATTAAACATTGTGGTACAATTTCAGAAAAATTGAAATAATAATACACAACTTTTTGTCCTTAAATAAGATACATGCTGTTTTTGGTCCCTTTGGGCCCCTACATAATGTAATTCCTAAACCTTTGGCACCATAACCCCCAAAATCAATCCCAAGCTTCCTTTTGTGGTTGTAAACATTGTGGTAAAATTTTATTGATTTCTTTATACTTATTCAAAAGTTATTAATTATCCGGTTACAATTCGTCTTCATACGACATTGACGACAACGACGACAACAACGTGATACCAATAAACGACCAAATTTTTGCGGTCGTATAAAAATAGAAAATAATTAATGAATACATTTTTTTAGTACAATTTTTGTACACAGATCACATATATACCTCTCCAAGAAACCATGCTACTAAAGCACCAAATATAACAGCATCATTTGATTCTCTATCATGCCATGGTATACCAATATTAGCTTTCTCCCATAATTCATGTTTAAACTCGTCAAGTTTCCAGGCTGCTGATCCAATATCAAATAAAATGACTTTTGGGTAGCCATCAATCAACCAACGTCCAAAATATACCTAAATCAATAGTAAAATACAATGAGAATTAAGGAAGTTCGCTTAACTCAGCTTCAAAATAAATAGCTTTTTATAAAACTAGTATATATTGATAGCCATCATAGGGGATTAATTAAGGAATCAAAAAAGCAAAAAATATATAGAGGCTAATGTGCTTGTTTTCCAGATATTAGCCATATAAATTTTGGCGGGAAAATGTTCTCCTGATTTTTTATAGCTTTAAAACTGACAAATTAAAAAATATATAAGATTTTATAGGATTTAACAAATGGCTTATAATTATACATGCAAAAGATTTATAAAAAGAAAAATGTGGGTCAATGGGCAAAATTTTTTAAAGGCATTCAAATGGATAAAACCATCTGGAAGATTTTGAAAAATCAGACAAAATTTCAAAACATGACAAGCGAACATCTAGCTATTCTGCATATCTCAGCAGATCTAACATGTAGGGTACATAGTTATATCAATCAAGGTTTGCCAATTTAAAAAAAAGGAATTATAAAAAACCATGTAAAAATTTTAAGTGCAGATATATATCATTGTATATATATTAGTTTTAGTTATTATATTAAGTAATACAGCTAATCCATAGACAAATTCTTAAAAACTGGAAACATGGCAAATTATTTTTTCCCCATTGCTCCCTTGGTTAATTTCCCCCCCCCCTTTTTTAGTTATGAAAGAATAAGTGATTTATCAGTCTCACAATAAAACATATCAGTCTAAATCTAAATCAAGTGAGACATGATTCATCCTTGTGTTTGATGATAATAATACATGTAATGAAATATAATATTTAAAAAAAAAATTAAACCTTGATTCCACAATCTCTCATCTGCTGTATGGTCTGTCTGTATACGTAATGATGAGGTTCTAGTAATTCTACTTCTGTCCTGACACATGACTCGTTGTATGGTCCTAACAAACAGTACTGTTCACCTAACTCTTCAACAGTGACTGGTGCTTTGGATTTAATCACAGTGTATATACCACCAACTGAAACCAAAAAAAGATAGATTATTTGTACATTTTCGATACATATATATCAATAAAATTGAGAATGGAAATGGGGAATGTGCCAAAGAGACAACAACCCGACCATAGAAAAAAACAACAGCAGAAGGTCACAGTATATATGTTGTAAATATTACAAAAGGAAGCTTGGGATTGATTTTGGAGGTTATGGTCCCAAAGGTTTAGGAATTACATTATGTAGAGACCTATATTCTTGGCAGAAGAATTGCAATAAACATGAAGATTCAGTAATTTTGACAATTGACCTGGCTCTGACATTAGAGAACAACACAGGGTCTTCAACATTAAATCAAGCTTATAACCTTCACCTTTATGTTACAGATTATAACCTTCACCTTTAAGTAGAGGTGAACAACAAAATGTGTTATGTATATGTTAACATGAACCTAAGGATTGCAACTTATAGATCATTAGATCATTAAAGGAGCCTTGACTTTCAAGTAAGAGATACCAACTGCTCATGACAAACCTTCTAGTTGTAATCCACTGAACATGTGCTGAATAATCCTCTTTAGCCTATATAAAGCAGTGTCTGGGGAAAACTTTCAATGGAAACCCAGGAATTACTCCAAATGGATATAACTTTGTGAATTTCAATCATTTAGATTTCACTTGTCATCAAAAGATAATATTAACAATCTTAAAAAATCTTCATTGATCTCAAAACTGTACTTGTGATACAGGGTGGGAACATATTGATGATTGAAGATATGTGAACATGTACATGATGCACCTATGGGCTGTAACATCATACAGATATACTGTATGGCCCGAGAACACAATTATTTTGTAGTGCATTTCTTTCAGACAATAAATTCAAATAAAAAAATCGCACCTGCTGTTTCTCAAAAAGATTTTTACAGTGTAGTGTACTACTAGTGGGACAAATAAAATCAAAATTATAGAAACTTCTACCAGCTCTAACTCAAAATATTGACAATTCTGTGTAAAGGGGGTCTAAAATTCAGTTTGACAGCTTCAGACGTAATAGAATTTTACCTTTTTGAACTAAATCAAATCACTACTTAACATAAAATTCTGACAGCACCCATTTTTTTAACATGTAATTTCATTCCTCTACTTATTATTCCATGCATTAAATATCAAGAAAATAAATTGGGAAAGTGTATCAAATTAAAAATTCAAGTTATACACTGTTCACATTAGGGACTATATTCGTAGACAACGAAAAACCAAAGGACAATAACTCAAGGTGGATATTTCAGATTGCTTTTTGAGTTATTTTCTGTTCATAATCATGCAAAGTATCACTGATGAACTTATTAAGCCCTCAAACTATGAACTCAGGACATAAAGTTAGTTCAAATTGCTTAACTAAGTTTGTAAACTGGACTGATCCACCCTCACCTTCACAGTTGCACATTGAGATTTTAATCTTAACCTTGTCTATCATACCATATAACACCTTCTAATAAAGCAAGCATTCACAAAAAGCAATGACGATTAACTTCTAGCTTTACCATGTTTATACATCATTTTGTACATGTAGCTAGTATATATAGAGTTGATAAAATTCAAAGACATGCATGAATCTAAGGCATGCAGGGCCAGTGTCAACAAATGTTAAATTATACTTTAAGCTAGGGATTCTGACCTTGATTATGACACAACCTTTGTACTGGTACTTGTGAACATTCATAAAAGAAATCCCTCTTTTCTGCTTAGCATGAGATACTTGACATAAGACGAAAATTAGCAATGAATGCATACATTTATTTTGATATTTTCCATAACTTTTAAATTAGCTGAATCAGAAGTTTTACTAACGGTTTTTTTTTTATACAAAATATTCCTGAAGACTATATAGCTATAACTTTGTTAAGAATTGTTTACAGACATAATATGTATTTTTTAGCTTTAACATTGAAAAGTATAAAATTCTCTAGAGTATTTCAGTTTTATGAAAAGTGAGGACTTTTGTTCAAATATATTAATCAACATTTTTTTCCCCATTTTTTAAGATTATAAGATAATCTGGTGGAAGTTAAACAGTAAGTGCCATCTATTATCATGATTACCCTATCTTATATTTGTGGCATTTCCTACTTACTTAACATCTTAATACACTCAAGACACTATACTTAATTCACTTAAAACACTACATAATAAACATGATAAAAGTAGTAAACAAAATGTGTTTTATACAATTGCTGATTCAGCTATTCAGTATAGGGGAAAATGTCAGAATACATGTACAAAACAAAATGTAACTATTGTCAGTTTGTTTTAGATTTATGAGTTTGACTGTCCCTTTGGTATCTTTCGTCCCTCTTTTGTCAATCATTAATTGTTCTGTCTGTTTTGATAAACATCACTTTTTTCTGTTGTAATTATTTTTTTACCAACTAAAATTTCATATTTTTTTTATTCTTGTCATTTTATTCTTTTCTTTTAATCTATATAGCTATAATTCATAAATTATATATACTACATTTGTACACAAATTAATCATTATGATCATGTACAATCCACTATCAAGACACACTATTTCATACACAGTACAATGAGTACATTGAGAACTTTAATGAGTATGAATGTTTAACACCATGAACATGTTTATAATATCTGCTTTAGTTGCATTTTTTTTTACAAACATCATGAACATGACATATAAAAAAAGAAAGAATACTTAACAAAAAAAAGATAAATGTCTGAGAATTTTACATCTAAGTACATGTACTTATATATATGTTGTTTTTTTTGATAAATGTGCTTAATGCCTTAATCATTTAAAAAAAATTATGATACATGTTACAATATTTTGTTTAAACATTTTCAAAGCAGTTATCATGGTTATACACTTTTAAAAACAGCATCCAATTTGAAATATAACTATATGGCAATGAAAGTGTAGAGGTCAATTGAACATGTAATTTCCCCGAAAATTAATTTCAAATTTCCATGTATACCTATGTTTTTAAAATTCTTCAATATAAAAGAATGATTTCCTATATACAAAATCTGTAAACAATTGTTAAATAATATAACTGTCTTGAAAAAAAGTTCAGTGACCTATATCAGTATATATTTTAAATGTATGTCAATATTTAAATCTTGGTCATGTAAATAAAAGATAAAGCTATAATTTAATATCAGGTTGTCTACCTGACATGATTTACATCGCTGTCAAATATAAATGTTGTAGCTAAAACTGATGATGTTAACATCATTGCATGTACATGTAAAAAAAATATTTGTGAAAATGATGTACACACTTTAACACTATTTCTTTTGAATTAGCAGCAATTTTAAGATCATGTTACGAGCTCTGTTAAAAGTTCTTTTCCTAAAACAGCAAATGAAACCCTATAATCATAACACACAGAGAAAAAATGATACCAAAAATAAAAAATAAAAAAAAATAAACCACTACCAGAATATAAACATGATAAACTAGGGATGTTAACACATTGGAGATTTATTAATGGAGTCCTCTAGTCATACTACAGTATGACTTCTGAAAATGTGAACAACATACATGTACATTTACATGACAAAATCAGGATCATAGTAAACATGGTAAACAATAAAACAATTCAATCCAAATCAAACATTACTAAAATGAAAACTATACTAAAATTATATGTACAATATGTAGATGCTATTAAAACTTTTGGATCAGATCTTTTTATCATGTTTATAAAATATATCTATCTTCTTTCACACAAAACAAAACCATTTTCAGTATTTTTTTGTTTTCAGAGCACAGGATAACGGCTTTAAAATACAGTCATGAGATATGTACTTAGTGTCATTTTGTTGTTGGGGTGTACAAATATCAGGTCATGTTCACACTGTGATTTTTAATTTGTTATATATGTATTTCTACTTGTATCCATCTGAAGAGTTAAACCTTTTTCAACTGATTTTTATAGATTGTTCTTACATGTTTTATGTTGTTCTGTTACACCATTGTTTCAGGTTAGGGGAGGGTTGGGATCTGGCCTACAAGTTTAACCCCGCAACATTATGTATGTATGTGCCTATCCCAAATCAGGAGCCTGTTATTCAGAGGTTGTAGTTTAACATGTTTAGGCTGTGTTACATATTTGTTTTATGTTCATTTTTTTAACTTTAATTAAGTCGTTTGTCTTCTCGTTTGAATTGTTTTAGATTTTGGGGTCTTGAATAGTATGAATAGCTGACTATGAGGTACAAATGTATGGGCTTTGCTCATTGGTGAAGGCCATACAGTGACCTACATGTACATGTAGGCTATGGTGTTAATTTCTATGTCATTTGGTATCTTTTGGGGAGTTGTTTCATTGGCAATTTATACCACATCTTCTTTTTTATATTTTAGAGAGATTTCGTTATATTTCAGGGGTTAAAAAATATTGTTACAGCTAACTAGCCCAGGACTTATTGGCAGCAGAATTTTACTAGCCCTGTTGGAAGAACTGCTAGTCCATCAAAACTGACCAGCTAGCCCTAGTATGCCTTAAAAATCAAGAGTTTGCTGCATAATACAAAGTGGGTGTCCTTTGTTTTGAAGGAGACATTATACACTGTATTTAATATTTTTTGTTGATCTGTTATTTATTCTTTTGGTGCTTAACCTAACTAAGTTGTTCCCACATTCAAAGCAGACTATTTATTGGCGTGCTTGGGGCAACTAACGGCAATATTCACAGAGCATTGTCTGTTTTTTTTCATCAGCAACAGCCAACCTTGCCAGGGGAATCATTGTATCTCAGTTCTGCCAACTTTTCAGGAAGTGAATGCATGATTTTTTGGCCAAATTGTAAAGATCAAAGAGAAAAAACAATAGATTAAAGGAAAATGCCGCCAAATAAGCATGAACATGTGTGAGTCTCGCACTAAAGACTTGACAGCCCTGCTGTCCTGGACACTATTATTATTTTTTCCGCGGCTTTTCCCTGTCGTATTTTGCATTTTTGGGGGATGAATTTTCAGCCTCTTTACTCCCTTCATCTACTGTTTTTCGTTTTGAAACTGACAAATTTCCTGCGGTTCCCGTACTAAAATATTAAGAAATATTTTGTTGCATGGTTTCGTGCTCAAGAGCTGTGCAACAAGACAGGTCAATACCAATCAATACATCATACCCCCAAATTACGTTAATTGAAAATCCCGGCACGATAAGCAATGTACAATATCCCAAGCAATGGTATGAGAAATCGATATTTAAAGTACGAGAATTGCAATCAACACATGATACCAGGCCACCCAGACATGCCAGAGTTATTCTATTTTTAAAAATATGTACAACAGGACCTGTACAAACCAGTTCGTATTCCTTGAATCCTTGATGACTTAATTGATTGAAAATGGCTAACATAGAATAGTGATGAAGGGATTTTTCACTTTCTATTTTCAAATTTGGAAACATCGAGAATTTTTTGTTACTAGTCTCTCGGGCATATCGGATTACACATTTTAATTGCCCGAGGCGTAAATGATCTAGTCCCGGGCGTCGGGCTAGTGGATTTTTTAACCCCTGTATTTTGAAAATGGATATAATGACTTTTCAGGAATTTCTTAAAAATTACTTGTCCAATGTCATTTCCTTGTAAGGAATATATATACATTTATAATGTAATTGTTAACCTTGAATCTGGTAAATATTTATATGCATGTATATGTACATGTATGTGTGCCTTTTAGTTAAAAGAACAGACAAGTTTATTTGATATACCTAAATACAGGATTGAATTGGACCTGCCAAGGAATGGCCAAATACATGTAGACAAAATTGGGCCTTCTCTGGATATCTTTCCACTTATCATAGGTCTTAATCATGTTTCTATATCTATTAACCACTACGGCACTAGCACACAATAAGAATAGATCATAACAAGAATGTGTCCATAGTACATGGATGCCCCACTTGCACTATCATTTTCTATGTTCAGTGGACCGTGAAATTGGGGTCAAAATTATAATTTGGAATTATAATTAGAAAGATCATATCATAGGGAACATGTGTACTAAGTTTGAAGTTGATGTAACTTTAACTTCATCAAAAACTACCTTGACCAAAAACTTTAACCTGAACTTCGCACTATCATTTTCTATGTTCAGTGGACCATGAAATTAGGGTCAAAACTATAATTTGGCATTAAAATTAGAAAGATCATATCATGGGGAACATGTGTACTAAGTTTCAAGTTGATTGGACTTCAACTTCTTCAAAAACTACCTTGACCAAAAACTTTAACCTGAACTTCGCACTAATATTTTCTATGTTCAGTGGACCATGAAATTGGGGTCAAAACTATAATTTGGCATTGAAATTAGAAAGATCATATCATGGGGAACATGTGTACTAAGTTTCAAGTTGATTGAACTTCAACTTCTTCAAAAACTACCTTGACCAAAAACTTTAACCTGAAGCGAACGGACGGACGCACAGACGGACGGACGCACGGACGAACGGAGGCACAGACCAGAAAACATAATGCCCCTCTACTATCGTAGGTGGGGCATAAAAAGCCTCATTCTGCTCAATGTACATTTGTATATCATGTTTTATATACACATTGTACATGTGTTATGTACTGTCAAGGTAAGCAATTATTGATTTGTATGGTCCTCTACTACATTGTAACATGACTAAGGAACAAATTCACACATACATGTACATGTGCATGTCACATAACCGGGCAGTGACCTACATTTTGTACATGTATTTTGAAACATGAAGCCATTTAGTACCATAATTTTGATAAAATACAAAATTTGAAAATCAATATATGGTAGTGCAAATCGATAATGATAGCCATTTTAGAGAAACAGTTTAAATGTTTAATATGAGTTTTATTACAAAACGTCCAATGCCATGGCAATACTTCTTATCGCTATTTGTCCGCCTTTACTGGACATCACACAGGTTCCCGTAAAATTTTAACCTCATAATACAAAGTATCTGATGCCACAAATGACAATAGAAAATTATGACATCATTAATAGTTCAAGTGGGAAAGATTCTGGGGTCTGCTGGCAATAGCGATAAGGTGTATGGAATCACTCCATTTTTTTTTTAAATACACCTTATCACTAATCCCGGCCGACTCAACCGCTTAAACTTTTGATGCATACAACAATCACTTTTCCATTGTGGCGTCAAAATTTTACGGGAACCTGTGTGATATCCAGTAATGGTGGACAAATAGCGATAAGGTGTATTTACATAGGCTTACACAAATATGTTTTGCATGCTCTCCATTGCTTTAAAAACTATGGGATAGTATACACATGATAAAATCAAGGATTTATGCAAATCCTTGATAAAAGTAACAAAACTGTATAAAGGCTAAAACCCTCCCCCACCCCCCCTACCTGTATCTGACATGCATATATGACATCTAATTCATTTGACTTGTAAATTCATACATGTATATGTTTCGTAATAGATATCCCAGCGCAGTTTGTTGTGCAAAAAACAAAATAGATGAAAAATATTTGGCAATTTTCACTTGTACACTTGTAGGTCAGGCAGCGATCATGCAAGATGACGAACGAACCTTTATTTGCAACTTCCCATGCAATTTCGAAAACCCATTTATTCTGCACAGCTGCCGTTTCTCCTCTGTCCATTTCAAACTCATCCATATCAGGCTCAACATTTTTGAAAGAGCGATAAAAACTGTTTCTCCGTTTCATTTGTGCCATTCTGCAAAAGTCAAAGTGTCCTGCTGTTTCACCACAAGTATAGAATCAACGGAAAAACGGAACAAGTAACCAGCAGCATCTAACAGGTCAAGGTTAAAATATAAATGTTGAACAGACTTCGGCGTTGACATAAAGATCCGGACATGTTCGGATTATCTAAGTTGAGCGCAAAATTCAATAAACACTATCGAATGATTAACGTAAAACGCAATTAAGCCCCTACCTTATATCCGGAAATATTATACATTAACGAAAATGTTTAAGTGTTTTAGTTAGCTTTCAAAATTTCCGAAAAGCAAAAATTTGAGAGAAAGAAAAACAAATAAGATAAAAAAAAATGTTTAAAACTGGGACTATACTAACTAGTACAATAGTCCCAGTTTAAAAAAAAAATAAAAATGCATAAGATTTCCCCCCCCCCCCCCCCCCAAAAAAAAAAGAAGAAGAAGAAAAAGAAAATATATTGATTTCTGACCAATGATTTAAAAAAAATTAAAAAATCCCTGCAAAATTTGTGAAAGATACGTTTATCATAATTCCCACAAAATAAAAAAAAAATAACAAAAGAATTATTAAAAGGCAATATTTGACAAGCACTTTTTCATACAAATTGCACTAATTTGTAAAAAGCTGGGACTATTATAGTCCCAGTACAAAGTAAAAATACAAATTATATAATTGTATATTATGTTTTGTCCCAGATAAAGGAACGAAAAAGCTTGACAAAAGCAATACAGGTACCTTTAAATTGATGATAGTTCTTTAAATAAGTATACCTTAGTCAAGTATACAAATCAGAAGACTTCTTGCTATAACTTATGAATAAACAACAACAAAAAAAGTTCAAAAAAACAGATTATAACATGCATTAATTGAACATATTTGAATCAAATTGTTATGTGCATACTGTTTCCTCCAATCAGGTCGTATACCCTGCTCTGGGTACCCAGTATTTTCCGTGTAAGACCAATTCAATTTGCAAACCATCCTATCAGCTTCTTTTAATCTTCTTTTCCGTTTCAATTCATCTTTATGGACCATAAAATAGATAAAACCAAGGATTTGTATAGTAAAATCTTACTATACAAATCCTTGATAAAACGAACATATTATTCTCATGATCTTATTTCAAATAGTAACTTGAAATAAAAAGATCTTGAAGTTTAAGAATTATCATTTGAAGACTTGAAAAGCTCGATTAAAAAAATATGTATTTTACTGATAAATGGACAGAGTTCAAAATTAAACATTTACACTGACAGCAGCAATCGCAGGTGAGACATATTTCCGCTGAATCTTTCATATATATCTTTATTCTGTCAAACCTTTGCAATTACAATGGTATACAGACACTACATGACATCAATAATACAGACGTTTCTCGTTTTGTTTATATAGATTAGACCGTTGGTTTTCCCGTTTGAATGGTTTTACACTAGTAATTTGGGGGCCCTTTATAGCTTGTTGTTCGGTGTGAGCTAAGGCTCCGTGTTGAAGGCCGTACTTTAACCTATAATGGTTTACTTTTTAAATTGTTATTTGTATGGAGAGTTGTCTCATTGGCACTCACACCACATCTTCCTATATCTATAAATACATGAATACACAGAGCAACAGTGGCGGATCCAGAAATTTTTATAAGTGGGGGCCCACTGACTGACCTAAGAGGGGGCCCACTCCAGTCACGTTTCAGTGATTCCCTATATAAGCAACCAAATGTTTTACCAAAAAGGGGGGCGGCCGGGCCCCCCGCCCCCCCCTAAATCCGCCTCTGAGCAAAATATGTACACTATTTACAATTATACTGATAGTAGTTATAGCCAGGAGGGCACACATGGAAATTTATAAATCTAATGAAAGTATACAGCTTTCTCAATTTAGATTTTTTTATTTAAATTCATAATTTTCTTAAACATTATTATATTTGGACGATTTAGATATTTTTTATCAATACATTTGTTTCTTTTTACTGTCATCTCTGTACACATCATAATATAATGATACTCATCTCCAAGATCTTTCGAGTTACATAATTTACAATTTCGTCTATCTCTCTGAATATTTGTCCATCTCCCTATCTCAATGGGTAATTTATGGTAATTTCTCGTGGGATTTTGTCTGATGCTTGGTCCGTTTCTGTGTGTGTTACATTGTAGTGTTGTGTCGTTGTTCTCCTCTTATATTTAATGCGTTTTCCTCAGTTTTAGTTTGTTACCCCGATTTTGTTTTTTGTCCATGGATTTATGAGTTTGAACAGCGGTATACTACTGTTGCCTTTATTTATGGTTGATGGTTCTAAATTTGCATAAAGTATTAATATAACGAAATTTTAAAATATCAAAATAGTTCTCAAAGCCAAAAGTATCCTTAAAAATTCGATAATTTAATGTCTTCGAACATGCTTGCACATTTGAAAACCATGTTTGTTGAAACTGATATTGGAGTGATGTTCTGATTGTATTCTTTAACCAAATGTCACTAATACATGTTTGTGATAACCACACAAAAGATAATCTCGTTTCATTAAAAATGGATTCAACATGGTTTAACCAAATAAACTTTACATCATTTCTTTTCACAGCTTAAACAGTAGTTTATAAATGGTCGCTGATAATTAAGTCGGTTTACCACATACTAATTTCAACCAAAATGATACCATACGGAATTTAATATCTAAATTGATGCGATAACGTCCAAGTTCACCATATATTACACAATTTGGGGTAGAAGACTTTAGGTGCAGAAGAAGCTTACAGAATTTTAATTGAACTCTCTCCAAAATGTCGTTATTCCCAAACCCCCAAATTTCACAACGGTACAATAAGACCGGTTTCACTAATTTGTTAAATAAATCTAATTGACAACTAATAGATAACCCATGTTTTCTCCCCTTTTTGATCACCTCATACATTGCCTTTGTAGCTTTTTCTGCTAGATGTTTTCTACAGTATTTAAATGTGCCATTTCGTGAAAAATAGATCCCAAGATAGTTGAACACTTGAACGATAGAGATCTATTTCAGAGTTATTATAAGTAAAGCAGAGATTTTTGGGTTGCCTTCCATTACTAAAAATTACAATTTTTGTTTTTTCTACACTAACTTTTATTTTCCAGACATCACAGTATGAGTGGAATTTATCTAGCAACAATTGCAGATTTTTGGCCGATTCCGCCATTAGCACAGTATGATCTGCATAAAGAATTGCAAACAGTTTTACATAAATATCTAAATTTTCTTCTCGTGCATCTTCAATAGTGTCCAAACCAGTTAACTTCTCGTTGATAAAAAAAGTTTTCCAAATCATTTAAGAAAGGTGATAACAGAAGAGGAGATAAGTTTTCCCCTTGACGTAGGCCAATATTGCATGAAAAATAATCTGATATATTGCCATTATAAGATAAACATGACTTAATATTATCATACATCTTATGAATTATGTGATACATATGACCATTAATGTTATTCAATAACATCTTATACCATAAAGCGTCTCTTCTGACTGTGTCAAACGCTTTTTCAAAATCCACAAATGCACAAAACATTTTTTTCTTTTTTTAATTTCAAAATTTCAAAGAAAGAGTGCAGTATAAATATGCAATCGACTGTGGAATGTCCACTTCTAAATCCAAACTGATTTTCATTTATTAATAAAAATTCATCAGAAAAATTTAATAATCTATGACATAAAATCGAAGTGAATAATTTCCCAACACAACTGACAATTGTGATAGGTCTATAGTTTTTTGGATCAAATTTGTTTCCCTTATTCTTATAAAATGGCTTGATCGTGCCAATTACCCAAGATTCTGGTATTATTTCAGTTCTAAATTCAACATATACATCAATTAAAAAATCACTAGAAGATTTAATATACATTTTGTATTCATTTATAATCATATCGTCGCCACAGGCTTTGTTACTTTTTAGTTTCTTAATACAATTCATAATCTCGTCCTTTGTAATTGGACTATTGAGTGCAACATTTAAATCATTTAAAGCATCTTGGTCTACATTTGGTAACTCAATAGGATCGGGGTTGCCTGAATTAAGATCTCTGAAAAAGTTAAGAAAATTATCAAAATTGATGTCCGGTTGTTTCGTGTGTTCCCGCTTATTTAAAATATTCCAATACTCTTTTGAATTTTGAGATCTGAGGTTTTTTAATTTTGTAGCCATATCACGTCTATGAGTTTTTATGGCTTTGTCCATAACTTTTTTATATTTCCTCTCAGAATCTTTAACTTCGTTATATAATGAAAGCGAAGGTGAAAATTTGAGCCTGCGCTTAAGCTTTCTAAAGTTTTGCCTCGCAAATTTGCAGTCATAATTAAACCATGGCTTGTCTCTCTTCTTTTTAGGGGCTCGCTTTTTTGGTTTATCAGTTCGTGTTCCAAACGTTGTCTTAGCAGACTCTAAAACAACTATTCCAATCTCATTTACAAATGCGTTGACATTGTTATCATCAACTTTTTCAAAATTCACATTTTTCAAATTACGTAACAACCTGTCTAATCTATCAACATTGATATTAGCTCTAAATTCAGGTACCATTTTATGATCCCATTTATTAATCTTTTGTCTTGACTGATCATTATGACTGTCCTGTTCATTACAATCTATGGTCAATGAGTTGCTTTCTAAGCGTAAATACAATGGACAATGAACATCTGAATACAAGTGTGAAAATTCTGATACATCAAAATCTATAAGTTTTTCTAAAACGTTAACATTACTCAAACAATAGTCTACAACACTAGCATTTCTGCAGGTAAATTTCCCAGTTTTATCATTTTCAAGTCTATCATTCATAATGAATAAGTTGTTACAAGTCAAGCAGGTTATTACCGTAACGTGTTTTCCCTTTATCCATACTAATACGATCTCTGGGTATATTATACAATTCTAAATTACATACATCATTTATAGAAACACTCTCCAAATCTATACTAATATCTTTTTCATCAATAAATACATAATCTTTTTCATTTGAGGTACGTGCGTTAAAATCACCAATAATAAAAATATGTTCAAATGTTGTAGAAAATTCTAAGTATTCATTTTCAATTTCATTGAATGCATCAGGGGAAGAGTAATATGATGTATATTCTGGTGGGATATAGACCACTCCAAAAAGTATGTCCTCGTTATTTAAAAATTTTGAAATTTTACACCATAGAACAAATTTACTTTTTGTTTCAATCACTTCTATAGAGTTATTAAGATTTTCTCTATACCCGATTACAATGCCACCTGATTTAACTCTTGATATTTTACGTCTATTTTTGAATTTTAATGTGTAACCAGATAAATGAATATCATCTATATCGTCAGTTTTTGATTCAACAAAGCAAACAACATCATGTTTTCGGATCAGATTTTCAAATTCTGGATATTGTCGTCTATGTTTTAGGCCACAACAGTGAACATATAAAATATCTATAGCTTTTTTGTCTGTAATACTATTTTTTGACAAATAGGCAGTTTCACCTGATAATGTCTTCATTATTTCTAGTAATATTCTCATCACCATCAATATCTACAAGAACGTTTAAATCTTTAAAAATACAATTAATCTGTTCAAATATTTCATCATTACACAAACAATTACTATTTACATTATTTTCAGCGATAACTACATATTCATTATCAGATTTATCAATTAGTGTCGAACTGTCAATATGTTGCACTCCTCGGCAATCCTAATAATGAGCCTTCGGAGTTGAACCTGTGCGGGATCGTTTCTTGGGGTTGCTATCAGATGAGGGGGTTGATGTTTGTTGTTCAATACGCGGTGGTGTGGCGTCACTTTGGCGCTGTGGTGAGGCGTAACTAGGACGCTGTGGTGTGGCATCACTTTGGCGTAGCTGCGAAGATCCACCTTTGCGTGTCGGTAGACTGCCATCTTGGTATGGAATATCTGCTACCTCGGCATCGTCGCGGATTTGGTAAAGCTCATTGTCTATAAAGAGGCGGTCTCGTACGAGTGTTGCAATTTTCCTATTTCGCTTTGCCTCTTTCATAATAGGATATAGCTTTCGTCTCCTGTCCTCTATTTCTTTGGGGAATTGTTGCTTAATGCCCTATCTTGTGTTCCGTAGCCTGTATGCATTATCTAAAACGTACTGAAGGTCACAATGATATAGGAAACGTGCTACTATGGGTCTTCCGCCACCTTGATATCGTCCAAACCTGTGAACGTTCCCGAACTCAATTTTATAGTCTATGCCTAGTTCGTTGTGAAGAAAGCACCGGAGAAGTTCTTCGGTGTTTTCATCTCTGACATTATAAAGTCCGGTAAAAACAAGATTGTTCTTCATTAAGCGGCACTGAAGGTCGAGCACTCTTTCCTTCATGTTTGCAAGCTCTGTTTGGCAGTTGCATTCTTGTCGCTGGTCATTTAATTCTGCTAAATTTTTGAAAAGTTTATATATACAGGCCTTTGCTTGTTCGAGTTCATTTGAGTTTTTCTCGGTGACGATTTTGTTTCTGTCGCATCGAACTTTAACATCGTCAAATAGGTTCCCTATCCCTTGGACATTGGTTTCAAGTTCCGTTACTTTGGTTTGACATGTTTTTAGTCCCTGCTCGTAAGTTATAACCCTGCTAGTCAAGGATGTAATTATATTTTTAAATTCCCCGAACTTTTCAATCCCCTTTTCAACAACTTGCAATCTTTTATAAATACTCGATACCAAGCTAATAAAAGTGTTCAATAGTAAAGGTACGCTTAGATCGTCTCCACTGCCTTCAATAACTGACCTACTATCTTCCATTAGTTTACGAGTCTCGCTTAAAGCCAGTATCACTGGGGTAAAGCTGATGACCGTAACTGCATTCACGGTCATCCCAAGATGTCGGATGAAATATTAGGTCAGTTTCTGTATTGTCTGTTAAAGTGTTTCTATATCATTTTCTTTACAAATCATACATTTCAACAATGTAAATTTATAAAAGATTCACACGGAAATCACTAATTACTACCGAGAAATGTGCATGAAACAGGAATTTCGATTTGAAAAAATCGTGAAGATGACCGTAAATCACAATCGAGATGACCGTAACAGAATCAGCGATTCATAACAAGGCTGACCGTAATTGGTTTTAAGATGACCGTAATTTGTAAATGATGACCGTAACTTTTAAAGGATGACCCTCAATTCTAAGAAATATCCGTATTTATATAACTACCTTTTTGTATCAAATGATTAATCGTGTTGGTATAAACATATTAATATGAGAGTATTATCCTATAGGTAGAAGATAATAAGACGTGTTTCAAATGCAAAGTTTACCATATGTATCTTTTTTACCGTAGAGGGTTTAATTTTTTAAATGAATTTGCAAAAAGACATGCAAATAAACAGGTAGGAAAAACATGCTACAAAAGCGCGATAAAATGACACCTTACAAGTATAATGAAAACAAATGCGGTGCACAGCCTCCAACTGCACGACAAAAGATTTTTTTTTATTTCTGGGATTCCTTTTAATGACATATAATAAATATACATTTTTAAAAATGCCAATGCATGTACACCCATTGATTTTATATCGTCTTCCATTTTGTTGTGCAAATAAAATAACAGAAAATATTTTGAAAATATCATACGACTTAACTAGTGAAGGTAAGCTCCAGCAAAGTAGATCCTTAAAATAGTCTTGTACGAATAGCGTATCACAAGGCGGAACGTTGTCAATTTGTATATATACAGAAGTGTTATTCAAACAGTGAGTCAGGATTATACTTTGTCAAAATTATCTCCCCATTACGCCAGTTCATGCTCACAATCGTAGAAATGGAAGCCATTGTAGGGATGACGCTCTGCCAATTTTGCTCTTGAAAACTGATAAATTTATCCACATTGCACCAGTATGATCCTTATATGTCAGTTGTATTTTAAAAGACAAATGTATCTACTAGCTAATGAGCATCAGTTAATGATATTGTCTGTATTGATTCAACTTAGAAATATTGTCTGATCGGATGTCAGGTGGAATTTTCGAAAATTCTTAAGCATTTAAAAAAAAATTCTAATTAAATATTTCGTGGAAGGGCAGACTAAAAATTTTCAGTGGTTGAAGATTATAAACCCTAGCTATCACACACAAGAAAATCATATTTTTTCGAAAATATTCATTTTCATCATCCAAATTAAAAGACTGTCGTCAAGTACCTTTAGAAAAAATTGCTATTCGAACACACCTACTGTTTTTGTGATTCATTAGATAGGTATTTCACTTGACCCATATATTCAATTTTCATCTTTTCGTATTGTCATTTTTTTAAAGTTATAAAGTCAACCTGTAGCTTTGATATATAAAAATGATAGAATCTGAAGCGAGATGCTATATCAAATACTCTTGCTTTGAACGTTTTAAAGACAAAATATTCAACTCAAACATGCCCTAACGTGCACTCGATTTACTCTTTTCGATACAATCGTTACCTATTTTTTGGGGAATTTTTTCTTGATTCACAGAATGGAAGGACAGATACGAAAATTTCTGATCTAAAAGATTGATATGTTCTCCTTCCCTCGTTAAAAAACTAAATAAATCGGAGGTTAAGCATTTTCGACATCCAACTTATAGATACCCATGTCGTCGACTAGATGTCTTATTGTTTTGCATTACTATGTAAAAGATAAATTGAAAACTTATGCAAATGGTGTTTTTAAAATAAAACACTTCGTAATTGAGAAGAAAATTGTCGTTGTATTTGTTTCTATTAACTTTAAAAAAAAAAAATCACTATGATAGTAGTAAACATAACAGTAAGCATTTATCGCCTTCTCTAGCAAAGAGCTTCGATTCTTTTGTTCTATTTCAAGAGTGTTTCCGCCTGCATATATTAAGACAAATTAAAATGTTAATCTGCTTGCTCTGAAACCATACACATGGGCTCGATTACCGAATATTCATATGTATTATTAATGTTTTTTATGCTCCATTAATTGGCATTATGTTTTTCTAGTCTGTGCGTACGTTCGTCCGTTCGTCTGTTTGTTTGTCCGTTTGTCCAGCTTCAAGTTAAATTAACTTGAAACTTAGTACACATTTTCCCTATGGTATGATCTATTTAATTCTAATGCCAAATAACAATTTTATCCTATTTTCACAGTCCACTAAACATAGAAAATGATAGCGTAGATGAGGCATTCGTGTACCAGGGACACATTCATGTTTCTTCAAATTTTCGTCGTATCGCTGTCAATTTGTGTTAAAATTTTAATGTCGTTATCAATAAATATTTCATTGTTTACGAGAAATATGCAATTTACTATCATTGTCATAAATCCAAAATACGGCCAATTATATTATAGTTTTAAATTTTTTTTTATTAAACATATTTATATCCACTAACCGAGCCCCTATTGAGATCGGCAAACTTAACAAAAAGCTTTGAATACAAATACGGATATTTCTTAGAATTGACGGTCTTCCTATAAAAGCTACGGTCGTCCTATATAAATTACAGTCAGTCTTTACATGTACAAATTACGGTCATCCTTTACAAGTTACGGTCATCTTTTTACCAATCACGGTCATCCTTGGTATGTGTTACGGTCATCTTGAAAATATTTTGATTATGATTTACGGTCATCTTTACGATTTTTTCAAATCGAATTTCCCGTTTCATGCACATTTCTCGGAAGTAATTAGTGATTTCTGATTGATTCTTTTATTAATTTTCATCGTTTCAATGTATGATTTGTAAAGAAAATGATATAGAAACACTTTAACAGACAATACAGAAACTGACCTAATTTTTCATCCGACATCTTGGGATGACCGTGAATGCAGTTACGGTCATCAGCTTTACCCCAGTGAGTATGTGTATTGCGGATATGTGTAAACACTGAAGGGCATAGTTGAATATTAAAGTCCCCAAAGTCCAACTTTGATGAACTGACCAGTAGCGCTTTCAAATACGTTATATTGTTCAATCTTAGTGAGTTGTATTCGTTACGTGTAGGTGTTATGTACTATTTTGGTGATGTCTATGAATAACAAACAATTGCTGTGAAAATAAATAAAGTGTTACTTTTCTCTGGCTTTCATTTGAAAATAAAGTCCGTTTGATATCGATTCCAATCATATGTCACATATCTCCATAGCAGCTTCGATTTTGCTACATTTTCAATATTTTGTACTCCGAAAATTTACACGTCCATCATTCTAAAGGGTACACAACTCTTTCTAGTAAATATGATACTAGAAAATTTAAAGTAAAACATATCCTTTACAGCCATTCATATTGTGATTGTAAGAGGGCGGTTTAAATGCGTTACTAGTAATTTGTTTCATAAGGAAGAAGAAAGTTTCTATGCTAGTTTTAAACATGACAGTAAAAACAACAATGATAGTGTAAACGTTTTTTTCTTCTTCTATTTCTGTATCTCATTGAATAATATTGTTATTAATGTTCAACAAATAGTTTGTTTCTAGACTTCCCCTCACACTTCCAAAAGTGACGAACGGACAATGATTAACAACACTTATGAATAAAAAGATACACACATTGTTTTACATCCACAATGTGTCTAATCAGTTGTTAAGTTGAGAAATTGAAACATACACTGATATATATTTAATGTTTACTTGACGGATGCATTTCTCTTAAATTGAAGTATAATGTATAATTTTGAAATGGATGAAAAAATGCAATTAATGTAAAATGGTTAAAATTGAGTTATCTTTCATTACCCAGAAATCATTTAAAAAATAAATCTCAAATGTAAATGCGGAATATAGCTGTTCTCCACAAATTCATCTAACTCATTATTAGTCTATGTACATAGTTTTAATCACAATTTAAAAATTAAATTACGCACCTCAAATTTATTTCCAAATATTTTTGTTTTTGTTTTTGTAAATATATATATATAGGCCACGCTGCGCAAACAGTAAATAATCTTCAGATCATTGAAGGACTACTGAAAACCTAAAGAAGAAGAAGATGTAAAAATTCGACAGCTGCATTTTAAAATATGTATGTTGCGGATACATAGTCACGGTGATGTGGCTTTTCCGGGCGTCTCACAGATCACTGGCCGTACTAATCTTGTGTCTTCCGTCGTACATATTTGCATCTATAGTCCAATTCCTGTAGTAAATTGAATCAAACTTGACAGAAAAAGTTTACTAAATAGAGTTTTAAACAATTGTTACTATGTTCTGATTTGCTAATTTGCTACCAGCAGTAGCGGATTCAGGGGGAGGGTGTCGGAACCCCCCTTTTTTTGGACGATCAAAGCATTTGAATGGGGACATATAGTTGGAACCCCCTTTTTTGTCCTGGGTTAGGACCCCCCTTTTTAAAATGGCTGGATCCGCCCCTGACCAGCCATGGCTACTATGAAGGATAACATTTTGCTTTTCTGATTATCTGAATGACGAGATATATGCATTCTCGAATAATGACATTAGATCGATGAATGTTTCATTATAATATGTTATTCTGATTGGCTAACTACTCATCACGTGTTATTCCTTCAGCAATTGCATTACCCAATAAAACTTATCATTCATGATAACACGTGTTCCCACAATAAAGTGCACAGGTGAATTAAATTTAAAAAAATATAAAATTTGTGTTTTCATGATCTTAGCTAAAAATGCAATTATAAGTATTGAATGCTTCTTTTTGTAACTTCATATGGTTGTAAAAGCCTTGACAGTGCGCACATTTTTAGAATGAAGCGCTTCCGCGCTTTATACAAAATGTAATTCGGTCAACGCTAAAATTACACCCTAATGAAGTTACAAAAAGAAACATTCAATTCTTAAGAATAGCTCGAATGATTCATATAACATGAGATATTCCTTAATGAAATTCTCGGAGAACTGTAACTTTAAAATATGTATATCAACCAAACAAGTTTACCAATATCGAGTGAATACATGTGCGTTTACTTACATTGTAGTCTTTATAACTTCAATGTACTTGTTAGCACAATCGATACGTATTATGAAGGAATATATATATGTTAAAATATTCAAGAGAACCACTGAATTATTCGTGTAAATAATATACAGATAAGCTTATTTTTTTGTGATAAAACACTAACGTATTGCAAACATATATACGTCATTTAGTGTTGTCTTTTCAACATTATACCATTTCTTATCATTTCAAAATATCTATATTCTGCAATGAAAGAAATTGAATACAAGTCATAAGACAACGACTGAACATCAATAGATAATTGTTAACATAACATCTAGTGTTCACCAGACAAGATTCAAACCCGCATGACAAGGTATTCAATTCTCATGCCTCAAAATTAGTAATAGTTACAAAACGTCCAAATATCTTTGACGAACAGTTCACATTTTCATAAGACTATAATATGGCGAGATAGTTACCATGCACCTCACGTGGCATTCCTGATTTGGGACAGCCACAAAATGTAAACATATTAGCATGTCAAAAGATGTCCAATAACACCAACGGTATAAAATATTAGTTACATAGTGTGCTAGTGACCTAATACGGTATATATGGGGTCAGTAAATTCCATATGGGGTGAGAGCGAAGCTCGAATCCCCATATTTCGCTCTCACCCCATATGGAATTTACTGACCCCATATATACCGTATTACGTCACTAGCACACTATGTAACGAATTTATCTTACCGACTATCTTAACGTGTGAAATTAAGACTAGTGATTCTCAAAATGAGCATTCAATACTGTTAGAATTAAGAAAATACTTCCATTGATCCTACAAAAACAGATGTCAACAATAACGTCTTGTAAGGTATAAATGTGTTTTATGAATTTATTTCAATCTTAATCATCAATTTCTTCGTCTGTTGGAACTTTTAAGTTTTTTTCTCAGTACCGTTTGGTTTTTATAAAGGGACATAACACCATTACTAACCGTGTATGAAATAAGCCCCGCCCCCTTCTTACCTAATATGGTATATAAAAGGGACGTAACTCCACTACTAACCGTGTATGAGATAAGCCCCGCCTCCCTACTAACCTAATATCAAATATACACGGTTTGCACGCGGAAGCTTTTAACCAATCATATTCCTAGAAATGTATAGGAAGTAAGATAACAGTTGTTATGCGCCATATGCGGATTTCCACAATAAATGTCTCTTCAGTTAAGATCGATGCCTAACTGTTAGAAATAAAAAAAAAATTGTAAAAATTGCACAGCGGATAAAACAGAAAAGAGAACAAACAAAACATTATTCTTATATTCTTGCCAGTACCATTAGTCTGGGGTCGTACTAAAAGTTTGTAAGCAGTGATATAGACCAAGTGGTAGTCATCTAGGGCGTTTCCTCATTCCCATAACTAAAATGATACGAATGGTAATAAAGTGAACATGTCATTGATCATTATGTCACTCAACTATGAAAAGAAAGTAAAAAAAAGTAAAAAAAAAACTCCCAGGAAAATTCCAAACGGAAAGTCCCTTACCAAATGACAAAAGAAAAAGCCAAAAACACATCAAACGAATGGATAACAACTGTCATATTCCTGACTTGGTATAGGTATTTTCTTGTGATATTTTACAGAGAGCAAACAAAAACCCACTAACAATATATTCAGCTATATGAACAATGTAGCACTCACCAAAGATATCATAGCTTACGATTATGCATTATATTTATATTTATATTTTTATTGAGAATACGGGACATTCACAGAAAAAAATGCTAATTAAACTGCGCTGCACTAACACTTTAAAGTCACATGACATCACATAAAATATATAAGCAGCTTACGAATATGAAAGCAGGCTATCGAAAATTAAATGAGAGTGGATCGTTACCCTTGGCTAGCGAAGATGATTATAAAGAAGAAAATTAACATGTTTCTTGTTTATCAGACAATGCCGTAGTAAACTACAAACATAGTATGAAAATTTAAACAGCAAAGCTAGATTTGGTAGATAACTAGTGCACGTGTACTTGACAGGAAATGAGTATGTGACTCGACAACTAAATTACGTGGACAGTCATCCGTTTGGGAGATAATCCCTAAACCAAAGTTAATCCTGCCATCAGTGGGGAATTTAAGTTTATGAAGAATATGCAGACATTAGATATAATTAGAAGGTGTGGTATGGCTGCCAATGAGACAACTCTCCATCCTAGTTGTTAATTAGTCTTACGTATTACCGAGTTTTGATATTTGTATCAATGACAGTTGTTATTCATTCGTTTGGTGTGTTTGATCTTTTGATTTTACCATTTGATTAGGGACTACCCGTTTTGAATGTTTCTCGAAGCTAAGTGTTTTTGTGATTTTACTTTCGAATAACCAATATAGCAGATTATGACTTGGCTTGACATCTATCTTTACAAAATCGCATTGAAAACTGATCATCCAACTAAACCTCGATACTACACATGGTCAAATAGTTAATTGATTAGTAGTTTTTGTTGGCCATCTAGCTTAGGCGGTCACTGGATAACTTAGCTAAAAACTCAATCATAATGTCAAATTTTATTTTAAAGGTCGGTTGTGATCTTGGAACTCCGGCATCTCCTACCAACACCACCTAGTCGCTACGATAAAGTCGGTGTTGCAAAAACTTATAGTATTGTTCGTATACTTTATTATATATAATGGTCTGCTTAATATTTCTGTAATTCTGAATGTGAGTTGTGCATGCTAATTATAATTTAAAAAGTTCCCTTGGATGTGATCATGACCTATTTCTATTTTTTTTCCGTCAACAAACATT
This sequence comes from Mytilus edulis, assembly GCF_963676685.1. Lineage (NCBI taxonomy): Eukaryota > Metazoa > Mollusca > Bivalvia > Mytilida > Mytilidae > Mytilus > Mytilus edulis. The sequence continues at coordinate 40,760,352 of NC_092350.1, forward strand.
TAATTGGATACACTGGTATTGTTTGACATTATTTGACATTATCATGTTTTGCAGCATATTAAACGATATTGATAAGGCATTATTTATTCATAACTTTATGGCATTTTATCAATGTCTTATGTAATAGTCATGAAATGGAAATAAGCGTCTACTGTGCCCAGTGATCTTACAAGGGTAAATATATATATATATATATCTATAATAATTTATTGTTTCCATCAATTTTTCTAACTTGAATAATTATTGGTATTTTATTTAATAGGAATAATTCTCTACATCAAGTAGGTTTTTATTAACTGTAGTATCATCAATGGTTAATGCAATTGATCCTAACTGCTGACTTTTATTCATATGGTATAAAACAGACATTTCTCAAAGGTCTATTGCTTAGGTTCATTCGTAAAGATTTATTATTTGTTGATAATCATGAAAATTCTAGAATATCCAGCATTCAAAAGCATGACTTAAATCAGTGAGCCGATCTGCTTTTCGACATGGACAAGTTTCGAAGATTTTACAGGGAATATCATAAACTTTTAAACTTTATATGGCTTGTTTGCAAATTGGATAAACTGGTATGAAACAAATTCTGTTGGATTTATCTCAGTAATAAACTTGTCATTAAGAGCTACGGAGGCATGAAAAAGTGTTCAGTGATACAGTTCATAGTTAAAATCGAGCAATGCAATTGAACTTCGATCTAATGTACATCCCCATTCTATCCTCTCATAAAAACAAGTACTAATATATGATACGATAGAAAGTGACGTTGATTATATACACCATTGTTTCAAATTCAAGTCTGGTGATTGTATTCATATCTGGATATTATCTAGGTAATTATAATTAACATACTATTTTTGTATATTTCGCAATTTGCGTTATATCCTGTCTAATTTTGATAAGAAGCAGACTATAATTTTCTATTCATTTATAGTGTACATATAAGCTATATATAGGTGTCATTATTTTAAAGATATCTTATTCTTAAATATTGTACTTGTACTTAAGTCTAAGAACTTGAGATTCTTGTTGCAATTTCAAGTTATTCAGTTTATTTTTGTGCATTCGTTACAAAATATCGGGGAGTATTGTTTCCCTTGTCCCTCTATACCAATCCTTCTGTCCTTCTGTACTTCAGCCCGTCCGTTCCACATATGGCCAAGGATCTGACCAGTTAACTCCTACTTCAGTTTGCATTCTAAATTTGAGAGGGTATCAGAGATTACAAATATAAAAACAAACAAACCTAATGGAATAGATTTTGAAAACCTATAAGTTTTGTTGAATACGTCGTTATGTTTTAACTTAGTATTGAATATACTTTTAAACCATGAACAGAAAGTTTCGTCAAAATTAAAAGGGATGAGAGATAAAAGACATACATTTTTTTGTTATTAATCATGTTATGTTCAATATTCCCGTCGAAAAAGGTACCTATACTAAAGAAATTTATCCTGTTGAACTTACTTTAAATAAAGCTATTACTAACAATGACAACTGCCCATTCCTCGATCTTTATATCTATATAATTAACGGGAAGCGTATAATACAAAAAAATTTGATGAAAGAGATGATTTTTCATTTCCTATCGTTAGTTATCCATTTTTAGATGATGACGTTCCCTTGTCACCATCTTATGGTGTTTATATATCTCACCTTGTACGATTCGCTCGTGTATGTAACAACATATTATATTTTAACAAGAGGGATTTATGTATTACTAAACAATTATTACACGAGGGTTTTCTATATCACAAACTAGTCAAAATTACTAAATTTTATCATCGGTACAAGGACATCATTCGTGAATATAACTCAACATGCAGACATCTTATACATTTAGGTATTTCACATCCAATCGTTTATGGTAATATTCTTTACAAAGCACAAAATTTTCAGTATTCACCTAAAAAAGTAACGAAATCTTTAAAAAAAACTTATTAAGATGGGATATAGTGACGATACTGTTGTTAGGCCATTAAAGATTGCATAGTTTGGCTTTGATATTGATTCACTTATAGGGTCGTTGCATCGGAATTAAACACATTTATTCTAAATCAGTTGTTGGCATGACACGGGTTATGTTCTTCTCATATATTTTATGATGGCATAATACTTAGCCCCACTCCAACGGGAGGGATTGTGCTTGATATTCATATGATGAAGACATAATCTTTCAATCAGTTAAATTTAGGTCTGGAGCTGGCATGTCAGTAACTGCTAGTAGTCTTTTGTTATTTATGTATTATTGTCATTTTATTCATTTTCTTTTGTTAACTATTCTGACATCGGACTTGGACTTCTCTTAAACTGAGTTTTACTGTGCATATTGTTTTGCGTTTGTTTTTCTACATTGTCTAGAGGTATAGGGGAATGGTTTAAACCTAAAACACATGTTTTACCCCGCCGCATGTTTGCGCCTGTCCCAAGTCAGGAGCCTCTGGCCTTTGTTAGTCTTGTATAATTTTTAATTTTAGTTTCTTTTGTATAATTCGAAGTTTAATATGATGTCCATTATAACTGAACTAGCATACATATTTGTTTAGGGGCCAGCTCAGGGACGTCTCCGGGTGCGGGAGTTTCTCGCTGCGTTGAAGACCCATTGGTGGCCGTCGGCAGTTGTCTGCTCTATGGTCGGGTTGTTGTCTCTTTGACACATTCGCCATTTACATTCTCAATTTTATTACATACTAGATCTCGTATATATTAAAGTACCCCTACCCACATCAACTACCAGCAGTAAACTTACCTCTAATTTCGTTAGTACATGATAATGCTATACGGACTTCATTAGCAGAGTTATACTCTATACAAAAACGGCTCCAACGAGTTACGAAGAAGAACGAATGAAATCGATACTTCATTAATTTTAGGGTCCCCAACACGTTTTGTTTTTTCCTGCGTATCAACTCACTATAGACATCTTTTTGGAGTCTAGGATTGATATTAAGATGGAAAAATATTCAAATTTCTTGGAGATTTGTGACTCAATACCAATTTTAAAAAAATCAGTTCTCAGAACATAAAAGTATTGATATTATTGAAAAACAGGTTAACATTTACTAACAAAACCCAATTGCATGAATGACACTTTGGCTTATAATAAAAATTTTAACCAATTAGAGCCCATATTTACTGGTTAAAGAATTTTAATTGAAATTTTTGGGTAGATGTTCCTTACAGTGTTGAACATTAAAGGATTTAAAAAAATGGATGATTTTTCGTTTCCTGTTGTAAATTATCCATCTTAAGTTGTGACGTTTCCTCGTCATATTATGGTGATTCTATATATCCCATCTTGTTGGATTCGCTTGTGTATGTAATAACGTATTTGATTTTAACGAAATAAATCGCTGTTGTACTTAAAAATCATTACACCATTGTTATCGATATCACAAACATGTTAAAACATTTACTTAAAGCTTTCATTGGTACAAGGACATAATTCGTAATTCCAATATGACGTGTTTCTTTCGCTTTATGAATAAACCCATGCTCTAAATCCAATTTTTTTTTGCACATGCGTATAGTGACTACTGCAGAATAATGAATTTTATCAAATTGGAATACATTTAATATATTTCATTAACGTAAAACACTTCCAAACTATTAAATGATGCACATGTTGTTACAATTCATTTTATATGACTGTAATGTGTTGCATTTCGAAATTGACATATTTGACCTAGATACGACAACCGTTCATGCTGGCTGTTCAAAACTCCTTCCTCTTGAAAAATCACAGTGCCAGCTGCTTGCATCTTTACAAACAAAACTAGAGGCTCTCAAGTGCCTGTGTTGCTCACCTTGGTCTATGTACATATTAACAATGGACACAGATAAATTCATGACCAAATGGTGTTTTGGTGATGGTGATGTGTTTGTAGATCTTTCTTTACTGAACATTCTTGTTGCTACAATTATCTCTATCTATAATGAACTTGGCCCAGTAATTACAGTGGAAAATATTTCCTAAAAATGCACAAAAATTAACAAAAATTTATGAAAATTGTAAACAAAAATTATTGACTATAAAGGGCAATAACTCCTTAAGGGATCAATTGACAATTTTTGTCATGTTGACTTATTTGTAGATTTTATTTTGCTGAACATTATTGCTGTTTACAGTTTATCTCTATCTATAATAATATTCAAGATAATAACCAAAATCTACAAAATGTTCTTAATTACATTAATATTAGGCATAATATTGGGGTTATTTGAGCCCTCACTATCGCTCGGGCAAAAAATATCACGAATATAATGCCTACCCATGTTAAAACTACAATAAAGTATAGCTTGCATCAATTATTTCTTAAGTAAAAAGTTACCTGTACAGGTTCAGGTTATTCACATCCAAATTATTAGTTGATATTCTATTCAAAACACAAAAATGTCGCCATTCATCTCAAAAGCTAACCAAACCTTTACACAGACTTATTTAGAAGGGATATAGATTCGATACTGTTCCTTATATAACAGATGGCATTTTTGGAATTAATATCGATTAACTCATAGGGTCTTCGTTGTATCGGAAATAAACACATTTATTTTAAAATCAGTTGTAAGCATGGTACGGGTTATGTTCTTCCTGTATATTATATGATGGTATGATACTTAACCCCTAACGGGATCGAGGGATTTGGCACAATTTTGTAGAATTTTTGGTCCTCAACGCTCTTCAACTTTGTACTTGTTTGGCTTTATAACTATTTTAATCTGAGCGTCACTGATGAGTCTTATGCATACGAAACGCGCGTCTGGCGTATTAAATTATAATCCTGATACCTTTGATAACTATCAACATTGACCTGAGGAATAAGGGAAGGGTTGAGATCTCGCAAAACATGTTTTACCCAGCCGCATTTTGATCCTGTCCTTAGTCAGGAACCTGTGGCCTTTGTAAATCTTGTATGTTATTTTTTTATTTTGGTTAGTTTATTTATTTCGAGTTGTGCTATGAAGACTGCCCTCTTGCTGTGTTGATTCCCATTGGTGGACCTTTTGCTCTTTGATCTGGTTGTTGTCTCTTTGAAATATTTCTAATTTCCAATCTCAATTTTACAACATATTGAGTGTAACATTATAAAGTACATACTAGTCTAGTGTAAATAATACATTTTAGGTGCAAAACTAATATATGTTTTACAGCATGTACATATAGTAATAAATATAACTCTGTATTTTGTCTTTATACATATTTTAAGGTTGACAAGTTGACATTAAATTTGTTTCGGACATTTAAAGTTTATAGTTCAAATAAGTAGTTATTGTTTTGACATTCGCCAGGGTTTTTTGTCTCTCGGCAAACCATTGTCCTATTGCTATTGGTAGTTGAATTCCGGAACGTTAGGTGGTAAAGATAGGTTCACAATTGGCAAATAGATATATGAAATATATGCACTATTTATGACAAAATTTAGAATGGAAATGGGGAATGTGCCAAAGAGACAACAACCCGACCATAGAACAGACAACAGCCGAAGGCCACCTATGGGTCTTCAATGCATCGAGAAACTCCTGCACCCGGAGGCGTTCTTCAGCTGGCCCCTAAACAAATATGTATACTAGTTCAGGGGTAATGGACGTCATACTAAACTCCGAATTATACAAAAGAAACTAAAATAAAAAAAATCATACAAGACTAACAAAGACCAGAGGCTCCTAACTTGGGACAGGCGCAAAAATGCGGCGGCGTTAAACATGTTTTTTTTTATATTTCAACCCTCCCCATACCTCTAGCCAATGTAGAAAAATACAAACGCACAACAATATGCACAGTAAAACTCAGTTTAAGAGAAGTCCGAGTCTGATAAACATGCATTATTCTTTTTAAGTTAAACCATCTTTGGTATCATAGAAATATCTGTACTACACCGTCTCAAATCGCCCGATCGGACCCGACATAAATTCAGTCTTTTGGCATTTAAACATATGAATTTATATCTTGAGGTATGTTTTTATAGGCACCGACTACCAATAATAATAAAAAAACGTATTTTTAAATAATATTTGTGTCTACGGTTAAATTGCGTTATTGTTAAATTAAAGCACTGCTATGTACGGTGGGAGTTGTAATATGTATTAACATTTATCTTGAAAACTATTATTTGTTATTTACAGTCAAAATTACATACAATTTTCTTTATTCACAATGACAGTCTCTACAAATCCAGTAAGTTGTTATTTGAGCATGTTTTAGTCCGACGCATTTTTAATGAACCACTCTAAGCATTCATCACAAACCAGTGATGCGGCATTGTGCACGTCTTTATTGCATACTGTACAATTCAATTTTACACTATCCCTTTTTGAAGAAACTTTCAATGTCTGCCATGCTTCAGCTGAACACTATTATCTTACTCTAGCGATGTATTTTTGTTGGAAACATATATATATATGTGAGATTGTTTCATGTTGTCTTTCCAATATGATTTCATTGCCGTCCATAACTGATTTTAGGTTCACCTCCGATATCAATATCCAACTTAGCATAGCTGAAAAAAACAATAAAACTTACAAATGAAAGTCAATTGTCAAATCAATTGATGTTCTTTTGAAAAGTTAATCAAATATTAAATAGTGCCATTGAATTAATATTTAGTTGCCTCTGTTTTTTATTCATGTTTCAGCTTGCCTCAATATTCACTGTCCAATTTTTGTAGCAACACTGGACGCAATTACGACTGGACACAATTACGAACGATTTCAAAAGTTTGCCCTCTGAAATCATATTTGTTTATGATTATCAATAACTGTTTCTATAAATAAAAACTCTATTAAAATTTCCTTGTTTTCATGATAATATTATTTAAGTGCACTTGGTGAATGTTGATGATGATGATGACAAAATCGTTCTAAAATTATTGTAAGAACAACAATCTCCCCTGGAAATATATATAAAAAAAACACATAAAGGTAAGTGTATATTGCCTTCTTTTGTTAATATATTGAGAGAAAAATATCTCACGATTCTGTTCATATGTGTGATGCCTTTTATTTTGCCAAAATAAACCCACAATTGATGTTTTTAGACTATTGTGACCCTATTTATGGTGAAAGGAAAATATGTTAATTTTTTTGAAAGGTCCAGAGAACTCCGAAAGAAATGTTGACCTATATAAAAAAAAATCATAGATGAATGAAAGGATCACCACCGAAATGAAGAAACTTGAATTCAGTGTTCCTTAAAAGGAGATACTTACATAAAAACAAAACAAATACGAAATCTTTCCTTTCACATGGTAGACATTTCGTTTGCAACCACTTCTGAAGTAATTGAAGTAAAATAAAAACTTGTGCATCTTATTTTCCTCTTGAAATGAGTTTGAAATTAAGAAAAATGTATGTTTTATCAATCTAGACTGTTGTCATTGATTTTTTCTGCAAGATATATTAATAAAGTGCTGTTCGGAATTGCGTCCATATGTGGCTAACTTGACCCGTAAAACGAGGTCATGCAAATCTTACTAAAGTATCACAACGTGAATAGAAAATTATGTGGGATATGATGCAAAATGGAAAGCCTTCATAGATCTTCAACTCTACGGTATAAACAACTTAAGAAAAGTAGTCTACATAAATAAAATATTAATCATATTTCAAAAATCGTTCGTAATTATGTCCGGCTAGTTATTTAATTCTTCTTTTTCATTTGGTCGTTTTTTGAGAATATCATTATTACTAGCATTATTACAAATATATATATTATCGAGTACATATCAAAGAATTAAGCAACAAAATATAGCGTACATTGCAGCCTTTAATGTAACAATAACGCAATGTAACCATAGACACATATATTATTGTTACATTCGTAATTTATCGGTTCCTTACCCAAACTTGCATTCCGACAATTAGTCTCCAATGTAACAACTTTTTTTTTATTATAATTATTGTTACAGCTCAATGTAACCGTAGCCAGTGCTTTTTTTATTTATTTATAATACAATGTTTTAATCATTCATATACATATCAGTATGTTTTACATTTAAATTTGTCATCTCTAAATATTGTGATATTCTGATATACTAGTAGACACGCCTGGTAAACCATCTAATCTCAACCATTTGTTTGAGACGGAAAAAAGTATTCTGGCATTTCCTGTTGAGCTTTTCTGGTTCAAAATATTCAAAATAAACACAGGGTAGGTCGAATTTTCGTCGATTTACTGAAAATCAATGACTTTTTTGTAAAATCGGAGAATGTCATGCCATAGATAAATAATAATTGTAACTAATATGTCTCTTCTTGGTTTAAAATATTGAAGTCACAATCCCTTTTCTCCTACAATCAGTGTATGTAAAGTGCGGATCCTAAAATATCATTTTTACTGTATATGCCATAAATGTCTATTTGTAGAATGATAAATAAACAGACGAACTTTTTTTTAATTTTTGAAGAAAATGAAGAAAATGAGTTAAATGTTTATGTTCAGAAATACATAATACCAATAAAACAAAGAAAGAGATGCGAGCGGGGTTTTATCGCGCCTAAAGCCATCCATCTGTGAAATATATACCAAAATAGGTGAATATTTAGGACATTTCACGAACAGATCGTGCAGGTGCTTTATAACTAACAGGCAAGATGTTGTTGCAGTAAAAAGTATTCATTTTAATACAATTAATAAAGTTGTATAACGTAGAATTTGTTTTGTCATTCAGTTTCTTCATATTTAACTAAATTCCACTATGATGATTTCGTAATGCTAGTCATGTTTACTGTCGAATAATAATACTAGACTGTGGAGCGAATCATTATTATTGTATATGCGGTGCATTTTCACTGTATAATCATTTTTTTTTATCTATTACAGCTCATTTCTTTAAGCATGTAGAGCAAGACTTTAGTTGACTTGCTTGCTTTTCTTTTATTGGATAATCATTATGATAACACCCAATTTAATTCAAATATTAATACAGGTTAAACTTTGCCTATTCATATTGTTTAAAAGTGTCAATCTTATTTACAAAGTTTGTATAAACAATTAAACAAACAAAGCAAGCAAGCCAACCAAAGTTTTGCTTTACATGCATTAGGAAATTAGCTGTAAAGCCTTAATTTAGCCGACTTGCTCAAACAATAAATAAAGTAAGAGAAAGATTTGATAAAATTTAACTTACGGAGGAAAGTTTGGTTTTAAAACACTCTAATAAATTTACTAGAAATAACATTTATTTCAAATGTATTCCATTTAGTTTCTTATAAAGCCAGTGGCGTAGCCAGGGTTTAAATGATGTGCATGCCTTCGCAGAGCGGAGCGAGAAAATTTTTTTTTGGGACTATTTTATGCAGAAAATCATATTTTTTTTCAAACATTGTTCTTTTAAGTACATGTCCCCCCCGAATCTAACACTGGTTTGATTTTTGTTTAATTTGAAAATACCCACCAATCCATATAATTATATTTCAAACAAAATTTTAATGTTTTTTCGAAATTCTCGATGTAATTCAAAATTTATTTATTTGATGTAAAAGTTTTCCACCAATCTTATATTTGACATCTAATAAACGGTCCCATCACACTAGCACTTCTTTATAAAGGAACTGAAGTGATCCCTTTTCCTAGCATTTCTAAAAAATCGGCCCCATCACAGCAGCACTTCGGAATATGGGAACTGAAGTGATCCCATTAACGCATCGCAGGGGACACCATCGAAACATCCAGTCTTGTGTTGTTTGCACTCTCATATGTACAATTCTTGCCAGATCTTTATATCATCAGCAATGACAATTTCGAAAATAAGTCCTATTAAAGCTTTGACCTTTTGAAATATAAATTATAACGGTAATCCCATTGCATTTTCTCTGAAGCTTTTATTTCTCTATAAAAATAATAAAAGGAAAAGGAAAAACATCATTTTTTTTTAGTTATTGTTCCTTGGTTACATAAAATATGTGCAATGCAGGGGACACACGAACTTTGTTCTTTTATTGAAAATAAAATTAATATGTGGACCTAGAAAGAACCTTGAATTGAATGATCAAACTCTATTATAGATGAGGTTTTTTTTCACGTCGTCTTCCATGTCACCGGAACTTGACAATATCAGGATATGGTGGTTTAGTTGTCAGTTATGTTGTTAGTCAGTTGTAGAAGCCATCGCTCCACTAGGCTCAATTTCAGATGAAACATGTCCCAGGATCTGTGCATTGTCCTCTGCACTTGTTGTAGCCGACAACGTAATCTTTTTACGAAAAAAAATCAGACTTTTCTGCGATTTATCCATCTAGTTTTATTACATGAACTAAATTGTCCTTAATAAAACACCATGCATACTTCATCGGAAATAATTGGATGTTATCCTCATATCCTAACCCTTGATTCATACGGATACCTCAGAGTTGAACTGCTGTGAACATATCTTTATTTATATTTTTTTCCTGTCAAAATGATGTGGATGCTTGAGCATCTGAGCATATGTATGCAAGCTACGCCACTGAAAGCGTATATGGATCTTTATCCTTATTTTTTTTTATCCATTTCCATGACACTTCACCACTAATTACGTACATCTTGATATAGATTGAACCTTGAACGGTTTTACACTGAAGCCGTTTATAACTTGCTGTTCGGTGTGAGCCAAGACTCCATGTTGAAGACCGTATTTTGACGTATAATGGTCTACTTTTATAAATTGTGACTCGGATGGAGAGTTGTCTCATTGTCACATACATGTACGACATCTATATATGGCTCAATCTATATATGGCTCAAAAACGAAACGAGACGGGATAAAGAAAGGATAAAAAAATCCACGCTACTTTTTTAATATATTTATAATGGACTTAATATGAGTCAGAATAGAGTAAAATAGTGGGTCGCATTTGGGTATAAAAGAGGGACGAAAGATACCAAAGGGACAGTCAAACTCATAAATCTAAAACAAACTGACAACGCCATGGCTAAAAATGAAAAAGACAAACAGAAAAACAATAGTACACATGACACAACATAGAAAACTAAAGAATAAACAACACGAACCCCACCAAAAACTAGGGGTGATCTCAGGTGCTCCGGAAGGGTAAGCAGATCCTGCTCCACATGTGGCACCCGTCGTGTTGCTTATGTTATTACAAATCCGGTAAATAGTCTAATTCGGTAGGTCACATTCATGAAAGGGAAGGAGATTGTAGTTACGATGTAAGGAACATATCCGATATCATTTGTGAAACGGTTATTCCATAACGGTCAACCAACTCGTGATGGCGTCCGTAAAATTTACGAAGGGATGATTTCAACTTCACCATTTGGAACTCTTGGTTTAATAGCTTCCTTGTGAGCAGCAACCCTCTATCAAGAAAATCATGATAGGAAATGCAAGCACGGGAATATCGTATCAATTTGGAGATATATACCCCGTATGCAGGTGCTGCTGGAATGTTGCTACTTAGAAATGGAAAGTTCACAATTGGAAAGCTGAAATCATCTCTTTTGTCGTAAAGTTTTGTTTTCAACCGACCCTCATTGTCAATTTCTAGATGTAAGTCAAGATATGAAGCCGACTTAACTGTATCTGTAGTATCTTTTATCTCCAATTCGATGGGATAGATGCGTTCCACATAGTCACCAAATTTTGAATTGTTTAGTGAAAGAACGTCATCTATATAGCGGAAAGTAGAGTTAAAGGATATTGCTAACTTCTTATCTTTCTTCCTAAGAAGTTCCTGCATGAAGTCAGCCTCATAATAATAAAGAAACAAGTCGGCAAGTAGAGGGGCACAGTTTGTTCCCATTGGGATGCCGACAGTCTGTTGAAAAACACGTCCTCCGAACGTTACAAATATGTTGTCAATCAAGAAATCAAGCATCTTGATAATATCGGTTTCAGACGCCGGATTGCCGATTTTTTGCAAGCGTGACAGGTGAAAGTCAAATGATTGTGTCGTGAAAAACGAGAAATGAAGTCTAGCGGGACACGGATAATTACAAAAAATGAGAACAACATTGTATAAGCGGGATACGGGAATCTGACAAAACAATAAGCGGAATACGGGAATCTGCCAAAACAGTAAGCGGGATCCAGGATCAGAACCCCCCAATGAGACCCCAGAATAAGATATTTTTGTATATTCATCCTATTGTTACAGTCATGCCTTCAATAATAAATGTATCCGGTGCATGCATTTTTTATATTTTTGGTCCCTTTTTCAATTTTGTGGGGTCCAAATTTATAGACAAAAGTCCTTTAATATAGATATTTGGGATTCGTTGACATGCTGAATCTAACCGTCTATCTAGTTTGGGGATTTTTTGCCTAGGATCTGAAATAGCCCACATAGAGTTCCAAAGGGTCTAAAATCAACAAAAATGAATTGTAGCATGCATTTCGTGTACAATAACCCAAATGTGTATGGTTTTACCTCTGCGGTAGTATCCATTCGCGGATCTAGAATTTTTCATTTTGCTTTTGTTACAAGTTTGAAAAGCTATATATTTGATGAAGAATGAATGAGGAGCTTGTATTTCAATTTGAAAATACATGTATCATAAATCCTAAAGTCATCAACTAAGTTTTTTCATTTGTTGCAAGTGCATTTATCACATAATTCTACATTAAAAATTCCTCGCATCTTTGAAAATTCTACATTAATAATGACTGCACTAACAGTGATAATTCATCGCATCTATAGTTAAAATGGATCGCTTTCAATAATCGATATGCTATATTATGATGCTTCTATAACATTTATTTGAACTTTAATGCTATGTTTGTATACTATAAAGACATATCACAATGAAAATATGTTAAAACTTTCCTTCATATCACTTAACTTGATATTTTCAAAACGTAAACAAATGCAGTTTTCCCATGATCCTTTATTCTACAATAGACATACCCGCATATAACAGTAAAAATGAACTAGCTGGATTCGCACTTTATATACACTGGGATTATAATGTTTACATTCTTTAAATCCGATAGAACTGCTATGATATTAATGACTTAGCAAGAAAATATGTCAATTATTTGTGTTTTTTTTAAGGCTTTACGATAACCACGTCTGTAAATTGCACAAATATTTCTTTGTCAAACCTACTCTGAGCAGAAAAATAAAAAAATATAAATGGTTGAGATATAAAGGTATTGGTTGAGTCTTTCTGTCACAATGTTGAGACTTTCTGGTTGCGCTGTACTATTCGAGTTTACCTTTTTTTTACGGTTAACCTGATTCATGTTTTCTGTCTGTGGTAACATAAAATCTAAATACAGATACAATTTTAAGCATTGCCGATAGAAACATGCATGCCTTACAAATATAAATAAGATTATTTTACAATGGTTATTTATTAATATGATTTGGATGAATTCGATTCCTAACAGACATTATTTAATGCCGAAAATGCGTACATTTATAAAGAAATAAAATAGTTAAAAACTAAACAATCGAACAGGACCCCTTGTCTAGGTTTATTTTTTCGTACACATTATTTCAGGTGGTGATAATTTAAATGTGAGTAAAAGATGTCATTTTTGTCATTATAATAGTTATCACAAAAAAAATATGATTCGATTTTAAAATTGCTTTGTAAGTATTATAAGTGACGTCCAACTTAGTGTAATCACAGGTGTTGTATTGAAATAATTAAAACTTAGATGTTTGTTCACAACTACATTCAGGGCACATCCTTAATATTTGGTAGTATTCAGCAACATTTATATTATAACCCGGGCCCCGTCACACTAGGCCGTGATCGCACTACGATCTCTAAAAAATAATGCTATTTACGATCGTAGTCCAGTATGGTCGTGTTACCGTCTTGATGAGGTCTTGGTGATCGTGTTGAGAGTAGCAAACTTTAAACATGTTCAAAACAATCGTGATGCGTTCGTGGCGAAATCAGGTCGCAGTTCTGTTCTAGTCGTAGATTTTTTTAGCCGTGGAACTGTCAGGATCAGTTCTAGGTTGAAGTGTGTAAATCAGTTCTAGGTAGAACTTACCAATGACCAAATCAGTTCTTGGTTAGAACTGTTCTAGCTAGAACTGTCTTAAAAGTGTCAGGAGATAGTTCCACATAACTTTTGATGAAATGAATGAATTTAATGATTTATCCATTTCTGAATATCAATTCAGTTTTCTTTTTAAATATTTTAAAAGTGGATTCGACGTAGCTAAATTGTGGGAAATAGTTAGTTCGAACTCTGGCCTGGTCAACTCAAATTCTAAAATACAAAATTGTGTGTGTTTATGCTAAGCATGCGATATCTGCTAAAAACTGTGGTCACACCTTACCAGATAGCTCGAACGAACGCCGAAAGAATAAACAAAAGTTTTTCATTTACAAAATTTGCATCCGTTAGGAGTCCGCGATGTAATGACCAAATAAACGGACGTGTAATATGCCGAAAAATGGGGTGGAAGAGGAATAAGAAAAACAAAAATGACACATAAAGTAACAACTCAGTAGAGGTCGCCGTACGGCCTTCAAATATAAGCAAAGCCCATACTGCATAGAAAGCTATAAAAAGCCCCGAAATGACAATGTAAAACAATAATAACGAGAAAACTAACGGCCTTATTAATATATAAAAAAAAATGGACGAAAAACAAATATGTTACACAAAATAAATAAATAAATTCTAGCCCTTGAGATGTAAATTACAACATTATTGACGTTAAAGCTTCTGTGCAAAACTGCATCTCAATCGCTAGACTTAAATCTCCAGCGTTAGAACTTTAATACTAGTACTTAAAAAAAACACAGCTATTAACTATTTAGACTCTATTACAACCAAAGTCCTCTTTAGAAGCTGCTGTGATAACTACAGACAAGATTAAAATGACTGTTGAAATGTCAAACAATATACGGCAAGTTTATGAATTTTGACAGTTGTATTCATATGTAATTGATACTAAGCTACACAATGTCATGTTGTTCTCTGACTGTTTATGACGTCTTACACTAAATTCATTGGATGTTGGATGTGTACGGATTGATAGTTTAGTCTAAGATGCATGATTTTTTTTATTAGTAGTTAGTGGCTTTGAACTAGCTGTCAGATAACTGCGAGTACTCTCAGATCTGTTCCTAGTGTCTTTTTGTTGTCAGGATGTTTAAGAACCCGGCCACGTCCAATTGTATTTTTGTCTATCTGATGAGTTAAACATTTTTCACCTGATTTTTATAGTTCGTTCTTATGTTGTACTGTTATATAGACCACTGTCCCAGGTAAGGGGGAGGGTTGGGATCCCTCTAACATGTTTAACCCCTCCACATTATTTATGTATGTGCCTGTCCTAAGTCAGGAGCCTGTAATTCAGTGGTTGTCGTTTGTTTATGTGTTACATATTGAATCATATTTGTTTTTCGTTAATTTTTTTTTTTTTTATATATATAAATAAGGCCTTTAGTTTTCTCGTTTAAATTGTTTTACATTGTCATAATGGGGCCTTTTGTAGCTGACTATGCGGTATGGGCTTTGTTCATTGTTGAAGGCCGTACGGTGACCTATAGTTGTTAATGTCTGTGTCATGTTGGTCTCTTGTGGACAGTTGTCCCATTGGCAGTCATACCACATCTTCTTTTTTATAGTTGAAAACTTCATTCACCAGAAGATCTCAACATTGTTCCAGAATATCTCAACCGATACCAGAAAATCTCAACATGACATACTTTATAACATATTTAGCTAAATGAAATTATATTAGTAAAGAAAAAGAACAAACAGTAATTTTATGTTTATAATGTTTTAGAAAAATACTAATTTACTGATATATATGCTAGTTTATCAATGATATCACTGTCATTTTGTCAATAGCTGACTGCGCTGGCCACATTTACCTGCTGGAGAAAAGTCATTACGATGTCATTTTAAATCATATTCATTTGTGTTATACACGAGATAAACTGCAATTCCAATATCTATGGCATGACGATCTTCGATTTTACAAAAAACGCATTGACTTTCAGTAAATTGACGAAAAGTCTACCTACCCTGTGTTTATTTTGAATATTTTGAACCAGAAAAGCTCAACAGGAAGTGCCAGAATACTTTTTTCCGTCTCAACATTTGGTTGAGATTAGATGGTTTACCAGGCGTGGTAGAAAGAATGTCTCATAACTTTTATGTTTAAATGACATAACTATTGGTTAAACAAAAAATAAAAACAATATTTGAAATAAATGATTCGACCTAAACGAAGTGCCATGCTTTTATACAAATGGTCTGCCAGGTGGAATCCCTTTTAAGTAATGTAATTCAGTGCTTTGTACTTGATCTTAACATCCTTCAAGACGGTCAGGTTTTTTTTGAAGAATAAAATTTCCTTAAACTTACATCATTTACACGATCTTTTGTTGATTTGTTTTGTTCATATATTAACTGAACATACTAAATGACCTGAGTTTTGATATATGCTATATGTTAAATGAATCTAATTGGCAGTAGTGTTGGGCATTTAATTGTCGTATGACCTCTATCTGATGTATTGTTATCTAACCTGAAGTATATTAGTATAAGATAATGTAAGTTTGTATCTGCCGTCTATAATTTTGATTGTTTTGTCATTAATGCGGAATACCCTTAGTTATTACAAGTTTATACATGTGTTACATTTTTCTTATGATAGTAAAGTTGATATAATTTACACACAAAGTATGGCACGTACAACAATGTAGGAGCAGATCTATAACATGTATAGCTATGAAACGGACGAAGGTAAATGTTTTTCTTTTTGATCATATATATAGATCGTAGTTCTCTTTTCATGTTCATTGTAGTCTTGATAATTAGTATTATTATACTTCACGTTAAAATGCCATATTTTGATTGGCTAATACGAGGGTGTCATTTTACTCTATCACATAGCTGAGAGGGTGACAATTTTTTTGAATGTTACCCTCTCGTCTCAACCAATCAAAAATCGACAATTTAAAGGAAAATGGATTGAATTTACATCAAGTAGTTGAATACAATGCTTAAGTTTGACGTTTTGGATCAAATTTTATTATTTAACTGTCAAAATAAAAAAAACCAACATCTTGTTGTTTACATTTCTAATACTCGTAACGTTGTTATGTACGTGACGTCATAGAAAATCCTTTTGAAATAAAATTTATCTGTAAAAGACAAAAATGGTAGGACGTTTAGTATAATAAATTAAATAACACATAGCTGAGAGGGTGATAGAGCAGATTGGTACCCCTTGAAAAAGCATTGTCAACCTTGGCTTCGCCGCGGTTGACAATGTTTTCTCGGGGTACCAATCTGCTCTATCACCCTCTCAGCTATGTGTTATTTATATAAAGTAATGTTTGCCTTATTCTATGATGGCCTTATAATTAACTTCTATCCTTGTGCCAACAAAATAGATATAGATTTGTTTGAATGGTTTTACACTAGTAATTTTTTGGTGCCCTTTATAGCTTGCTGTTCGTTGTGAGTCAAGGCTCCGTGTTGAATGCCTTATCTTGACCTATAATGGTTTACTTTTATAAATTGATACTTGGATGGAGAGTTGTCTTATTGCCACTCATACCACATCTTCCTATATCTATATATCTGTTTTAGTATGGCTTCATATGCAGACTTGTTAGTTTAAGTTTATTATTGACCTACTTATACACATACTTGTCAAAATAATGGAATTTGATTCGACTGTCAAACATGTTTGAGCTTTTGATTTTGCCATTTGATAAGGGACTTTCCGTTTTGAATTTTCTTCGGAGTTTTTTGTGATTTTACTTTTTATATGAAACAGAGCCAATAACAATGTATAAATAAGATACAGATATAGCACAAATGACATTTCTACTCATAATACATTTGCCTCTTGTCCGCTGTTGCTTTTGAACAGAATTCAGTAAACGCATCATTCTTAACAATTTTTGGAATACTAGTACTCCGAAGTTCCACACTAATATTTCTTAAGAGCTCGACGTATGTTTGCGCACGTCCGATTGTTGTATCAATATGTGGCAAACATCAACATTTTTTTTTAAATATCAGCATACATGTGAAAAGGTTCTTAAATACTTATTCTATAAAAATATTGCAAACAATGTTCATGCATTTTTCAAAAACCATACATCAACAAATTATACATAAACATGTATGATTGTGGTTTAGAATTGACTTTTGATAAACACAAATGAGGATAGTGGTATGATTGTCAATGATACAATTATTCACCATACTTTAAATGAAGTGAACGCAAGCAATAATAGACAAACATCCGTATGGCCAGCTATAAAAGGACCAGACATGAATAATGTGAAAGAGTTCAAACGAGATAAACCAATGACCTAATTTATAAAAAAACAATTAATGAAAAACAAATTTGACAGACAACAAACAACGACAACCACTAAACTACAGACTCCAAAATTTAGATAGACACATAAAGAATGTGGCTTTGTTTAAAAAAATTATGAGAGTTAAACCCTCGCCTAATGTGGTACAATGGTATACACACACAACAGTGGCGTAGCTAGGTCATTTTTACGTGTACGCCCGAACCTGGGTGAAGGTCTATGGGACCCAACCAGGCCAATGAATCTGCTGATAGTGGGTTCAACGGGGCGAAGTCCAAATAATTGTATCGAGTTATCGAGAATGAGATATGATTCATGCCATTAATAAAACTCAACAATAGCAACATACTTTAGAATCTAAATTTATGGTTTATTTGTTATGTTTTATTTATTCATTGTGCTAATTTGGAACATAATGATCAGAGAGAAAATGTCCAAACCAAGTGAATTACTCTGAAATATGATCTAAATTTATGGTTTATTTGTTATGTTTAATTTATTCATTGTGCTAATTTGGAACATAATGGTCAGAGAGAAAATGTCCAAACCAAGTGAATTACTCTGAAATATGATCTAAATTTATGGTTTATTTGTTATGTTTAATTTATTCATTGTGCTAATTTGGAACATAATGGTCAGAGAGAAAATGTCCAAACCAAGTGAATTACTCTGAAATATGATCTAAATTTATGGTTTATTTGTTATGTTTTATTTATTCATTGTGCTAATTTGGAACATAATGATCAGAGAGAAAATGTCCAAACCAAGTGAATTACTCTGAAATATGATCTAAATTTATGGTTTATTTGTTATGTTTTATTTATTCATTGTGCTAATTTGGAACATAATGATCAGAGAGAAAATGTCCAAACCAAGTGAATTACTCTGAAATATGATATAAATTTATGGTTTATTTGTTATGTTTTATTTATTCATTGTGCTAATTTGGAACATAATGATCAGAGAGAAAATGTCCAAACCAAGTGAATTACTCTGAAATATGATCTAAATTTATGGTTTATTTGTTATGTTTTATTTATTCATTGTGCTAATTTGGAACATAATGATCAGAGAGAAAATGTCCAAACCAAGTGAATTACTCTGAAATATGATCTAAATTTATGGTTTATTTGTTATGTTTTATTTATTCATTGTGCTAATTTGGAACATAATGATCAGAGAGAAAATGTCCAAACCAAGTGAATTACTCTGAAATATGATCTAAATTTATGGTTTATTTGTTATGTTTTATTTATTCATTGTGCTAATTTGGAACATAATGATCAGAGAGAAAATGTCCAAACCAAGTGAATTACTCTGAAATATGATCTAAATTTATGGTTTATTTGTTATGTTTTATTTATTCATTGTGCTAATTTGGAACATAATGATCAGAGAGAAAATGTCCAAACCAAGTGAATTACTCTGAAATATGATCTAAATTTATGGTTTATTTGTTATGTTTTATTTATTCATTGTGCTAATTTGGAACATAATGATCAGAGAGAAAATGTCCAAACCAAGTGAATTACTCTGAAATATGATCTAAATTTATGGTTTATTTGTTATGTTTTATTTATTCATTGTGCTAATTTGGAACATAATGGTCAGAGAGAAAATGTCCAAACCAAGTGAATTACTCTGAAATATTTTTCAAAGGAGCCGTGGGGTGAAGCATTTAATTGACAAAAAAATACATCGTTAATGAATATGAAATAATTAATTTTCAGAAATGTTCAGGTACAATATTAAAATTCGTAAAGAGGTCTGTGGTAACCTGGGTGCTGTTCTCGGGCGAAGCTATCTTATGATTAGGACTTTTCCTAAGACCATCTTATAATACTCTGTTGTCCCAAGTCGGGTTCTCGAAGCTCTCTTAACTTAAGATATATCGCACTTTTCGTCCGAATTTTATGATACCTAATCATCCTATCTTCATCCTATCTTTAGGACACGTATTAAATAATAATTTGTAAACACATGCTTTGTTTACTTAATACGATACCCTTCAGAATCTTCACTTTACTTTAAACAAATCATACATTTTCTTTAGACTATTTTCTCGATCTGGAATATGATATGATAATATTTGGTTTAAAATAGAATTTCGTCCCTTTTATTCCCAATTGAAGAAATAAGTGCAAGGCTTATGTGCATTTGACCAGTTCTTTTTATTTTTAGATTGATTTTTTTTTTTATCGAAATTCAAGTGTACGCCCGGGCGTTTTGACGTAAACGTAGCTACGCGCCTGCACAATATAAGAATACACTGATAACATCAGCAGCAATTGGCTCAACTAAACAAAATCGGTACGAGGGTATATTTTGGAACATAATTTCATGTTAAAAACATCTGTTGTCAGAAGGCGAAGAGAAAACTTAAACGTCGAAAGATTGAAGGGTCCTAGTATAATACTTATACTTACCAGTAGAACAAAGACGCACAAATGAACCCCAGAGATGAAAAGAGGACAAATTATTGAGTGCATGTTTAATAAAAGATAATATTTTATAAATATGACGATCTTTGCAAACTTGTATAAATAATTTGAAAAGATTGATAATTGATAATACAAAAATCCTTCAAATCAGGCAATGTTTAACTAATGTTGTACAAAGAAAGGAGTAATTCAGATACTGGTGGTTTTTCGATGGCGTTGTCAGTTTATTTTCGACTTATTACTTTGAATTACCCATTTGTTGATTAGATGAGCGTATATATTTCAAATCCCAGTTTTGTGCTTGGTCACTACATTTAACTGTCAGTGATACGGTTCACACGGCCGACACTCGGCTAACCGAGAGATTGGTCGGTTAATCTATATTGAGTATGCGGCTATATCGGCGGTTGGTCTGTTAATCGGGTTGGCTAAAGTCTGTTAATCAGGTGTTATCGAGAAAATCATTGAAAGTTTAGCATGTTTCATTGTATAACTTTTTAAATATACTTTTATTGTAAACATTATTCATGTCTAACAAAACAATTCAATATACTTAATCCAGTGGTGTAATTTTTATTTTTCTAGCTTCGATGTACAATCTATAAAATGAAAAGGCGGGTTACTCATCAATAAATTTATACACATTTTACACACACAAAATGTACACAAAACGACACGTTGGTTGATTTTAATTGCATGCAATATTTTGAACATCGAAAAAAGACAGGCATTATGTTTGTTAACCATATTAATATCCTTGTGTGAAAAATCTACACGAAAATCTGTATTTTGGTGACATAAATCAATCTTTATTTAAAACCTGGTCTGTTAATGGGTCGGATGTATAAAACCCGGTCAGTTAATTGGTCTGTTAAGAGTTATGAATGGCAATAAAAATATAATTTTATTGCTATATGGGGTGTTATCGGATCAAATGATTATGGGTAGGCTCAAGACGAGCAGCTAAAATATACGGAAACAACACATAAGCAATGAAACATAAAATATACGATAGCAACACATGAACAATTAACAATTTAGACAATGGAAATTGAAAATTGATAAAAATGGTTTCAAAAAGTGTTATATAAAAGTAATATTAATTTTATCCAAGAATGGTAGCATATATCGTATGGATTCTGTTTACACAATGAATGACACCAATTTGTCATCTTCATTGGTAACCAGTATATAAATCAGAGATAAACGTCGTAATGTAACTGTTCCAGACCATATGAGTATTTGGACCGTACGCGTACGGTCCGTACCGTATACGTATAGTCGTACGGTCCGACCATACGCGTACGGTCGGACCGTATGAGTATACGCGTATGGTCCAGTACGAGCTGACCATACATGTTATTGGATCGTGTGGGTTAAATCTAAACAAACATTTATCACAATCTTTTTTTGTAGTTTTACAAATTGTTATTATTACAACCAGATGTAGAAAATGAACAAACGAACAATTGAAATTAAATATTTGTTTAACTGTATATCTGAATCCTAATTTGATACTCTCGCTCAATGTAACACTTGCTACCACAAGTAACGGTATATTTTTACATTTACATGTTTGAAGTTCATGCATGTTCCGGTCTTCGCATTTCATTTTTTTGTAAAGTTGCTAAATATTTCAAAACAATTGTCCTCCCACATTATGTTTACTTCCAATATCTTCAATTACAGTGATCATAATTCAATCAATGTACTGGTCGACATGATAAATACAAGAGATTAACAGATTTAAATTTTTAAATAGTTAAAATGTAAAGTTTTTATTTCATTTACAATTGAGCTTTTTTATATTAATTTGACAGTTAAGTTATGTTGATCTGTTATATGCATTTGTATATAGTAAACTTGACCAACTTCTTAATATTAGTCAGACCGTACGCGTACGGTCCGACCGTACGAGTATTTTGAAAAAGTACACATACGGTCTGGAACATAACTAAACATCAATAAGTAAAATATATTGGGATGCTAAAATATAAAGAATAGAGAAGGAATGATATACATTTATTTCCCGTGCCTCAGGGAGATATGAAGATTTGTTCAATGACACGTGAATTAGTCCCAACCAATCAGATATTGATTAAACTATCAATGTGTATAAACAGTGGAATAATATACAATTATAGCCTTTGTATGAGGGCAATACAAGAATATATTGACCTAAAAGAAGTATATTGACTGAGGACAAAGTCCTAGGTCGAAATACTTCTTAGGGTCGATATATCCTGTATTGACCTCATACATAGGCTATAATTGTTATATTATCAAATTTCCAACCATATTTGTATCAAAATCGTCATTTGATTTTGTTTGAATTTTATAGATATCATATTGTCTCCTATACATTAACGACATATAAATAAACCGTGCAATATGCTTTTTGCTGTGCAATATGCATTTTGCTATCCGCCGTTTTTGATCACCTTCGAAAATATAGTTTAACATGTGACTATCCCTGAACGAATAAAATAAGTTAAAATATACGAATTAATAATACTGATCGAGTAAGATAAATAAAATGTAGAGAAAAGTGACATAACAATTTAAAGAATACAGAAATAAACACCACCCCCTACCCGGATCCTCATGGTATACACGATAATCTGGATGGAGACGCAGAATATAGAATAGTAGATAAGGACAGTATAGAGATTGATGCATTGCTAAAAAAGAGAGAAAACATAATAATTGTTAAAGAACACAGACATGAAACACCCCTGGGTGTTGAAACAGTAACGGATTGCGATTTACTCATATTGGTGACGAATGCTAGAAGTTTACATGCGGACAACTGCAGTTCTCCTCTGCACTTATGTAGAAAGGAACTAAACGAAATAAAATGAATTAAAACTAAAGTTAACAAAATGTAGCTGCATTCGCTCCTTGCCATTTACTTCTTTAGAATGATTTGATAACAAAATATAATTAAGTAAAAGAAGAAAAGCACCAATTGGATGATGCTGACGAATTAGGGGTCAACGTCCAGTGACAAATATCATGTGCATATGAGAACGACAACATGTTATATGTACCCCTATGTTGTATTAAAAAGACACTTTCAATCGGATTTGAGAACGTGCTACTTTGAACAGATTAAAAAATTAAGGCTGATTGAAAACGTTGATACTAAATGAAATTGAGAAAGGAAATGGGGAATGTGTCAAAGCGACAACAACCCGACCATAGAGCAGACAACAGTCGAAGGGCACCAATGGGTCTTCAATGTAGCGAGAATTCCCGCACCCGTAGGTGTCCTTCAGCTGGCCCCTAAAAATATGTAAACTAGTACAGTGATAATGGACGTCATACTAAACTCCGAATTATACACAAGAAACTAAAATTAAAAATCATACAAGACTAACAACGGCCAGAGGCTCCTGACTTGGGACAGGCGCAAAATTGCGGCGGGTTAAACATGTTTTATAATTTATGAGATCTCAACCCTCCCCCTATACCTCTAGCCAATGTAGAAAAGTAAACGCATAACAATACGTACATTAAAATTCAGTTCAAGAGAAGTCCGAGTCCGATGTCAAAAGTTGAACAAAAGAAAATATATGAAAAGAACATAACCCTTGTCATGCCAATAACTATTTAAAAAAAATGTGTTTAGTTCCGATGCAAAGACCCTATGCATATTCCAGCGGCCAATCCATATCTTGCTATATTGAAGTGACACACCCTTCAACAAAATGCAAAGAAAGTCAAAATAAAAATGCTCTTACTAGAACGATACTGTTGCACCGTATTGTCATTTTTTTTTTACTCAAGAACATCTCATTCTTTACTTTTTCAATGGGAAAATATAAATGTAGCAAAACTATTACCGTGGCTAAATAACTGTTAACTGACAGAATTTCAATTGTCCAACCCATTAACAGACTTTATTCCCATAATTTTCACTAAACGTGGTATTATTCACGTTATATTACAATTATGAAATATTTACAAATGTCAATTTATTTTTTAGAACCAAAGTACTGTTTTGTGTCCTTGAAATGATATCTAAAGTTGTTTGTTTCGCCTTTTATTAAAAAATTGCTATGCATAAGCATAAATTATACATACTTGCGTGACGCCTTTTAGTTTTACTGAAAACTGCACAGACTATGAAATGTTTTTACAGGTGGAAAATATTCTATGATAGATATCATTTTGTCAGACACTTTTCTTTTTTTTGATTTGGTTCTTATAATATGCCAAAAATCTGTATATTTGATAGAGTTTAACATAAAATTGTGCGTTTTACTCTTAACAGACGTATAACCAACCCGATTAACAGACCAATCGCCCATATAGCCGCATACTCAATATAGATTAACCGACCAATCTCTCGGTTAGCCGAGTGTCGGCCGTGGTTCAGTATTTTTCTTATGTGTATGAAAAAGTCGGGAGCTTGTTTTTCCTGTTGTTGTTTACTGTCTGGTATTATTGTATTTTGTTCTAGTATTAAGCAAGCAGTTGGTTTGTCTTTTAAATAGTTTGATATTTTATGATACCGGTCTTCTATAGCTAATATACGAGTATGAATTTCGCTCATTGGTGAAAACTATATTTCCCCCTATAGTATTGACACTCATACCATAAATCCTTATTTTTCTATGATTCATCAGTCCATCGTATTGACATACTATACTAAATTGATTATTATCTATTTGTTTTTGTCGAACAGCGTTATTATCATTAGAATTTATTATGAATATATTTAACGTATGTTGCAAATTTCATCGATCTTCTGAAATGCTAACTCAGCTATTATAAAGGACACATAATCTTAAAATCTTTCAATTTGCTAATGATACAAACATTCTGATAATCAATGAGAGAGATCCTGACAATCTATTATTTGAATGATATTGTTTTTTTTTGTTGTTTATTGAGTTGAACAACTGAATACATTTCATCATATCTGGATCTTTTATAGTTTACTATGAGGTGTGGGTTTTGCTCATAGTTAAAGGCAGTACGGTGATCTATACATCTTCGTCAATTGGAATCTGGCGCATTGACAACCTAACATTTCACTATTTGTAAACTATTTCAGTAAATAAGACGGAGACTAATTATATAATTATAAAATAATTATACATATATAAAAAAATAAATAGAACCATGTACCTACTTTTAAGGCTTAGAAAAAGAACAAATCAGAAGGTACTTGGAATTTTCCCTAAAAAAAACTTTGTACTTTAATCATAATGCAGATAATATCATACTCACATTTACATTTAAATCGATATAAGTTAATTTGGCATAAACAGAGCAAAACTTTTATCGAAAAAATCTTAATGAAATTGTGGTGAGAAGAGGTTAATATATACTAGGACTTATCTTATCTTAATAATAAGTCATTGCTTTTGATACAATTCGCATTATTGTATTGTAAGTATAAATGTACTGAATAGCAGTTGAATTTGGACTGAAAAATAAGAAACATTTTCAAAACAAACTAAGAACCAGCCAATTTAAAAACTATCTTCATGAAAAGTCCCTAAGCAAATGGCAAAATAAAAAGCTCAAACACTTTAAACGAATGGATAAAAGCTGTCATATACCTAAATTGACACAGACCTTTTCTTATGTAGAAAGTTGTGGATTGAACCTGGTTTAATTGCTAGCTAAACCCTCTCACGTGTATGACAGTCGCATAAAATTTCATTATATTGACAACGATGTGTGAACCAAAAAACAAACTTGATAGGTTTATATGTCATAATAGAGGTACAGCAGTTAACATGGTGTTATAATCTTAATTACTACACAAACAAGCAAATATGTCAACAAAAACGCATATACACAAAGCATACTAGCAAAAACGATAGACAAGAATAAAATACAATTTGATGAAACTGGTTGAGAATATAACCTGTAAATTTCTGAAAATAGAGATAGGCACACGTTTTCCCACAAAAACGCTTTTCAAGCTTATCTGCTATATCAATTGATAGGCGGTCAATTATGTATAATACCAATTGCATTTCGTTGTTGTTTGAAATTCTAGTAAAGGCCTACGACCTGTTGATGCACCCGGTCTTGCTCATTTCGGATTTCCATTGAATCCTTCAGTTTTTGTTTGTTCCTTTAATTTATATTCTTAATCGCTTGATGGAAATTTGATAAACTACTGTTGCCTATATTGAACACGATGTTAGTTTTAAGACACACACACACACATATATAGATACATATAATCAGTATAACTGATTATCCCTTTTCTTCCGTGTTTGAACGCATATGTCAATATTGAACATGTTGAAGGGTATATCATTTTACTAACTAATCAATGAGCATGTTCAGATAATTACATAACATATGTCAAGATGAAAAAACAAAATTACTAAGTTGATGGAATTGAAATACATTATTTAATAGTTCTAAAACCAAATACGGGTAAGTTAAAATAAAACCTTTACTATGTATTAGATATATGTAAAATAACGCTTTACATTTCGACATAATTTTTAAGCAAACATGGCATCGTTTATCAAACAAATTATTTTCCGTACTTATAACTTACAAAGGAGATGGAAAAAGGTTGACGCACGGGTTACTAAATATATCAAAAAGTAAAAGCTTTTTGTTTTTCAAAATCAAACGAGCCTTTTATTCTGCAGTTTCATGCTTGTTCATGTCTGTCGTATTTGTTTTTCGTACATTATATTAATGTAATTTAGGTCGTATTTTATCTCGTTTTTAAAAATTTCATATTTTGTGTTAAAATAAATATGGTGTACTGGACGAGAATTTAAAACAAAAACCTGAAAAAACTTACTAGCCAACAAAGATTCGCTTTTATTTGTAAATCTTTATGTATATAATTTGAAATGTTAATCATTTAGAATAAAATAATTGCCTTAACACATTAAAAAGAAGCACAACTATATAATTTTTTGTAGTTATTACACACCATATTATTCATTTGGGGTTTTCCATCAAAACAAATTATTGTACTTTGATAGGTGGCTGACCAATATCTTAAAAAAACCAATGTTATGTTAGAAATATTAATAGTGGGTATTAAACCTATTACCAAATAAAAAAAAACATACATAATATGTATAGGCTTTATTGCTTGACTAGTAAGATCGGAACAAATTGGGGGATATATATATGGAATACAATTATATAATACAAATTTGTTTCAATGAAACTTTATTCGATGAATACAAAATAAACAAAGCAAAAATTGATGTCTTCTTAAATAAACAAAAATCAAGTATACACATGTATAGGCTATATATACTGAGTGCCAATGAAAACGCAACACTTGGTTTTTCAAAAATAAAATTCATATTAGAAATGATAATCTTTCAAAATAAATTGTTCTTGAAAATTAACAATTTTAACAATAGATCGATATCAAACAAAAATGTGTCATTGTCATCTTTCGGGTGCAATAGGTAAACGAAAAATCCAGTGTCGAATCATCAAATCACAGTCCTAACAAACCATGTTACAACCCCGTTGTGCAGCGCAATCTCAGCAGTGCCGTGGAATTAATCATCCCGGACGTTTAATGTGATCTCGAGGAATGTTGTTCCACTTGTCCCGCATATCAAACACAAGCTGACTTTATGATATTGGTGGTGGCTTTCATCGTCTAAACCATGTCCAATCTGATGCAAAATTTGCTCGATCGTACCAAAATCGGGCGAAACACATGAATTTTGGCCAAGATGGGTGTCTAATGTCTATGTAACCACCACTGATGGTTTTTGATACACAATGGAAAGATTTTTGGTCTACAGAAATCGATATTTACGCCTTACGGCCGTTTAGATGTCACTAAAGAAAGACGTTGGTGCTCTTTAACAGTTTCTGCGCAAACGGTGCTTACTGAAATTGCTCCAAAGGATCTACTGTGACCACCATTGAACTCTCGTGACCTTTGTTCACCCATCAGAGTCAATATCGAATTTGTTTTAGACCAAATGTATCGGTTTGGCTGAGCGTTTCTTGCTTTTTGTACCCCGGGATGTCGCTTATCATTAAATGATCCATTTTGGTTGAATTTGTGGATGATTTGGTTTATTGTAGAGGCTACAACTTCAGTCTTTTCGTAATTGTATGCAGTGGAAGGCTTTATTGGATCATGCCCAAAACTGCATGTCGCTGGTTGTCAGAAAGTCCTGGCATTTACTCAGATGTTTATTGCAGTTTCCTTACAATAAGGGCGGGAAAATTCATGACATTAGCCAAGCTTTAAATGACAAAATCGTGAAAATGGTGCGTATGTTGAAAAGCGGTGAACTCGGTTTTTGTCCGTTCAAAATAACCCTTACTTCGCATTTGTTCCAAAAATCACTCAACCGTAAAGTTGTCTTCAATTGTCTAAAAAGTCATTTTAAACCATCTATACAAAGTTCTAATATAAATAAAATAAAAATATAAGATTTTTTTGAAAAACAAAGGTGTTGCGTTTTCATTGGCACTCAGTATATAACAATCAACATATGGCATATGGCATATGTTTATGAATTGTATTCTTCGTGTCATTAAAGGTTGAATAAATCATAACAATACTTTCTTACTGTTTTAATTAAAAAAAAATGAAGCATTTCCGCATTGTTTCAACATCTGCCACCAGTTTTCTTCACGATGTATATAGTACATATCATGATATTGATTCGAAACGATGTCATATTTTGAAAAAAAGAAATGTGCACATGATTGAATAGAATTCCTAGTTTTTCTGTTTGATTTGTATTGGTATTGTGCATATTACAATTAAACAGTAAATATTTTACTGGTCTCTTCGGATAAGTATCCATTATTAATGGAAAGTGATGTCTAGAGATTTCGTCTTTTATATTGATTTATTAAAAAATATATTGAACGTTTTGATGTTTTTTCTCACATTAAAAATGTACGTTGCCATCCGTATCTGCTGTTGATTTCGTGAATGTTTTTTTCTGTCATTGATAAAATCTTGTATCGGTGTCGAAAGATTAAATTCCCTGAAATTATTAATTTGATTATGAAACACCCAATTTAATGACGCGACTGTGTCTTTAGATAAGGTGAATTTGGTCTGGTTTTTTTTTACACAACCCCCGTCTCTCTATTATACTTTATAATTACACGATAAGGTATTTTTGTATTCCATATTAACGAATTAAACAAAAAGTCCCATCTTTATAAAATCTTTTCATATAGAATGAAATTCAAAACAGTGTGGCTGTGGCCATTGATTGACACATTAAATTCATCCATTGACTGGGACAATTTACGTGAACGTTTGTCTGTAACGACCACTGTTCACGACGTACAGGTCTACGATAGACATTTAAACTGCGGGGTCACCAAAGGTTTCTTAACGCCTCTAATTATAAAATAATTCGAAAAATTAATCAGGAATAACCTTTATGTTTTGATTTATATAATTGATATAAATCAAAACATCGTGTTATTTCTGATTAATTTTTCGAATTACTTTATTAAGGTGTCGAGAACCTTTGGTGACCCCATAGTTTAAGTGTCTTTAAAAAGTACATAGTAAACAGTGGTCGTTACATACAAACGATCACCCAAATTGTCCCAGTCAATGGATGAATTTAATGTGTCAATCAATGGCCACAGCCACACTGTTTTGAATTTCATTCTATGTTGTATATGCTCTTAAATGAAGAAGGAAGTACGTAACAGTCTAAAATTTAACGACGGTTGTGATAAATTTTAAACGTATTCAATATGTTTATTAATTTTTATTAATATTACATTAAGTAACTCTAACTTAATATATATATAAAGTTAAGTAACAATTATAATAAAAACTACAATAAGCAATATAAAAATGTAAGAAGCTCCTTGTGTATCAACAAAAAGAAACATTATAGCATAAAAAATGTTTCGCGATTTCAAAAACAGATGCAGTATGTGGTGCTTGTGTCAACACCTGATATCAGGTTTTCTACGATAGTATATTACAGTATTTTTCGCATTATATCAACAAAGTATTGGACTTTTTGAACGACAACTTATTTGTTTAGTTTGTGGATTGTAATATCAATTAACAGTCCGTTGATATAACAATGGGTTCTATTTGTGCATCTCTACAGGTCGACTTGTATTTGCACTCATATGTAGAAGATATCATACAAAACCATCCAAGAAAGAAAGGACAAAATATTTGGCAAAATGTATTTACTGTGAAAGTACTTTTATAAGTGGGTATTAATCTTCTTGGTGTCAACAAAAGTTGCATCTCCGTGGGTTCTTCAATTTGTGGATTTGAGTTTTCTGAAAATACATTGAGTTACTAACTTGAAGACTTCACAGATATGCAAGATATCAATCATATTTTGCGTTCATATATTGGTTTGTTGGACATTGCAAAATAATGCGTTCATTTTCATTTTCATTACTAACAAAAGAGGAGCAAAAGATACCAGAGGAACATCAAACTCATAAATCGAAAATTAACTGACAACGCTATGGGTAAAGAAATGAAAAAAGACAAACAGACAAATAATAGAACACAAGAAACAACAGAGAAAACCCATCAAAATCTTGGGGTGATCTCAGGTGTTCCGGAAGGGTAAGCAGATCCTGCGCCACATGTGGCACCCGTCGTGTTGCTCATGTTCTAACAAATCCGCTAAGTAGTCTAGGGGAGGGTTGGGATCCCGCTAACATGTTTAACCCCGCCACATTATTTAAGTATGTGCCTGTCTTAAGTCAGGAGCCTGTAATTCAGTGGTTGTCGTTTGTTTATGTGTTACATATTTGTTTTTCGTTAATTTTTTTATATAAATAAGGCCGTTAGTTTTCTCGTTTGAATTGTTTTACATTGTCTTATCGGGGCCTTTTATAGCCGACTATGCGGTATGGGCTTTGCTCATTGTTGAAGGCCGTACGGTGACCTATAGTTGTTAATGTCTGTGTCATTTTGGTCTCTTGTGGACAGTTGTCTCATTGGCAATCATACCACATCTTCTTTTTTATATATCGATAGGTTACATCCAGATAACAAAATTCAAATTGTGTTTAATAAAATAATTGCTTTTGGAAATAAGTTGATTCATCCATGCCCACAAATTGTTTCGATTGATTGATTGATTTATTGTTGGTTACTTTACGCCGCATTAGCACAAAAAGGCAATTGTCCCGATAGGAGGAAAATGCATTTTAGCTGTTCCACACGTGTAATTAAATGTGTTAATTTTGCCAAAAAACAAGTCCTTTTACGGAATCGGTTACATATAAGAAAATTCTACAGGTTTACTTTGAATACTAGTAGTAGAATTGGTTAATTATAATGAAATAAAAAAACAAAAAAGAAGCCCAAAATGGAATCATTTTCCTATGAGAATTATGAAAACAAAATTGAACACTTCATTATCGCATATCATCACCGGAAATCTAACTTTCGTCGATTGAAACTTATTTCTCGTGAGAACTAAAAAGTTAACAGTAATTTTATTGTGATAAAAACATTAAATGCGTAAAATCCGGTCTAAAATAAAAATTCTCTCACAGTAATTTCACTTTCAGATATTTTTTTCAAATCATGTCAATCAATAATCCTTATCTAAGTAAGCGCTTGTATCTCATATATTCCAGTGCATTTGAAATGAAGGGTACTACCGAAACTAGAAAGACAGATTTCTTTATCTTTTTGTTGATATTGACACAGATCGACGAAATCGGGTAATAATCTTTTTTACTAATGAGTCCAACTTTCCAATCGTCAACTTCTCCTTTCTAAAAGTAGAATACATTCTACTCAATCGTAAATTGTTTCCGTACCATAACTGATACGTTATACGCTCTTACATGTTTACACTATACGGACTTTATTAGCAAGAATGTGCTCCTCACACAAAACGTCTCCAAAACAGAACAAAGAAGACCGACTGAAATGGACACTTAATAAGTTTTACTGTCAAACTCACGAATTGTTTTCCGACCGATATGATATGTCTGTGTATAAACTCACAAGCGATTGACAGGATTCGATCTTTAGATATTACAACAGTCGTCTCATGTGTAATATTTACCTGTTTTGTCCTATTCCAGATTGTGACATTTTGACCTAATTGTGTCTATTGCCATGGGCTTTGATTCGTATATAAAAAGAGACGCATATCCTGTCGATGTATTCAGTCGCGCTCTTTTTAATGTTCATGAGATTCCATCAGCTTTTGTTTGTTGATTTTATTTTTCAATTTAATCAACTTGTATGAGATATAAGCATCGGTAAACTACTGTTGTAAATTTTGTGTTATTCAGCAGTATTTATTTTACTGGTCTCTTCAGACTTTCATCTAACGATAATTTAGTGTTATGGCTAGATATTTCGTAGTCTATCTTCAGGGAGTTAGACGTGTCGTTTTATCAGAGAATGTTACTCATAGAACCATTTGTATATTGATTTGTTTGCATACATATAATGGCATAAAACTGTCTCTTAAACGCACTGGGGAAATTCTTGTATTCTTAGTTTTTTTAACTATATTAGAACTTTGATAAAGTATGAATTATATTGTTTGGGAAACATTTTCATTCATTTGTCATGAATGCTCTTCAACGTCGTACTTAATTTAGCGTTTTAAACTTTTTTGATTCAAGCGTCATTGATGAGTCTTTTGTAGACTGGTATCTATGATGAGTTTATTTGCTACACACATTAATGCATTGTGGATGACTCAAGTCAAATATAAATACCATAGGCACAACTTTTTTGAATTTTGTGTCCTCAATGCTCTTCAATTGTTTACTTTTTTGGCTTTAGAACTATTTTGATGAGAGCATCACTGATGAGTCTTATGTAGACGATCGCGCGTCTGGCGTATTAAATTATAATCCTGGTACCTTTGATAACAAATAGATTACTTGTAGAACTTTTTACGATGAATTAAAAATGTACTGGACCTTATTTTGTAGTACTGAAAAATTGTGCCTGGAAATACTCCCCTCTAACTTATAAAAAAAGAGAAAAATGGTTAAAATATATGTTATCGTTATTTATTAGCTACTATTTTTTTGTTTTGCCATTCATACAGATACTAAGCACTTTATTATTAGTCGTGTTTTGTATCAGCATATAAAGTTATGAAATTCAACTTTCCCATGAGACACGTCAAACTTCTTGTATTTCACAATACTGAAATTTAGAATATCACAATTATCGTACAATTATGTGCTGATAAAATGATACTATTTTGTAGACATATGGGAATATATTATGTACGTTTTATTACATTGGGCATGCAGTGCCTGCGGAAGTGAAAAGTTTTTCGCACTCGAATGGCATTGTGACTCGAAGAACATTTGAATATCACTAGTTTTAATCATACGGTTCAAAACCACTAACAAAAAGATAGCAAAAAAGGAATTTTGATTGTAATAAAAATAGATATATTTTTTTTTATTAATAACACTATTCGAATATTATATTGATATAAATAAATTAAAAGTGATTGAAAAATTGCTACATTACTATAAGCACATTTGATGTAATATAGAAAAATGGTAAAAAGTGTACATCATAATAGCAAAAGGATATGAATTATAAATCAAATATTTTTTTGTTGATCTTTATTGTTGATCAAAATAATCTTAGTGTTTGCAGTATCTATAAAACACCTATAGATTGTGTCTAAAACGCAAACAATGGACATCAATGGACATTCATTATCATGTAAGGACAATAACCCTTGTATCACACAACTTGATCATTTGGCAACTCTGTAGTTTATGTTTTGCTGATCATTTCTACAGTTTACAGTATCAACCTTCTCCTATTTTCAATTTTGTCTGTTTGTTTGATCTACTCATCGTTGTCGATATAACAGAAGTTTACACGAGTTTCATGCTGGTGAGAGGTTTGGTTGGCTATGGGACCAGGTTTCATTTATCCTCTATTTACTACATAAGAAAATGCCTTACCAAGTAAGTAATATCACAGTTTTGGTCCATTTGTTTGATCTCTTTGAGCGTTTGATTTTAAAGTTTATTTGTGCATGAAACGATTTGCCATTTGATCAATCTAATTAAAATATAAAGATCTCTGATTACGTTATAATACTACATATGTAGTATATATATATACGTAATCAGAGATCTATATTTTAATTAGATTGTCATTTGATTAGGGACTTTCTGCTTTGTATTTTTTTAGAAGTGCAATATTTTTGTGATTTCTTTTTTTTAGTTTTCAAAATAACAGATAAAGCACTATAATTCGTAAAAACAAATCGTCATAGAAGTCGTACAATGTTTGGTCAAAATTTATAAGTATTTTTGTAGATCTGGTACACAGATACAACGTGTTCAATGCTGATTTAACATCACTTTGTTATTGACATCTGTTGCCTTTTTTAAATAAAGATTAGTCGGCTTGTTATGATATTTAACCTATCCGTGCATACTTTATTTCCACCAAGGAGAGTTATGTGACCTCCTTGAATCCACTGAATTGAAATTTAATATCATAAGTGTTATAAAATTATATGCTGATAAAATGATACCACTGTAAAGCCACATTAGATTAATTGTAATTTGCAAAATGCACGTCATTTTGATGTGTAAATTACTTTGGATATCTATTGCCATTGTAAACATTTGGTGTTACATTTTTTTTCTGTACAAAGTGTCTTTTTATCCAGTTTAGTTATCAATCTAATGAGGACAATCTAACAACAAGGGTTAAACTGTAACATAAGGGCTAAAAGAACTAACTTAAGGTGTCAATTGACGATTTAACTCAAAGTGTTTTTCTACCTTAGGAATATATTACCTTAACTGTATTTGGTAAAACTTATAGGAATGTTTAGTCCTCAATGCTTTTTAAATTTTCCCTTTATTTTGGCCTTTTTATTCATTTTTTATTCGAGCGTCACTGATGAGTCTTTTGTATACGAAACGCGCGTCTGACGAAAATACAAAATTTGAATCCTGGTATCCTGCATGGTGAGTTTATTTACTAACTTGCAGATATTCTACAGCTGAATTTTTTACTGTTAAAATTTTGTATAACGCACATTTCATTGAGGGATTGATTTGTAGCTTTCCAATTGCTAACTTTCCATTTCTTACATTATGTTTTCAATGAACAGTTTTGCTCTTTTTTTTTCTCAATGAACAGTTTTGCTATATGACGTCATATTTTGAGTGATCAAGCATAAGCGACCACTAAGTGGTTGTATTGTTTATACTTGTATAAAACTAAACACCACTGGAATCAGAATTTTTTCGCAAGTTACAACGAAATAAAATAAAGTGTCATTTTAACGTAACTAAAAAATTCTGCACAAAGAAAATGAAAGATATGTCCATTTTCATTGACATCAGGATAACAACTTAGACTAGGTCATTAAAACCGTATTTAACCAAGTCAGAAGCACGTAAAAAATACTAGTATATATTTGTTTAGGGGCCAGCTGAAGGACGCCTCCGGGTGCGGGAATTTCTCGCTACATTGAAGACCTGTTGGTGACCCTCTGCTGTTGTTTTTTTATTTGGTCGGGTTGTTGTCTCTTTGACACATTCCCCATTTCCATTCTCAATTTTATTGATTAATAAATGTGTATGTATTTAAGAAATAATT
The DNA here is from genome assembly GCF_963676685.1 of Mytilus edulis. Classification (NCBI taxonomy): domain Eukaryota; kingdom Metazoa; phylum Mollusca; class Bivalvia; order Mytilida; family Mytilidae; genus Mytilus; species Mytilus edulis. The sequence continues at coordinate 40,796,623 of NC_092350.1, forward strand.
GATACAAGCTATACTTTATTGTAGCTTTAACATGGGTAGGCTTTATATTCGTGATTATTTTTGCCCGAGCGATAGTAAGGGCTAAAATAACACGAATATAATGCCTACCCATGTTAAATCTACAATAAAGTATAGCTTGCATCACTTATTTCGATTCTGATAAAGACAATTAAGGTAATTTCTATGTCCGATGTGTATAAGTGAAGAGGATTTGAGTAGCTCTTCCATGAACCTCCCTTTTGTGTAAACAAGCAAACGATTGGCAATGTGATTTTTCAGAGGGGGAGTTTTGAACAGACAGCATGAACGGTTGTCGTATCTAGGTCAAATATGGCAATTTCGAATTGCAACTCATTACAGTCATAATAAATGAATTAGTAACAACATGCATGTACATCATTTAAGAATTTTGAATTGTTAGTGAAATATATTAAATGCATGTCAATTTGATACAATTCATTATTCTGCAGTAGTCAATATACGCATGTGCAAACAAATCTTATCGGATTTAGAGCATAGGTTTAATCAGAAAGCGAAAGAAGCACGTCATATTAGAATTAATTATTTCTACTGAAAACCAATAATATATATATAATCACACTTAAAGGCCGTAGGTGGCCTTTTTGCTAGGATAAAATGAAATGTCTGAATCTACCAATATACCCTCATTTCCCAGTGGTAGTTCAATTATATTTTTGTCATTTCGGTTGTCCTACGTTGTATAACTTGCTTTTGATTAATTGCTAATTTGTTCTCGACCTTAATATGCATGAACTATTTGCAATGTTTATCTAAACAAGATGGCTCAATCCATAAAAATGTACATTAATTTCTATTCAGAATTTAAAAGAAAAAAATCTTTAAAGTTTTAAGAAAAAATAAACATTTATTATATCGTAAGCATGTAAAAAAATATATTTCAAACATCATAATATTGTAGTCCATTTAAGAATACATTAAATCTGTATCTTAGTTAGTCATCAGCAGAAGTGTAAAACACTTGATTCAGATGAAATATATATATATATATATATAATACATTGAGTATCTCTTTTGTTACATGTTTGGTTTCAAACAGCATTTAAATATCTGTTTGATCTGAGCCATGATCGGACATGAAGACTAACAATATAAAAGTTTTGTGGTTTTCTCGAAGCTTTTCTGAATATGTCCCTTTCAATATCATACAAAGAACATTGATATTGCTATCAAAATACCTGTTTATTTAAAACATGATTTACATATCCAAAACTCATGATCGAGCATATATTTTAATGGTTTAAGATACTATATAAAATTTAAACGTGGCATTTTTCTAATTTCTTTATGTGAATAGTTTTCCTTTATGATATACAGCTTACCACACAAAACACATCCCATTTTCAATAAAAATATTTTACTTTTGGTAACAATTATTTTTCACCTCGATCTGTGCGGCACAATTATACTAAATTATTTATCCTAAGTTTTGACATGGTTTTCTCAGAAAGTTTTTTTTCTTTTGAAGTTCATCACTAAATAACTTAAAGAGGGGCAAAAGATACCAGAGGGACAGTCAAACTCATAGATCGAAAATAAACTGACAACGCCATGGCTAAAAATGAAAAAGACAAACAGACAAATAATAGTACACATGACAACATAGAACACTAAAGACTAAGCAACACGAACCTCACCAAAAGCTGGGGTGATTTCAGGTGTTCTGGAAGGGTAAACAGATCCTGCTCCACATGTGACACCCGTCGTGTTGCTCATGTTATTACAAAACCAGTTGATAGACTGATTCGGTAGGACAGATTCCTGAAAAGGGAAGGGGATTGTAGTTGCGACGTAAGGAACATATCCGATATCATCTGTGAAACGGTTATTCCATAACGGTCAACCAACTCGTGATGGCGTCCGTAACTAACTATAACGTTTGGTGAATGCGAGTGATATCATAACAGGAATAACTAAATAAAGTTCCATGAAGTCATCAACTACTAACCCACTTGAAGATCTAGATCCACTACTAATGCAATATATTATTGAATATGTAATAGTAATGAAACAAAAGAAAGTGTATGCATCTGGTTTTTGTTATAAAAAATAATGGTATTGAGAAATATGGGGGAAAAAAGGGGGGGGGGGAGGATTGTCATGTCTTTAAATTTTGAACATGAGGGGTCTTGGAATTATTTTTCTGTTTAAATATGAGACCTTAAAATCAATAACTTATGAAACCCTCTCTCTCCCTATTGAAAGAAAAAGATCAGACCGTTATCGAGTCATATGATGTTTATTGTTCCTCTATTTATACCATAAAATGAACAGACCAATCACGAGTTACAATTGTATCAAGTGCACGTAGAAAAATGTGTATACTATACATTTACATGATGACGACAATAAAATGATTAAACGACAAAATTTCAAGTCACCGACAATAAAACTGAACGACATTTGAACAGGTAAAAATGATCGCCATGCAGGCACAGTAATGTATTTGCATATACGAAAGATTGTTTTACACATACTACACAATTATATTTTCATTGAATAATTCATAGTGTTTGTTGGACTACGATAGGAAATTGATCGGATTTAATGTACTAAACTTAATATGGTTTTTTCGTTTTATGAATATAAATACCTGAACAGGTAAGAAAATTACAAATTTGACTTTACTTTGAACTTTTACAACTTTTCGTATGTAAATACAAAATGGGGACCCTCAGGAATACAAAGGTATTGAAAATAAAGTTATGATAGAGCCATTGATTTTCGCTTTTGAATTGGTTCACATTTTGTAGTCCCCCAAGGACGCTGAACTGGGCCATTTTATAGGTAGTACTGTAGGTTTGGATAATTGTAGAAAGTTATACAGTGACCCTAACATGCTTATGGAACTTTTGTGATAAATCAAGTTATTTTCGTCTATATGGTTTGTTTAATGTAACAGCTTTCGTTTGAGTGAAAACACACATTTTATATTGTTAGCCATGTTTATAGCCTACAGGCAATCCATATCTTTTTTATACGGAAATGTTACATATTTTGATATTTCAGAAATCATCAATAGGAGCAGGTTTGATATTTTTACATAGTTGAAAATAATGTAATCGATCAAATGATTCTGACCAGAAAAGAAATAGAAATAACTTCTGTCTAAACAACGGGAAGTTGCAGAATTAAGGAACGTACCTGCCTCGTGCAAAGCTAAATGTATGAATCCTTGCCCGGCTTTGGCTGTACTTTTTGCTCCATTTTTGTTTATTATAGCTCTTCATATTTTTAATAAGCTTTGGATTTTCAATCTTTTGTCCTCGAGCATCGATGAAGAGACGTTTATTGCGCATCTGTTGCAGAAAAATTGGTACCATTTATATAAAAAAGAAGATGTAGTACAATTGCCAATGAGACAACTCTCCACAATAGACCAAATAACACAGAGATTAACAACTATAGGTCACCGTACGGCCTTCAACAATAAGCAAAGCCCATACCACATTGTGTCTATGTGATTGTTGAAAAATCTCTTGGTGATCTTCTACTACTTGCCTAATAACCTTCTATCTTAAAAACTCACTTCCAATTAATTATTTCCATTTTGTCTAACTTTATAGTTTAGATTATATCATGTTTAATATCGTCCTCTAATCAGGATACTAAATTCTGAATGTGAAGTTCTAGTTACAAACTTATCATAGTATAATAGAATAAGAAATTTATTATTCTAATCAATTAAGGGCCCTTGATGGGCAGACAGATGTTATTATCTTCATGCTATAAAAATCATATACATTTAATTCCAGGCAGGATCAGAACCATAAAATCATTACAATTATCATTGTTAACTTATTACATATTATATATATAGTATATGAGAGCACGGAAGTATTTTATTTCCCGAGGATGTGGTCACTTGAGTTATGTACAACATTGTTTTATTTTCTCTGCAAGTTTAAGATATAAAAGGTCAATGGTTTTTTGTTTATATATAAATATTTATCTTAAACATTTATTAAGGGTTTATTTAAACTCATGTTAGAATTTATCAAATATTATTTTCATAATATATATAGGAAGATACTTCATACATGTAAGTTGGTAAAACTTTTATCTGTTCATGTTGTATCAATGATCAAATAAAAAAAGATCATAAACTTATCACCAAATGTGTACATGTCATTCGCAACAAGATGGCACTAATTGAGCAGGATACATTTTTTAGACGACCTGAGCCCTGGTTATTGGTGGGATTCCTGTTGCCCTATCTTCTTGTTATGTAGAATTTTATAGACCTTTGTATTTCTGTTGGTTTTTCTCATTTTAGACTAGTTTTTTTTCTAGCGAAAATTGTCTTTGGTTTTCACGGTTGGAATTTCTACTTCTTATGGCTCTTGATGGTCTCTTCACCAGCTTCTGTCTTTTTCTTTTACTTATATGGCAATCAAACATGGAAGAAACGAATTTTCAACAAACTTGATATAATACATGTATACTTTTTCAATGAGTGAGCAGTTATTCAAACCTAAATTGTTCAAGAAAGGTTGTTCTTTGATGTATTTACTGGGTTGTTTTGTTGGGTTGTTCTTACACGGGCATGCTGTTCTTTGATGTATTTACTGTGTTGTTTCGTTGGGTTGTTCTTACACGGGCATGCTGTTCTGTAGAGGTATTTACTAGGTTCTTTTGTTGGGTTGTTCCTACACGGGTATGTTGACCTGTAGATGCATATATTTACTAGGTTGTTATGTTGGGTTGCTGTTTCATGGGTATATATATACATAATACATCCTTTCAATCATAAATATGCAGTAGGCAACACACGCAAATGATACTTCTAAATTATTTAGAATGTGCTTAAAAGTTGAATAATAACAACTACAAACTGTTTTTAATCCGCTGCCTAAACTTGTTATCAACCAGCCATACTTTGAATTGAATTTAAAATATTATATTGTTCAAATAAAAAAAGAACATTTAAACAAAGGGGTTGGACAAAAGTCATACGTTAAAGTGAAAAAGTAATCATATATATCATATATGTCAGAAATAGCATATATGTGCATCATGTGTAAACAGTCAATGAATTTTACAAATTGTGATTGATTTTATATTTATAAGTCATGTGTATTTCTTAATTCAATAAAGGGTAAATGTATGCCCTGTATGTATGTACATATCGTCGTGATTCATATAAAGTTGCATATATATAAACTTACACCATATCGGAGATATTCAAGGTCAAGGTTCAGCATACCATTTGTTTACTCTGCAGTGAACGGCTGTTGTAAATTATAAGTGGAGACTTGATAATTTTTTATATAAAACTAATAGAACGCATGTCTATATTTTATAGCTCACCTTGCACAAAAGCCCAAGAGAGCTTTTCCAATCACGCAATGGCGTCCGTAGTCCGTCGTTGTTATCGTTCGTTAACTGTTTGTCCTCTGAGACTACTGGGCCAAATCTATTCAAGCTTTTTGCTAAATCTTCATTAAGGTATCTGCTATTTGAAATTTGTCCTATGATCTATAAACTGCCCAACAGAATGGCAAAAATAACTATAAATAGATCATAAGGAACCAATGCAAGTTTTGTCTGTTATCTTGGAAACCTCTTCGTATGCAACGAAAATATGAAAGGGGCTTAATTGTTGAAAATGTTAGAATTTACCTACTGGTTATCTTATCGACTTCTTATAGGAGGTATTACGCTTACATTGAGACTTTTGTCATTTCGTCATTTTGTATTTTTGCTTTTTATCTTGAAATGTATGAAAATACTTTAAATGGCAAACGTGATCAGAAAGAAAAGATCTACAAAAAGGCAAACACGACCGATAACGTCAGACAACTCATTCAATGATATTTGTTTTCTACAATTCTTTGCATTTTTTCCTATTATCTCCAAAAGTATAATAGAGAGAAATTTATTCATCAGCAACACAAGGTCTACAATAAGTGAACATGACAAAAATTGTATGTCCACTTTCAATAAAGTTGTTAGTTGTTGCCTTCAAAAGACCATTTTTACCAATGTTTTGCATTTGTGTCTATTTCCTAATAATTTAATTTTGGATGTAACGCGTCCTCTGATTGGCTGACGTTATTTTGTTATTAGTCCATAGACATAATTAGTCATGTGACCGTGACGTCAGCAACGTTTTTTCATGGTTTTCTACGGTTTAAAATGGAATTTAGAATTTAAAATAATAAGAAGTGACTGTAATATTTTTTCTGTCTATTCGAAATAACATAAAAAAATGTGGTGCACACTGTTAAATAACCCCGGCGCTACGCGCGTTATTCAGTTTGCACCAATTTTTTTAATGTTATTTCTTCATAGACAGAAAAAATATTACAGTCATTCCTTAAAAAAATATATATATATAACTTCCATATATCTCAAGAAAGTAAGACGGCGCAGTGCTTGTTTGTTGTAATGAAGGATTATTTTGTTTAGGGTGGGTGTGTTGGATAGTGGGTGCGGGGGTATAGATAGCATAACTGTTGGTCGTCTGGTTTGCCGTGTTTCATGTTGCTGTACGTTCGTTTATGTTCACGAACAGCGATACTTTTGTGGCCTGTTGTTTCAGGTATCATTTGCTCATCCTGACCATCCTCATACAGTCGTAGCGGGAAGCGAGTGGTTCGACCTCAAGCCCTGTATTTTATCGTCTTTGTATACTCTTGCGATTGTTGTAGTGAACATATTTATTCCCACAGGCATAGCATATACTATTTTCAAACTTAAGTTTGCCACCACCAGATGTTCTAAAATTTACACACAATGTTAATTACCAGAAAACACAGATCAAGTTGGAATTTTGTTGGCGCCACTTTAACCGTTCTAGAATTATGCCCATTTGCAAATGAAAAAATAAAACTGAATCTTTCGTTTCCGTTATCTTACTTTAGTTTGCCTCAACGAAATGCTATGAAACGTAAACACAATGCTTATTACCACAAAGCTCAGATCAAGTAAAATTTGGGTGGCGTGACTTTTACCGTTCCTCATGTATGTCCCTTCGAATTTGATATGCAAGCGGGGTCATAATCTCTGTCCCATGGACACATACTCATTCCCTATTTATTAAAGAAAAAATAATATGTTCTATTCAAAAATGAAATGAACTTACATGTAATAAAAACCAGCGTTTAGAGAAAAAAATCTGTGTACAAAGAAAACACATTTTGATATAGATAACTTAATTAGTAGTGTTATAATGAAAGCTAACGAGGGGGGGGGGGGGGATGTTACTCCCATTCTTAAATGGTTGATAAAAACACACTCGGGAACACCAGACGAAAAGGATATATAGGTTCCAAAGAGCCCCCTCCCCACTACTACACCAAGATTGAGAGATAACACGAGGTGATGAGAGAGGATCTTTTATGAAGTTTTTCCTGTTAAAAAAAACCCACTTAAATTCTCACAAAACGCATCATGAAATAAATTAGAAAATTGCATCCTCCGATATCCGCTGTGATTGAACTCTAATTTGTCAAAAAATATTTAATGATTGAAACGGATTGGGGTTTGCGACGGTGCCAAATTAATTTAATGCACATCTATAATGATTAGAAAAGTAAAAAAAAACGTAAATGCACTTTTTACAAATATACGTTTGAGTTACTTCGGAAAACTGCACAGGAACAGACTGTGACCGTGTTTGAAATTATGATTTGTGTATGACGTCATATGTAAATAGAGGCGCACAAGAACCGAATGATTAAAACTGTGTTAGCCTTTGTTTAGCAAAACATTTCTATATAGATGTACTGGTAAAAGTTTATGAACATCCTGTTTTACAGTATTTCAACAGGTAACATTGAACCATTTAATAAATGAATAAATGTTGCTTTTAATCTAAAAATATCTGGAATATTATCTGGCACAACTGTCCGCTGCACCACACGAATGGCTACGGACTTTATGTCTAAAAACGTGAGTAAAGATTAAGACACATGTTACAACGTAGTTCTAAAGTTTTAGTTCATTTCTTTTTGCGCTTATCAGTGGCTGATCCAGCAATTTTCATAAGTGGGGACCAACTGACTGCCTAAAAAGGGCCGCTCCTGACAAGTCCTGTCACGCTTCAGTGATTCCCTATCTCAGAGTTTCCTTTTTTACCAACATAAATTTTACAACAAAAAAATAGCCCCCCCCCCTTAAATCTAACATATCCATTGTCCAAATAATTATGACATCTTCAAATGTTATGTTAAGTATTTGGTGTCACCGAAATTTTACTTTTTAGAAAAGTTATATGTGAGTAACTATTTATAACGCGGACCTGTGTGCGAGCACCCTTTCCGATGTCAACAAAAGTGCACCAACTATGTACGCAATGACCGGTAGGAATGAACTTCTGGAATGTGTCATTTTTCAAGATGCATGATATAGGATCAGGTCGAAAAATTAAGATGAAGAGGTTTGTAACACTGTTATATTCAGGGTAACATTTCATTTTGGATGATTTTTTTCCTGAACAGGATTTTTTTCAAAACCGACACACTTCGATCGTGGAATCAGCAGGGATTAGGGGGTACATCCTTTGATATCTTTATTCAAGTAAAGTCGTCCATTGAAAAAGTCTTTCGTTTTATGAAATAACGCCCCTTTCAAGTCAAAAATGTATCCTACATCCGCCAATGCGTTTATTTAACTGGAATTTCTGTGTAGAATATTACCTTCAGTTATCCGATTTATTTTACCTGCATATGAAGTGTATTTCTCTCTATCGACCTATCTCATTGTCATAATTTAATCAATCTTCTGGACTTGGCTCTGCACAGCCCAGGTATAATCAAGGTAAATATTAGTCTCGTAAATTTCCAGTAGAAACACAAATTTAAAGTACACAAAATAAAATCGCATATCCATGTTTTACAGCTGTATCAACTACTCGTGTGAAAATAGCGTTAGTTTACAGTAATTGAGACAGGTGACATAGAAAACGTGACTTTGACATTTCATCTCATTCAAATTTGTTTTTTCAGAATATATTGTCATTGAAAATATACTGACACATAATGATATTGTTGATATTAACATAATGAAATATATTTCACTGGACGTTTAACAATCACCAACCTATCATTGTGTGGGTAAAAAATAGATACACGGACAGGGGTTCTTTATACACGTGTGGTAAAACGACATGTATGGTTGGGCTGGATAATTATGTATGACATTCTCTCAATCTTTTTCAGAAGTAATAATTAAAAAATATATAAAACACACCGGAGATAACTACTGACCATCTGTAGGATGAAAAAAACTAGTATCGTAATGATTTCAATAATGCCGGCATTAAAAACGACGTAAGGGCATTTTAATATGTTGCTATTGATGACAATGGAAATAATAAATATGCATAAATTTGGGGCCAAAATAAAAGGATAAAATATAGTAGAAATTGAATCAATAATACACTCTAGCTACAATGTACCTCACGCAAACAACACAACTAAAATAAAAAAGTAGTATATATATATATATGTTACAGTAAATTTGTATAATCAGGGATTATGTAGAATCCCTGATTTTTCAGGGAATATGTAGAATCACTAAAATCATTAGTAATTATATATAATCCCCGAAAATGACCAGTGATTTGACATAATCACTGAACATTTTAATAATTATTCTACAAATTCCCTAATATGATTTCAGGAATTATGAATAATTTAATGATCCTTTGTTTTTAACAAATATTAATATAGACAAATTATAATTTTTTACGGATATTCATGCTCTTTTTGTAAATCCACAAAGCATGTTATTTGTGATACATGGCTAGAGGTATAAGGGGACGGTTGAGATATCAAAAACATGTTTAACTTCGCCGCATTTTTGCGCCTGTCCCAAGTCAGGAGCCTCTGGCCTTTGTTAGTCTTGTATGATTTTCAATTTCAGTTTCTTGTGTATAATTCGGAGTTTAGTATGGCGTCCATTATTACTGTACTAGTATACATATTTGTTTAGGGGCCAGCTGAAGGACGCCTCTGGGTGCTGGGGTTTCTCGCAGCATTGAAGACCTATTGGTGACCTTCTGCTGCTGTCTGTTCTATGGTCGGATTGTTGTCTCTTTGACACATTCCCCATTTCCCTTCTCAATTTCCACAGGATAAAAAAAGGAACGGGAAACCTACAAAACATAATGGCAATTGTTCACAAAAAGTCTGAAAAAGAATATCGCCTGGCCACAAAACATGGTATCTTTCTTGCTCAAACCAGTTCAAGGTTGCAAATTCCCAATTTTAAAAAAAATAAAATATTTTTTTTTGGGGGGGGGGGGGGTTACTTTCAGATAATTTTACTGAACACTTTATTTCTCTTTACGCGTGTCGTTAAAATCTGATATGATATGTGCAGGAAAAGTTTTTTTTAAATGTGGATATATTGTGGTAAAAACAGATCGTATGTGAAGCATATTATCGTAATATATTGTGTTTCACATTTAAATATAGTGTGCCTAACATTTAAAAAAAAATGGGGTCATCATTTTGATATATTGTGCTCAACATTTTACAATTGATGTTACTTTATAATGATGTTTTTGTGTGATTTTATAGAATACATTATTTTACTTTTATTCATTTTCTTTATAAATAAAACTATTTCTTCATTTCAGTTTCAGTTATTATGTAGAATCCCTGACGTTTTTTATAGTGATTATACATAATCCCTGAAATTTTAGTGATTATATATAATCCATAAACTAGCCAGTGATTCTACATAATCCCTGAAAATTTCAGGGATTATACAAATTCACTGTAACATATATATCACCTATGTGCAGTTGAATACCACTACAGTGTTATCTGCAGAACGAACTTCAAATGCAAACATTTTTTTTTCATTGGCCATGACTAAATCCACCAAAATCATTTATGAAGTTTTTGAGATATTGTTAATTTCGAATGTATACATTTATTCGTATCTTGTTTATAATGCAATTGCGATCAATAAACCGAAAATTTACTCTTCAATTATGGCATGGTATTGGTTGCAAAAATTCGATATTTTTCATTTAAATGCAATATTTTATATTTAATTGGTATATTTTTTCATTTAAATGCAATATTTTTTCATTGGATTGGTATATTTTTTTCATTTAGATGCAATTTTTTTTATTTAAATGGTATAATTTTTCATTTAAATGGTATATTTTTTCATTTAAATGCAATATTTTTTATTCAAATGGTATAATTTTTCATTCAAATGGTATAATTTTTCGTTCAAATGGTATAATTTTTCATTCAAATTGTATAATTTTCATTCAAATGCAATATTTTTTATTCAATTGGTATAAAAAATCATTTGCTTGCAAGGTTTTTTATTCAATTGGTATAATAGTTTTTTATTTATATGCAATAATTGCATTATGGGAAATTCTTTGACGTCTTTTAAAAGGTCAAATTTGCAACAACGTTTGTGATTGGTCGATAATTGTTTGGATTTCTCCCCTTTCTTTCTAAACATGGGTGACCAATAATTAAAAAAACGCTTCAGAATATCGCCCCTCTAACTTAAACTTAATGATGGTCACAACGTTCGGCCGGCCACTTTTCAAAAACTTCCATTGTATATAGATATATATGCAAGTATACCTTTTTTTAAATAGATTATACTTTAAAGGGTTTCACACTAGTAATTTTTTGGGTCCTTTATAGATTTCTGTTCGGTTTGAGCCAAGGCTCCGTGTTGAAGAGCGTACTTTGATCTATAATGGTTTACATTTACAAATTTTGACTTGGATGAAGAGTGATCTCACCGGCACTCATACCACATCTTCTTATATCTATATACAACGTAAACTAGACGTTTTTCAGACTGTTTTCTTTATCATTTTAAATCCTTTGCCGCGCGTTGTGTCTGTTTGATAACTCAATATCTTGAAGAACAAGATTTATTTCAGTTCTAGTTGTTATTAGCTTTGAGCAAATTTCCAGTCATTGCAAATATTCTTATGTCAGTTCTTTTTCTATTGTCTTAAAATCAGTTTTTTTGTGTGTGTCTCATTTCGATCTTTTGAGTTAATCTAATTGCAGCTGATTGTACAGATTGCTATTTTACTGTACTGTTACACCACTGTCCCAGATTCGGGATGGATTGAGTGCTCACAAACATGTTGTTGTACTGTTACACCGCTGTCCCAGATTAGGGGGAGAATTTGGGATCCCGCTAACATGTTTAACCCCGCCACATTCTGTATGTATGTGCTTGTCCCAAGTCAGCAGCCTGTAATTCATTGGTTGCCGTTTGTTGCTTTGTTATACATATTTGTGTTCGTTCATTTTTTTGTACATTAATTCGGCCGTTAGTTTTCTCGATTGAATTATTTTACATTTGTGATTTCGGGGCCTATTATAGCCAACTATGCGATGTATGCTTAGCTTATTGTCGAAGGCCGTACAGTGTTGATTTCTGTGTCATTTGGTCTCTTGTGGAGTGTTGTCTCATATGCAATCATACCGTCTTCGTTTCTATATCAACCCTTCCATATTCTTTATTTACCTGTCCACGGTCAGGAGCCTGTAGTTTAGTGGTTGTCGTTGGTTCATGTCTCGACTCATATTTGATATTTTGTAAATTGTTTTGTTATGTATAATTAGACTGTAAGTTTTTTCGTTGAATTTTTATCATTTTCATGTCGGGCCTTTTATACGACTTTACATTATCAGGTTTTTATACGCCCGTCAAAATTTTGACGGGACGTATTATGGTATACAAATGTCCGGTGTCCGTCCGTCCGTCCGTCCATCTGTCTGTCCGTCCGTCTGTCTGTCCGTCTGTCCGGCGTAAACATATCGCACCGTAACTTGAGAACGACTTATCTAAATTTCATGAAACTTAGTATAGTTGTTTTTTATGATGGTCAAATGATCTGTATACTTTTTGGTGAAAATAAGATTTAAACTTTTTGAGTTACGGCACTTTGTAACTAAAACAGGGGGGTGTTTTTTTTCACATGTCGCACCGTATCTCTTAAACGATTCTTGATTATTGCTTAAAACTTTACACACTTCTTAGTTATATTAATCTTAATATCTGTATACTTTTTGGTGATGATTCAAAATTTCATTTTTGAGTTATTGAGTATTTTGTAAAAAAAAGGGGGAGGGTTTTTTACATGTCGCGCCATATCTCAAAAACGATTTATGATTATTGCTTAAAACTTTACACACATTTTTGTTATATTAATTTAAAGATCTGTATACTTTTTGGTGATGATTCAAAATTTCATTTTTGAGTTGTTGAGTATTTTGTAATAAAGGGGGAGGTTTTTTTTACATGACGTGCCGTATCTCAAAAACGATTTATGATTATTGCTTAAAACTTTACACACTTCTCTGTTATATTAATCTAAAGATCTGTATACTTTTTGGTGATGACTCAAAATTTTATTTTTGAGTTATTGAGTATTTTGTAAAAAAGGGGAGGTTTTTTTTACATGTCGCGCCGTATCTCAAAAACAATTTATGATTATTGCTTGAAACTGTACACACTTCTTTGTTATATTAATCTAAAGATCTGTTTAGTTTTTGGTTTGATTCAAAATTTTATTTTAGTGATATTTGGGGGGGGGGTTCACATCTCCCGCCATGTCTCAAAAGCAATAAATGGTAATTGCTTAAAACTTTCTCCAAAACTATTTATGATTATTGCATAAAACTTCCACACAAGACGTCGGGCGTATCATGCGCTCATGGCGCAGCTGTTTAATGTCATTGTTGAAGGCCTTACGACTGTCTATAATTGGTTACATCCACTTCATATTTGAACTCCAGTGGATAGTTGCCTTATTTGCAATCACATTCCATCTCTTTGTTTTTTTTTATTATATACCTGACGTCTAAACTCGTGTTTTCATGAACAAGCATGAAATATTTGTCACTGGGTGTTAAAATTAGCAACAATCAATCAATCAATTTAAACTTGTGTTGAATAAGAGCCATTTTATATTTATTTATTTGTTGGGGTGGGGGACAGAAGGATTTCATATATGAATATGGTTGCCTGGTAAGAGCTGAAAAATAGCCTTTTAATAGGCATAATTAGCGACAGATTGAAATGAATAATAATTCCCTCCCTCATACTTCATTTATAAATTTAAACTGACCACCACGGAATAGCCCAATAGTGTTGAAAATAGCGTTACAATCAATTAATGAATGGCTATTATCTATTTTGATTTTATTGAACCATAAAACTAATTTTTGACGCTTCACATTGAATAATCCGCCAAGCGGATTATGTAAAATGTGAAGAGTCAAAAATTAGTTTTATGGTTCAATAAAATAAAAATAAATTATTGCCATTCATTATAAATAAATTTCTATCAAAAATAAGGCTCAAAGAACTTTTTATATTATTTATATTCAATAACAACGTACACACATGTTGGCGTGTGAAAACACAACGTCAGAGTGGGCGTGTCGCCATCAAAATTGACAACATTGAAAATAAAACTAATAATTTTAACCAATCAGAAGACAGTAAAAACACCAAATTTATTTATATTAAAATATTGATCTTTAATTAGATTGGTAGCGTTAAACACTAATCAATCAAATGCCCTTCCCTAGAATATCAAATAATTGTCCCTTAACAGTTATTGTTTGTGTAGTTTTTATATTTATCCAGCTTATCGTCCTACTGTCATACCATAAAAAAAAACGTTTATAAAACAGCTCACATTCTAATATATCTGCATTCATTAATTTATAAGTTTCATTTAGACTAAACGACGCGATGTTTGTTATGTGCCTCTGACGTTTTAATAACCTATCAAAAAAGAAGAGGTAAAAGAGAGCCAGAAGATCTTTCAAATGCAAAAAAAAAAAACAGAAAAAGATTTCTTCTGGCTCACTTCCGTAGAACAAAAAAAATACAAACGCGACCCATTAATATGTTTTTTAAAAACGCCTTGCCCCTACCTTTTTTTCCAAAAAAAATACATCTCTATACAAATATCTAAATTTGAACCTCCCCCCTCCCCCCTAAGACGTGGTTTTGTATTCGCCCCTGTTATATGTGTCTTATTATATACATTTTGTACGGGTCTAGATAATAGCTAAACGTACAATCATATAATTTGTTGGATACCTAATTATATTATATACTGTATCACAAAATAAACTTGTATACCCCCTCCTTTCCCAATGCAGTTTTGAAAAGTAAATCATTTAAAAGTCCTGAAGATAAAATATGTTTTGAAATATGCTCTGCATACTTATTTAAGCAATGACATATAGTAATTATTGAACTACTGAGGGGCTTGAAAAAAGTCTATTTAAGGGATTCGGAGATGAGAACAGTAAAAAAGCTCAGCAACGAATCCTAAATGTAAAATGATTTGCGGCATAATACATGAGAACACATATTATAGATAGTATTAAATATGAAGTTCACGCCTCATACAGTGAAGTCCTATGTCATAGGACTATTGTTGTAACATGGGTTAGTAACTGGTTCCAATTTATCCTGAATTGTCTTTATTTAAGAACTAGTTCCGGAGTATAACAGCTTATGTCTCTACTTGTCACGGGGTCTCTGGTTCTGCTGTTGTAATTAGGTGATTTTTTTTTCTTTATGTAGCAAAAAAAGAGGTGGCTTAGTTCCAATAATTATAACGTCATGGAAGGCTTTTTATTCTTTTCATGTTTACCCTCCTGTAACGTCTCTGAGGATCAAGAAAAGTAAAAAATAATATACATGTAGCACAAAAGAACGTCATGACAACATGTATCTGGACTTAGAGGGGAAAGGGGGAGGGGGAGCTAGCTATGTATATATTTTTTTCTATTTCAATGTGTAGACTGTAGGGGAGTTTCTTCAGAAAGGGTTTTATTGGAGATGATTTTGCAATGCACGCAGGCATCCGTTTCTATCCATGAGTTGTGTGTCAAATTAATTATTATTACTTGTCACTCGTATTTTAATGCCCCACCTACGATAGTAGAGGGGCATTATGTTTTCTGGTCTGTGCGTCCGTTCGTCCGTCCGTCCGTCCGTTCGTTCGTTCGTCCGTTCGTCCGTCTGTCCCGCTTCAGGTTAAAGTTTTTGGTCAAGGTAGTTTTTGATGAAGTTGAAGTCCAATCAACTTGACACTTAGTACACATGTTTCTTATGATATGATCTTTCTAATTTTAAAGCCAAATTAAACTTTTGACCCCAATTTCACGGTCCAATGAACATAGAAAATGAAAGTGCATGTTTCAGGTTAAAGTTTTTGGTCAAGGTAGTTTTTGATGAAGTTGAAGTCCAATCAACTTGAAACTTAGTACACATGTTCCCTATGATATTATCTTTCTAATTTTAATGCCTAATTATATTTTTTATCCAATTTCACGGTCCATTGAACATGGAAAATGATAGTGGGAGTGGGGCATCCGTGTACTTTGGACACATTCTTGTTTACTCTACCTGGCCATTAATGGCATTAATTGCCAGTGCACGAACGCCAGATTTAGTTGGAGGGGCGATATTCTGAAGCGTTTTTTAATTAATGTTCACCCGTGTTTAGAAATGAAGGGGAGAAATCCAAACAATTATCGACCAATCACAAACGTTGTTGCAAATTTGACCTTAAGACGTCAAAGAATTTCCCATAATGCAATAATTGCATATAAATAAAAAAACTATTATACCAATTGAATAAAAAAATATTGCATGCAAATGATTTTTTATACCAATTGAATAAAAAATATTGCATTTGAATGAAAATTATACCACTTGACTGAAAATTATACCATTTGAATGAAAAATTATACCATTTGAAAGAAAAATATACCATTTAAATGAAAAATTATACCATTTAAATAAAAAATATTGCATCTATATGAAAAAATATACCATTCAAATGAAAAAAATATTGCATTTAAATGAAGAAATATACCATATTGCATTTAAATGAAAAATATCGAATTTTTGCAACCAATACCATCCCATATCCAATCGCAGAACTGTTATTCCTTACTTATTTAGAATTATATTGTTATACTGAAGAAATGTTTTTAATATTTTGAAGAATATTACTTAATTGATACTGTAGAGCATTTAATAGTTTAAGAGGAATATTGCTTTACTATAGATCATATAGTGGATAAAACTATTGCCCTCGTCTGCGCTCCAAGGTAATAGTTGCACCTCGGAGGGGAAATAAACTTACTCAAACTTATTCAATTCATACCCAGTTAATAAGTATGAACTATTGAACCTCGATGAAATGCAGCCTTAAGCATTTCTGATTCAGAGTTTATATAAGCCAAGGTATGGTTGTGTTCTGCTTTTTATATCACGATAGTTGATTTAGCCCTGACATTATTGTGTTCTCTGTTTCGGCATTATAAAACAATTACTGACTGGATATTCGTGTAACTGTCCTTTGGATAAAACGATCGCCCTCGGCTAAACCTCAGTGCAATAGTTGCAACTCGGGGACAATAAACGACTCTGGTCAATAAACGTACTATAATCCACTCATATCCAGTCAATACGTTTATGATATTATAAAATAGCAGAATGTCGCTACATAGAAGACCATTTGTAATGCACAATGTTATAATATAGGAAATTGTTACCTTCTTTATCAAGGATGTATGTGTTAAAAAAAAATGTTCAATGGCATTTAATTATACTTTTCTTTTCTTTGGCAGAAGTAATGAAGAATGAACCTTCTAAAGGAAAAGGTGCCCAGAGATGTAAGTTTCATACAATGAATTATGTGTTTTGGCTCCCTTTTTTATATAGATATAGACACAGAAAAATACAGTACAACATAAGTAGATATAAGAAGATGTGGTATGAGTGCCAATGAGACACCTCTCCATCTAAGTCACAATTTGTAAAAGTATCTAGTTGCTGATACCTAAGGAAGGAGAGACAACTCCTCATCCAAATATAAAATGGAAGGTGTGGTATAATTTCCAATGCACTTATAGGCTTTTGGCCAAGTGGTCTAAGTATTTGAACTATTGTATAATTAACCTGTCCACGCTGAGGTTGTAATTTCGAATCCGTCACATTCTAGGTGCGTGTGATCCGAATCTTTATTGATAAGGGGTGGCAGTTTTCCTACGGTGTTTTTTTTTCTCTGGGCACTCCGGCTATTCCCCACAACATAGAAAACAACAAAAAAAACTCACCGCCAAATAATATATCACAATAGTGCTGAAAGTGGTGTTTAACACCAAATAATCAATGAATCCTATGCACTTTAAGTGGATCAAATTATATGCTTTTGTCTATAGCTGTAACCAGATTAATGTTAATATATCAATGAAACTGCACTCAAGAAATTCATTTAATTTAAATTACATGTGTGTGGTCGTGTATTTTGTATGCTATATAAGGGATGCAATGGTAGTAACTTAACGATAATATACTTATTGTGTCTAGTAAACATATTTGGAATAGTGAATGGTTTTTCTTGCTTAACATTCAGTGAAAAGTGAATAATTATAATACATATTCTGGACGAGAACAATAAAGTAATAGGGAAGTGAATCGCAAGGAATGAAGAATAGAAAATTATTGCTGTCATTGGATATTTTTACTTCAATCAACCATTTGGGTTCACAAATAAAAAGAAAGTTGTATCTTTATTTTTTTCTGCTGTATCCACACTGTTTAGGCGCAGTCATATACGTTGAATAACAGATAATTTATATTTAAAATGTGTTTTTATTTATTTTTCAGATTTAACTTTTCTTGGTTTTTTCATTTTAACAGTGATATTTTACGTCAATGTCAAATCTGGAAATAATTTTATACGAGTAGAAAATCCCTCGCCATTCAGAACACAGACATTCAATATAGCAATAATAAGCAAAGGCGTGGTGATCAATCCGCAGAAAGTAGTACACTCTATATGTCCTACTTTTCACGGGAGAATTGGAAATAAACTTTTTATTTATGCTTCATCCTATGGTATAGCGAGAAGTAAAGGGATGGAAGTGGTTATCAATACAAACTGTGAACTGCTGAAATATTTTACCCTATACGCAGACGTACGAAAAGACACATCAATATGTGATTCACGAAATATTAAAACATTGAAAGAAGAACACTCAGCCGTGTATGATAAAAGAATACTAGATTTTAATAATACACAAAATGTTAGACTACTTCAATATTTACAATCCTACCTTTATTTTGATCAATATAAGGAGGAACTGAGAGACCAATTTACTTTCAGTGACAAAATGATTAAAAAGGCGACTTTAATTCTAGACAATAAACTTAAAGGATATAATATTCACAGAAATAGTACATATCACAAAAACCACAAGTATAAATATATGAAGGCATATATAAATGAGACTACACCGAAAAAGATAACATTAATCGGCGTTCATATACGACGTGGTGACTGGACAAAACACCCGGATGCTGGCTATAATGTGCCAACAAAGGAGTATTTAAGGAAAGCAGTTGAGTGGTATCAGTCTAGAATGGAAAATTTAGTGTTTGTTGTAGCGTCAAACGGAATGGAATGGGCGAAGGAAAACATGCCCAAAAATATAACTACTGTATTTTTAGAGGGAAATTCAGCCTGGTTAGACTTAGCAACTGTTACATTATGTGAACATTTTATTTCATCGTCTGGAACATTTAGCTGGTGGGCAGCATGGTTGACGGGTGGAAATGTAACATTCTTTAAATGGCCGGCAAAAGAAGGAACTCGCTTCCGAACAGCGTTTAGTAAAGATTACAAAGATTATTATTATTCACATTGGATTGGTCTGTAATCCTAGAAACGTTGAAGAAATCATGATGAAAGGAATTTAACAAACTACTTTTGAAGATAAATGTCAGACAAGGAGAGGAAATGTCACACTCCATAAATGGCGGGAAAAAAGAAAACACGCTTTCGGAAAGCGGTTTTTCATGGGATTACAAAGAATATTAATATTAACATGGGATCGATCTATGATCCGAGAGACTTGACATAAGTCAGTTTGTAACAAATTTCGAACTGCATGTATATTAAAAATAGTTGTTTGTCTTAATATGCTAATTGCACCAGGAATGGACTGTCCCTGATTGCATTTATATCATAAAAAATATCCAAAAAAAATCTGTATTATTCAGTTGAAAATATTGACAATGTTCTTTTAACAATTGCCTTTTAAATGATGTATTTTTATTGGCTTAATTTTATAAATAGTACTTGGAATTTACAGTTCCAAGTTTAACAAAAACGTGTATTCCAGCAGCATATTAAGTTCCTTCTGAGAAAACAATTCAAACTTGAATGCTATAATTGGTGGTTTTTTTTTACAGTGTTTATTTAATGTTAATTCACTTGCTATGAATTTTTAATTTTCAATAAAGTCTGACCCTTCTTAAATAAAAAAAAAAGCCTAGTTATGATGTGTATACAAATTCAGAATAAACGTAGACCAAAATGCTATCTCAAAGGTATTAAACCACAAAATAGGCAATGTCATTTTACTGGCTTCTTTTACGTTTCGATGACATACTTTTTCTTTAGGGTGATCAGATGTCGTATTAACCTGACTTGGTTATTGTAATTTTGTAAACAAGTGGTTAATTTGTCGAGGTTTAGGTTGTCAAAGGCTACTCTGAGAATTTTCTAAGAGTAAACTAAAGTTAACCAATAATTTATGAAATGTAAATACTAGTCTACTATTTAGTGTACTTTTATAACTGAAAATGACGCGGTTGCGTGTGGTAACGAGGGCATTAAGACCCAAGATTACAAATAGTGTGCTTTTTGAAATTTTCTTTTAAAGTTAGAGGTTATCGTTTTTTAATCTGCACGAAGATGTGGTATGATGGCCTATTAGACAACTCTTCACAAGAGACCAAATGACACATAAATTAACAACTATAAGTCACCGGCCCCAAAATGACAAATGTAAAACAATTCAAATGAGAAAATTAACGGCTTAATTTGTGTACAAAAAATGAACAAATATGTAACACATCAACAAACGACAACCATCACTGAACTGCTGGCTCCTGACTTGGGACAGGCACATGCATACAGGATATGGCGTGAATAAACATGTTAGAGGTGTTCCAACCCTCCCCCGGGCTAAACTGGGACAGTGGTATAACAGTGCAACATAAGGTCATTTTGAGAAAAAAATCAAACTTGAAAGCTATAATTTGTGCTTTGATAGCTGTTTTACATATTTTTTAAATGTCAATTTACTTGCTATGAATTTTCAATTTTCAAAAAAGTCTGCAACTTCTTAAATAAAATAGCCAAGCTACGATAAGTATTTGATTGTCAAATAAATGTACAATAAAAGGCTATTACAAAAGTACCAAACACAAAAGGCAAAGATGGCTTCTTTTACATTTTGACGAAATGATTTGAACAATTCTCATTGAAAACATGGCTGGACGTCATCTAAACCTGACTTGGTTCTTGTACTTTTAAAATTGTATACAAGTGTTTCATTCCACAAGGTTTACGTTGTCAAAGCTACTCTGGATAGTTCTAAGTGCATTTTACTTTTCATCATCAATTTATGAATCTGAATTCAAGTATACTTTTCATATCTGAAGATGTTGGACATCACTAATAGCAAGGTAGATCCCTGTAGTAGCGAGTACATTACACCCGGCTTTACAAATTATATGCTTTTTGAAATGTTCTTATTCAATTTAGCAGCTATCGTGTTTTAAGCTGCACTGAGCGTTTTTTTAAATGCAGGTTTAAGTTATAGTCTAGATAGCGATAAGATCGTATTCTATGCATGTAAATCCAGTCAAAAATAACACGCTGTCAGTGTGTATCTGTTATAAGTTGTTAGTTGTTGTTTATATATTTGTTTCGTATGTCTGGTTATTTGATCAACTTATTTATAAAAAGTACCGTAAAATAAGTTCATTATCATTTCCATATATGGTAAAAATATATTTTACTCCACTGGCACATAGATAACATTGTCTAATTTGGATTATCGCCCGTTTACCACAATTAAAGACTTTTCAACAGGAATTAAACAAAGGAACTATTTTGTTTAATGATAAAGATGATGACAAAGAAAGCAAGAACACATAACTTCATTGTTTTGCATGTACACTCAAGAAGTTGTACCTCATATATCTATTTCCTTATACTCCCATTCATTCGTTGTCATAGAAAATAAACAAAAAAAAAATGCATGGGAAGAGCTTAAAGAAGAGAATTCAATTTAGTCACAAGCTTGTGCACCGCCTCGGAAAAACGAAGAACTAAAAATCAAAACAAAGAGTCGACCGCTTACAAAAGATGTTTTCATTATTATTTACTGTTTTTTACAAAAGGCCTGAGTCTCTCGACTTGGTTGGAACAGCCGGAATGGTGAAACATGTTTGTTATATCCACTATAGTTTTCTTTATATAAATATTTGCTCTACATATTAATAGTTGTCATAATACATACAAGGTTTAAGCTTGGCGGCGTGGAACTTACCAACGACAAATACCCGATATCCTCGAAACATTATATTTTGTTGTAAGATTCTTCATGATTGTAGACTATTTCACTTAACATAAAGAAGTAAAAATAATTTCAAATTTATAGAGAAAACTTGTATTTATAAAACTTGTTTAAAACTTAATTAAGTTATGGTAAGTTTGTGAAATTTGCACAAGTGTACACGAATGGTGATAGTAGAAATGCATTTGTCATTTTAATCGTATTTCCAAAGGGAATAACTGTAGTATGACTTGAGCGAGTCCCTTCATGAGCAGTCAGTGGTCCACTTATGAATATTTCCGGAAGGGCCACTGTCACGAACCAACCGTTCAACCAAAGCTTTTTGAATTTTAATATGTTGTTACTGATTACAAAATGGAGGTTAAATTCAATATTGATGATTGTTACTTTTATGGTTCCATGTGGTACTGAAAAATGCTAGGACACAAAAATGTTTAAAAACATCCGGTTTGCTGTCACCCTGACAGCCTCATTGTTAATGAGATATTCACATTAATTGCATATTCTTGGCATACACTACAGGCACGGGGACACATTTTACTGAATCCACACAGCACGAGTAACAAACCATGCAGTAAATATAAAAAATAAGATTTGTGGTATGATTGTCAATGAGACAACTGTCCACAAGAGACCATTAATAATCATGATAATAGAATAAGTAGACAGCTCTCTCACAAGCAAAAAACCCCTAACTGTAAAAATAGAAGGGCATACACTACAGGCACGGGGACACATTTTACTGAATCCACACAACACGAGCAACAAACCCGGCAGTAAATATAAAAAACAATGTGCTAAACATATTTCCCATTTAAGTTTTTTTGACCCCAGAAAATTACTATCATAGTTCCGACAACTTCATGCTACATTCAACTTAATTTAGATTTCTATGAATTAAAAAAACATGTTCTAAACAAGAATTTTATTAAAGTAATCACAATCGAATACGCATTGTTTAATAGTATTTTATTATGTCTTGGTTTTGAGTAAGATATTGTGATACGATTTAATAAAATACTTAAATAGTTAAACCTTTGCAGCTCCTCCTCGTCTCTGCAATTATATTTTACATTTGAAGAAATTCCTTTTACTGAACTGCATTTTATAAGGCACCATTACAGTGCTGTATAAGTATTACTTTAACTAAACACGAATGCTTTGTGTATGTCTATTTTTTGTGTGTGAAAAAGAAATAAACCTTTACTTCAGAGTTGGTTTGACAAAACTTTTGGATAACTGTTAATTATCAGATAATACAATGACTAAAATTATCAATAACAAGTTGCTTTTGTTGTTGCGAGTCTATGGTAATACTGCTAAAACAGTACAAGTCCTTATTTAAATTTGTTAACAGTCTTAGAAACATTTTGGACCAAAATGTATTGTATAGTTCACAAGTGAAAAAATAGACGAATATGGTCCAGTAATAATTTGATTGGATTATCAAATTTTGATTAAGAAGTTGCAGAATTAGAACTGTGGGGAAAAATAACATGTATAATAATGGTTCGTATAATTTTACTTCGCTTGGGTTGTTTAACGAGTTTGACTACCCACGAGGGTCTCGCACGATGCAGTAGAATGGTTTTATCAGGAAATATATTTGTATACGTTTTTTTGCATTTATTTTATTTGCAATATTATATTTATATATCTTTAAACATAATTTGGTCTGAATAAAAGTTTGTTAACTCTATAATGATTTCCAGAATAAATCTTAGATACAAGATTTTTTTGCTATCTTTATAGAATATATAGAAGAGGCAACAGCACTACACTCTTATTACAATGATAAAAAAAAACATCGATGAAAAGAAAACATTATAAATATGCATACATTCATTCTAAATAAACTCTTCATAGATGCAAAGATGAAAATTGTGTTTGCCAGGCGCCCCTTTATTCTACAAAAGACTTATCAGTGACACTCGAATAAATTGTTTTAGAAAAGACCAAGATAAAGTACGAAGTTAAAGAACATTGATGACCAACAATTTCAAAAGGTTTTGCGAAGCACAGCTTTTGTTATCTATTATTGAAAAAAAACATTCGTAGGGCTTAAAGTAGCATAGGGGTATATCGTAATCTTGGATCTAAAAAAATAGAAAACGATGAATGGAGATTTTTATTATTCATTTAAAGAAGCATGTTTTTGAACAGATTTATTTTTTTGAATTTGTTTCGAAACCAAGATCGAATATTTAAACCAAGAACAAATTCTGCAAGTGCATAAAGTTTGTTTCCATTATTCAACGAGATATATTTTTTTTATTACCTTGATATTGACCGAAAAATGTTCCCACGCATTCTTTGGTAATGTTTCCTAATGTCTCGGTTTTGGATGAGATAGTGGTTTTAATGAAATTCTTTTCTGGTTCAACCTTTGTACCTCCTCCATGCCTCTACTGTTTTATTTAATTTTGATAAGGAATTTCTAACACTAAATTTCATTTGATTAGGAACACTAACAAGCATGACTTTAAATGATTATAAATCTATCTTTGATAGGTTTTGTTAAAAAGAAGACGAAAAGAAACCTTAATTTAGAGTTGGTTTAACAAACCTTTTGTATTCCTGTGAATAATCAGACAAAATACAGATTAAAAAAGATGAACCAATTGCTTTTTTGTTGCGAGTATATGGTGATATTGCTAAAAACGTAACATGCCTTGTTTACATATGTTAACAGTCTCGTAAACATTTGGGACATTTGAGACCAGAATGTAATGTATAGTTCCAAGATGAAAGAATAGACGAATCTTATTTTCAGTAATTATTTGCTTGGATTATCTATCTTTAATAAAGGAGTTGCAGAAGTAGGATTTTAGTGAAAAATAACATATATGGTTTGGAGTATAAAGAGCTTAACTATCCTTGAAAGTGTCGCTCAATCTATAACAAAGTATACGTAGAATAGTTTGATATATCGAAGAGGCAATTTGCCTACTTTACTAGTCATTACTTTTACTATGTCTGTGTCTTAATATTGAACATGTCTATATATTCTATAACTTTCTCAGTTGGTCTGATTAAAATATTGTTTACACTTTAATGTTTTTAGAATCATTTATTTTATCTTAAGAGCTGTTGATAATAAACTAATGATGTAGCATCATTGCTATCTTATAAAAATGCAAAACACGGCAATGGAAGGATGTCAAACCTGTATCTTTAATATTTTCCTCTTTTTTAAACCAAGAGAAGACCAACATATTGGGAAACAATTGACAAACACACATTGTGAGACGTTTTTGATACTCCCATACAACATTTAATGTAATACGTTTTTAAATGCAAATCCCTTGTGTTACGACTTATATATCGTCATTATTGTAATGATGGTTAAAAGAAACTATTAAAAAAAAAAAACGTCCCCCAAAAAAATTGTTTATTTAAAGAATGAGAATATGTTGTTGCAATACAAATATTCTTATGTGTATTTCATGCTTTGAGAGTCGACAAATATACTACATTTCTTTTTGTTTACAATAGAGAAGCAAAACTATCTAAATGAAAGACTTCTTGTTCATAACAAAAGTTGTGAAAATACATACTCCCATGCTTAAGTTTTAAGCTTGGCAATATGTAAGTATTTAACGACAAATACCTGATATCCATAGATATAGAATTTTGTCATTTGGTCCTATAAGAAAAATGAGTAGAAGGCTACTTATGTTTTTTTTTTTTTATCTAACAAGCTCTTAAATTTAAAAAAAAACATTAGGATCTTCCAATTATTTGATCTCGAGCTTTATCGAAGAGATATTTAATGTCAAATTGTGCATCTGATGCAGTAGAATTAGTACCGTTGATGTTATTTGACTTGATAAAATAGGTTAACAGAATTTAATTGTATGCCAAATATAATGAGAAACTTTAACGTGTATATATAAAAAAAAAAACACAACAGTAATTAAAATAAATATCAAGATTAAAAAATCAAAATGCCAATATACGAACATATTTAAGATGCAATAAGTTAGATGTGGTTGAACCAATTAATTATTTTAATTTAATTTAACCCAAGTCCCATTTTCAAAAAGCCTACCCTTTACAATTATATAGTGACAGCCTTATGTGAGAACTTGTGAATTGTTCGAAGATTTAGAGCGTTTTTCTATCTGTAAAAAATTTTGTTTGTCTTTTTAGAGATATATTTTGATAAAAGCATATCGTTTTCAGTAATTATCGCAAAAAGTTAATAAAATGCAGTATCAACAAGAAACAAAGATTGATGAGAAGCCAAACTAAATTTAGTCCTCTAGATACAAATTAATTTTCGTTGGCCAAGGGTGTCTCTCGAACCATTCTTTTTACTTTTACCAAAATCGTCTTTAGCTTCAAAATATTGCCGCGAAAAAAAATTGTACTGATAAATCCAGGTATATGTAAATACGTTTGCTGAATGTTTTAAATGAGTATTTTTCAATTTCTTTAAATTTTAATTATAGCATGATTAAGTACTTGTCAAACGTTTAACTTTGTTGTGGAGAAAATGAAGAGAAAATTGACCATAACCAATGAAAGCATAGTAAAATTGACCATAACCAATCAAAGCATAGTAAAATTGACCATAACCAATCAAAGCATAGTAAAATTGACCATAACCAATCAAAGCATAGTAGAAATCAAATTCCATAAATATAGTATTGCAAAATGAGAAGGAGATGTGGGATGATTGTCAAAGAGACAACTATTCACAAGAGACCTAAGGAAGCATATCGCGTATGTACAGTTTAAGTTATATTATTCATTGAAAGACTGTATTGTTTTTGGTCATAGGTATACGTTTCAGTTTATTAATTCTTATAACAACACATTTTAGTTATCCTAATATATTTGTTTCGTTGTTGGTTTGAGGTTGATTTTTAATTTTACCCGTTCTCCAGAAAGGATGATCAAATGAGGAAATTGTTAAATTTATTTTCTCCTCTCTTTGTGAATACTTTTTTTCTTCCTAATATGTATATTTTTCAGAATATGTACTATGCCGTTAATAAACTATCTATCTATCTATGAAACATACCAAGCGAAGAACAAAAGGTTCACAAAAATTCTTTATTTAAAAAAAAAAATAATTGAGTTTTTTTGTTATTTCACAGTTCGAAGTGGACAATTAAACTAAGATTGAGAACTCTATACAAACATACACCCTGGTGTATAGGGTTACGTCTTAATGATTTTTTCTTAAAGAATTGATAGCTGATCTTTTTAACGAAAATAAATGTCATTAATCGTGGTCTTTGGTCATGTTCTCATTATATTTTTTAAAGAATAAAATAAATTACCTGACCAAAAAGATGCCCCAAAACCTCTATCCATATGTAAGTGTGAACTTTAAGATTTGTCTGTAGTTTCTCCTGTTTTCTTTTACGAGACAGGAGTTGAGAAAATTTATGACACCAGATTGCGTAAATGAATCCATCGTTTGAATGACCAGCAAAATACTTTATAGAAACTGCAATCGCTGTAATTGTTTCGTTCTAGGATCAAATTGCCAATGTTTTCAAGTTTTTCCATATAATAATATATGAATTTAACTCCCACAAATTACAGTTTGTCCTCGTGTACATTTGAATGTATTTTAAATAGCTTTTTACTAAAGTGTAATATAGGGTTATCATGAAATGACAGTTAATGCAAATAACGAAATATTTAACATCCCTTTTTATTGTCTTAAAAAATTTGGACGAATCTGATTGGACGAATATTCTGTGTCTGTTGGTGTACGTGGGTGTGTGATTCATTTTGTATTGTTTTGTTATTTGTATTTTTTGGTCTTTAATATATTTTGTAGCTTGTTTTTTTTTGTTCATGGGAAACATTAGTAATGTCGATTTTGAGAATGTTCGTTTAAAAAAATAAAGCATAAATCTATAGATGCAGTGAAGTAGTATTACCAAAGTTATTCAATGAATAATAATTTGAAAATATCATAAAAGACAGACACCAAGAGGAAGCTGTTTCTTTATAACCGTTATAAATAGCACCAATTATGCGAAAATCATGTAGAAACAAGGCCATAGAAAACATATGATTCAAAATATTTGATATTCTTACTTTTATTGCTTTCCATAAGGACTTGTTGATAAACTTGTCCTTTATTTATGATGTTTTGTTTCAAAGCTGTCTATAGTCAATACAAACTTGTCTTTTATTTATGATGTTTTATTTCAATGCTGTCTATAGTCAATACACGTCATCATAAGTAAAGACTTTTATACGAAAACCTAGTTGAGGTCTTCAGGGCATTTTAAAACTAATCACTTTAACTAAATCCCGTTGAACCAGATAAAGACTAATGCAATTAGCAGTTATAAAGACCAACATTTTTATTCACTTTTATAATTTTGTCTTCAGTATTTTGTAAAATTATGACTTGAAGATGCTAAGTAAGAATTGAACAAAATCACAATATGATGTTTTCAAATAAACAGAATACAGGATTGACTTGTTCTTTGGAAATAAACTCATTACAGATGCCAGGATTAACATTGTATACGCCTGGCGCGCTTTTCGTCTACAAAATACTCATAAGTAACGCTCAAATTTTTAAAAGTAAAAAAAGATAGAGAGAACAAAAAGAACTTAGATTCAAACTCCTTCTCTCAAAATCTCAGAATTTACAATCCACTCTATCTCCCTTTTGTAATAGAGATCCCCATCATGACGTTTTTTTTGGAATTTATGAATTCTTGAATTTCTATTTCATTTCTGATGAAATTAGCTCCAAATTTTTTGGTACGGACATGATTCATAATATATTTTCAAAAATCTCTGTAGGTATATATAAAATATATAAAAATTAACTCGTCTTCTAGTTCTCCCCAGTAAAAACGATAAAAAAACGGACTACTGGCGTTGAATAACAGACAATACAAATTGTAGAAAGAATATAGAATATTTATTACTAATAATACAACAAGTATATGTACAAAATATGTTTGTGTGGATATTTGATAGGCCTCAGATAAAAACAGTTCCAGGGAGACAAAAAAAAAGCGATAGCCAAAGGATTGAAAAGAGCATATCGGTGACCCTATATGATAACATAAGTGTCAAAACATCCCTTCTACGTGTAAGAGTGGACTGGACGGAGAACCCCCCTCTGTTTACACAGACATTTGAAAACAACAGTATCTCCAATTTTTAAAATGCAAACAACCTGAATTGCGTGTACTGCGGAGATGACACCTCCCTTCTGATACCAGAATGGAGGTGATTCCTCTTGATGACAAGAGTGAACCCTAGGAAATTATTTGATACCCTCCACTAAAGAGCCGGTAGGGTAGAGATATGTACCAGGGGGGGGACAGTTCCAAGTCCGTTTATTGTCACCCTGAACCGCCAAATGAATGGGGGTCTTATAAATTCCCATTCACCGCCAAACATTCTCTGCGCTCATTTATCTGGTAGGAAAACCTTAGCAACACCTTGTAAGAAAGTTTCAATGGCATGTTATTTAAGAAAATGCCAATACCGACTTGTGACAGTTGGCAGCCGTCATGTCTAAATGAATTGGATTCAGAGGCTTTGATAGCTGGATACCACAAAATATATTGGCATATATACATATAAAAAAGTTGAAAATTTGAAATTATTTTCACCAAGGAATCCTGATGTAACGCTCAAATGCACCTGACGACAACCTTCCCAATTTTTAATAGCTTCGTCATTAATACCACGTTTGCTCGCCTCTGTGGCGGCTCCAATTCTAAATGAATGCGGTTTTAAAAGGTTAGGGTTTGGAATGTTACAAAATTAACTGACATTCTTAGCATAGAGTACAGTGGATAACGCGTTAGCGGTGACCCGTCAAAAAGCATAAATAAATGATTACAACCTGAAACCGCAGGACGTGCAGCTAAATATTTCTTTAAGGTTAACACAGGGCAAATGCTCGCGTTATCTCTGCATCTATTTATCACAATGAACGTTGAATAACCTCTCTGATCCGTTTTACTTTTCTTAATGTTAAACTTTGATTGACAATCTGACAAGACCACATCCGACAATTGCAGTGCCTCGGTACTAGAATCAGATTTATTTTTTGTCGTAAATTCACTCACACGTAACATAGCGTAAAATGCCAAAATAAATGAAGATTTAAATGAAAAAGATCCATAAGTAGATGAACAAATACTACGGAGAGCGTCTGTAATCTTTTGTAATAATGGTAATGTTACCGGGTCCCTATTGTCTCTCTGTGGTTGATTTCTGTGGAAACCTTCAAGCATTTTTCATACCACAAAATTCTTAGCAGTATCCTCTAAATTACGTGCCTTGTGAGAAAAAATAAATGCCTCTTGTACATAATCGAACTGTAGCTGGAGAAAAATGTTTCAAGGATAAATAAGCGATGAATTGTAATAACTGTTCAACAGGAACTGGCCATACTTTATCCAGTGTATATAGAAGTTGGAATGAAGCAAGAACAGATCTCGCTCTTGAATAGTTTTTCCATGTATGTCCGGCTAACGAATAGGAAAAAAAGTCTAGCTGATTCCTCTGTTAGAGAATCCATACTTGGTTCGGATTTGGAGCTGGTGTCAGAGATGCATTTGGTGCTAGGTTCCGGAAACGGGACCACTGGCAACGAGAAATAGCATCAGCTATAGTATTGACCTTACCTGGGACGTGATCTGCTTTAATTAATATGTAATGTTGTAATGTTTCTAGAACTAAACGTCTAACTTAAATCATGACATCCGATGATTTTGATGATTTCTTATTAATAATGTGCACTACTCCTTCGTTGTCAATATGAAGCAACACCTTTTTATTTCTAAGTTCAGACCCCCACAGAATGATCGCTACCATGACTGGAAATAGTTCTAAAAATGTAATGTTAGACAATAAACCGCGCTTATGTCATGTTCTGGGCCATAACCCGTGAGTCCATCTACCCTTAAAATATATGCCGAAACAAAGTGTGGACCCCCCGGCACTGTCTGTGTCAAATTCGAGCGCCTCGTTAGAGGTCCAAAATCTATCTGGCATAAGAGTAAGACCGTTAAAATGTTGCTAAAATGATTTCCACATCAAAAGATCAGCTTTTATGTTCGAAGTTATTCTTATTCTGTAATGTGGTTTATTCAAACCGATCGTTGAATCAGTCAATCTTCTGCAAAAAGCTCTTCCCGGAGCGACAACACGACATGCAAAATTTAATGAACCCAAAAGGGATTGCATTTCTCTTAGCGTGACCTTCTTGCATTTTAAAACAAAGGGAATATTTTTTAAGTAATTCATCGTGCTTATCTGAAGGTATGCGAAGAGTCATGTCGGAAGTGTCAATTTCTACACCCAAGAATGTAAGCCGAGTCGTGGGAGAGATCGTTTTCTCATCCGCTAAAGAAATTCCAAAAGCATTGCAAATAACCTTGAAAGTATGAAGCAGGTCAGCACATTGACTGGATCCGCCCCTTCACAAAAATAGAACGTCGTCAAGGTAGTGTACAATGGCGCCCTCAGATTTTCTTTCAGACACCGCCCAGTGTAGAAATGACGCAAACTTGTCAAATAAAGCATAGCTAATTGAGGCTCCAAAAGGGAGGGTTTTATCAAAATAAAAGTTTTGTTTAATTTTGAAACCAAGAAGATCAAAATCAATCGGCGAGATAGGGAGTAATCTAAATGCTGAGCGGACGGCGGACTTGCTGGCTAATGTGTTATTTCCGTATAATTTTATAACATCGACAGCGTCATCAATATTTGAGTAGACAACTGAACATTTCTTTGGATCAATAAAATCATTGACGGATGAATTTTCGGGATAAGATAAGTGGTGAACAACTCTAAACTGGCCGTACTTTCCCTTTTGAACTAATTCCAATGGCGAGATTCGTAAAGTAGGAATAGGCCTAAACTTAAAGGGACCAGCAACACGCCCTGCATCTATTTCCTTCTAAATTTTTTGAAGAAGTATATCTTGTCTCTCAATAGCCCTTTTTAAGTTTTTGGAATCTGTAGGTAAACGAGGTCCTGAGTAATGTAAAGAAAACCCAAATTTGAAACCGGACAATAAATACGAGGCATTTTCTAAAATGGGATAATCATGTAAATATATTTCTAAATTTCCAACCTTAACTGGGGAAAAACCAAGTGAAAATGTGTCTCACTGTTTTGCCATTTTAATGTCTCTTACAAAAGTAAGCTGGGTGTTGACCTCCGCATACTGAGCATCCATGTTTGAATCTGCAGGGGTTAAAATTACACCGCTTCCCTTTTGTGTTGTATGCATTGTATGTTTTAGGTGGCTGACCATTTGCTGGCCTGATGACGGACGAATGGAAAGAAGAGGCTCACTTTGAGAACTGAAAACTTCTTTACTTTCATTGCTTTGACCTTGATCTCTCATAGCTGTTGCTATATAAAATGACCATAAGTCTTGGTTTATGACAGCCAAAGATGACTGAGGTCTTTGTGTTTTTAGGAGTCTGAATTGCTCATCGTATGTTCACCAACCGTGTGATTTTTTTGCTGCAAAACGAATATCTCTCATGTACTTTTGCAGTTCCTGAGCCAAAGAACTCTGTTTCTCTAGCAAAATACTCATATAAATCATGAAAGCGCTTGTCCATGTGTATATTTTGTATAGCGCGACATGGCAAAGATTCAATCCGCATGTGACCCCCTTTTACAAATAAATCACCTTCATGGTCAGGAAAAGTTGCCAGTTCTCTAGGAGATTTAATCAACGTAGTGATCCAGGGCCCTCCCAAACGTCAACTGGGACAGAATCTAACATATTGAACGAAAACATTCAGTTTTCACAAAGCCTTCCCTGTCTGGAGGGAAGTTTGTTTGACCAAATCGGGTGTTATGTACCCATGAAACTGAAAGATAATATTTGGAAACATGAATTTATCGACCTAAGTTTGTTAAAATCAACAACTGACTCACCAGATGATCTTGGATTAACTACACTAGCTACAGCTTGTTCTTTCTCCTTAGGGTCGGCCATTCTTCGTCGTTTTACCCATTGCGCTCTAGCTGGAGCCCCTTTCTTTGAATTCCCTCTTGGCATGGTAGATTGGAAAACTGGTCAGTAAATGAAAAACTAGGATGGCACTAAATTTAGAAACTGGCAGCAAACAAACAGCTAGGATAGTTCGTAATTAGGACAATAAACGTCACATTTATTATACGGCTAATGTTTCTTCTGTATAAAAACTCTTAAGTAAAAAAAATGTTTGTTGTGCGATGATACTCCGGCAATAATAACTACACAGGTGAAAATTGCACAACCAAGATTATAGACTAAGTCAAAAAAAATGTTTGTATAACAAAATGTTTGTATGAAGCTGAACAGATGCTTTGTGAGAAAGTTATAACGTGCTTTACACAGTGTAAGCGGACACATTTGATTTATAAAACAAACACATTATAATCCAAAAACAACATACGCCAGTAGCCTCATTAAATTGAATTATCTGATAAACAATAATTGCTTTTATATTGCAACAAATCTGTTTATTGATATTTTTAATAAATCAAAAAATCAAAAGCGAACAATTCTAAACAGATCAGTTCATTAGCAAATTTTGATATACAATGAAAATGTTATCGCCGTGATCTACTAATCTTGTATCTTGTCGTATTTTTCAAATATTTTTAAATAATTTGTCTCATATTCAAATTGAACAGAGACAAATGTTGTTTCATTTAGATAACAACTTAATGGGCTAACTGGTTTGATCATTGTTGTAAAAAAACAAATCTTATATAAAAAAAAAACTGTTAAAAAGCAAAAATACCGAACTCCAAGGAAAAAAAAAGAAGTCCTTTATGAACTGTCAAAATCAAAACTCAAATATGTCAAACTAATGGAAAACAACTGTCATATTCATGGCTTTTCTCATGTAGAAAATGGTGAATTACACCTAGTACAAAGCTAGCTAAACCTTTCACCTGTATGATAATAGCATAGCATACTGACAACATAATAATTATGTGAGCCAAACTAACAGACACAACAAATAAAATTGTCAAAAATTGTATCTTGTCCTTCATTTTTGCTCACATACTTTTTCTTTATGCCTTTGTATAAGTCTATAAATAATATTGTAAAATAGCAGAATGTCGCTGCATAGAAAACCATTCGGAATGCACAATGTTATATATACGAAATTGTTACCTTCTTTATCAAGGATGTATGTGTTTAAGATATTAAAATTATGTTCATTGGTATTTCATTATACGTTTTTTTTTCTTTGGCAGAAGTAATGAAGAATGAACCTTCTAAAGGAAAAGGTGCACAGAGATGTAAGTTTCATACAATGAATTATGTGTTTTGGCTCCCTTTTTTCTAT
Source organism: Mytilus edulis (assembly GCF_963676685.1). Taxonomy (NCBI): domain Eukaryota; kingdom Metazoa; phylum Mollusca; class Bivalvia; order Mytilida; family Mytilidae; genus Mytilus; species Mytilus edulis. Next base: position 40,831,403 of record NC_092350.1, read on the forward strand.
AGATATAGACATAGAAAAATACAGTGCAATATAAGTAGATATAGGAAGATGTGGTATGAGTGCCAATGAGACACCACAATAAGTGAAAGTAAAAAAAGTATCTAGTTGCTGTAAACTAAGGAAGAAGAGACAACTCCTCATCCAAAAATAAAAAAGAATATGTGGTTTGATTCCCAATGCACTTATGGGCTTGTGTGGTCAAGTGGTCTGAGTATTTAAACTACTGTATAACTTATTACATGTCTACACTGGGTTGTAATTTCGAATCATTAACTCCGGCTTTTCCCCACATTAAATAAAACAACAACAAAAACTCACCACAAAATAATAGCACAATAGTGCCTAAAAAGTGGCGTTAAACAGCAATAAATCAATCAATCCTATGCACTGTAAGTGGATTTTATTATATGCTATTGTCCTTAGGCTTAGCTGTAACCAGATTAACGTTAAGATTTAATGAAAATGCACTTAACAAATTCATTTAATTTAAATTACATGTGCGTGGTTATGTAATCTGTATGCTGTATATGGGATAAAATGGTAGTTTTAAACATAACAATAATATACTTATTGTATCTAATAAAATATTTGGAATATCGAATGGTTTATCTGGCAAAACATCCAGTGATAAGTGTATAATAAATATTCTGGACGAGAACAATAAAGTATTAGGTATATGTTCTAGGAAGTGAATCGCAAGGGATGAAGAATAGAAAATTAATACTGCAATTGGATATTTCTTTACTTTAATCAACCATTATGGTTCACAAATAAAAAGAAATTGTATCTTTATATTTTTCTGCGGTATCCACATTGTTTTGCTATAGTTATATACGTTGAATAACAGATAATTTATATTTAAAATGTTTTTTTATTTATTTTTCAGATTTAACTTTTGTTGGTTTCTTCTAACAGTGATATTTTACGTCAATGTCAAGTCTGGTAATAATTTCATACGAGTAGAAAGTCCATCGCCCTTCAGAACACAGATATTCAACATAACGATAATAAGCAAAGGCGCGGTGATCAATTCGCAGAAAGTAGTACACTCTATATGTCCTACTTTTTCAGGGAGAATTGGAAATAAACTTTTTATTTATGCTTCATCCTATGGTATAGCGAGAAGTAAAGGGATGGAAGTGGTTATTAATACAAACTGTGAACTTCTGCAATATTTTACCTTATACGCAGACGTACGAAAAGACACATCAATATGTGATTCACGAAATATTAAAACATTGAAAGAAGAACATTCAGCCGTTTATGATAAAAGAATACTGGATTTTAGTAGTACACAAAATGTTAGACTACTTCAACATTTACAATCCTACCTTTATTTTGATCAATATAAAGAGGAATTGAGAGACCAATTTACCCACAGTGACAAAATGATTAAAAAGGCGACTTTAATTCTAGACAATAAACTTTTAAGGATATAATATTTACAGAAATAGTACATATCACAAAAACCACAAGTATAAATATATGAAGGTATATAATGAGACTTCGCATAAAAAGATAACATTTATCGGCGTTCATATACGTCGTGGTGACTGGACAGAATACCCGGATGCTGGCTATAATGTGCCAACGAAGGAATATTTAAGGAAAGCAGTTGAGTGGTACCAGTCTAGAATGGAAAATTTAGTGTTTGTCGTAGCGTCAAACGGAATGAAATGGGCGAAGGATAACATGCCCAAAAATATAACTACTGTATTTTTAGAGGGAAATTCAGCCTGGTTAGACTTATCAACTGTTACATTATGTGAACATTTTATTTCATCGTCTGGAACATTTAGCTGGTGGGCAGCATGGTTGACGGTTGGAAATGTAACATTCTTTAAATGGCCGGCAAAAGAAGGAACTCGCTTCCGAACATCGTATAGTAAAGATTACAAAGATTATTATTATTCAAATTGGATTGGTCTGTAATCCAAGAAACGTTGAAGAAATCATGATGAAAGAAATTTGACAAACTACTTTTGAAGATAAATGTCAGACAAGGAGAGGAAATGTCACATTATATAAATGGCGGGAAAAAAGAAAAGTACGCTTTCGGAAAGCGGTTTTGCATGGGATTACAAAGAATATTTATTTTAACATGGGATCGATCTATGATCCGGGAGACTTGGCATAAGTCAGTTTGTAACACATTTTGAACTATATTAAAATAGATGTTTGTCTAATGCTAATTGCACCAGGAGTGGACTGCCCTGATTGCATTTATATCATAAAAAATATCCAAAAAAAAATCTGTATTATTCAGTTGAAAATATTGACAATGTTCTTTTAACAATTGCCTTTTAAATGATGTATTTTTATTGGCTTACGAAACATCAATTTTATAAATAGTAGTTGGCATTTACAGTTCCAAGTTTAACAAAAACGTGTATTCCAGCAGCATATTAAGTTCATTCTGAGAAAATAATTCAAACTTGAAAGCTATAATTGGTGCTTTTTTTAACAGTTTTTATTTAATGTAACTTCACTTGCTATGAATTTTTAATTTTCAAAAAAGTCTGACCCTTCTTAAGTAAAAAAAGCCTAGTTATGATATGTATACAAATAAGAATAAACATAGACCAAAATGCTATCTCAAAGGTACTAAACCACAAAAAGGCAATGTCCATTTTACTGGCTTCTTTTACGTTTCGATGACATACTTTTTTTTAAGGGTGATCAGATGTCGTATTAGCCTAACTTGGTTATTGTAATTTTGTAAACAAGTGGTAAATTTGTCGAGGTTTAGGATGTCAAAGGCTACTCTGAGTAATTCTAAGAGTATACTACAGTAAACCAATAATTTATGAAATGTAAATACTAGTCTACTATTTAGTATACTTTTATAACTGAAAATGTCGCGGTTGCGTGTAGTAACGAGGGCATTAAGACCCAAGATTACAAATAGTGTGCTTTTTGAAATTTTCTTTTAAAGTTAGAGGTTATTGTTTTTTTTAAGCTGCACGAAGATGTGGTATGATGGCCTATTCGACAACTCTTCACAAGAGACCAAATGACACAGAAATTAACAACTATAAGTCACCGCCCCCAAAATGACAAATGTAAAACAATTCAAATGAGAAAACTAACGGCCTAATTTGTGTACAAAAAATGAACAAATATGTAACACATCAACAAACGACAACCACTGAATTACTGGCTCCTGACTTGGGACAGGCACATGCATACAGGATATGGCGTGGATAAAAATGTTAGAGCGGTTCCAACCCTCCCCCGGGCTAAACTGGGACAGTGGTTAAACAGTGCAACATTAGGTCATTTTGAGAAAAAATATCAAACTTGAAAGCTATAACTTGTGCTTTGATAGCTGTTTTACATTTTTTTTAAATGTCAATTCACTTGCTATGAATTTTCAATTTTCAAAAAAGTCTGCAACTTCTTAAATAAAATAGCCAAGTAATTATATGTTTTTGATTGTCAAATAAATGTACAATAAAGGGCTATTACAAAAGTACCAAACACAAAAGGCAAAGATGGCTTCTTTTACATTTTGATGGAATATTTTGAACAATTCTCACTGAAAACATGGCTGGACGTCATCTAAACATTTTGTACTTTTAAAATTGAAATTGTTTGATTTCACAAGGTTTACGTTGTCAAAGCTACCCTGGTTAGTTCTAAGTGCTTTTTACTTTTCATCATCAATTTATGAATCTGAATTCAAGTATACTTTTCATATCTGAAGAGGTTGCGCATCATTAATAGCAAGGTATATTCCTGTAGTAGCGAGTACATTAGACCCGGCTTTACAAATTATATGCTTTATGAAATTTTCTTATTCAATTTAGCATCTATCGTGTTTTAAGCTACACTGAGCGTTTTTTTAAATGCAGGTTTAAGTTATAGTCTAGATAGCGATAAGATCGTATTCTATACATGTAAATCCAGTCAAAAACAACACGCTGTCAGTGTGTATCTGTTATAAGTTGTTAGTTGTTGTTTATATTTGTTTCTTATGTCTAGTTTTTCTGAGGAGCCGGGTGCTGATTGTTGTTGCTTAAGGAGCATATTGCAAATATATACATGTAAACACAAAAAGGTGCTTGAAGAATTTATTTGATCAACTTATTTATAAAAAGTACCGTAAAATAAGTTTATCATCATTTCCATATGGTAAAAATATATTTTACTCAACTGGCACATAGATAACATTGTCTAATTTGGATTATCGCCCGTTTACCACAATTAAAGACTTTTCAACAGGACAGGAACTATTTGTTTAATGATAAAATGACGACAAAGAAAGCAAGAACACATACCTTCATTGTTTTGGATGTACTCTCAAGAAGTTGCACCTCATATATCCATTTCATTATACTCCCATTCATCCGTTGTCATAGAAAACAAAAAAAATGAATGGGAAGAGTTTAAAGAAGAGAATTAAATTTAGTCACAAGCTTGTGCACAGCCTCTGGCTCCACCGCCTCGGACAAATGAAGAACTAAAAAACAAAACAAAGAGTCGAACGCTGATAAAAGATGTTTTCATAATTATCTACTGTTTTTGACCACAGGCCTGAGTCTCCCGACTTGCGCAAATTGGTTAGAACAGCCGGAATGGTGAAACATGCTTGTTATGTCCACTATAGTTTTCTTCATATACTGAATATTTGCTGTCATAATACATACAGGGTTTAAGCTTGGCGGCGTGGAACTTACCAACGACAAATACCCGATATCCTCGAAACATTATATTTTGTTGTAAGATTCTTCATGATTGTAGACTATTTCACTTACATAAAGAAGTAAAAATAATTTCAAATTTATAGAGAAAACTTGTATTTATAAAACTTGTTTAAAACTTAATCAAATTATGGTAAGTATGCGAAATTTGCACTAGTGTACACGAATGGTGATAATAGAAATGCATTTGTCATGTTAATCGTATTTCCAAAGGGAATAACTGTAGTATGACTTGAGCGAGTCCCTTCATGAGCAGTCAGTGGCCACTTTGAATATTTCTGGAAGGGCCACTGTCACGAACCGACCGTTCAACCAAAGCTTTTTGAATTTTAATATGTTGTTACTGATTACAAAATGGAGGTTAAATTCAATACTGATGATTGTTACTTTTATGGTTCCTTGTGGTACTGAAAAATGCTAGGACACAAAAATGTCAAAAAAAATCCGGTTTGCTGTCACCCTGACAGCCTCATTGTTAATGAGATATTCACATTAATTGCGTATTCTTGGCATACACTACAGACACGGGGACACATTTTACTGAATGCACACAGCACGAGTAACAAACCCTGCAGTAAATATAAAAAATAAGATGTGGTATGATTGTCAATGAGACAACTGTCCACAAGAGACCATTAATAATCATGATAATAGAATAAGTAGACAGCTCTCTCACAAGCAAAAAAACCCTAACTGTAAAAATAGAAGGGCATACACTACAGGCACGGGGACACATTTTACTGAATCCACACAACACGAGTAACAAACTCGGCAGTAAATATAAAAAAGAATGTGCTAAACATATTTCTTATTTAAGTTTTTTAACCCCAGAAAATTCCTATCATAGTTCCGACAACTTCATGCTACATTCAACTTAATTTAGATTTCTATGAATTAAAAAAAAAAACATGTTGTAAACAAGAATTTTATTAAAGTAATCACAATCGAATACGCATTGTTTAATATTTTATTATGTCTTGGTTTTGAGTGAGATATTGTGATACGATTTAATAAAATACTTTAATGGTTAAACCTTTGCAGCTCCTTCTCGTCTCTGCAATTATATTTTACATTTGATAAGACATTCCTTTTACTGAACTGCATTTGATAAGGCACAGTGCTGTATAAGCATTACTTTAAATAAACATGAATGCTTTGCATGTATGTTTATTATTTTGTGTGAAAAAGAAATAAACCTTTACTTCAGAGTTGGTTTGACAAAGCTTTTGGATACCTGTTAATTATCAGATAATACAATGACTAAAATTATCAATAACAAGTTGCTTTTGTTGTTGCGAGTCTATGGTAATACTGCTAAAAAAGTACAAGTCCTTATTTAAATGTATTAACAGTCTCAGAAATATTTTGAATCAAAATGTATTGTATAGTTCACAAGTGAAAGAATAGACGAATATGGTCCAGTAATAATTTGATTGGATTATCGAATTTTGATTAAGAAGTTGCAGAATTATGACTGTGGTTGAAAAATAACATGTATCATAATGGTTGGTATAATATTACTTCGCTTGGGTTGTTTACGAGTTTGACTACCCACGAGGGTCTCGCACGATGCAGTAGAATGGTTTTATCAGGAAATATATTTGTATACGTTTTTTTGCATTTATTTCATTTGAAATATTATATTTATATATCTTTCAACATAATTTGGTCTGAATAAAAGTTTGTTAACTCTATAATGATTTCCAGAAGAAATCTTAGATACAAGATTTTGTTTGCTATATAGAATATATAAAAGAGGCAACAGCACTTCACTCTTATTACAATGATAAAAACATCGATGAAAAGAAAACATTATAAATATGGATACATTCATTCTAAATAAACTCTTCATAGATGCAAAGATGAAAATTGTGTTTGCCAGTCGCCGCTTTATTCTACAAAAGACTTATCAGTGACACTCGAATAATTTTTTTAGAAAAGACCAAGATAAAGTACGAAGTTAAAGAACATTGATGACCAACAATTTCAAAAGGTTTTGCGAATCCCAGCTTTTGTTATCTATTATTGAAAAAAAAAACCATTCGTAGGGCTTAAAGTAGCATAGGGGTATATCGCAATCTTGGATCTAGAAAACGATACTTGCAGATTTTTATTATTCATTGAAAGAAGCATGTTTTACAGATTTATTTTTTTAAATTGTTTCGAAACCAAGATCTTCAAGTGCATAAAGTTTGTTTCCATTATTCATTGAGATATATTTTTTTTATTACCTTGATATTTACCGAAAAATGTTCCCACGCATTCTTTGGTAATGTTTCCTAATGTCTCGGTTTTGGATGAGATAGTGATAGGATTTAATGAAATTCTTTTCTGGTTTAACCTTTGAACCTCCCCCATGTCTCTACTGTTTTATTTAATTTTGGAATTCCTAACACTAAATTTAATTTGATTAGGAACACTAACAAGCATTACTTTAAATGATTATAAATCTATCTTTGATAGGTTTTGTTAAAAAGAAGACGAAAAGAAACCTTAATTTAGAGTTGGTTTAACAAATTAAACCTTTTGTATTCCTGTGAATAATCAGACAAAATACAGATTAAAAACGATGAACCAATTGCATTTTTGTTGCGAGTATATGGTGTAATTGCTGAAAACGTAACATTCCTTGTTTACATTTGTTAACAGTCTCTGATTAAAATATTGTTTACACTTTAATGTTTTTAGAATCATTTATTTTTATCTTAAGAGCTGTTGATAATAAACTAATGATGAAGCATCATTGTTATCTTATAAAAATGCAAAACACGGCAATGAAAGGATGTCAAACCTGTATCTTTAATATTTTCCTCTTTTGTAAACCAAGAGAAGACCAACATATTGGGAAACAATTGACAAACACACAATTGTGAGACGTTTTTGATACTCCCATACAACATTAAATGTAATACGTTTTTAAAGGCAAATCACTAGTGTTACGACTTATATATCGTCATTATTGTAATGATGGATAAAAAAAACTATTAAAAAAACAACGTCCCCCAAAAAAATTGTATATTTAAAGAATGAAAATATGTTGTTGCAATACAAATCTTCTTATGTGTATTTCATGCTTTGAGAGTCGACAAATATACTACATTTCTTTTTTTTACAATAGAGAAGCAAAACTATCTAAATGAAAGACTTCTTGTACATAACAAAAGTTGTGAAAATACATACTCCCATGCTTAAGTTTTAAGGGCATACGATACAGTTACAGGGGAGGTAATGACGTTGCTAACGTAAAATGTTATTTTCGCGACGTCAAACTGTGACATATCGGGAAAAGATGCATTTTTCGACTGATTTTTATCATTCAAACTGATTTAATTTGAAAACGAGTGCATGGACCCCTATTTTTTTAAATGACATTTTGTTTCATCTTGCGGGAAGTTTATGTGGACCAAATTTTATAAAACTGTAAATAGTGCATTTTTTAAAATTTTGATAAATATACAGCAAAAAATGACGTTTTTTTCTCAATTCATGACCATTTGATAAATATATATTATATCTGAATAAAAAATGCATAAATTTTTAAGATACTTATAAAATACAGAAAATACAAATTATTTAACAAAAAACAATTTGTGTTTATCTTTAAAAACAAAAAAGTTATGGCTTTCTTTCGAATGAAAAAATACGGCCACAAATCCGAATTTTGAGCAAATATACAAAATTTCGACCTCGTTTAACTCAAAAAGTAGCACATGAAGGTATATTTTTTATTACATATTTGATTTAATCAGGTAAAAAATAGTCTATATGCAATTTTTCATCAACTTGTAAATACAGGTTCAAAACTGTATCGTATGCCCTTAAGCTTGGCAATATGTAAGTATTCAACGACAAATACCTGATATCCGTAGATATAGAATTTTGTCATTTGGTCCTATAAGAAAAATAAGTAGATGGCTACTTCTGTTTTTTTTTGTCTAACAAGCTCTTAAATTTAAAAAAAACACATTATTTTTCCAATTATTTGATCTCGAGCTTTATCGAAGAGATATTTAATGTCAAATTGTGCATCTGGTGCAGTAGAATTAGTACCGTTGATGTTATTTGACTTGATAAAATAGGTTAACAGAATTTAATTGTATGTCAAATATAATGAGAAACTTTAACGTATATATAAAAAAAGCACAACAGTAAATAAAAAAAATTAATATATCAAGATTAAAAATCAAAATGCCAATATACGAACGTATTTAAGATGCAATAAGTTAGATGTAGTTGAACAAATTAATTATTTTAATTTAATTTAACCCAAGTCCCATTTTCAAAAAGCCTACAATTTACAATTATAAAGTGACCCGAAAGAATGGAATCGAAAGATACAATGGAGTAGTGGTAGTCCAACTTAAAGACAACGAACAGAAAAAGGACATTTTCAAGAACAAACGTAACTTAAAGAATAACCCAGCTTATAAAAAAGTATATATTGACAATGATCTACCAGTAGAAACAAGAATGTTCCAGGGCAACGTCAGGACTTTACTCAAAGAAATCGGAAAAGAAAATGAGTTGGTCTTTGTCGGAAACAGACTCGTTCAAAAACGCCAATAGGACAGATTGCGGTGTGGAGTATGGAACTGTCGCAGATGGTCGATAAAAGATAATGACAACGCTCGATTTCGGAAACTTGTGCTTCAAAACACAGACTGCGATATTTTACTGTCTGTGAAACTTTCCTTAAAGGATCACATAAACCAATCATCGACGGCTATACATGGATTTGAAATAATCGTGAAAATTTGCACATAAATGCTCAACGTGGGTCAGGTGGTGTTGGTGCCTTTTTTAAAACTTGCGAAGTACTGCATATCTAGGTGAAATAACTTAAAGGGTAAACATTATGAAATCGATTTCCACAACTTGAGGTAATTTATGATAAAATGACATCACTAAAAGAACAGAACCAGAATCAACCAACAACATATAAAACAAGTTGCTTTCTTTAAAAAAGAAAAGCAATACATGAACCTAAGACCGCTGACTGCCGGGTTACCAAAAGATTGTTGCTGAATTTGTGTTTGCTTTTGAATTGAAATGATTGACTGTGAATATAAGAAGCCAGTTGAAAGTATATATTTACAGCTTCTATTTGAAAAGTTATTTTAAAGCTCGACTATTTTATTTATTACTTGGGAATGTACATAATTTTTCCGATTATAACCCTTTAGCAAATACTAATTTCTACTAACCAGATGACTTATGCAAATTGCACAAACCTACTCAGTTTGCTTTATAATGTGAAATTCTGGATGCATTTATTTTATATATCATATCTTTATATTTTGTTTCCTACATGAATGCCTTTATATTCTCAACTCGTATTTGAAGCTGTCTTTACTCATGGTAGATGTTGTATGCGGTTAAACCTGTGTTATACCTGTGTTGATTTGGACCTCTTATGAAGAGACTTATTTTGGTCTCATAAAACATCTCAAATTTTAAGGATTTCCTGATTTTACTTAAATCAATTCAAACCTTCTACAGGGAAACTTAGTTTTGCCGAAGAATTTCTTAATTCAGAAGTTTATGAATACCTGTACACACTTTCAAAATAACCAATTGATATAAAATAATATGTTAATATAAAAAGATACCAGAATTAAAATAATGTACGCCAGACACGAGTTCAGTAGATACAAAAAAAGCATCAGTGACGCTCAAATGAAAAAAGTTAAAAGGCTAAATACATTACAAAGTTAAGGAATCTATTCCTTGGGTAGACAATCCTTAGCTTTTCGACATATCCAGAAATCAACGCCACTTTGCTTATTTGAATATTATACTAAAGAAATCGGATACGGGTCACGGAAATTACATTAAAAGGATAGGGAATTTTGAAAAAATGTCTGTTTTAATTTTAATTTAAGTGATAGACAGGTTGCCGGGGCAGAATATGAATATACACAACAATATACACCATTTAAACGAAACATAATGACTGTTGTTGCAAAAATACAGGTTCCTGAGCTATTTTAAAAATCGAAGCGAAAGGCTTTTAACATTGCAGTGTAAAATACAGGCTAAAATGGCTGAAACGTCAAATTTGCAAACTTCGTGTTGAAAATTGGCTTGCAAGGTCATTACAAAAACAGGTTGCCGGGGTGAAATATGAAACTTGAATTTCCAAAGAATAAGCAAGTCCAAACCTTGTATGTGTAGTCGTTGAACTCTAGGTTCCCACGTAAAATTAAAATGTCACTATTTCAAGAAGAATAAACTCACGAAAGCACGAAAAATTCACTAAATTCGCGTTCATTGTTTTGATTTTGACCGCCTGACAAGTTTACGGAAATATCAAAGTGATTGTAAATAAGGACTCTGTGACGGGCAACTTATAATATCCGTGTTTTAAAGATTTTAATGATATCAAGCCTATCAAGCCAGTCCAGTTCAAAGTACTATCACGTGGTACAATTCTCATTTACATATTATGAATATTAATTAGCAAAACCACTACTAATTTCTGGCTATGAAAAGGTCAAAGTTTAAAATAGGACAGTGACTCAAAAAAGAAACAAAAGAGAAACAACTCGAGGTCAGAATACCGTTAGAAATGATGACCGTGCTTGAAAGTCACATGTGAAGCTCTTCCTGTCGTGTCCTGAATTTAGATAACAAAAACGAAAATAAGCTTTCACGAGTGAATTTAATAGTATTGCATGCAAATAGTATCTTAGCGCACGAAATAGTAAATAGAAAGCATCTCACTGATACTAAGGAAAAGAATACGCATTTGCATCATCACATATCTTAATCTTATAGTTGAATTCGAATGTCAAACGGCCTTCATTAAATGTTTTGACTCCGGGTTCATTGACATTTTATCCGGAATTTTTGAGAACGCAAACCGATAGTGTGCTTTTGAAATGTGATCTATAATGTGAATGAATCAAGAGGTGTAGGATAGTTGGTCAACACAATGAATACAATTTTCAAAACCGTACCATATAGTACAAATATGTAGATGCTATACGGTTAAACTATTAAAACAAACAAACAAAAATTGAATTTAAATTTTATAAAAAAAAAACTAACGTTCCTGTTAGTATTTTTTTTTCAAATTCTTTTGAATATATATAATATCAATAAACACGAACGTCAAGTATTTACGGATGGACAGTTTATTTATCGAATGAATCTACTTTTAAATTCTAACATTCCACTATGTGAATATATTACTATACAAAATATAAGCAAAGACTTCTAAATCCATACTAAAACGGTATAAAATAATCAACATTATGGTTGTAATTAAATATTGTTGTGATTATTGTAAATTATTTTTACGGTTGTTGTGAGTTGCAAAGATTTAAAATCATGTTTATGAATTGAAAACACACAACTACTTTTATTCACGATTGTTTAAAATCTAAATATTTACTAAATTTATCTTACTTTCCGTTTTATGGATATATTACAATGCAAACAAATAAATAATAATTACTCATAAAACCTATATAAATACTAAAATGGTACGAAATAATTAACGTAGAAATATAATGATAATTGTTTATAAACATTTTGTTTTGTAGGATGCAAGAATTTATTTAGATTTAATTTTTATGTTTTCTTTACAAATAAATATTTAAAAATACCAAAGCAGGGTATCTTGTAATATTAAATACTTATTTCTAAATTGCAACTCTGAAAATATTCTGATTTCAATCATTGTTAGATTCTTCAGAAACATAAATACAGTATATATTTTGTATATATTTTCTTTGATTCCGATTGAATTAAATACTTTTGATAAGAATATTATCTTTCTGTTTTCCGATCTAATATTAATATTTTAACCAGAATTTTCTCTCCCGTAATTCTATGATTAAATACACACTCAGTATCCTGTGGTTAAATCTTCAAACATAATTAGTTCACATGTTATCGAGACAACATACAATACCACGTTATAATTGACCCAGATACACACAGTGTACAGTGGTCGTTTTAAAACAAATATAATTGCGTCGTCAAGGACCATCAAGGGACCATATCAAAGACGTAGATAACAACCTGTTAAGACCTGTATAAATGACCGAAAACTTTCGAGACGTTCCGAGAATTTTATTCTGACTTCCGGCCGAGAGATATCGAGTGGCCCATAGACACATCCAAAACTCGCCAATATATAAGCATGAACCCCTCAGGGGGTTCATGCAAAAACGAATGAAACTTACAAAAATTAATCGAAGTCAAAAACCCTCTTTGAGTAACGTCGTGTTGTAAGAACATCGTGCACAGCGTTTATGGATTAAAAAGGTATATCTTTTCGTTTCTACTGTCTATCCTAGTTTTAGATTTATGAGTTTGACTGTCCCTTTGGTGTCTTTCGTCCCTCTTCTATAATTAGTAAACTAACAACAGGTATGTAGCATATATATGTTAGGAAACAGACATGAATACTGACCGTAAGGTATAGTATCTATGCCATCCAAAGAAATTTGGGCCGTAATGAACAGAGTAAACTGCTCGTTTGGTGTGAAAGTCGGCAAACCAATCATAGACATTCGGTTCTTTACTCTGTAAAAGTAAAAAAGCTCTGTAAATTTCGAAAAATATTTTGTGCATTTATTATTCGGATTTTTTGATAACGGACAAAAACGCAACTTTAAGGATTCCGATGTCAGAAAAATTCTGCATACAGCTATATCTACATGTATCTGATATCAGAATACGAGTTATTATTATTGCAAAACTCATCCAGTCAGATTAATTGCATTAATTAAAATGTCAAAAACATTTCTGAATTTACAGTTATTATTATCAATATTTATTGTACGACACAAAAAGAAGCAAAATATACCAAACGGGTAATTAAAACTCATACGTCGAAAACAAACTGACAACGTTACGATACAATTTAAATAAATATCTCCAATAACGATGTCGTTATTACAAAACATTGAATTAATGCCCAAGTTTTATATCATCAACCCCGACCAATTAATTCTAAACGGTCATCTTATCACAAATCAAAACTTACTTTGTCTTTTTAAGAGCATTTATAGCGTCCCAAATCTCATTGCGTTCCATTTTTGAAAGCGACCTACATTCACGGCGTACTCGTTTAAATGGATGCCAATAACAATCTTGGTGCCATGTCAACTTCATATCTTCTTTCTTTAAAGGTATCAGATCTGTACTGTTATCTAACACGTCCAAAATGCATTGGTGTCTTGCCGTAGATGATTTGTTAGCACATTCGACAAACTGAGATGGTAAATCCACATTAACAATATTCAACAAAACAAGTTCGGCAATATTGAAAAGAAGAAGTGTGATCAGAGTAAACACCAGCATTTTCTAAAAATAGAAAATTATTAATAAGCTTACTCTTTTTTATCGTCCTGAGATTGATACTATAGTAAAGTACACGTTCTGTCGTAAATTATTCTACAAAAAATATTATGATTGATCAATGACCTTTTCAAAATTCGACGTCAAAATTGTTATCTCAAAGATGGTGGAGCAGACACTACAACTAAAATTCTTAGGATATAAGTAAAAATAAACAAACAATTAAACACAAAAAATAGAAAAAAGAAAACAAACAAAAAAAAAAACCCATTATCATCGACAAATATCCAGACATTTTGATTCCAACAAACTTTTACAAAGTTCAGATGGTAGTATATTTTCATTGTTTCGCGTTGTAGCTTATGTTAAAGAATGAAAATATTTGTTACTTAAGGTTCCTTCAAAACCCAATAAAATGTGTCAAAACAATTCGGTGCCACAAGTATTACAACATCTTACAAGAACTTGAAATGCAATTAATAAAAACAAGGTGGGAAAATTTAATAAATATTTGTAACTGTTGAAAAAAACCTAAAAATTATTATCTCTTTTTTTTTAATTAAAAATATATTGTGTTGATATTTTTGGTAATGGTGTATATGTACGTTGTACCCAACAATTGTAATACCTTTTGGTACAATCTAGGGGGAGGCTCACGGTAGGAGGCCGGAATCAACAACGGAAAGAAAACCAAACTAGAAAATCAAGAAATACGCTATTAATTTAATAAAGAGAACATCATTATAATTATAATACAATTTCACAGTACAAATATTATAGTCAAAAATAAATTGAAAACAATAATTAAATATCACAATTCAAATTAAATATAATATAATAACAATAATAATTACCATTAAATTAAACCTTTTTTTTAAATTAAAATATAAATTATTTATAAACTTTGTCTTATTTTTCCAAAGTAAAATAAAAATAAAAATAATTTTTAATCTAAATTAATTCGAACACCAAGAGACTCACCTAGAAAATCAAGAAATACGCTATTAATGTTTTAGAGACTTGATTTCCTTATATACCAATTTCTAAGTGTCATAGAGGCCATGAAGCTGTTATTGTTAGTCCACAATAAATTAAAATAAGAGTGACCAAATATAGTTATGGTCCAGAACTAGGCCATAATTATCATTTATATAAAAGATGAGTTTTCTTTAATTTCTGTAATTTCTACTTTTGAAATTACCAAAATATGTTTCAAAATATATTCATTAATATTTTCTTAACCTTAATATAAAACCATACACAACTTAGAATCTATATAAAAAATAATATAAAATAACATTATAAATTTTAATTAAGATATTGATGATACTAAGGTACTAGTTTGTGCCCTATTAAGTTTATCAAAGTTAATTTATGGACGTAAGTTGACCATGTCACTACTTGAACCATTGTCCGAAGTTTATGACTTGTTTGTTAATCCTTCACTTTCAAACAAAGATTTAAGTAGTATTTGTTCTATCAGAAAGTTATTTGACCAAAAGAAAGTTAGTTTGACCATCGTGAAGTTTATTTGAACTAAAAACAGGACATGAAAATTTGGCCTTTACAGTATAACAGTTAAACAATAATTTGTTATAAAATATTTTTCACATTAAATTTTATATGCATTAAATATTGAACTATATGAAATCAAAAATGAAGTGCATTTTTCTATTACAATAAATATATAAAATCAAAAAGATTTCCAATGAATGCCAATGAAACACCTCTCCGCCAGTGAAAAGCGTGACATAGAAGTTAATCAATTATAGGCCACTGTTAAACCTGCAACAATAAGCAAAACAATACAACATTGCAAACTATAAAAGTCCATGCGTTGACAAAAACAAACAATTCAAATGAGAAAAGTAACAGTCTTATTTATGTTCAAAACAATAAACGACAAACAAACATGCCATACAGAAACACGCAACATCCACATAATCACTCCACACTTTTGAAAGGCATATATTGCAGCAATACACCAGAACGAACTATAAAAACTAAATTTTTATTTTAATGACAACCAATACATGTGCTCATCATGTCACGCATCCAGAGCCTCTATTTAGTTTAACTCATCATGCAAGAACATCCAAAGCCCAAACATTCGAAAGCAAGGACCGGGATTGATAGTACTATAACACTTTAAGAGCGTTAGGTATGTGACCAAACATAGTTTCTTTCTATCTATGAATGTGAGTTTGGACATTAGTTAATCAATTCTTAATTTATAACGAAGATTTGAGAAAGGTATTTTATAAATAATGTCAGTACCTAAGGAGTGAATATTTAAAGAGAGGCGAATGATACTAAATGAATAATCAAGCTCAGAAGTCGAAAACGAACTGACAATGCCATTACAAAAAAGATTAAAGACAACCAGATTATCTAATCTGAGGATACCCTCGGGCACGGTGGGTATGGTTGTCCTGCGAGAGAACGTTCTGTGCTGGTGATTTGGTCCTGTCAGGTGCTGATGGGTCCTGATTCTGTGATGGTGGGTTTGTTTACATTGTATCAGAACGGTAATAAAACGACTGTTTTGTTGCTTAATTTTTCTCTGATGCGTCATAAGTACCATGTAAAGTATATTACAACAATATTATATAGCAAAAGTCGTTCAAGTTCGTTAAACGGAATTGTCCTGACGCTGTGCTGGTGATAAGAAAAACGGTCCTGGTTCTGTGCTCCTATGTCCTGGTTTTGTGCCTTTATATTTTAGTTAAAAGTGGCATATGTTCAAGATCATTGATGCTGTACTGTTATTGACTAATTAACTGTTGTCTGCATTGACATTGTTTCGAATCTGTTTACTGTTATTATGAGAGAAAAAATACCCCTATTTTTTTAATTTTTTTTTAAAATTAAATGTAATCTTATTTATTGGCCTGTTAATGGAACCCTTCTTGCCCCCTTTTGAGATAAGAAAATATGTTTACGATTTTCGGGATTACGATCATTTTGCAAGATCACCAAAATACGTTGTAATTTATACAATACTTATATATATAAAGTAGAGATGATGTGGTATGTTTGTTGTCAATGGACAAATTTACATAAGAAACCAAAGGAAGTACGTGTTAAAAACCATACGTCATCGTACGACCTTCAACAATAACCCATGAAATAAAAATGTAAAAGGTTTTGCATAAAAATGGAGAGCAAAAATATAGAACAAAGGACTTTCTGAGCGTTGGAATCATATGTCTTTAGCAGCTTAAAACACATTTTTTTGTGAACAATTTAGTGCTGACTATAAGAATGACAATAGTGTTGCGTGTTTGGTTGTTTGGTTGTTTTTTTTTGGTGGGGGGGGGGGGGGGGATTGGGGGTAAGTTAGAGCGAGGTTACAGTGAAAGTTTTAAGCTTGGAATAGAACACACCATCTCGGTAGTAATGACTCCTTACTAAGATATTTCACTTCATCCATTTTTTTCTGCATTTTTTGATATTGTGAATTCTTAGTATTATTATATTAAAATGTAGCCTTAATTTAAATTACAGACAGCCGAGTACGCATTTTACTTTCAAGGCGTGTTTACGTTGATTGTTAAAGTCCTTAAAACGGATAAATGGAAACAAAAATGTTTGATATATCTGGCTTTAGATTCAGTTTTTTAAATATAAATTAAGGCTACATTTTAATATAATAATACTAAGAATTCACAATATCAAAAAATGCAGAAAAAAATGGATCTCGAGCATTGCAGTCTATCAATTTTCTATACATTAATTTACCTGTTCAGTCGGAAACCAGGTAGTCTCGATAACCCAGACGCATATTTAAATATAGCGTCTGGGGTGATTAACCGGACTGGTCAGATATTTATAGGGGGCGTAACAAATAATTAAATATAGAACATATCTATAAATAGCACTTCCGTTATCCCCATTATATTTAAAAAATAATAATAACAACAGTAAACAGTGTAACGTTACATGTATATGTGACTATTAAAACTGACATTCTTGTAGCTGATCCTATGTTGCCCAACTTGCAGATGGGCAATTTTAAAAGAACGATAAAAAACTGTAATTAGCGGCGATCTTTTTTTCTGAATTTTTGTCACATGTAAAAAAAAAATTAAAGACATGATTTTTTTTCGTGGGAAAAATTTGGTTGATTATATCATATATATAAGGAAACACTGTAGCATGACTGTATAGTGCACTCCTTATAACAAGTTCTGGATCCGCCACTGGTCGTGTATAGAGGATATACCACGCTCTCTGTGCGCTAAGAGAGGGATCCGTAGGTGGACCGTTGTACATAAAGCAATCCAATATACCTTAATTTTCTGTTGAGTTATAATTTCTCGAACATGTATCCCCAACGGGCTATAATTTAGGACCTCATCTTTATAATTATTGTTATTTTTTTTCGTCCTGAACATTACCATTATTTACCACAAGACGATAACCAAGCAACCCAAAAGATCTATTTTTATATTTTAACACACCACGTTTAATATTCTCTTATCTTCATACTATAAACTACCATTTTTTTCTATTTTCATATTATAGCACACCACTATATATATTCTCTATTCTTTATATTGTATCACATCGCCCTGAACATGCATGAAATATTTGCCACTTGACGTTAACCAACCTACAGTCGGTATATTGTAGCCACGTTAGTCTGTATTCCTTATTTTTAATTTTTATCCATTTTTCTTAGTTTTGTCTCATTCTTATTTCTGTAAATTCTTGTTATAATTTATGCTTTCCTTTTTATAATAATCTTTCAGATATCTGACGCACTTACCTTACTCGAAAAGCACACATCAAGTTCACAGGCGCTTGGGTCTATGATACAGAATTTTTTTTAAATATTTTTTTTATTAAAATATTCAATTTTCTATATTTATAATACATATCTATCACTTCTGTGCATGTCTCACCTAGTTTCGAGTGATTTAAACGACCCAGAGAAAATACCCAATTTTACTATCCATACAAAGAAACAAATTCTTAGTATGGATAGTAAAATTGGGTATTTTCTCTGGGTCGTTTAAATCACTCGAAACTAGGTGAGACATGCACAGAAGTGATAGATATGTATTATAAATATAGAAAATTGAATATTTTAATAAAAAAAAAAAATTAAAAAAAAATCTGTATCATAGACCCAAGCGCCTGTGATCAAGTTACGTTTATGGAAAGAAAAACAACTCTAAGATTACAATGTAAAAAACCCTGCTTAACAACTTATCACTGGCAGATCAGTGAGATCACACAATGAGTCAACTCAATTTTTATTTACAAAATTAACTGATCTTAAAATTGCTAACGACAGCATAGTCTGAATGTTTCACCAATAATCTATATCGCCTAATCCTTTTGGGAAGAAAACATTTGGGGACCAACCTTCACACAATACCACTTTGCCAGTCTCCGTGTCTATGAAGAAATACAGAAGTTAACCAGTCATTCATGAAACCATGCAATACTCTTTGAATGCATGTTTGGATCAATCACATGGAAAAGATAGAATGGGATTTATCCCATACTGCATGCTAACTTATACAAAAAATAACTGAAAAGTGTATTCTCCTACTACAAACTATTATAATATCCATCATGACTTTTGTATAAAAGAGCAGCTTCACAAAAACAGCAACTTCGAATTCTCCTGTTCATGTGAACCTTTATATAAAATAAGGAGATTGGTATGATTGCTAATGAGGCAACAACCCAGCAGAGTTCAAATGACATGGATATTCGCAAATATAATCACTGCTCGGCCTCCAATATTAAGAAAACTCCATACCATATAGTTAACTGAGAAGGGCCAGACATGTAAATGAGATACAACGCAAACATGAAAACTGTTAAATTGTTTATATGATTTTTAATTTGTTAATACAAATCTTTAAAATTCTCCGACATATCTGACAACAATGTGTTTCTTGATGTTTGTTTCATTTACTTAATATATGTCTGTGTACCTTTTTTCGCTTTGTGGTTGCTGTCAAAATAATGTTAACCCAACATTTTTGATACTGTGATTTATTTATAATGATTGCTGCTTCAGTAATTAAAAAAAAATCTTTGAATCTTTTTTCTTATAAAATTGAACCTTGAAGCTGTTTATGATACAATGAAAATTCGAATATTTATATAGAATTTTTTTTAATTCTTCACATTTTACACATAACATCTGTGTCCCGAAATCATCATTGGTTTGTCTACAAAATAAAGTAAATGTTAAAATCATATTAATTTTTGGTCACCAGCATAGCATATATGAAAAAACAAAATGTTTGGAAAAAAACATCATATAGAAATATACATTTAGAAATGTCTTGGTGCAAGCTGAATTCCGCTACGGGATGCGAGATTATCTCGCTGTGGTGATGACACGACCCATTGGTGGCATTGGGTTGTTTCCTGCTCTTTTGTTGGGTTGATGTCTCTTTGGCACATTCCCTGTCCGTGTTCTCTATCAAAATCATGCATGAATTTTTATCATTGTTTTAGGCCATACAGTTGCCTATACTTGCTCTCATCCACCTCCTTTGAACTTGGGGTGGATAGTTGTCTCATTAGTATTCATACCGCATGTTCTTACTTGTATAATGTTGACCTTTTGGTACTTTTATTCTCAATTTTTGTTTAAGTCAACAAGATGTCCTCTTAATCATGTTGATGTCTACTTTTGGTAATGTATGTCATTGGGTTCACAGGTTGCTGCCTCATTGACACCTCCTTTCATTGATGCTGCATCTATTGTTTTACTGTCTTGTTTTGCATAAAAACAAATTTACCGTGTATTCCTCATGCCATGGTTTTGTTGCAAGGTTTAGAAAGCCAATTGGTATATATTCACTGACAACATTTGTATTCTTTTATGGACTTTTTTTAGTGTGAAAAAAATGCCTCTTAAAAGTGCAAAAAAGTATTTTTCTTTTTTTAAGTTGACCAGTCCAGACTTTGTTTACTAACAGTATATTTAAATTACTTTTCATAACAACGTGTCGCACTTCTTATATGTTTGTATAAGCTAAATGCATTTGTTTTAAAAAAAATCGAGCATAAATCATTTTGACCGTTTGGTGTATGTACAAAATCAGTGGCATCTTCTAGATATACTTTGTTTGTTTTTCGTCTGCTTATGTTTTTGAATTGCGTTCCCTCCTTCAAAAGTGTACAACATTGCGCATCTCTCCTCCCCCCTTTTTTACACATATCAAAATGCAAACTCCTTTATACACTACATATAAATACAACAAACTTATCTTAGATGAAGTGCATATTTCGGCGTCATATCACTTTTCCATCAAGTATTTTTAAAGTTAACAACCCCAAAATGTATTTATAGCGTACACACGACTGTTCGAGTGGTCCCAGTCAATACAAAAATTGCCATTTATAGTATAATTAGTAACTTGCTTACGTAGCACGGACATGCATGAAAGAATATATAACTACTCGCTGTTTCAGTTTGCATTAAAATTTATGTAACAGATTGTGTTGTTATATCATCTTACCAAGGTTTGATGTGCTGTTATTTTCCTTCGCGGTCATGGAAGCCATGCTGTCTGGTGTTTTCCACGACTTGTATGTCGTCACAAACAAAATATAAATAGCTTTAAACAACAATCGGTACTCTCGGGCTTTTCAATAGTATTATCGTAATATAATTTCTTCCGAAGTCAATAACCAACTTCTTGGTTATTCGTCTTGGACATTATCTTTAAAAACAAGCTAAAAAAGCCGATACTATTCCGAATGTCATAAATTACCATTTTTATATCACTTGTCATCCAGACGCTCTACTTTGAAAAATAAAGCGGCTGGATGATCTAGTCTCGATAACCCAGACGCATATTCATATATAACGTCTGGGGTGATTAACCGGACTGGTCAGATATTTATAGGGGGCGTAACAAATAATTAAATATAGAACATATCTATAAATAGCACTTCCGTTATCCCCATTATATCAAGTTAAAAACAATAAAATACAAACGGTAAATAGTGTAACGTTACATGTATAAAAGTTATGTGATTATTAAAACTGACATTTTGTGGTTGACCCTATTCTGCCCAACTTGCAGATGGGCAATTTTTAAAGAACGACCAAAAAATGTAATTAGCGGTGGTCTTTTTCCTGAATTTTGTGACACATGTAAAAAAAATAATTAAGAATTAAGACTGGATTTTTTTTCGTGGGAAAAATTTGGTGGATTATATAGGGAAACAATGTAGCATGACTGTAGAGTGCCCTCCTTGTATAACAAGGTCTGGATCAGCCACTGTTTGTGTACATAGGGGATACCACGCTCCGCTGTCCGCTATTTTTTTTTAGAGAGCCCATGGATCCGTACAGTTGGACCGTTGTACATAAAGCCATACAATATACCCTTATTTTCTGGTGAGTTACAGTTTCTCCGACATGTAACACAGTATCCCGAACGGCCTATAATCTAGGACCTCATCTTTATATGTATTGTCGTTTTTCCGTCCTGAACATTAACATTATTTACCACAAGACGATAACCAAGCAACCCAAAAACAATCTATTTGTATATTATAACACACCACGTTTAATATTCTCTTATCTTAATGCTATAAAATGCCATTTTTCTATATTTTTGTATTTTAGCATTTTCTCTCTATTCTATGAAATATTTGCCACTTGACGTTAAGCATTCAACAGTCGGTATATTGGTCTATATTGAACCCACATTAGTCTGTATTCTTTATTTTTTCCCTTTTTTCTTAGTTTTGTCTCGTTATTCTTATTTCTGTAAATCCTTGTTATAATTTATGCTTTCCTTTTTATATAATCTTTCAGATATCTGACGCACTTACCTTTCTCGAAAAGCACACATCACGTTACGTTTATGGAAAGAAAAAACAACTCATACAAATACTTAGATTTCAATGTAGAAAATCCTCCATAACAACTTATTACTGGCAGATCAGCGAGATCATACAATGAGCCAACTCAATTTTTATTTACAAAATTAACTGATCTTAAAATTGCAAACAACAGAATAGTCTAAATGTTTCACAATAATCTATATCGCCTAATCCTTTTGGGAAAAAAACATTTCGGGACCAATCTTCACACAATACCACTTTGCCAGTCTCCGTGTCCCTGAAGAAATACATAAGTTAACCAGCTATTCATGAAACCCAATTTAATACTCTTTGAATTCATGTTTGAATCAATCACATGGACAAGATGGAATGGGATTTATCAAATGCTGCATGATAACTTGTAAAGCAAAACCCTGAAAAGTGTATTCTCCTACTGCAAACTATTATGCTGAGTTCACACGTAATACGAATTCGATTCCAATATCCATCGTGTATTAAAGGGCAGCTTCATAAAAATTCTCCTGTACATGTGAACCTTTCTATAAAATAAGGAGATTGGTATGATTGCAGTTGAGGCAACAACCTAGCAGAGTTCAAATGACAAGGATGGTCGCAAATATAATCACTGCTCGGCCTTCAATATTAAGAAAACTCCACACCATATAAATAACTGAGAAGGGTCAGACATGTAAATGAGATACAATGCCAACGTGAATGTCTGTGTACCTTTTTTCGCTTTATGGTTGCTGTCAAGAATAATGTTTATATACTGTGATAATAATGATTGCTGGCAGCTTCAGTAATTAAAAACAAATCTTTGAATCTTTTTTTTTTATAAAATTGGAGCTGTTTATGATACAATGAAAATTCAAGTATTATAGATTTTTTTTTAATTCTTCACATTTTACATATAATATCTGTGTCCAGAAATCTTCATTGGTTTGTCTACAAAAGAAAGTAAATGTTAAAATCATATTAATTTTTTATCACCACCATAGCATATATGAACAAAATGTTTGGAAAAAATATTATATGTAAATATACATTTTAAAATGTCTTGGTGCAAGCTGAATCCCGCTACGACATACGAGATTATTTCGCTGTGTTGATGACACAAACCATTGGTGGCATGTGGTTGTTTCCTGTTCTTTTGTCGGGTTGATGTCTTTTTGACACATTCCCTGTTTGTATTCTCTATCAAAATCATGCATCAATTTTTATCATTATTGAAGGCCATACAGTTGCCTATAATTGCTCACATCTACCTAGTTTGTGCTTGGGGTGGATAACTGTCTCATTGGTATTATCTTCTTATTATTTGTATAATGTTGACCTTTTGGTACTTTTATTCTCAATTTTTGTTTTAGTCTACATTATGACCTCTTAATCATGTAGATGTCTACTTTGGGTAATGTATGTCACTGGGATCACCGGTTGTTGCCTCATTGACACTTCCTTTCATTGATGCTGGATCTATTGTTTTGCATAAAATCGAATTTTCAGTGTTTTCCTCATGCCATGGTTTTATTTCAAGGTTAAGAAAGCCAATTGGTATATATTCACCGACAACATTGCATGTATTCTATTATGATTTTTTATGAGTGTGGAAAAAATGCCTTTTAAAATTGCAAAAAAAGTATTGTCCAGTTGACCAGTCCAGACTTTGTTTACAAACAGTATATTTCAATTACTTTTTATAACAACGTGTCCCACTTCTTATATGTTTGTAAAAGCTAAATGCCTTTGTTTTATAAAAATATCGAGCATAAATCATTTTGACCATTTGGTGTATGTTCAAATTGGCATCTTCTAGATATACTTTGTTTGGTTTTCTTCTACTAATGGGTTTGGATTGCGTTCCCTCCTTTAAATGTGTACAACATTGCGCATTATTCCTCCCCCTTTTTTCACATATCAAAATGCGAACTCCATTATACACTGCAGACAGATACAACAAACTTATCCTGGATGAAGTTCACATTTCATAGCACTTTTCAATAAAGTATTTATAAAGTTAAAGATACTACTAATCAACCACAAAATGTATTTATAGCGTATACGACTGTTCGAGTGGTCCCAGTTAATACAAAAATTGCCATTTATTGTATATAAGTATTAACTTGTTTGCGTAGCACGGACATGCATGAAAGAATATAACTACTCGATGTTTCAGGTTGTACTAGTATCAAAATTTATGTAACAGTTTGTGTTGTTATATCATCTTACCAAAGTTTGATGTGCTGTTATTTTCCTTCGCGGTGGTGGAAGCCATGGTGAAGCCATGCTGTCTGGTGTTTTCCACGACTTGTATGTCGTCACAAAAAAAATATAAATAGCTTTTAACAACAATCGGTACACTCGGGCTTTTCAATAGTATTATCGTAATATAATTTCTTCCGAAGTCAATAACCAACTTCTTGGTTATTCGTCTTGGACATTATCTTTAAATACAGGCTAAAAAATCCGATACTATTCCGAATGTCATAAATTACCATTTTTATATCACATGTCATCCAGACGCTCTACTTTGAAAAATAAAGCGGCTGGATGATCGAGACTACTGGATGATCGAGACTAGAAACCAGGTTGAAATAGAACAAAAGAATCGAAGCTCTCTATTAGAGAAGGCGATAAATGTTTACTGTATTGTTTACTATAGTGACAAATTTTTAAAAAGTTAATAGAAACAAACAAAACTGCAATTTTCTTCTCAATTACGAGGTGTTTTATTTCAAAAACACCATTTGCATAAGTTTTCAATTTATCTAGTACATAGTTAAGCAGAACAATTAGATATCAAGTCGACGACATGGGTATCTTTCAAGTTGGATGACAAAAATGCATAACCTCCGCATGAAAAAATTACCACGGACGGAAAAGATATCAATCCATTAGTTCAGTAATTTTCGTATCTGCCCTTCCATTATGTGACTGAAGAAAAAATTCCAAAAAATAGGTAACAATTGTATCGAAAAGAGAAAATCGAGTGCACCTTTTTATGTTAGGGCGTGTTTGAGTTGAGTATTTTGTCTTGATATCGTTCAAAGTAAGAATATTTCATACATCGTCTCGCTTCAGATTCTATCATTTTTATAAATTAAAGCTACAGGTTGACTTTATAACACAAAAAAATAACAGTACTAAAAGATGAAATATATGGGTCAAGTGAAATACCTATCTAATGAGTCACACAAACAGGGAAGGTGTGTTCGAATAGCTATTTTTTTACTGAAAGTACTTGACGACAGTCTTACAAGTTGGATGATGAAAATGCATATCTTCGAAAAATTCTAATTTTTTGTGTGTGATAACTAGGGTTTATAGTCTTCAACCACTAAAAAAATCTAGTCTGCTCTTCCACGAAATATTTAATTAGATTTTTTTTAAATGTTTATTATTTTTCGAAAATTCCACCTAACAACCGATCAGACAATAGTTTTAAGTTGAATCAATGCAGACAAGATCATTAACTGATGCTCATTAGCTAGTTGACACATTTGTCTTTTAAAATATAACTGACATACATGTATAAGGATCGTATTGGTGCAATGTGGATAAATTTATCGGTTTCCAAGAGCAAAATTGGTAGCGCGTCATCGCTACAATGGCTTCCATTTTTACGATTGTGAAAATGAACTGGCGTAATGGGGAGATAATTTTGACGAAGTAGGATCCTGACTGTGTTGTTAGCAGAGTGACAATCACTTATTTTTCATCATTCGTTTATCCAAAGCAAGAAAGTAAAGGCTGTTATATATATATATATATATATTATCAAATGCAATGAAATTAAAAGTGTCAAAATCATATAGCCATTCTATAATAAACTTACTAACAAAAGCAACAGGTCAATCGTAATTGAAATTTAAAATGTTTATTTATATTGTTTTTGATAATTTCATGTGTCGCCAATAAGTTCCGTTATTTCGATTTTGTATACACAATACCATTTGTTAATTAAATGTTTCCCTTTCATCTTGGTTTTATTTCCTATCTAGATGTACCCAAATATATTGCTTTGTCAACAAAAATAAACAAGCAAACTGTATCACTTTGATCTGTATTAAGGTCAAGGTTCAGTAAATGAACTAGTCCATAGATTTTTTTTAAATTTAGAACTCGATTAGATATTGAAAATATACATCAGAAAATGTAAAAAAAAGTATATGTCACCGACTTCGTTTTCGAGAAAAATTCATTTTTAAAATGGTCCGAGAGGGTACTAAATTACATTGAATATATAGGGAAAATCTGTATTTTTCTTCTACAATTTTCGGTTTCCGGTATAAATCACGTAAACCGCTCCATAGAATTTTTTTTTAAATTAACATTTTCTTCCTCTTTGTCTTACAAATTAGATGATGTTAAAAAAAAATATGGTCATCGACTTCGTTTTCCCTGTAGAAGCGACACAAACTCAACATTTTGGCAAAAAAAATATCAAATTTCGTGACGTCGTTATTTTTATTACATAACGTCAAGTTATCATGCTAATTATTTCCAACGTTCTTCGTGTTGATTATGCACGATTAATATGTGTTTCGTATTGATAGATTCTTTTTATCTGGATAATTATCATTAATTTTTATTTTGTATTTCCGATATTCTTTATTCTTTATATTTAGGCACCCCATTATGCTCTTTTTCTTTTTTCTTTTTCTTTTTGCCTTTTATTCTGCAATTTTTGCCCATTATTCTGTATTCCGTTAACCTCAATCAGACCCTCTTTTATGGAACATTTTTAAAAGAAATTATACGTTATAAAAAATATGATACATGTATGTTCATTATCAATACACATGTCTAAAACAATTACTAATTCAAACAAAAATACATTGCAAGTACATGAACGCAAAAATAGTAAAAACATAAAAATAGAAATCATCAGGTTTACTGTCTACAATCTACAAGTTGACGCAATAAAAGATGTAATTGAAACTATAATTTGGTATGCCCCCGCAACTGAAAGTTGGGGGGGGGGGGGGGTGTTACCCCTGTCCCTCTGTCCGCCGTCCTTCTCCTATTATAGTTAATCCGCATAACATCTACAGTTTGAATCCTAGAACGTTTTCACTTTGTTGTCTGTTAGTACATATATTGAAGGTGTGCATGTGGTCAGGGTTGTGATCTTTATTAATATTTGCTCTAATGGGAGATTGTTGAATTTTGTCACTTTTTTGGGTAACCAATTCGTAAATCTCTTAGACTATAGTGTAGATCATCTGTTTGCATTTTTTCTCCGTTCCGATATATGATTTGGCAAATTTTTGAAAACAACGGTTACTTTACTTTAGCAGCGGAACATGTAATAGCTCGTTTTTTGGTACTATATCACGACAGATCGAGTTCTGTCCATATACTACTGCTTAACATCGCATATATAAACAAACATTATATCAACGATTCTACAAATTATTGAAAGAGTGTCGTGCGGTTATTTATACATCTTCAAGTTAACAATTAAAACACGCAGACAAACTGACATCTTTGTAAATATTTTTTTTTGTTCTGCATAAAATTTATTGTATACAAGTCTACAAAAACGTTTTAAAAAGTTTAGTAAATAGTTATTTTTCCATAAGTGTACATGTGTATGCTCGAAGTATATATAGAATCAGTACATGATACACAACATGCGACAAAAAAAGGGGGGGGGGGGGGGTAGTAATAACAGGAAACTAAATTAAACTAAGGCTTTGATCGATGTAAACTTCAATAAAACTGGAAGTTACACAAGGGGAACAGGAAAATAAGAATATATTGCATCACTTACGACAACCTTTGAATTGACCAGTGACTTTTTTTTATTTATTACTGACCAGCCACAACGAGATGATCCAACGAGTTTTTAAGGGTTTATATGAAGTGTGGACCTAAATGTTCTTTATCTTTAAAT
This sequence comes from Mytilus edulis, assembly GCF_963676685.1. Taxonomy (NCBI): domain Eukaryota; kingdom Metazoa; phylum Mollusca; class Bivalvia; order Mytilida; family Mytilidae; genus Mytilus; species Mytilus edulis. The sequence goes on from NC_092350.1 coordinate 40,860,149, forward strand.
ACAACGCTTATTCTGTAAATTCCTCAATAAACAATTTTGTAAAATTTTTCTATTATTAAATGATTTCTTAATTCTGTACATGGTTCTTGTCTGTGTCAACACTGTTGTATAAAATTATTATTTTATTTTCTGTTGTTATTCTTTATAATTTTGCAAACTTTTTTGTTCAATTTTTACATTCGCCAGTATCCGTTATTCTGCAACTCCCTTTGAGATCTTATTATATGTGACAATAAATTAATGTCCTTCTCTCTCTGATTTTCGCTTTTTCTCAAGACATTGCACGGTCTTTGAAGCACGGTGTATTTTCCAGAAGATACATCGTGTAAAACATTTACAAGGAAACCAAACATACGGAGATTGAGATATAACTTAAAAACAGATGTACAAATTAATGTTTAATATGTCTACCAAAATAATCCCCCCCCCCCCCCAAAAAAAAAAAAGAAAACACACAAAAAAACAAAAAAAATATAATCGCACACAGGCTGAGACATGACTCGTAAATGTTTGTTTTGTTATTTAGTTCATCCACACAAATGAGGGAGGGGGGAGGACCGGGATCGGAACTCCGGGATCGGGTATTTTTAAATACGGGATTTCGGAATTAATCTTTTCGGGATCCGGGAATCTTTTTCGAATTTCGGGATGGCGGGATTTATTTTAAATTACTTTAAATTCGGGACCTCTGGATTTCATTTTTTAAAGTCCGGGATTTCGGAATCGGGACCCTTCCTATTTTTTTAGTAGGTATATAGTAGTAGTATGATATAGAGATGATCGATATAATCTCGTTCTCGACCTTCAAGTTTTATGGGTGAAATAGAATTGATAACAGTTCTATTCTATATTTGAGATGCTACTTTCAGGGTACATTTTTATTTTTTATTCGGTTAATTTTTACCCATATATATATATATATATATATATATAGAACAATTTCCTTTGAGGAGACAACCATACGAATCAATACTAGTAAGACAATTCTTTTAAGGATCCACTGAATGTTCTTTTATTAGGATAATATTCCATGTATAACTCTTTAAACCATAAACTATTTATACATGTATCTATTAAAAAGATTTGTGTTCTATTTTTAACATCGAAACTTTCAACAAAATTGCGGACGTGAAAGAAAACACCATTAGAAAAAAACAAACACGTCAGAATACAAAATGTAGCGATGGATTAATGATCGTGAGACATCATTTTTGTTTATTTTTCATTTGTTATAGTCTAAAAACTGTTGTATGAATATTAAATTATTGTTCCGACCGTAAAGAAGGTTAAAAATTTAAATGTATTATAGTTTAGTGTCATCTATATGACTGACTGACAGCAGCGGAGAATTTATGACCAGTATTAATTTATGTGGTTCATTTCCTTTTCGCTACTTTGAAAATATTTTTAATTGTTCCGAATGGTGTGATAATTTTCAAAATAGGGGATATCTAGTCTTACCGTACAAGACTAAGTTTAGTATTAATGTCCCAAACTTGCACCCCATTCTGCTTATTTCCTGCTACACGATGTCTTTTCCCAGTGAATATAGCATGTATAGGGTTTTTGTATGGACAGTTTTGACATACTACGTATAGAATACAGGGGCGGATCCAGGATTTTGCAAAGTGGGGCGAAGTTTTTTAAATTCGCCAAGCGGCGCGAGGCGAACAAATTTTGGGACCTTTTTTTGGCTAAAAAACATAAAATAAGTGTAAAATGCACTTTTTAAACGGTTCTTGAGGTGGGGCATGTATATTTAATAGTTGCTGTCAAGTGTAAGAGTTGGACATTTTTGATGTTGTATTCTCCCCATAAATTGTCTATCATAAAATTATAGTATGGGTCAAAAGCTATGAACTGATATATTTGATGTGGGACTTGTCAGTAAAAACAAGACATGGAAAATTCTCGCTTGTTGTATGTTAAGTTAGCATAAACTCACAGATTTCTTGTTGTAAACAAGATACACGCCGCGCTATTCGATGAATTTTACAATACGAGCGACACGAGTTAAAAAAGACAAACAAGCAATTTTTATACAAATGTTTGGTTGATATGTTTTACCCAACACAATTGAAAATTAACCAAAAGCTACGAATGAGTCTGAAATGACAACGAATTTATGAATGACGGTCGACAAATGGAGACATAAAGGCCACACCAGCAGGCAGGTTGCAGTCTGATCTTGATAAAAGTATTCGATATATCAGTTCATGCAAACCCCCGTCCCGAAAAAAATACGCCCGTTTTTTATTCATTATGTTCATTTAATGCATATTATTCTGTTGGAAATTTTCGTTTCTATTAGCCAAAAAGTGGACAAGATTATTGTTTTCAATCTAAATACGGCCAGACTCTCAGATCTCAGACTGCCTCCTCAAACAATGGCTCGAACCTTGCACTTTAAATCTATCCAGAGCTTATACTGACTGGGGATAATTATTCAGCTATGTTCTTTTAAGATAGGCGCGGGCGTTTGGGGTTAAACATAATTTCGTAGGTAAATAATTTTAATGTGGAACTTTTTTCATGAGATTATAATAGAGTATAACTTTTTTTGGTTGAATTGTGAAATAGAAGTCAATACGTTCTTGCTCACTCCTTTGTCGCTTTGAAGGTGTCATGATTTTTCATGCTCAGAATTGCAAATGTGTTCCTTTAATTTGAATTTCAAAATGACTAAGTGACGTTTTTTCGACGAACTGGTCAACTCAACCATACCGAATCACTCTACTGTGATGCGACTGCCATATAAGTGAGAGGTTTAGCGCTATAAAACCAGGTTCAATCCATCATTTTCTACATTTGAAAATGCCTGTACCAAGTCAGGAATATGACAGTTGTTGTCCATTCGTTTGATGTGTTTTATCATTTGAATTTGCCATTTGATTAGGGACTTTCCGTTTTGAACTTTCCTCGGAGTTCAGTATTTTGTAGTTTTACTTTTGAAATAATCAGTAAATACTGGCGAAAAAAAATCTGTATATGAAAAGAATTGTCTCATAAAAATTAAATACACGGGAAATGGCAAAGTTTACGAAGTCTAGTCCAAGCAAAAAGGGGGGCGTACGCCTTCATGCCCCCCTCTGTATCCGCCACTACACGCAGTTACTGACAGCTTGTTCAAAGCCAATAACAACTAATAAAAAAATCAAGCATCTAAGACTAAATTCTTACCAAGATTTCTGTAAATCAGTGTTGATTGAGACCCACTGGAAAGAAATGCACCACTATTATTCTGTGTAACAGATTGTCATTGTTGCGTCAACCAGATTGATTTCTTGTTTTACTTCATTTGAATTTTAAAAGTGTAAGAAAAATTGATTTCTTGTCCAAAAATACCGTGTGTTGCACTTATAAACATTTCTTCCTGTTTTTAAAACATGCTAAATATTTATAATTACATGATTGTGTAAATTAACATTCAAACATTAGATGAATTGCATTTATTTCAAACGTGCCAGAAAACATGCTCATATACGAATAAGCTGACAATAATTCAAGTGAAACAGGGATGGGGATATAAAGTACTGTAAAAGAAAAGTTAGAGTATCTATACTAATAAACGAGAAGACCTAATTTTGTGTGTCGCTTCTCTTCCTTCTACAATGAATTAATCATCATGCCTCTGTGTTCTATATAGGTATAGTCGCATTTGTCATCTTTTCTTATGATTATTCAGTTTGTGTTATTTTGGGAGGAAAACGAAAATAAAGGTGTCAGACCACCAATTAAAAATCCCTATCTGTTCAACCGAATCTTGCAATTTTCACAGCTATCTAAATATTTTACCTTAAGTTTAACTTCAAGGAAACCAGGTATATCCTGAATTGTACATGTATCACCTTTCTACATGCCAATTTTCAACCAATGTTTAAAGTCTTATATGAAATTTCTGATCTTGAAAACACAGGTACTACCATAATAACTCCCTGTTTTCTTGAAATCTTAAATTAGTGTACTATGTAGCGCATTAATCCTGAATTTTTAACGCAAACTCATAGACAAGTGAATTTTGACTCAAAATGGTTTAAATATATTTCCCTTTCACCAGAAGTTTCATTTCTGCATATTTGTTGGTTAGTTTAAGTAAACAATGACATCAAAAGTACTATTTTGTGTCAGAGTTCAATATACTGTCGAGACCGCACTGTTTTTCTGTAGAAATAGTGGTGAGCAACAGTGGTCAACAGTTTTCACACTTGTTTTAACTGGTCGGCAGATATCCAAACTCAAACACCTGATTTTCGTTTTGAAGGTCGTCTTCATGACTTTTCATATTCATTTTCAAAATCCTGTAGCATTTCTTCAATTTTAGCAAACAAGTTCTTTCTCCTAGAAGATACATACTTTCCGTCAGATTTACCGTTGTCCCATTGAAAAGTCGCCGGTTGAAATTTTAACATTGCAAAATCTGGTCAAAGGGACGTAATTCGTACAAAACGTCGCAATATTTCGCGGAATCCGCTAGACGGCGTTCATTTACTGTTACTTGACCTTAATATGAATACTTAAACATGTACATCTTATTATAATTTATGTATTTTTACTTATGTGAATTATTCTTTATTTGTAGAGAATCGATTGTTAGCGACCATATGATTTTTATAAAAGAATAAAAGATAGATACATGGTTAACTCGCATACTCATCTCTTCGCCCTAAGTTAAACTTTATGTGATTCGTACATAAGGGTTAAAAACGTATATAAAAAACTTCATTTGACTGCGAAACCATATTAGGTTTAAAGAAAAATAATTGACTTTGTTCTGTTATTCAAGAATAAACATAAAAGTCTCAAATTATATATTGAATTTTGGGGATGAAAACTATTTTTGTCTGAGATAATGTGCAACTTTTTGCACAATCTATACTCCAATTATAAACTTTGTATGCCTTTATTTATTAAATTAACTGAATGAAATTAGCTCACATGGTTGACTGTCAAAAAAAAAAATTGTTATTTTATTTTTGAATTGTAACGTTCATCTGAATGACGTCATCAAAACTTATGCTGTGTGTGACGTTTATGCGTATAAAAGTGGCAGGTACTTGATATTACTGGAAACGTTTTGCAGTAAAACCATTGAGTTTTTACCGATTTTTACAATGTGAAGTGTTACAGATCGAATATCATTCGATAATTTGTTTAATAGTTTTTTGTTTATTAATTTATTCAATAAAACTGTTAGTTTTTTAGAAGGTAAGCTCTGCAAATATAGTCGGTATATAGAATCCGGGAATATCTCTTTTTAAATGCACTATTTTACCCCTCATATTTCTTGAGAAATTTAGCCATCTGGGGTTGGCTTAAACATGGGTTGACTTCACTAGTTTTAAAAACAACAAATATTTAAACTTATAATGAATAATTTTGACAATGCCGGTCTTCTAAAATAATTTCTGCGAAAACCAAATAAACTTGACCCGGATTTTTGTATTTATCATTTTAATACTTAATTATGGCATACAATCTGCATACTCCGCCTTATGTGTCCATGTGTCTCACTTTGTTGTCAATTCAATATCAGAATACATATTCAATTTTGAGTTAAGATCGTGTTTTGATTTACCCATCACTTACTGCGTATTTTTGGATTTATTTTTGTCCTTTGTTACTGTGTTTTTTCTGTTTTTTTTTGTTTTTTTTGGTGCTTGGTCAAATTTTGACAAGTCAAGCTCTTTTTAAAAGTTTTTTTTTCTATCTGTTCTAATATTAAACTGGTACCCGACATGTCATGATCTTCTCATTTTAAATGTTTCACATTGAATTATATAGTGACCAATCATGCACACAAAAAGAGAGGTAAAAGATACCAAAGAGATATTCAAACTCAAAAGTCAATATCATGGCAAAAAAATAATACTGACCAAAAGACAAGTTAAATTTACACAGGCAGAAAAGAATACTAAAGACTGAGCAACATCAACCCAACCAAAAACTGGGGGAGATCATATATATATATAACTATTGTATAAGGCAGTACGACGACCCGTAGTTTATAGCCTTGTCCCGATGACTTTGGTGGCTATAATTAAGTGACTCATTTGTTACCATACGTACAGCTATCATGACTTATTATAAGGAACTCTTTCATAAATAATAGTGGTGCCAAAAGAAAATTCTGAATTGTTTATTTTAACAACCATTATTGTTAAAAAAAAAAACCAGCTAAAGAATAAAACAATATATAGACACGGACGGCAGTGCATAATTCTCCATACATAAATTACATACATTTGTACAAGCTAATACTAGTACTGACAATTCAAACCCAACACACGCAATTGATATACGAACTTGTTTATATACAGAAGTTAGCATGCAGATCAGTCCATCTGATCCATTAAAATTATTACATTATTGTCGTATTTTGAACCGTTTTTTTTTTTCGTTACTAAGAAAGGCTAAACAAGACTGCAATCTAGCTACTTCGTATGACTAAATATGAAAAAGATTAAGATATAATCAAATAGAGCTAAGGAAAAAAGATGAAAATATAATAACATATAATGAGGCATCTCTTGTAATTCCAGTGTTTTTAAATGTTTCCGTTTGGTTTAAAAATCAAATTTTCAACTTGAAAATAAAGGGTCGTCTAAATTTGCGTATTATTCACACAAGTCCAATCTTCTATCTAACTATGGATAGGATATGAATGACTACATTTTAACCCGGGACCATTTATCTGTGTCAGTCAACAGCGATGTTTTCCACTCATGTCTGAGAGTTGTTCATTGTCCCAGTCCAGTCGTTGGTTTTGTTTTTATTGTCTAAGCGGTTGTGTTCGTTAATATCAGACTTCTAAATTTTAATTTAGGAAGTGAATGGTATAACAAATATGTGTAGCCTCCAATAATTTATTTGCAGTCAATTTATACTTTTGCTTTTAGAGTTTGATATATCGTATAATGCATATTTCCGACTATTTTTTTTTTTAGACTGTAAGTTGACCTCTATATATCTTTGTACATTTGTTTGTGTACTGGAGTTAAAGTCTCATTTTCACTGAGTCTGGCATGCATGGATCTCTTTTTAAAATTTAGAGAAGGGCTTCTAATGTAAGCTTCGACCAGTTCGTGATTATATTTGTGCATTTATTAAAATCAAATTCATTACTTGAAAAATTAATCTCAGTAAAAAGGAAAGTACGTTGTCCGTTATTATGATTGGAGTAAACTATTGGTACCAACATTTACCTCTTTTATTTCAAACTTCAAACTAACTGTGTACATGTATACTAGTAATTAGACACTATACATCCTAATGTAGGAATCAATGAAGGAAAATAGTTCAAGCATTTAGGGCTATATCGATTTTAACGAAATTCCTAAATAAACCCTTGCCAAAAGAATGTGTATTTACGATGAGATAGTTTCTCCTCATTTTCTGCCGAAATCACACCCATGAAAAAGGGGTTCATATCAGATTTTCGATGTCAATGATCGCAACAAGAAACATAAAATTATTTAGCGACAGGCCCCATTTAATGACAAAACTGAGGTTAGGTCAGACATTTATTTAGCACAGCAAAGTATTTCTTTAAACTGTACCTTTAATTGTACACTTTTTAGAAATAGTATCTGGAAAAAAATCGGCTTAATCTATAAAAAGGTCAAGACAGTTTGAACCACAGGTATTAATACATTAAATTTAGACACCAAGTGCTTCATAAATAAATATTTAGTGAAATCATGAAAATTTGCATGCCGTTGACATGTAAAACCTTAATTGACTTGAATTATAGAATACCAAAAAATAAAATAATTTTAGGCTATATAAAAAAAAGAAGCAAAATGAATGCTAAATATTTTCAACTACATGTACTGGTCTAGTCAGAAAAGTGACATTCTTCAAAACCAAACCGGCAAATCAAAATGAAAGATAAGTCACACAATTGTAATGTTAAAGCAAACTTATTTCAGATTATACATCAGAAAAAAGATAAGTTAGTGTTGTGTATTCGTGAAATATTTGCCGCTGAACTATTTATTACTCAATAAGTTGAGACTTATATGATGGTTGAATTATAACAATGCTATATACTGGTATCCCTAATTTTGTGGTGATATGCAAAGATCTGCAAAGTGTTCAGTCGAACTCTTCATCGATGGTGCTTAAGAAAAAAACAGACCCGCGCCAAGTATGAAGAAACTGAGAACACTGCTCGTTTTTTTTAATCATTCGATGATATTAAATCTTACATTTGATGATGCTTTATAGAGGGCCTAAAGAGAGGGGGTAGGCTCTTACCACAGAGTATAAACATACAATTGATTTTGGTATTTGTCAGGGGCGTAGCTAGAAAGAAACGATGTGCAAGCACCTTCCGAAAAATTTTTGGGACCCTTTTATGCAGGAAAATGTTTTTTTTTCGGTTTTCGGTCATAAGAAAGTTGAAAGAGGAGCTACATGTAGATAGGACTTATAAACAATTTATGAATGTAAAACTATTCATAAATCTTCTGAATAAAGTAAATCATGGTTAATTGAAAACATATAAACTACACATTTTTCTGATACAGAATTTACTCAAAATTGTCCAAAATCTGCTCTTCGGGTCTAGGCAGAAACGAGCTTCTCTATTTTTTTGTCAATATTCACACTGAAATCTCGATTAATAAGCAGTAATGCTAGCGATGATAAACTGTCATATTGTTCATTGTTGATCGTACATTTGATTTCAACAGACGTAGTGACACTGATCGTGACTGATACATCTCCACGGTAGCACTCGCGAGATGTTATAAGCCAGTGTTCGTGTTTGCCATCGAGCGACCTCTCAATTGAATTCGTCAAAATTACATACCAGGTCAGTTTCGTATGTCATGTATGTCTCAGACAATGTTGAGATTTGTTCGTTTGTTATATTTCCTACAACACGAGGAAGCAGATACGCCGTGACACAAAGGAGCGATTTTCTGATAATACCAGACGCGACTCCACTATCCTGTTCCATTATCATATGGTCTGTAAACGCAAAATATAATGAGACTTTCCAATACTGTTTTGGCGTGTTAGCAGGATGAGTGGCTCTGGTAGTCCCTAACCCATCGCCGTGGCATAATTTCAACGATATCGAAGGGTTTAAAGCTAATGCCGATTGGTACATCTCATTCCAAACAGTTAAACCGTACTCTGTAAAATGTGCTCCGAAACTACACGTATTGAGTATAACAAATCCAAATCTTGTAAAAGATCTACAAGTTACAGTGTCCGATTTTGTCATGCATGATCTCCAATATAACTTCTATTTTGAAACCAAATGCCGTTATTTAATGACATTTCATCAATCCAAAAAGTGACAACATATGTGTTTCCTTTAAAATTTAATTTATAAATTTTTAATTTTGCAATATTTTTTTTTGCATGCCGAACCGATGTGCACGCAACTGCGTGTTGGCGTATAGGGAGCTACGCGCCTGTTTGTAGAACACTGTATACACTTAAGTATCGCATGAAAAAGTTTCACGAAAGTTGTGAGGGGAAAATGCATCAGTTTGAATAGTTCTTATGGTGCGAGTTACACCATGTTCCCCTAACTACACGAAAGAAGGCGAAATAAAATTGCCATTTAACGATGAACGAACAATTAAAACTTTCTTGCACATTGATCTTTTTACCGATTTCACAAATTACGATGAATAACGACAACCTTTTTCACGGCTGCACGTGGAAAAAAAATGTCAAAACATGTTGCACGAAAATAACCCTTTACATGTACCACCCTTTATATCAAAATACAGAAATTGAGCTATAGTTTCACCAATATATCTTCATTGATGATGATATTCATCATGCTATAAGAATCTTCATTTATTTCCATATTGTCGGGTGTTTTAAAAAGAATTAAAAAAAAAAACAAACTTCGAATTCTGAATTGATTCAGATCGATTATTCCCCTTTTCGGTGTAAAAATGCAGGGAAAGAAATAATCGACATTTTGATAGTTTCTGACTAGAGATAAACACATTAAAGATGTAAAATAATGTTTTTTTTATCACATTTTCATACTTGAGTTGTTCACGAATCTTTAAAGAATCACCATGCATACGAAGAGAAAAAAAGGGGGGATACTCTGACGTTTGACTATGTGAGGGTTTTCGTAACCAAGTGTTCATTTCTAAACATATGTGTGCCATATCTGCCGATTGCAAATAATATTATCTTGCTTCTTTCCTTAAATTTGAATATCATAGGGTCTTTACGACTTTTAGATTACCAAGGTTTAGCATAGTGAAATAACGTGATGACGAACGGCATAACAGTATTTCTATTAAAAACAAAATGATTCTCCTGATAGGGGAAACACTTTTTAAAACAAGCACTAGTGCATGGTAGTATGTAGCCCCTTCTATCAAACTCATGTTTTATGAGAAATATTTATCTATTCAGCCGTATTAAAGTTTTTTCAATGTTTTTTTATTTAAAAACATTTTTAATTAATTCACTGAATTATAAGGATCAGTTACGTTTGAATGGGTCTTTTTTAAAACTATATCAGCTATAAGATATAATTTCTAGAGCTATGTTCATTTTTTGAACGTGCATCTTTAATTCATTGCACTTTTTCCAGTACAAAACAGTAAATTATTATAGAAAAAAAACATTAAAAAAAGAAATTTCCTTGAGATAAAGCTATTTGTTTATTCAATAAACTAAAGTTGTATGCATGTGAAAGCCTTGAGTTCAGTATAAGTATTATCTGCCTATTACATACAAATATGACTATTTCAAAGGTTTCAATGTCAAAGAAACTTATAATTTTTCATTCATTTCAAATTGTTTTCTCAAAATTAAAACAAAAGGCATTGCATATGTCACATTGAATTTAAACTAATAATCCTTATAACAATGCATACAATACTTCCTTGTAGGTTTCCATGATCCATAATAAATGTATAGACATATACATGCACATCCTGCTGGTTTTCATATGATAATGCTGTACTAGATAATTATTTATTCCTATATTTGTCTTTTTTTATTTCACATGTATCATGCAAAGAATATTCCTATATATCCATGTAAAATGTTGTGAATTACAATATATATACCAGTAAGTACATGCAGGTACCACCTATGAAGTTTGAATTATAATTATCACTTAGTTCACATAAATTCATGGGCGTCAAGTTGGTTACCTATTCCCTATTCCCTATTCGTTACCTATTCCCTATTCCCTATTCGTTGCCTATTCGTTACCTATTCCCTATTCCCTATTCGTTGCCTATTCGTTACCTATTCCCTATTCCCTATTCGTTGCCTATTCGTTACCTATTCCCTATTCCCTATTCGTTACCTATTCGTTACCTATTCCCTATTCCCTATTCGTTACCTATTCGTTACTTATTTGATTTTTAATATCCTTCCCCCTTTTTAATTATGGCATGGAATAGTTTAATATGGCTGCCGTTACCATGGAAACGGCACAATTGTGAAAAAAATCAGTTTTTGGTTTCTGGTAAACTGTTTGGATATGCTTCAACTCAGAATCATCATATTTTAAAACAATGTAGGTGCCCACTATATACAGGTGTTGGATGATTTTGGCGATCATTGGAACTACTATGTTGCCATGGAAACTACACCAAAATTTTCAAAATTCTAAAAATGCTCAAAACTTCATGAAACTTCACAGTAATGATGAGCAACATTGGAGTTGGAATTTCCAAAATAGGTCTTGTTACCATGGAAACAATGCAAAAAGGTCAAAAATTTCAAAAATAAGAATTTTCAGCAAACTGGATGAAACTTTACAGGAATGGTAACTGGCATAGGCAGAGTTGGATTTTGAAGTTAGAATTTTCAAAATGGCCGCCGTAACCATGGAAACAGCAAAAATATCAAAAATTCAAAATGTTCAAACTTAATGAAACTTTGCAAAAATGTTACTAGACATCTGTAGATGCTCTCTTTGACTTTGGAATTGTCAAAATGGCTGCCGCTCACCTGGTAATAGGGGGAAGGGGTGCCTTCCGTTATTGCTAGCAATTACAAATCTAGTTGTTAATAGTCTTACATATGGTAATAGTTCTGAATTGGTTGAGGTAAAATGATCTTTTTATGACCTATTTATATGTGTTTGTGCTCAACCGATCCTTTTACTTCATGTTCGATACGCATTTGTTCCTTACTTGTTTTTATACGTTCTACCTTTTAACTGCTTTATGTCCGTATGTTTGAAGATGGATCTTGGTTCGACGGGATGAAATCACCGTGTTAGCGCTTGCGTAAAAACGAAGATGTGGTATGATTGCCAATGAGACAACACTCCACATTAGACCAAAATGACACAGAAATTATCAACTATAGTTCACTGTACGGCCTTCAACAATGAGCATAGCCCAAACCGTGTAGTCACCTATAAAAGGCCCACACATGACAACCTCATACAATTCAAACAACAAAACTGACGGCCGTATTTCATATACAAAAAAATAAACGGAAATATGTTACACAAAAACAAACGATAACTACTTAATTTCAGGCTCTTGTCTAGGGACAGGCACATACTTACATAATGTGGTAGAGTTAAACATGTAAGCAGGGTGTACATCGTTTCGGAGCATGCTATTACCTTGTTTAATTCGTTCCATCACTCGCTTATAATTCGCTTATAATACGTGTATCTTACGTTGCACCTTTTAAAACATGATTTTCAATTGTTTTGTTGTCTCTGGTGGAAGATTTGGGCTCTTAGAGGTGATATAACTCTATAAGTGCATTTGTATCCGTTCCAGCGGTCGGATAATACCCTGTTAAATATTCGTTACTAATTCGCTTTTAAAAAGTTTGTTGTACGTTGCACCTTTTAGAAAAGGATTTCCAATTGTGTTCATATCTCTGGTGGTAATAATGTGTTCTTAGAGATGAAATATCCCTATAAGCGCATATGTAGTCGTTCCAGCGATCGGTTAATACCTTGTTACCTATTCGTTACCTATTCGCTTATAATACATTTTTTTATACGTTGCACCTGTTAGAAAAGGATTTTCAATTATGTCCAGGTCTCAGGTGGTAACAATGTGTTCTTAGAGATGAAATGACCCTATTAGCGCGCATGTACCCGTTCCAGCGCTCGGTTAATACCCTGTTACCTATTCGTTACCTATTCGTTACCTATTCGCTTATAATACATTTTTTTATACGTTTCACCTGTTAGAAAAGGATTTTCAATTATGCCCATGTCTCAGGTGGTAACAATGTGTTCTTAGAGATGAAATTACCCTATTAGCGCGCATGTACCCGTTCAAGCGCTCGGTTAATACCCTGTTACCTATTCGTTACATATTCGTTACCTATTCACTTATAGTACGTTTGTTGTACGTTGCACCTTTTAGAAAAGGATTTTCAATTAAATTCATATCTCTGGTGGTAATAATGTGTTCTTATAGATGAAATACCCCTATTAGCGCGTATGTACCCGTTCTAGCGCTCAGTTAATATCCTGCTACTTATTCCTTCCTTATTTGCTTTAAATGCACGAGGTATACGTTGCACCTTGAAATAAATCGTTTTTTAATTGTGTTTATGTCTCTGGTGGTAACATTGTGTTCTTAGAGATGAAATTACCCTATTAGAGTGCATGTACCCATTCAAGCGCTCGGTTAATACCCTGTTACCTATTCGTTACCTATTCGTTACCTATTCGTTACCTATTCACTTATAGTACGTTTGTTGTACGTTGCACCTTTTAGAAAAGGATTTTTAATTAAATTCATATCTCTGGTGGTAATAATGTGTTCTTATAGATGAAATACCCCTATTAGCGCGCATGTTCCCGTTCCAGCGCTTGGTTAATACCCTGTTACCTATTCGTTACCTATTCGTTACCTATTCACTTATAGTACGTTTGTTGTACGTTGTACCTTTTAGAAAAGGATTTTCAATTAAATTCATATCTCTGGTGGTAATAATGTGTTCTTATAGATGAAATACCCCTATTAGCGCGCATGTTCCCGTTCCAGCGCTTGGTTAATACCCTGTTACCTATTCGTTACCTATTCGTTACCTATTCACTTATAGTACGTTTGTTGTACGTTGTAACTTTTAGAAAAGGATTTTCAATTATGTCCAGGTCTCAGGTGGTAATAATGTGTTCTTATAGATGAAATACCCCTATTAGCGCGTATGTACCCGTTCCAGCGCTCGGTAAATAACCTGTTACCTATTCGTTACCTATTCGCTTTTAATACGCGGGGTATACGGTGCACCTTGAAATAAATCGTTTTTTAATTGTGTTCAGGTCTCTGGTGGTAAGAATGTGTTCTTAGAGATAAAAAGACCCTATTACCGCGCATGTACCCGTTCCCGCGCTCGGTTAATACCCTGTTACCTATTCGTTACATATTCGCTTATAATACATTTTTTTATACGTTTCACCTGTTAGAAAAGGATTTTCAATTATGCCCATGTCTCAGGTGGTAACAATGTGTTCTAAGAGATGAAATTACCCTATTAGCGCGCATGTACCCGTTCAAGCGCTCGGTTAATACCCTGTTACCTATTCGTTACCTATTCACTTATAGTACGTTTGTTGTACGTTGCACCTTTTAGAAAAGGATTTTCAATTAAATTCATATCTCTGGTGGTAATAATGTGTTCTTATAGATGAAATACCCCTATTAGCGCGCATGTTCCCGTTCCAGCGCTTGGTTAATACCCTGTTACCTATTCGTTACCTATTCGTTACCTATTCACTTATAGTACGTTTGTTGTACGTTGTACCTTTTAGAAAAGGATTTTCAATTAAATTCATATCTCTGGTGGTAATAATGTGTTCTTATAGATGAAATACCCCTATTAGCGCGTATGTACCCGTTCAAGCGCTCAGTTAATACCCTGCTACTTATTCGTTCCTTATTTGCTTTAAATGCACGATCTATACGTTGCACCTTGAAATAAATCGTTTTTTAATTGTGTTCATGTCTCTGGTGGTAACTAAGAACACATTGTTACCACCAGAGACGTGGACACAATTGAAAATCCTTTTCTAAAAGGTGCAATGTACAACAAACGTATTTTAAGTGAATAGGTAACGAATAGGTAACGAATAGGTAACAGGGTATTAACCGAGCGCTGGAACGGGTTCATGCACTCTAATAGGGTAATTTCATCTCTAAGAACACAATGTTACCACCAGAGACATAAACACAATTAAAAAACGATTTATTCCAAGGTGCAACGTATACCTCGTGCATTTAAAGCAAATAAGGAACGAATAAGTAGCAGGATATTAACTGAGCGCTAGAACGGGTACATACGCGCTAATAGGGGTATTTCATCTATAAGAAAACATTATTACCACCAGAGATATGAATTTAATTGAAAATCCTTTTCTAAAAGGTGCAACGTACAACAAACGTACTATAAGTGAATAGGTAACGAATAGGTAACGAATAGGTAACAGGGTATTAACCGAGCGCTGGAACGGGTACATGCGCGCTTATATGGTCATTTCATCTCTAAGAACACATTGTACCACCAGAGACATGAACACAATTAAAAAACGATTTATTTCAAGGTGCAACGTATACCTCGTGCATTAAAAGCAAATAAGGAACGAATAAGTAACAGGGTATTATCCGAGCGCTGGAACGAGTACATATGCGCTAATAGGGGTATTTCATCTATAAGAACACATTAGTACCACCACAGATATGAACTTAATTGAAAATTCTTTTCTAAAAGGTGCAGCGTACAACAAACTTTTTAAAAGCGAATAAGTAACGAATATTTAACAGGGTATTATCCGAGCGCTGGAACGGATACAAATGCACTTATAGAGTTATATCATCTCTAAGAGCCCAAATCTTCAACCAGAGACAACAAAACAATTGAAAATGATGTTTTAAAAGGTGCAACGTAAGATACTAGTACTCGTATTATAAGCGAATTATAAGCGAGTGATGGAACGAATTAAACAAGGTTATAGCATGCTCCGAAACGATGTACACCCTGCTTACATGTTTAACTCCAGCACATTATGTTAGTTTGTGCCTGTCCCTAGACAAGAGCCTGAATTTAAGTAGTTATCGTTTGTTTTTGTGTTACATATTTCCGTTTATTTTTGTATATGAAATACGGCCGTCAGTTTTGTTGTTTGAATTGTATGAGGTTGTCATGTCTGGGCCTTTTATGGGTGACTACACGGTTTGGGCTATGGTCATTGTTGAAGGCCGTACAGTGAACTATAGTTGATAATTTCTGTGTCATTTTGGTCTAATGTGGAGTGTTGTCTCATTGGCAATCATACCACATCTTCTTTTTTATGCAAGCGCTAACACGGTTATTTCATCCCGTCGAACCAAGATCCATCTTCAAACATACGGACATAAAGCAGTTAAAAGGTAGAACGTATAAAAAACAAGTAAGGAACAAATGCGTATCAAACATGAAGTAACAGGATCGGTTGAGCACAAACACATATACATAGGTCATAAAAAGATCATTTTACCTCAACAAATTTAGAACTATTACCATATGTAAGAGTATTAACAACTAGATTTGTAATTGCTAGCAATAACGGATGGCACCCTTCCCCCTATTACCAGGTGAGCGGCAGCCATTTTGACAATTCCAAAGTCAGAGAGAGCATCTACAGATGTCTAGTAACATTTTTGCAAAGTTTCATTAAGTTTGAACATTTTGAAATTTTTGATATGTTTGCTGTTTCCATGGTTACGGCGGCCATTTTGAAAATTCTAACTTCAAAATCCAACTCTGCCTATGCCAGTTACCATTCCTGGAAAGTTTCATCCAGTTTACTCAAAATTCTTATTTTTGAAATTTTTGACCTTTTTGCATTGTTTCCATGGTAACAAGACCTATTTTGGAAATTCCAAATCCAAATGCCACATCTACCAATGTTGCTCATCATTACTGTGAAGTTTTGAGAATTTTGAAAATTTTGGTGTAGTTTCCATGGCAACATAGTAGTTCCAATGATCGCCAAAATCATCCAACACCTGTATATAGTGGGCACCTACAATGTTTTAAAATATGACGATTCTGAGTTGAAGCATATTCAAACAGTTCACCAAAAACCAAAAACTGATTTTTTTCACAATTGTGCCGTTTCCATGGTAACGGCAGCCATATTAAACTATTCCATGCCATAATTAAAAAGGGGGAAGGATATTAAAAGTCAAATAAGTAACGAATAGGTAACGAATAGGGAATAGGGAATAGGTATCGAATATGTAACGAATAGGGAATAGGGAATAGGTAACGAATAGGCAACGAATAGGGAATAGGGAATAGGGAATAGGTAACGAATAGGTAACGAATAGGGAATAGGGAATAGGCAACGAATAGGCAACGAATAGGGAATAGGGAATAGGTAACGAATAGGTAACGAACAGGGAATAGGGAATAGGTAACGAATAGGGAATAGGGAATAGGTAACCAACTTGACGCCCATAGCTTTATGTATATATCCAAAATTATCTCAACTACTGCACATGATGCATAATAATATGAATATTTCCTTTTGTGTGTTGGTCCTTCAAAAAAGAAGTGCACAGTCATTTCCTCTCATGTTTTTATTTCTTTATTTGTTTGTCTTGAATGTTCCAGAGTCAGTTTTAACAGTAATCAAATCCTTCCTTTTAATGTAATAATGAAAATCTCTGCATTCCAAAAGTTACATGTGACATGGCACTGTTTTAATATTTTTGTTATATATATCATCAAGCTTTTATCTAAAAAAATATTGATTTCTCTTTCTTTTCATGCATATATCTAATACTGCCCCCATATCTGGTTACAAATTGTTTGATAATTTCCTTGTGTGTGTTGATCTTCATAAGAAAGAAGTGGTGACTCTTTTCCTCTGATAACTTTTTTCAAATTTCAGTTAGGCTATTATAGTTAAAACTAACATGTATGACACCATTGCCTCCAAGTCATCTTCATGCATGTACTGAAAAAAATATGTAAACCATTAATGGCATTTAAAAGTAATTGGTATTCATATTATGATACAAATAGAAAACTTCAGTCAAAATTGTCACATTTGTGTATTCCTTAATTATTATTGAATTAAAAGAAAACTTGACACAAAGTTTAATTGATGAATTGTCTGTAAAAGTACAATAAAGTTTGTAAGTACAACTTACTTTAACTGATATTTACCCATCACATTGCTTTGCCAATTTGTTATTAATAATCAATATGACTTAATCAAGATTGGGTGAGTGTGACTAAATAAATGTACACCAGATAACTTATATTTATTCACATAAACTGAGGGTCTGGATGGTGTTTACAGAATAGATACACCAATCATGTAATAATCCCTATGGGCAAAAGTGCAAAATTTAAAGGCTGAGACATTAAAGATTAAGAAAACACTGATAATAAAAGAGAATGATGGTGTGTTAAAATACAAAGTATAGAGAATAATGAGCAAAACAGATAAAGATTATAGAAAATGGTATATAAAATATAGAACTGAAGGGAATCATTCATTATAATACAATTAATACTTACATTTAATTGTGTAGACCTCATATCATAGAAACTACACTCTTTATGCATTAACAGTCAACTTATTAGTGCCAGCTGTAAATCAATCTGCAAAAGAAGTTACAATAATTACACAATTAAGATTGATCTGTTGATGTAAATTGTTTTATAACAAGTGTGTCAAAATTTGAAAAGATTTACACAAACACACATATACTTCAGATACAAATTATTATAGTTAATCAATATTAAAAGTACATATTTAATTTAATCTTATGTCTATATATAAAAAAAAGATAAGACAAAACATTAATAAAGACTAAAAATTCAAAGGTACACTAAAAGGGATGATATAAAAATAATTCTATAATGACTTAGCATCAAATTTAAAACAATAAATGAAAAAATTATGGCCATGATAATAAATAATATTTCTCACATATAACATCTCATGTGAATGCTTACACAATTTTACTAAATACAGACTTAGGCATAAGTATGATGCACAGAGTCATGCATGCATATATTTTGAATAATTCTTTGTTTTACTTCTACAATATGTTATAAATTGGAATAAGGAATGATTTAACATGCGATCGATTTTAAGATTCAGGTACAAATATACCTAATAGATATTTAAAGAAAATGTTAAGGTGTTTGCATACGAGACTAATTAAGGGGGGGGGGGGGGGGGGGGGTGATAAAGGCATAGGTGAAAGGTGGCGGGCCTCAGCCGGCATGTTGTTCGGACATTTTAACAAATTCTACTGCTTACGTTGCATGGTTGATCATGGTTTCTGACCACCGAGATCCCAAATTTAAACATTTGACCCGCATGAATGCATCCCTGGTCAGTCTGCAAACTGTCGACGTGAAACTATTTTTATAAAGTCAATAGCTAATAAAGATTGGATTGTTTATAAGCAAATAAAATAGTGTTAACGTGAAAAATTAATTCAAAGGAAGTTTCAACAGACTGCCCACATCATGCTGACAGCGAAACTTGTAAATAACCACATTTTTTAAGTAAACATGCAGCTTTATCTTCAGACTACATTCATAATCGTGAATGACATGAATATCCAAGATCCTCGGAAGAAGGCTAAAATAATTTAAAACTAACGTACCTCAAAATATAAGCAGCCCACATCTATATTAACGTGTTGTTGTCCAACTGAAGACACTGACTTTTATCATAACAAGGTGCCCGATCAGCTGTTGATGACAAGCTCAAATTTGACGTCGACAAAACGTTCTAGCCAATCACGTGTCGAATAGTTAGGAAAATGACGTCAGATTTAGATTGCGATGCAAACACCGAAAATCATTGCTAATTTTTTTTTAAACTGCATTAACCTGCCTGCGCATTTTACACACACAAACTTTACACAAAATGACACGTTGGTTGAATTTACGTGGATGCAATATTTTGAACATCGAGAAAAGACAGGCATTATGTTTGTTAATCATAATGAAATCATTGTGTGAAAAATCTTCACGAAAATCTGTATTTTGGTGACATAAATCAATTTTTATTTAAAACCTGGTCTGTTAATGGGTCGGAGGTATAAAACCCAGTCTGTTAATTGGTCTGTTAAGAGTTATGAATGGCAATAAAAGTATAATTTTATTGCTATATGGGGTGTTATCGGATCGAATGGGTAGGCTCAAGACGAGCGGCTAAAATATACGGAAACAACACATGAGCAATGAAACATAAAATATACGGAAACAACACATGAACAATGAACAATTTAAACAATGGAAACTGAAAATTGATAAAAACGGTTTCAAAAAGTGTAATATTAAAGTAATGTTAATTTCATCCAAGAATGGTCGCATATGTCATGTGGATTCTGTTTAATTGTCATGAATGACACCAATTTGTCATCTACATTGGTAACCAGTATATAGATCCTGAAGAGATAAACATCGTAATGTAACTTATATTGGGATGCTAAAATATAAAGAATAGAGAAAGAATAATCAGTAAGATAAATAAAAGGTAAAAGGAAAAAAAGTCACGGAGGAAACGTGACATAACAATTTAAAGAATACAGAAATAAACACCCCCACCCCCCCCCCCCCCCCCCCATCCGAACCTTCATGGTATAGGTATACACGATAATCTGGATGGAGTAGCAGAATATAGAATAATAGATAAGGACAGTAGAGAGTGATGCATTGCTAAAAAAGAGAGAAAAAATAATAATTGTTTAAGAAACATCCCTGGGTGTTGAAACAGTAACAGATTTCGATGTACTTTAATAGGTGACAAATGCTAGAAGTTTACATGCAGACAACTGCCGTTCTCCTCTACACTTATGAAGAAAGGAACTAAACGGAATAAAATGTATTAAAACTCAAGATGACCAAATGTAGCTGCATTCGCACATTTCCATTTACTACTTGAGAATGATTTGTAAACAACATATGATAAAGTAATAGAAATAAATAACCAATTGGACGATGCTTACGAATTAGGGTTAAACGTCCAGTGACAAATATCATGTCCATATGAGAATGACAACACGTTATATGTACACTGTGTTGTATTATAAAGACACTTTCAGTCGGATTTGAAAACGTGCTACTTTGAACAGACACACACATTGAGGCTGATTGAAAACGTTAATAATAAATGCATGCGTATTCCAGCGGCCAATCCATATCACACTATATTGAAGTGACACACCCTTCAATAAAAGGCAAAGAAAGTCAAAATAAAAATGCTCTTACTAGTAAATCACAACCGAAATGAATGACAGACGGACATTTTTTACAAAACTTAATGAACAATTGAAATTGAAAAGATATTTGAGGTTTGCGTTATTTCGCAAAGGTTTGCGCTACAACGCAAAGGTCTGCGTTTTATCGCAAAGGTTTGCAATTATAACGCGAAAGGTTTGCGTTGTAACGCAAATATAGGACGAAAAATTAAAAAAAAAATGTGTTGCGTTAATTAGCTTCCGTAGGATACTGTTGCACCGTATTATCATTTTTTTTTCTCAGGAACATCTCATTCTTAACTTTTTCTATAGGAAAATATAAAGGTAGCAAAAATAACTGTGGCTAAATTACTCCTAACTGACACAATTTCAATTGTCCAACCCATTAACAGACTTTATTCCAATAATTTTCACTAAACCGTGGTAATATTCACTTTTTATTACAATTATGAAATATTTACCAATGTAAATTTATGTTTTAGAACCAAAGTACTATTTTGTGTACTTTAAATGATATCTAAAATTGTTTGTTCCGACTTTTATTTAAAAAAATGCTATGCGTATAAGCATAAATACTACATACTTGCGCGACGCCTTTTGATTTTACTGAAAACTGCGTAGACTATGAAATGTTTTTACAAGTGGAAAATGTTCTATGATAGATATCATTTTGTCAGACAGTTTTCTTTTTTTGATTTGGTTCTTATAATATTCCAAAAATCTTTATATTTAATAGAGTTTAACATTAAATTATGCGTTTTACTCTTAACAGACGTATAACCAACCCGATTAACAGACCAATCTCCCATATAGCCGCATACTCAATATAGATTAACCGACCAATCTCTCGGTTAGCCGAGTGTCGGCCGTGATTTCATAGCTATCGATAACAAAGGACTAATTAATAAAGGTGTTGATTGAATTGTTTGACAAAATGATATGGTTAAATGGCTTCTGCTAAATGTCGCATAAAGAATTTATTTACCACTTTGCGACGCACGTGTTTGAAGCAAACTTTTGACGTCTCCCTCCAGAAAGCTGTTGTTGTGACTAAAAATATTCAAAAGCAATAAAAATCTCCGTTTTATCAATTGACTTTAATATAGGTAATTGATTAGGGAGACTACTTAAAAGTCGTTTAACGGTGACACACGTGTTTCAATCATAGTTTTACGTCTCAACTTTATCATTTACGATGGTCAAGAAAAGAAAACTGTCGTTATGACGAAATCTATCTAAAAGGTTAAGAACAACCCCTTGAATGAGAGTAACCCTTCAATGTAATGACTACACATGAAATGAGGGATCAATTTCGTGTGATAGAAGCTTTTGTTTTGTTGTAAAAACCACTTCTCAGTACAAAAGGGCACATCAGTATTTTTCTTTTAAAGAAACTTTCCCTACAAACTATATACTGGTATTATATTAGCAAAACATGTCCATTAATTTTGTTATATTCCAGGACTTATATCTTCTTTATTATTAAAAGTTAAGTGGCCCCCTCATTTAGAAAAATTGTTTAAAATACAATGAATGTTTTTCCCTTTCAAGTTAAAAAAACAATCTGTTGTTTTAAAGTAAATGCTTAGTCTTTATTCATTAAAATGTAGACTCTTAAATAAGCTTGAGAGAATAATCATAGACACAATGAAACAAAATCATCTTATTTAAGGGAAGGGGGGTTAGAAAAAAAGGTAAATTTGAAACGAAAAATATATTTATGTTACTTGGCGAAAAAAATGATAAAGTGGCGAAAAATATATTGTTTTGGCGAAATAGGTGGCGAAAAAAATAATTGACCCAGGGGAAACCCTGGTTGACAGTCAGGTCTTGAACCGCGTTGCTTGTATTTTTGTACTACTAGTAGTCTGAAAATCGTAGTCCGGAGATTATTATAAAGCAGAGCGACTTCATTTTGTGATTCAACTGCTAAGAGACATATTACAATGTTCCGGATTGCTGTGTTTAGTCTTGGCATATCGTAGTATGTTATAGAGACAATTTAACGACTGAATTCAGGTAATCAGACATGTGTGTTTCATTCGTTTTATACCTATTACACTCAATCAAAGAAAAGGCATGATTCGCACTTCTTCTGCAGCGTTACATACTGTTATTTGCGGTAGTAGCCATATTGATTTATCAGGACAACAGCAAATCAATGGATTTGTAAATGCTTCTCAACCTACAATCATGCGAATGCCTTATAAGAATCAATAATTTGTCATGCAGCACATATAGGTTTAAAGATATTCATATCTATATATTCCATTTTGTAGATTTTTGGACGTTTGTGTTGGTTTACACGCGTTATCTTAAATAATATGTTCACCCCTTCAAAATCATAACTCTATCTATCATCCTATATTAGGAGTAGGCGGGTATTCGACGTAGATTTGGACTGTTGTTTTGATCGATGTGTTGAAGTTTTATCTATAAGTCTGTTATATGCTTCATTCATTGTAATATAGTACTAATTGATTATCGCTAAAACAAAATGCACGGACAAAACAATAAACCAAAACCGAATATGATAAACAGCAAACGACAACCACTGAATTTCAGGGTCCTGACTTGGGACAGTCAAATAAAGAATGTTGAGTGGTTAAACCTTTCTGTTTATCATATATTCTGTTTGGTGATTCGGGGAGGGGTTCATTCGACGGCATTTATTTGTCTTCTTCATATTAACAGGATTGTATACCAGTACATCGTCATAGAATGTTACAATAGATCTTTAAGTAAAAGTATTTTATAACAGAGGTACATGTATGTATCATTAACAGTAACATCTGATTATTGATTTTGAATAAATTAAATGTCAAAGGACAACACGTGTTTTGTAATTATAATTATATCTTTAATAGTTATTATTGAGACGTGTTCATTGTATAAAGAGAAGATCAGTTTTTAGATTTTCAAGAAGATAATTGATTGTAAGTATGATTTCTTCTACAGTTAATGATCATAAATATGTAATAACTCGTGAAAAACTTTCTCTGTGTTCATATTTATTGTAAATGTTCAAAAGTATAGGGTCGATGCCACTGCTGGTGGAGATTTATTTCCCCGAGGGTATCACCAGCCCAGTAGTCAGCACTTTTGTACTGACATGAATTATCATTGATATGGTTATATTTATAAATTAACTGTTTACAAAATTTTGAATTTTTGAAATTCTAAGGCTTTTCTACCTCAGGCATAGATTACCTTAGCTGTAATTGGCAACACTTTTAGGAATTTTAGTCATTACTGTTCTTCAACTTCTTACTTGATTTGGCCCTTTTAACTTTTTGGATTCGAGCGTCACTGATGAGTCTTTTGTAGACGAAACGCGCGTCTGGCGTATATACAAAATTTAGTCCTGATATCTATGTTGAGTTTATATACAAAAGTTTTTAAATGCCCCACAATTAGTATAGTAGATATGCATATGCTTCATGTGCGATATAAAAATCTACGATTAAAAGGAAATATTAAAAAGTCAAAAATATATCAAATAAGCAATACATAGAACTCCGAGGAAAGTTCATAACAACTTTCAGGAATTTTGTTCCTCAATGCAATTCAACTTCGTTCTTTATTTGGCCTTTTTAACTTCTTTGGATTCGAGCGTCACTGATGAGTCTTTTGTAGGCAAAACGCTCGACTGGCGTAAATACAAAATTTAATTATGATGAGTTTATTTATTATTCATTACGAAGATTTCCTAATCAAATTGCACAGTCAAATACTTAGGTAGAAAATGGTGGACTAAACCTGGTTTTAAAGCTAGCGAAACCTCTCATTTAAAATTCCTTCTCCTATAGAACCGTGTGACATCCGAAAGGTATATCCGCCCCTACTGCACAAGTGACGCTGGCTGTGTAATTTTTCTTACGATCAGATAATGGCTCAGGGTTCTTCATGTCATGCAACGAAAGTAAAGCAACAAAAATATACCAAACTCCAAGGAAAATATTCAAAACGGAGTCTTTTAAACATTGGCAAAATAAATGCTCAAACACATCAAACGAAAGGAAAACAACTGTCATATTCCTGTATTGCTATTTAATTGGTCTAACTCTGAAAATAACTAAACTCACATTTAGTCGGTTGAAGTAACTTTTCGTATCTTAACAAATGAATAAATGCATAAGCTCGGAATATAAACATGGAAAAAAGAAAGACTGAAATGGACGGTGGTAGAAACAACATACATGGAAAAAGTACATGGAAATACTACAGTTGAATTTAGAAATTTTCGAGTAAAATGAAATAAGCAGTTTTAAATTTAGATAGCGACTTAAAATGAGCTCAGTAATTATTGAACAGGTCGATTTGAGCAGGTGTATCATATTGAATCTGTAAACGCATGTATATGTGTAATTTTCCCAAAAAATAATATACAGTTGTTAAAAGCTATATATATATATATTGTTCATTTAATAATGTAACTCTTACTTTGTCAATGTCAAATTATTTCACAGTTGTTCTCTCGTCATGTATGTCACATTGTGAAAAAAATATACATCCAAAAAACAAAAAATGTAACTGCTGTCTTGAAGTTGAGATATGCATTTGTTTGCATCTGTTCTTAGTCATGTACGTGATGTTCAGTGGTCGTTGTTTGTTGATGTGGTTCATAAGTGTTTCTCGCTTTTCGTTTTATTTATATAATTATAAACGGTTTTCCGGTTTAAATGGCTTGCTGATTGGTGTGACCGAAAGCTCTGTTTTGAAGGCCGTACTTTGAGCTTTAATGGTTTACTTTTTCAAATAGTGACTTGAATGGAGAGTTGTCTGATTGGGACTCATGCCATGAAATTTTCAGTTTAGATAACTCATGTACGATATAATTATGTTTGTAATGCCGTCAATGAAAGTACAAAAATAATAATGAGTCCTAGGAAACAGTAATGAGTAGGTGTGTGATTTTTGTCAATAATTAAATCATTGCTCTTTCCCAATAAGCCAAACATCAATATAGATATATATTTATCCTTATATGGTTCGGGTGTTTTATCCTTATTTTGTTATGTATACATTTATATTGTACTGTTGCGACGACTATTTTTTTCCCGATTAGACTTATCGAAACTAAAGTCCTGAAACTTTTATAATTTTTGTTATCAAAACTCATATTGAGGACGAAAAATGTTTTAAACGTACAATTTTGTATTATTGATTAAATGAAACAGATGACAAATATAAAAGTAATGTAAATTTATGTATGCATGACATGTGTCTCTGATTTAACTGTCTATATATCGTTAATATGAAATATTAAAATAGTCAAATCATCAAAAAGGTATATCTTAAAACTAATTCCAAGCAAAGTGAAATAAGCATTTAGACGTAAGCTAACTAACTTAGAGTGAACAGATTAGTTTTTGCAAGGGTGTTATATTTGTGCCTTAGACTTCTTAAATGCATTAAGTGTTCTGTTTTCGACAGTACTTGGACTAAACCGCTGCTATTGGAATGTTATCCCCGAGCACGGTGGGTATGGTTGTCCTGCGAGAGAACGTTCTGTGCTGGTGATTCGGTCCTGACGGGTGCTGGTGATCAATGAAAAAATGTAAACAAAGACGAAAATGATGATTTTTTACGTTTTCACTCATAAAAAATGGAAGAAAACAGTTGAGATTTTTCAATTTTGTTTCTTATGGGTTCATATGTAAACCATTAAAAAGTTGACCCTCTAAACTGTTTCAGTAAGCGTAACACAAACATGCTCATTTTCAGAAAATCTAGAACTGAAAAAATAAAACAAAAATGCTCATAGAGTCCGCTTTCTATACCGCAATCCACACGACAAAACTATTTTGTGAAAAAACTTTGCAATTTATTAAAATTTAGAATTTTCTCAATTTATTCATGTCCTGATACTGTGCTGGTGGGTCCTGTCATTGTGCTGGTGGGTCCTGATACGGTGCTGGTGATTTTGGATAAGAAGTTGGTCATATTTGAAACAAATGTTACAAAATCAATAAAATTGGGCAGATAATTGTTGTCAATAGGATCTATGACTCCTATTTTAGCTCTTGTGCATCCATTTGGTTGTTTAATATGTGTTTTCAAATGATCGTAACTTGTTTTACATAATTACATAAAAGGGCAACATCTTTCGTCCAATATCAGATAATAATATATAGTATCTAAAATAAGAATAGTTTTATTAAGATATTAAATGCCCCTTACATTGATGCTTCAACAATGGTCAAAGCCCATGCTGCATAGACATGTTTGTTAGCGCTCCGCATACCCCTCCCTACTTCCACCCAACCAACCCTCCTCATTTCCTCCTTCATTGTTACAGTGGTGTACCAACACAACAATTTATCACATAAAATAATAATACAAAGACACACATTATTGAACAACGAATGCTCGCAGGTACTGAAAGCTAGTTCAAAGCCGCATTTTCAACTAATAGATAAACCATGTTCTCATATACAAAAATCCCAATCGTGTCGATTGAAAAAGTCTCAAAACTTAAGTTCACATTTTAATGTTTGATGAAGCAGAACTTTAAAAGTGTGCAGTGAATCTTGTGCTCACATCAGTTATTGTCATAATTATGTTTACATAAGACTTATAAAGGACTTAAGAAGGTACCAAGAAATATTTTACAGTCATGAATGGAAGGAAATGGTACGGAAGTTTACATAGGACAAACTAAAATTGATAGTTTTTTTTGGCGAAAGACTTAAACGCTTCTTTGCATTATATAGTGCAGCTCTTCTATAAAAGCATGCAAAAAAAAAAAACTTTGATTGACTTGCTTGCTATGTTTGCTTGGATGTTTTCAAACAATAGGTAGGCGGAGTTTCAATACATATTGGGATTTGATTGGACAAATACAAACTGACAGGAATTGGAGTTAATGTTTATTGTCCAAACAAATTCGAGTATAAAGTAAACAGACTACTTACCTGTCGCTTACAAACATCCAAACAATCATAGCAAGCAATTTGCTCAATGGTTTGCTTTGCATATATACTTATAGAAGAGCTGTAAATTCTAAAAAAAAAAATTCTTGTTGTCGTAGATGGTTAAATCATCAACAAAATCTCAATAACTTTGTTGGAACGAATAAAGGTTTTAAATCAAATTTTCGTGGACTTTTTAGCTTCCACCCTGACGAGGCATGTTAGCTGTTCGTATGCTGTTGCACCTGACGTATGGAAACTTTCACATTTCCATCTTCTTTTCTGAAATATTTTACCCAGCTCATACTTGACAGGATTGTTAAACAAGTAAAAGGTGTAACCAATGAATTGAACACAAGTTAAAAATTCCACAATACTATATAATTCATTTTATGTTTCAATTTGTTCGAAAAAAGTCGAAAAGAAGAGAGTTTTTTTAATGTCATGATTATCTGTCGCTTTCTTATGGTGGCGGATTGCGGTCATTTCCCCTTTTCGTGTTTTCGCGTTTTCTCCTCTCACATTTCCAACGCGAAATCGGGAAATCGAGAAATCGAAAAAGCAAAATTGAGAAATTGAGAAATCGGGAAATCGGGAAATCGGGAAATCGGGAAATCGAGAAATCGAGAAATTGGGAAATCGGGAAATCAGGAAATCGAGAAAGCAAAAACGCGAAATCGAGAAATTCATTTCGCGTTTTCGCGTTTTCGCTTTCGTGTTTTCGAGTTTTTACTTTCTCGATTTCTCGATTTCCCGATTTCTCGATTTCTCGATTTCTCGATTTCTCGATTTCTCGATTTCTCGATTTCCCGATTTCCCGATTTATCGATTTCTCGATTTCGCGTGAAAGTGAAAGGAGAAAACGCGAAAACGCGAATAGGCGAAATGGCCGCATCCGGCCACCATACTTTCTAGATCTATGCTTAGCATTTATTTCAGATGACATGGACTCCTCACCCTGGTGACCCGGCTGCCTTTCATAAATTTATCCGTATACATATATTAATAGATAAACAAAAGGCTGCAACTGTTTTTTTTGTATTTGAAATGATTCGTTGTAACGAGAATATTTGTGGTGAATGGAAACTGTGAGGGTCAAAATCTTAAATTGCTTATAAATGTTGCTGGACCCAGTTTCGTTATCTGATATGAATTTTCTGAAATGTGCAAGGTAGATAGACATTTGCTTTTTGATTTTTTTTTACTCGGTATGTTTTGCCCTAATTGCTTGAACTTTTGCAATATTAAAGCCGATTTCAATGAGTGTGTAGACAAAGGGAATATCTTTGGTTATCTTGCTTGCTGAACAGAAAAGTCAGTTAGGTTATGTAAACTACCCTACTTTAAGAGTAGACTAGTCCGACAAATGACACATCTTTCTGTCTGTAGGACCAGGCTACTTCGAAAGGAGGGTAGTATACCTTACCTAACAATAACTACACGGTTTAGCTAACAAGCAAGCTAACCAAAGATATTACCTTTGCCTACATACTCAATGGAATCGGCTGTAACTAAATACTCGAATACATTTTAACAGACAGTGGTCATGTTTGTTGATGAATATTGTTTTTCCTAGATTCACTCTTGAAAAATCATTTGGTAACATTTGGTCAAGTAATTTCAGAAAAGATCTTTTTGTAATTGCGGACGCCAAGACAATACATGAACCTCACACGACCCCTCGACACAGGTGAGCTTATATATGATCTTATAGAGATTCGGGTTGATAACCAGTTGAAATTAGTCTGTGAATTTTCTACAAAAATAGAGATTTTATTTTCACCAAATTCTCTTTTTCTACTAAATACAATAATGAACTATAAATAATAATGCTTTGCAAGAAGTTTCCCCTTGATATATGTACAAAATTATATCTCTATTATTCATTGTCTGTGCTGTTTTGATACTATTGCAGTTTGCACATTTCGTAATTGACAGGCCATAGAAGGGGTCATAAACCATACACGAAAAGATAAAATATTGATCTAAGTACTTAATTTGCATCTCTGAACCCCACCCCCGGCTTGTTTTTTTAGGAGGGTGTTTAAAAATGGTATAGAACAAAGGACTTTCTGAGCGTTGGAATCATATGTTTTTAGCAGCTTAAAACACATTTTTTTGTGAACAATTTAGTGCTGACTATAAGAATGACAATAGTATTGCGGGTTTGTTTGTTTGGTTTTTTTTTTGGTGGAGAGGGGGGGGGGGATTGGGGGTAAGTTAGAGCGAGGTTACAGTGAAAGTTTTAAGCTTGGAATAGAACACACCATCTCTGTAGTAATGACTCCTTACTAAGATATTTCACTTCATCCATTTTTTTCTGCATTTTTTGATATTGTGAATTCTTAGTATTATTATATTAAAATGTAGCCTTAATTTATATTTAAAAAAACTGAATCTAAAGCCAGATATATCAAACATTTTTGTTTCCATTTATCCGTTTTCAGGACTTTAACAATCAACGTAAACACGCCTTGAAAGTAAAATGCGTACTCGGCTGTCTGTAATTTAAATTAAGGCTACATTTTAATATAATAATACTAAGAATTCACAATATCAAAAAATGCAGAAAATGGATGAAGTGAAATATCTTAGTAAGGAGTCATTACTACCGAGATGGTGTGTTCTATTCCAAGCTTAAAACTTTCACTGTAACCTCGCTCTAACTTACCCCCAATCCCCCCTTCCCCCACCAAAAAAAAAAAAACCCCAAACAACCAAACACGCAACACTATTGTCATTCTTATAGTCAGCACTAAATTGTTCACAAAAAAATGTGTTTTAAGCTGCTAAAGACATATGATTCCAACGCTCAGAAAGTCCTTTGTTCTATATTTTTGCTCTCCATTTTTATGCAAAACCTTTTACATTTTTATTTCATGGGTTATTGTTGAAGGTCGTACGATGACGTATGGTTGTTAACACATACTTCCTTTGGTTTCTTATGAAAATTTGTCCATTGACAACAAACATACCACATCATCTCTACTTTATATATATAAGTATTGTATAAATTACAACGTATTTTGGTGATCTTGCAAAATGATCGTAATCCCGAAAATCGTAAACATATTTTCTTATCTCAAAAGGGGGCAAGAAGGGTTCCATTAACAGGCCAATAAATAAGATTACATTTAATTTAAAAATAAAAATAAAAAAATAGGGGTATTTTTTCTCTCATAATAACAGTAAACAGATTCGAAACAATGTCAATGCAGACAACAGTTAATTAGTCAATAACAGTACAGCATCAATGATCTTGAACATATGCCACTTTTAACTAAAATATAAAGGCACAAAACCAGGACATAGGAGCACAGAACCAGGACCGTTTTTCTTATCACCAGCACAGCGTCAGGACAATTCCGTTTAACGAACTTGAACGACTTTTGCTATATAATATTGTTGTAATATACTTAACATGGTACTTATGACGAATCAGAGAAAAATTAAGCAACAAAACAGTCGTTTTATTACCGTTCTGATACAATGTAAACAAACCCACCATCACAGAATCAGGACCCATCAGCACCTGACAGGACCAAATCACCAGCACAGAACGTTCTCTCGCAGGACAACCATACCCACCGTGCCCGAGGTTATCCTCAGATTAGATAATCTGGTTGTCTTTAATCTTTATTGTAATGGCATTGTCAGTTCGTTTTCGACTTCTGAGCTTGATTATTCATTTAGTATCATTCGCCTCTCTTTAAATATTCACTCCTTAGGTACTGACATTATTTATAAAATACCTTTCTCAAATCTTCGTTATAAATTAAGAATTGATTAACTAATGTCCAAACTCACATTCATAGATAGAAAGAAACTATGTTTGGTCACATACCTAGCGCTCTTAAAGTGTTATAGTACTATCAATCCCGGTCCTTGCTTTCGAATGTTTGGGCTTTGGATGTTCTTGCATGATGAGTTAAACTAAATAGACGCTCTGGATGCGTGACATGATGAGTACATGTTTTGGTTGTCATTAAAACAAAAATTTAGTTTCTATAGTCCGTTCTGGTGTATTGCTGCAATATATGCCTTTCAAAAGTGTGGAGTGATTATGTGGATGTTGCGTGTTTCTGTATAGCATGTTTGTTTGTCGTTTATTGTTTTGAACATAAATAAGACTGTTACTTTTCTCATTTGAATTGTTTGTTTTTGTCAACGCATGGACTTTTATAGTTTGCAATGTTGTATTGTTTTGCTTATTGTTGCAGGTTTAACAGTGGCCTATAATTGATTAACTTCTATGTCACGCTTTTCACTGGCGGAGAGGTGTTTCATTGGAATTTATTGGAAATCTTTTTGATTTTATATATTTTTAATTTAAAAAAAGAGATAATAATTTTTAGGTTTTTTTCAACAGTTACAAATATTTATTAAATTTTCCCACCTTGTTTTTATTAATTGCATTTCAAGTTCTTGTAAGATGTTGTAATACTTGTGGCACCGAATTGTTTTGACACATTTTATTGGGTTTTGAAGGAATCTTAAGTAACAAATATTTTCATTTTTTAACATAAGCTACAACGCGAAACAATGAAAATATACTACCATCTGAACTTTGTAAAAGTTTGTTGGAATCAAAATGTCTGGATATTTGTCGATGATAATGGGGTTTTTTTTGTTTGTTTTCTTTTTTCTATTTTTTTGTGTTTAATTGTTTGTTTATTTTTACTTATATCCTAAGAATTTTAGTTGTAGTGTCTGCTCCACCATCTTTGAGTTAACAATTTTGACGTCGAATTTTGAAAAGGTCATTGATCAATCATAATATTTTTTGTAGAATAATTTATGACAGAACGTGTACTTTACTATAGTATCAATCTCAGGACGATAAAAAAAGAGTAAGCTTATTAATAATTTTCTATTTTTAGAAAATGCTGGTGTTTACTCTGATCACACTTCTTCTTTTCAATATTGCCGAACTTGTTTTGTCGAATATTGTTAATGTGGATTTACCATCTCAGTTTGTCGAATGTGCTAACAAATCATCTACGGCAAGACACCAATGCATTTTGGACGTGTTAGATAACAGTACAGATCTGATACCTTTAAAGAAAGAAGATATGAAGTTGACATTGCACCAAGATTGTTATTGGCTTCCATTTAAACGAGTACGCCGTGAATGTAGGTCGCTTTCAAAAATGGAACGCAATGAGATTTGGGACGCTATAAATGCTCTTAAAAAAGACAAAGTAAGTTTTGATTTGTGATAAGATGACAGTTTAGAATTAATTGGTCGGGGTTGATGATATAAAACTTGGGCATTAATTCAATGTTTTGTAATAACGACATCGTTATTGGAGATATTTATTTAAATTGTATCGTAACGTTGTCAGTTTGTTTTCGACGTATGAGTTTTAATTACCCGTTTGGTATATTTTGCTTCTTTTTGTGTCGTACAATAAATATTGATAATAATAACTGTAAATTCAGAAATGTTTTTGACATTTTAATTAATGCAATTAATCTGACTGGATGAGTTTTGCAATAATAATAACTCGTATTCTGATATCAGATACATGTAGATATAGCTGTATGCAGAATTTTTCTGACATCAGAATCCTTAAAGTTGCGTTTTTGTCCGTTATCAAAAAATCCGAATAATAAATGCACGAAATATTTTTTTGAATTTACAGAGCTTTTTTAATTTTACAGAGTAAAGAACCGAATGTCTATGATTGGTTTGCCGACTTTCACACCAAACGAGCAGTTTACTCTGTTCATTACGGCCCAAATTTCTTTGGATGGCATAGATACTATACCTTACGGTCAGTATTCATGTCTGTTTCCCAACATATATATGCTACATACCTGTTGTTAGTTTACTAATTATAGAAGAAGGACGAAAGATACCAAAGGGACAGTCAAACTCATAAATCTAAAACTAGGATAGACAGTAGAAACGAAAAGATATACCTTTTTAATCCATAAACGCTGTGCACGATGTTCTTACAACACGACGTTACATTAAAAATGCGGCGTCAAAGAGGGTTTTTGACTTCGATTAATTTTTGTAAGTTTCATTCCTTTATGCATGAACCCCCTGAGGGGTTCATGCTTATATATTGGCGAGTTTTGGATGTGTCTATGGGCCACTCGATATCTCTCGGCCGGAAGTCAGAATAAAATTCTCGGAACGTCTCGAAAGTTTTCGGTCATTTATACAGGTCTTAACAGGTTGTTATCTACGTCTTTGATATGGTCCCTTGATGGCCCTTGACGACGCAATTATATTTGTTTTAAAACGACCACTGTACACTGTGTGTATCTGGGTCAATTATAACGTGGTATTGTATGTTGTCTCGATAACATGTGAACTAATTATGTTTGAAGATTTAACCACAGGATACTGAGTGTGTATTCCATCATAGAATTACGGGAGAGAAAATTCTGGTTAAAATATTAATATTAGATCGGAAAACAGAAAGATAATATTCTTATCAAAAGTATTTAATTCAATCGGAATCAAAGAAAATATATACAAAATATATACTGTATTTATGTTTCTGAAGAATCTAACAATGATTGAAATCAGAATATTTTCAGAGTTGCAATTTAGAAATAAGTATTTTATATTACAAGATACCCTGCTTTGGTATTTTTAAATATTTATTTGTAAAGGAAACATAAAAATTAAATCTAAATAAATTCTTGCATCCTACAAAACAAAATGTTTATAAACAATTATCATTATATTTCTACGTTAATTATTTCGTACCATTTTAGTATTTATATAGGTTTTATGAGTAATTATTATTTATTTGTTTGCATTGTAATATATCCATAAAACGGAACGTAAGATAAATTTAGTAAATATTTAGATTTTAAACAATCGTGAATAAAAGTAGTTGTGTGTTTTCAATTCATAAACATGATTTTAAATCTTTGCAACTCACAACAACCGTAAAAATAATTTACAATAATCACAACAAAATTTAATTACAACCATAATGTTGATTATTTTATACCGTTGTAGTATGGATTTAGAAGTCTTTGCTTATATTTTGTATAGTAATATATTCACATAGTGGAATGTTAGAATTTAAAAGTAGATTCATTCGATAAATAAACTGTCCATCCATAAATACTTGACGTTCATGTTTATTGATATTATATATATATTCAAAAAAATTTGAAAAAAAAATAATAACAGGAACGTTAGTTTTTTTTTTTTTATAAAATTTAAATTCAATTTTTGTTTGTTTGTTTTAATAGTTTAACCGTATAGCATCTACATATTTGTACTATATGGTACGGCTTTGAAAATTGTTTTCATTGTGTTGACCAACTATCCTACACCTCTTGATTCATTCACATTTATAGATCACATTTCAAAAGCACACTATCGGTTTGCGTTCTCAAAAATTCCGGATAAAATGTCAATGAATCCGGAGTCAAAACATTTAATGAAGGCCGTTTGACATTCGAATTCAACTATTAGATTAAGATATGTGATGATGCAAATGCGTATTCTTTTCCTTATTATCAGTGAGATGCTTTCTATTTACTATTTCGTGCGCTAAGATACTTTTTGCATGCAATACTATTAAATTCACTCGTGAAAGCTTATTTTCGTTTTTGTTATCTAAATTCAGGACACGACAGGAAGAGCTTCACATGTGACTTTCAAGCTCGGTCATCATTTCTAACGGTATTCTGACCTCGAGTTGTTTCTCTTATGTTTCTTTTTTGAGTCACTGTCCTATTTTAAACTTTGACCTTTTCGAAAAGCTAAGGATTGTCTACCCAAGGAATAGATTCCTTAACTTTGTAATGTATTTAGCCTTTTAACTTTTTTCATTCGAGCGTCACTGATGTTTTTTTTGTATCTACTGAACTCGTGTCTGGCGTACATTATTTTAATTCTGGTATCTTTTTATATCTACATATTATTTTATATCAATTGGTTATTTTGAAAGTGTGTACAGGTATTCATAAACTTCTGAATTAAGAAATTCTTCGGCAAAACTAAGTTTCCCTGTAGAAGGTTTGAATTGATTTAAGTAAAATCAGGAAATCCTTAAAATTTGAGATGTTTTATGAGACCAAAATAAGTCTCTTCATAAGAGGTCCCAATCAATTGTATAACACAGGTTTAACCGCATACAACATCTACCATGAGTAAAGACAGCTTCAAATACGAGTTGAGAATATAAAGGCATTCATGTAGGAAACAAAATATAAAGATATGATAGATAAAATAAATGCATCAAGAATTCCACATTATAAAGCAAACTGAGTAGGTTTGTGCAATTTGCATAAGTCATCTGGTTAGTAGAAATTAGTATTTGCCAAAGGGTTATAATCGGAAAAATTATGTACATTCCCAAGTAATAAATAAAATAGTCGAGCTTTAAAATAACTTTTCAAATAGAAGTTTGTAAATATATACTTTCAACTGGCTTCTTATATTCACAGTCAATCATTTCAATTCAAAAGCAAACACAAATTCAGCAACAATCTTTTGGTAACCCGGCAGTCAGTGGTCTTAGGTTCATGTATTGCTTTTCTTTTTTAAAGAAAGCAACTTGTTTTATATGTTGTTGGTTGATTCTGGTTCTGTTCTTTTAGTGATGTCATTTTATCATAAATTACCTCAAGTTGTGGAAATCGATTTCATAATGTTTACCCTTTAAGTTATTTCACCTAGATATGCAGTACTTCGCAAGTTTTAAAAAAGGCACCAACACCACCTGATCCACGTTGAGCATTTATGTGCAAATTTTCACGATTATTTCCAATCCATGTATAGCCGTCGATGATTGGTTTATGTGATCCTTTAAGGAAAGTTTCACAGACAGTAAAATATCGCAGTCTGTGTTTTGAAGCACAAGTTTCCGAAATCGAGCGTTGTCATTATCTTTTATCGACCATCTGCGACAGTTCCATACTCCACACCGCAATCTGTCCTATTGGCGTTTTTGAACGAGTCTGTTTCCGACAAAGACCAACTCATTTTCTTTTCCGATTTCTTTGAGTAAAGTCCTGACGTTGCCCTGGAACATTCTTGTTTCTACTGGTAGATCATTGTCAATATATACTTTTTTATAAGCTGGGTTATTCTTTAAGTTACGTTTGTTCTTGAAAATGTCCTTTTTCTGTTCGTTGTCTTTAAGTTGGACTACCACTACTCCATTATATCTTTCGTTTCCATTCTTTCGGGTCACTTTATAATTGTAAATTGTAGGCTTTTTGAAAATGGGACTTGGGTTAAATTAAATTAAAATAATTAATTTGTTCAACTACATCTAACTTATTGCATCTTAAATACGTTCGTATATTGGCATTTTGATTTTTAATCTTGATATTTTTTTTATTTACTGTTGTGCTTTTTTTATATATACGTTAAAGTTTCTCATTATATTTGACATACAATTAAATTCTGTTAACCTATTTTATCAAGTCAAATAACATCATCGGTACTAATTCTACTGCACCAGATGCACAATTTGACATTAAATATCTCTTCGATAAAGCTCGAGATCAAATAATTGGAAAAATAATGTTTGTTTTTTTTTAGATTTAAGAGCTTGTTAGACAAAAAAAAAAAAAAAAACAGAAGTAGCCATCTACTTATTTTTCTTATAGGACCAAATGACAAAATTCTATATCTACGGATATCAGGTATTTGTCGTTGAATACTTACATATTGCCAAGCTTAAAACTTAACCATGGGAGTATGTATTTTCACAACTTTTGTTATGTACAAGAAGTCTTTCATTTAGATAGTTTTGCTTCTCTATTGTAAAAAAAAGAAATGTAGTAGATTTGTCGACTCTCAAAGCATGAAATACACATAAGAATATTTGTATTGCAACAACATATTTTCATTCTTTAAATATACAATTTTTTTGGGGGACGTTGTTTTTTTTAATAGTTTTTTTTTATCCATCATTACAATAATGACGATATATAAGTCGTAACACTAGTGATTTGCTTTTAAAAACGTATTACATTTAATGTTGTATGGGAGTATCAAAAACGTCTCACAATTGTGTTAGTCAATTGTTTCCCAATATGTTGGTCTTCACTTGGTTTACAAAAGAGGAAAATATTAAAGATACAGGTTTGACATCCTTCCATTGCCGTGTTTTGCATTTTCATAAGATAACAATGATGCTTCATCATTAGTTTATTATCAACAGCTCTTAAGATAACAATAAACGATTCTAAAAACATTAAAGTGTAAACAATATTTTAATCAGAGACTGTTAACAAATGTAAACAAGGAATGTTACGTTTTCAGCAATATCACCAATTACTCGCAACAAAAAAGCAATTGGTTCATCGTTTTTAATCTGTATTTTGTCTGATTATTCACAGGAATACAAAAGGTTTAATTTGTTAAACCAACTCTAAATTAAGGTTTCTTTTCGTCTTCTTTTTAACAAAACCTATCAAAGATAGATTTATAATCATTTAAAGTAATGCTTGTTAGTGTTTCTAATCAAATTAAATTTAGTGTTAGGAATTCCAAAATTAAATAAAACAGTAGAGACATGGAGGAGGTTCAAAGGTTAAACCAGAAAAGAATTTCATTAAATCCTATCACTATCTCATCCAAAACCGAGACATTAGGAAACATTACCAAAGAATGCGTGGGAACATATTTCGGTAAATATCAAGGTAATAAAAAAAATATATCTCAATGAATAATGGAAACAAACTTTATGCACTTGAAGATCTTGGTTTCGAAACAATTTAAAAAAATAAATCTGTAAAACACGCTTCTTTCAATGAATAATAAAAATCTGCAAGTATCGTTTTCTAGATCCAAGATTGCGATATACCCCTATGCTACTTTAAGCTCTACGAATGGTGTTTTTTTTCAATAATAGATAACAAAAGCTGGGATTCGCAAAACCTTTTGAAATTGTTGGTCATCAATGTTCTTTAACTTCGTACTTTATCTTGGTCTTTTCTAAAAAAATTATTCGAGTGTCACTGATAAGTCTTTTGTAGAATAAAGCGGCGACTGGCAAACACAATTTTCATCTTTGCATCTATGAAGAGTTTATTTAGAATTAATGTATCCATATTTATAATGTTTTCTTTTCATCGATGTTTTTATCATTGTAATAAGAGTGAAGTGCTGTTGCCTCTTTTATATATTCTATATAGCAAACAAAATCTTGTATCTAAGATTTCTTCTGGAAATCATTATAGAGTTTTTATTCAGACCAAATTATGTTAAAAGATATATAAATATAATATTTCAAATGAAATAAATGCAAAAAAACGTATACAAATATATTTCCTGATAAAACCATTCCACTGCATCGTGCGAGACCCTCGTGGGTAGTCAAACTCGTAAACAACCCAAGCGAAGTAATATTATACCAACCATTATGATACATGTTATTTTTCAACCACAGTCATAATTCTGCAACTTCTTAATCAAAATTCGATAATCCAATCAAATTATTACTGGACCATATTCGTCTATTCTTTCACTTTGTGAACTATACAATACATTCAAAATATTTCTGAGACTGTTAATAAATTTAAATAAGGACTTTTACTTTTTTAGCAGTATTACCATAGACTCGCAACAACAAAAGCAACTTGTTATTGATAATTTTAGTCATTGTATTATCTGATAATTAACAGGTATCCAAAAGCTTTGTCAAACCAACTCTGAAGTAAAGGTTTATTTCTTTTTCACACACAAAAAATAGACATACATGCAAAGCATTCATGTTTATTTAAAGTAATGCTTATACAGCACTGTGCCTTATCAAATGCAGTTCAGTAAAAGGAATGTCTTATCAAATGTAAAATATAATTGCAGAGACGAGAAGGAGCTGCAAAGGTTTAACCATTAAAGTATTTTATTAAATCGTATCACAATATCTTACTCAAAACCAAGATATAATAAAATATTAAACAATGCGTATTCGATTGTGATTACTTTAATAAAATTCTTGTTTAAAATATGTGTTTTTTTTTAATTTATAGAAATCAAAATTAAGTTGAATGTAGCATGAAGTTGTCGGAACTATGATAGGAATTTTCTGGGGTCAAAAACCTTAAATGGGAAATATGTTTAGCACCTTCTTTTTATATTTACTGCAGGGTTTGTTATGCGTGCTGTGTTGATTCAGTAAAATGTGTCCCCGTGCCTGTAGTGTATGCCCTTCTATTTTTACAGTTAGGGGTTTTTTGCTTGTGATAGAGCTGTCTACTTATTCTATTAGCATGATCATTAATGGTCTCTTGTGGACAGTTGTCTCCTTGACAATCATACCACATCTTCTTTTTTATATTTACTGCAGGGTTTGTTACTCGTGCTGTGTGGATTCAGTAGAATGTGTCCCCGTGCCTGTAGTGTATGCCAAGAATATGCAATTAATTTGAATATCTCATTAACAATGAGGCTGTCAGGGCAAACCGGATTTTTTTAACATTTTTGTGTCCTAGCATTTTTCAGTACCACAAGGAACCATAAAAGTAACAATCATCAATGTTGAATTTAACCTCCATTTTGTAATCAGTAACAACCTATTAAAATTCAAAAAGCTTTGGTTGAACGGTCGGTTCATGACAGTGGCCCTTCCAGAAATATTCATAAGTGGGCCACTGACTGCTCATGAAGGGACTCGCTCAATTCATACTACAGTTATTCCCTTTGGAAATACGATTAACATGACAAATGCATTTCTATTATCACCATTCGTGTACACTTGTGCAAATTTCGCGTACTTACCATAATTTGATTAAGTTTTAAACAAGTTTTATAAATACAAGTTTTCTCTATAAATTTGAAATTATTTTTACTTCTTTATGTTAAGTGAAATAGTCTACAATCATGAAGAATCTTACAACAAAATATAATGTTTTGAGGATATCGGATATTTGTCGTTGGTGAGTTCCACGCCGCCAAGCTTAAACCTTGTATGTATTATGACAACTATTAATATGTAGAGCAAATATTTATATAAAGAAAACTATAGTGGATATAACAAACATGTTTCACCATTCCGGCTGTTCCAACCAAGTCGAGAGACTCAGGCCTTTTGTAAAAAACAGTAAACAATTATGAAAACATCTTTTGTAAGCGGTCGACTCTTTGTTTTGATTTTTACTTCTTCGTTTTTCCGAGGCGGTGGAGCCAGAGGCGGTGCACAAGCTTGTGACTAAATTGAATTCTCTTCTTCAAGCTCTTCCCATGCATTTTTTTTGGTTTATTTTCTATGACAACGAATGAATGGGAGTATAAGGAAATTGATGTTCTCCTTCGCTTGCTCATCCGAACATAAAACTTTTCTGATTACTTTCTGAAAGCAGTTCGACAAAACAAAGGTAAAAGTATAAATGTATAAATGTGTATTGTACGTGCTATTGACATTTCATAATTAACTATAAATTCAAACTTTTGGAAACTGACAATCTATTTTTAAGGTTTTCTTTTATGTAACCGTCTTTAGCCAAATCCGTCTTCCAACGACCGTGTGATTTTAATAATCTTTCAGGGATGCGATTATGTGCAGCTTCTGAAACACCGCCACTTCTTAAACTGTGTAAACCGAATTGTTCTTTTTTACAACCTACTTCTGACAATGTGCTTAATAACAACTCTCGAGCTCGTGTGTATGACAATGGTTTGTTAGCTTTACACAAAATATGACTATTCCTGGATTAAATAGCTCTAAAAATAAACTCATCTGAAGAAATGGAAATATTTGCTGCTTCCAAATATCTTTTTAACATTGCAACTGGACATAAATCAGAGTTAGTTTTTGCTATCACAACTTCATTGCCTTGTCTGTAAACGTCGGTTTTGCTAGATACTACGGTGATTTCGACATGCGAATCGTAAAATCGTAAATTCGAAGCTTTTAAATGAGAAAGTTCACTGTATCTTAAAAATCCCGCATAACTCAAAAAGACTAAACAGTAAATTCTTAAGTCTGCTAAATTAGTAGATAAACCAAACTTGTCTATGACTCTCTTTATTATATCGTGAGTGATAGGTTCTTTCTTGTTAACTGGTTTTGATAAAAGTCTGACTCCACCTTCTAGAACTATTGACAAAAAATCACTTGTAAACATATTACTATACAGGTTTAATTTTATTCCATAAAAAGCTCCATTTAAAACAGAAGATGAAACTTCGGATTGTATCAAAAATGATAAATAAACTGCAACTGTTATCACTGAAGCTGGCAGTGGACATAAATCGTAATTTGAACACCAAACGCTAAATCTGTTAAAAGCGTCAGAGTACTTTTTCACAGTGTTTTTGCTTTTGCTTGCTTCTGCTATATTAAGGAGTTTACTAGAAAAGTCACGTAATGACGGGTTTTGAATTGATTGCAAATCTTTCCAATACGAAAATTGAAATCTCTGAAAAGATATTTAAAACATTTTCAACAAAACATAAGAACCGGAATGATATAAATAAATGTACGAAAAATTAATTAACCAAAATTCAATTCAACAAAACGATTATCAAATAATTACATTAGATGTATGTTTCATTATAATATTTTATTCTGATTGGCTAACTGCACATCACGTGTTATTCCGTAAGCAGTTGCAATGGTCAATACAACTTTTCATTCATGATAACACGTGCTCCAACAATAAAGTGCACAGGTGAATTAAATAATAAAATATATAAAATTCGTGTTTTCATGATCATAGCTAAAAAATGTAATTATAAGTATTGAAAGCTTCTTTTTGTTACTTTATAGGGTTGTAAAAGCGTTGACCGTGCGTACATTTTTAGAATGAAGCGCTTCCGCGCTTCATATAAAATGTACTTCGGTCAACGCTTTTACACCCCAATAAATTTACAAAAAGAAGCATTCAATTCTTAAATATAAACAACAATAAAAGTATTTAAAAAAAAAAATATTTTACAACAAAAACTAAAAAGAAAATCCCAATAACATTATAGCTATTAAATGCGTCTTGCGAACTATAAGTCGTCCATAAGATTTAACCCTATTTCAGGGAAAATACTTATAAAATATAGACCCTTCATGGGATGCAAGTAAATTGTTAATCTCAAAACGAGAAATCATGTCCCTTCACGGGCACAATGATAATTAAATACATTAGCCTCCTTTCAATATCCCTTCACGGGAAAACCCCATAACAGGTTATATATGGATAAGATTTTTACTCCTTCACGGAAAATCCTTCTTTTTAATATCCCTTCACGGGAAGACCCATAACGGGTAAATATATGATTGCAATTTTTATTCCGTCACGGAAAATCCCATCACAGGGTGCAAAACTAACAATACCCATAACGGGTGTATTTGCTGATCGCTATTACGTCGGTTATATAACTGAAGCATGTTAGGTAGTAAAATCCAAGTATAATACTAACACATTAAAAGACAAACGATCTGCGACGAAAATACTATTAGGATCTGATCCTTTTTTTAAAAATCCTCTGGGCTGATTGTACTCTATGAATCTTTTAACGAATAAATGAAACGAGTTTTCTTTTAAAGACCATAAGATTGGCCAAAAAACTGACGATGTCCATTTCAGCGTAACCAATACACCTTTACCTTGACACTTTGACAAATGTAATACTGACCTACTTATCAATCTAATAGGCGGAACAATCCAGCTATTATACAAAGACCAGTCGTATGCAAAAGCGTCAACACCTCCCGTTCCGGGGCACCAGTGGGGTGAGAAAAACATAGGTACTTTGTTATTATTAAAATCGGCGAAAACATCACAAGTAAAAGGGCCCCATAAATTGTTAAAATATTTAAAATGAATATCTGAAATCAGCCAATCGTCAAAATCAAAAATTTTAGAATAGAAATAGGCTATTTTGTTTTCTTCTCTTGGAACCCAGTCGACTTCTATTGAAATGTTATTTTGCACACATAAATTAAATATTTCTATAGCTAAAACTTGTAATTCGGCATTCATGCTCCCAGCTGTAATAATCCTGACAACGTTTTGGTTGTCTGTATAAATTTTTACCAAACGACTATGAAAATATTTCATTAAACAGTTTAAAGTTATCAAAACGGCTTTTAATTCTCTGTAAGTAGAACTTTTTTGTTTTTCTTCATATGTCCACATTTTCTGGACGACTTTCTTAAATGTCTCAACTGTATAACCTGCCGCTGCAAAACTGCAAAAAGTTATTCGAAAAAAGTGTTTTGGAGGGTAATAATTCTCTGCGTTTTGCCTTGGCTCTAGATTCTGCCTGACGCAACTTGAATGGTGGCATCTTCTGAATTGTCTGTAAGAGGGTCGTCCATTTACTCTTCGACGACATCCCACCCGTACTTGTCGGCGATCCTTATTACCTTATTCCGCTCTTGTAGGGCCTTTTCCGACTCCCCCAGCAACTTTAAAGCGGCTTTCAAGGAACCCCTCTCGATAAACGATTTTGTCTTGAAGATTTCGTCAAGGCGGAGAGAATTGAAGGAATGTTGCTTGCTATTTCCTTCAAACTTGAATCTCTGGGTGTGGGTTGGGGGACGGTTGGTGTTTTCAAAAGCTTGAGTACTTAGCTTATGATCAATTTCGGAAACAATCTCCTTTTTCTGTCTGGATAATGCTGCATCTAGCTTTGTTGAAAATAATGAAAGCGCATTCTCTGGAGAAAAGTGCTCGTCGGACCTTGGGACTGCTCGACTAGGCGTATCTCGAACGTCAGGTTCGTGCGAAAAATCTTCTTCGTCACTCATGGTTGCGCTGGTATTTAAATATATAACTGTAGAACTCGCTTTGGTGTTTTTCTCGATAATTAGAA
This sequence comes from Mytilus edulis, assembly GCF_963676685.1. Classification (NCBI taxonomy): domain Eukaryota; kingdom Metazoa; phylum Mollusca; class Bivalvia; order Mytilida; family Mytilidae; genus Mytilus; species Mytilus edulis. The sequence continues at coordinate 40,905,013 of NC_092350.1, forward strand.
AAAGGCGCCAAAATAATTATATAAAGGTCTAGAACCGAATTACTTCTTATTACGCAAAGAAAGTAAATACAATTATTCTATTAAATAAGAAATATTAGGATATATCAGGTACAACTTCTTGAGTGTACATGCAAAACAATGAAGTTATGTGTTCTTGCTTTCTTTGTCATCATCTTTATCATTAAACAAAATAGTTCCTTTGTTTAATTCCTGTTGAAAAGTCTTTAATTGTGGTAAACGGGTGATAATCCAAATTAGACAATGTTATCTATGTGCCAGTACGGTACTTTTTATAAATAAGTTGATCAAATAAATTCTTCAAGCACCTATTTATGGTTACATGTATATATTTTCAATATGCTCCTTATGCAACATCAATCAGCACCCGGCACCTCAGAAAAACCAGACATACGAAACAAATTTATAAACAACAACTAACAACTTATAACAGAAATCAGTCGCCCATTTGCATTATTGAAAGTATATGAAATTAAAACTTGGGATCGCATACTGTTTTTTTGGTATATCTGCAGATGCGGATACGTTAACGTATATGATACGGTTGATACGTCTTTAAATGACTGACCTCTACTAGGGTTTAAAAGTCATTAAACAAAATTATTTGTACCAAAACCCACGCAGTGTTTCAAATGCCAGGGCTTTGGACAAATGCAAAGGGAATGCAGAAATAGGATCAAATGTGTAAGGTGTGGTTTAGACCATACAGATAAAGAATGCAATCTAAAGGCAAAATGTGCGAATTGTAAAGATGACCACTCAACTTCTTGTAAAGACTGTAAAAAAAATTAGAAAATAATAACATTATAAAAATGGTGTCAAGAAAAATGCTCAGTTAAAGAAGCAAGAATGTTTTTGTACCATTGTTCAAAGACGATTTTAAAACACTATGTAATTTTTTTTTTAAATCTACACTTTTGTATGTCTTCTCCTAAAAATCCAGTCCCTGCAGTTATGACCAAGATGTGTATAGATTCTCGGTTACCCGGATACGCCTCTACTAAGGCCTCGGCACTATATTTTGAATCGTTGGATCTCTCTGGGCAAAGATCCTCTTCATATTTTCCGCTATATCCCCATTTTGAATAATATTCTACAACCTCTTTAGTCATGTCTTCTCTGTGGGCTCCATAATCAGCACCATGTGCACTGGCATTTTCTTAGCTGTATTTGGAAACACTTTTATGAATGTTGGTCCTCAATGCTTTTAAACTTCGAACTTTATTTGGCCATTTTAACTTTTTTGGATTCGAGCGTCACTGATAAGTCTTTTGTGGACGAAACGCGCGTCTGGCGTATATACTAAATTTAGTTCTGATATCTTTGATGAGTCTTTTGTAGACGAAACGCGCGTCTGACGTAAATACTAAATTTAGTCCTGATATCTTTGATGAGTTTATATTAAACAAAATGAAGAATATGTGCCAATAAAAATAGCAGAAAGATAAAGATAGAGTGTTGTACAAAATCTGTCAAAAAATTAATTGCGACATAAAAATACCAAATATGTCAAGAAACAAATAAAGACTGATTTTTAAATTTATAACTGGTTATATAGCGCGAAACAAACACCTGTAAACGGCAAGTGTACTGCTGGTAGCACATAATCTGTATTAAAATACGTAAGTTGAACACAATATGCCTCATTGGCATCGGGACACCAATCTTTGGGTCCAAAACATATGTTAATAGTTATTCACGAAGAGACGGTGTCAACACAGGGTTACAGTTGAAACATTACTTACTAGATTGATTATTTGGTGGTATCATGGCCAGTGAGGGCAGTCGAGGTCAAAACACAGACCACGACAATCCGCACTGAACACGGGGTCCATAACTCAAACTGATCTCTTGGTTTATATGGGATTTCAGATATACTATTTTTTGCTAATCCCAAAGTTTGTTAAAGAAGTATGTGATGATTTTATTATTTATTTATTTATGCTTTATTTATTTGACGCATACATATCTTTGGCTTTTTTCATTAAATAATTGAGACCGGGCTATCAGGAAGCAATATCTAATCTCCATCTCCAGCGATGGACATTCAGATTCATACATTCATTTATTTTTATTTATTGGCTACTATTAGCGCACATATAAAAGCTACCTCCTAAAGTACTAATAGGGTTTAAAAGTCATTAAACAAAATTATTTGTACCAAAACCCACGCAGTATTTCAAATGCCAGGGCTTTGGACACATGCAAAGGGAATGCAGAAATAGGATCAAATGTGTAAGGTGTGGGTTAGACCATACAGATAAAGAATGCAATCTAAAGGCAAAATGTGCGAATTGTAAAGATGACCACTCAACTTCTTGTAAAGACTGTCAAAAAAATAGAAAATAATAACATTATAAAAAGGTGTGTCAAGAAAAATGCTCAGTTAAAGAAGCAAGAATGTTTTTGTATCATTTTTCAAAGAAGATTTTAAAACACTATGTATTTTTTTTAAATCTACGCTTTTGTATGTCTTCTCCTAAAAATCCAGTCCCTGCAGTTATGACCAAGATGTGTATAGATTCTCGGTTACCCGGATACGCCTCTACTAAGGCCTCGGCACCATATTTTGAACCGTTGGATCTCTCTGGGCAAAGATCCTCTTCATATTTTCCGCTATATCCCCATTTTGAATAATATTCAACAACCTCTTTAGTCATGTCTTCTCTGTGGGCTCCATAATCAGCACCATGTGCATTTGCATTTTCGTAGCTGTATTTGGTAAAACTTTTAGGAACGTTGGTCCTCAATGCTCTTCAACTTCGAACTTTATTAGGCCTTTTTAACTTTTTTGGATTCGAGCGTCACTGATAAGTCTTATGTGGACGAAACGCGCATCTGGCGTATATACTAAATTTAGTTCTGATATCTTTGATGAGTCTTTTGTAGACGAAACGCGCGTCTGACGTATATACTAAATTTAGTCCTGATATCTTTGATAAGTTTATATTAAACAAAATGAAGAATATGTGCCAATAAAAATAGCAGAAAGATCAAGATAGAGTGTTGTACAAAATCTGTCCAAAATTTAATTGCGACATAAAAATTCCAATTATGTTCTCCTTCGCTTGCTCATCCGAACATAAAACTTTTCTGATTACTTCAAAGACAACTAAAGACTTATGTGAATTGAGAGATGCACCAAAGCAGTTTTAATAAACTTTTTTCAACAAAATGTTTCATTCATATCCAATATATTAGTCCAAATTGTATTAAATTATTTCAAAGTCCAAATTATCAACACAATTCTGGAATCACACAATCTACAAATATAAATAATATGAATTAGAACAAGAAAAAAATAAACTTCCGTACAAAAACATTGTAATAAATAATATCTAAATATAACTGTAGAACTCGCTTTGGTGTTTTCTCGATAATTAGAAAAAGGCGCCAAAATAATTATATAAAGGTCTAGAACCGAATTACTTATTATTACGCAAAGAAAGTAAATAAAATTATTTTATTAAATATTAAGAAATATTGTTATGTTCTCCTTCGCTTGCTCATCCGAACATAAAACTTTTCTGATTACTTCAAAGACAACTAAAGACTTATGTGAATTGAGAGATGCACCAAGGCAGTTCGACAAAACAAAGATAAAAGTATAAATGTATAAATGTGTATTGTACGTGCTATTGACATTTCATAATTAACTATAAATTAAAACTTTTGGAAACTGACAATCTATTTTTAAGGTTTTCTTTTATGTAACCGTCTTTAGCCAAATCCGTCTTCCAACGACCGTGTAATTTTAATAATCTTTCAGGGATGCGATTATGTGCAGCTTCTGAAACACCGCCGCTTCTTAAACTGTGTAAACCGAATTGTTCTTTTTTACAACCTACTTCTGACAATGTGCTTAAACCAATTTTATTTGCTAATTGAAAATTAAGCGGAATAAAATAATTTAAGACAGCAGAAAAGATAATTCTGTTTTTATTGGTTATTACTAACCGACTTAAATAAAAGAGTCAGCTATTGATACTGTAAATGTACGATGTCTCTAGTCTGGTCAAAGGGTCAGAGTGTCCTACTTAATTAAACGATAAATTGTTGAAATTAGATAACATGTTTTCACGTGCAGAGAAATTTCACTTATGACCAATGCATGATTGGATATCATCTTTCTTATTGGTCAATGATCTTGCGGGTCAGTACGAGTTCACGTGTAAGTGTATTGTGGTCACTTCCTTTTCTCATCAGCATTTGATGTGTTAACTTGTGATTCTTATCAAACAATTTGTTCAAAATTATATGTGATTTTGTTTTTTGTCTTATGGATAATTTTGGACTGGAGTGATTTCATTTTAGCTATTTAAGGTAAAATCGAACTATACTTTTATTTTTAAGCTATTCTATGCTTACATTTTGAACAAACGTACAGTAAATTTTTTTTTTAACCATTCTTCCATTCGGATAGAACTCACGATTTAGATTTATGCCAAACATGAGCAGTTGGTCAAATTCATTTCTTTGTCAAAGAGATGGGGGTCAAATTGATTTTCATGTGGGTGGCGACACTGTGCGTTTGCGATCAAAATGTAATTATCTGATGATTAACCTGATGCTGTAATTTTACAGGTTACTGAATCCTTTACAGCATCATTATGTTTGCAGAACGTATATCCGCCTCATTTTTTTGTAAAATACTTCATTAAAGATTGCATATTTTGGCGTTAATATTGAGTCACTGATAAGGTCTTTGCATCGGAACTAAACACATTTATTCTAAAAACAGTTGTTGGCATGACACGGGTTATGTTCTTCTCATATACGTTATGATGGTATGATACTAAACCCCTAACGGGAAGGATTGTGCCTGATGTGCATATGATGAAATCATAATCTTTCAGTCAGTTTAATTGAAGTCTGGAGCTGGAACGTCAGTTAACTGCTAGTAGTCTGTTGTTATTTATGTATTATTGTCATTTTGTTTATTTTCTTTGGTTACATCTTCTGACATCAGACTCGGACTTCTCTTGAACTGAATTTTAATGTGCGTATTGTTATGCGTTTACTTTTCTACATTGGTTAGAGGTATAGGGGGAGGGTTGAGATCTCACAAACATGTTTAACCCCGCCGCATTTTTGCGCCTGTCCCAAGTCAGGAGCCTCTGGCCTTTGTTAGTCTTGTATTATTTTAATTTTAGTTTCTTGTGTACAATTTGGAAATTAGTATGGCGTTCATTATCACTGGACTAGTATATATTTGTTTAGGGGCCAGCTGAAGGACGCCTCCGGGTGCGAGAATTTCTTGCTACATTGAAGACCTGTTGGTGACCCTCTGCTGTTGTTTTTTTATTTGGTCGGCTTGTTGTCTCTTTGACACATTCCCCATTTCCATTCTCAATTTTATTTTTTACAGAGTTTGTCTTTAGTGCCGTGTGGAGGCAGTAGAGTGCCTCCCCGTGCTTCAGGTTTATGCTCTTATAATATACTAGATTATGGAGTGTGTGTCCGAGCGAGAACTGCTCTAGTTCATTACTTTAGGAATATTTATCAAAAAGTAGTATTTCAATATTCAGCCCCATTCTACTATTTAGTCAGCCATCAGTCCTACCCTGATATACCCTATCTTTATCGGGTAATTAATACTGATAGCATTTGACATTTTTAGCCGAACAAATTTATCCATTTTATATAACTTAAATTATTGTATGCTGGTTCATATTCTGGACGCCAATCTTAAATGCTCCTTTATTATATAATTCACTAACAAAACAATTATGAAGCTTAGAAATGGAAAATTACTAAATACTAAACTTGTTCAAAGGGTATCTACACGTCTCAATCTTCAAAATCGGGTATCTAAAAATACTACCATCGCTAACATTTTTAACAATAAAAATCGTGGTTACCCTTCTATCGATAAGTGTCATGCCAAAAAATGACTTACATGTCCCCGTCTTTCCACCAACAATACGGTAAGGTCCACGTTTAATGGTCGCACATTTTCTTTAAATTTTGAAACTGATATAACTTGAAAAACAAACAGTATTATTTATTTACTCACATGAAACAAACCGGGGTGTGGTATTCAGTACGTAGGAGAAACTGGACGATATGTATCTAAACGCACTTAAGAACATCTGTATCGTTTTAAAAGACCTAATAAATTCAAAAGTATCATTTACCAACACCTTAAGAAGCACAACCATCCTTTTAAATATTTAGCAGTTCAACCTTTAGAAGTAGTAAATAAGCAGCCTGGTGAATTGCATTCAAAGTTTGTACTATCACGGAAAATAATTGAATTAAATTGGATTAAAAAATTACAGACAGTTTACCCTCTCGGTCTAAATGATAACATCATGGGAATTGGTAATATATCTAGAACCAATTCCGTTAACATTTTGGATATAGTTTCTAAAACTGTTCGTAAAAAACGTTCTCACGGTCGTAGAACAAATCGCAATCTAAGAAAATTTCGGGCCAATCATACCAATATTTCGGACCTAATTTCTATTTCAAAAAACAACGGCAGACATTATCTGTTAACAAAACTCTGTTCGTTACCGGTTAATAAGTTAAATAAAATTTTGGAGGATTGCAACACAATTTCATATAGCAGTCCTAAATATGAAATTGTTCAAATTATTATGGCATATTGTTATTCTAAATTATTTCCCAAAATTGATCGCCCTGAAGATCATAAAAACATTTTATTAAAATTAAGTATGTCAATAAAGGCTTTGATTTTGTAAATATTGCCGGTATATTTAACGACCATTCTGTTAAAAGAACAAATTCCTGGATATTTTGACAATACTGAGCTACCTCTTATTTGTTATATTTACAAGAAATCTACCCGGAAATTTGTGTTTAATTATAGTCAATTGTGTAAAGATGTTAATATCAGTGAAAATATACCTACTTCATGTAATTGCAGTAATTCCGAATATATTTATGGACCCATTTCCCATGTTATAACAGGAGATCTTAACATCGTTCAAGACCGAGAGTTAAAATCATTCCTCAGTAAAGGACCTAAATATCGTCCCCCGTCAATTATTAATTGGAATGAGTGTCGTAATATCATCCACGACTCACTCCATACTTACTGTATGAAATGGATAAAACGGGAAAAAGCTGACAAAAAATCTTTGGACTCTTTTTTTAATTCAGTAATGAAGATAGTTGATATACGTATTCAACATTTTAAAGAACATTTTACTATTAACAATAACCACAATAAACCTATTTCTCGTATCAAACATAAACTAAAAGAACTAGCCAAGGAATTTGTTTTTGTCCCGGCCGATAAAGCTGCTAATAATATTTTTATTGTTTGACGTAAATTTTACATTGAGGTTCTGAAAAAGGAAATCACCAATTCACCAACATTCCAACTGACTCCATTTTCAGAAAACGAAATCTGTAACGAACATAAACTTTTGGCCACCGCTTTACAAGCAGAGCCAAATACAATGAAAGTCCCAACTATGTATTGGCTTCCGAAGCTACACAAAACCCCTTACAAATACAGATTTATTTCGTCTTCAAGCCATTGTTCAACTACTAAATTGTCTATTCTTCTTACCAGCACACTTGGTACAATTAAAAACCTGATAATAAATTGTTCAAATAAGGCCTTCGAAAATAGTGGAACAAATTACTTTTGGAGTGTCAAGAACTCGTTGGAAGTACTTGATAAATTGCATGCTTATATTGGTGATTTTGTATCTGTTCAAAGTTTTGATTTTTCTACCCTGTATACCACAATGCCTCACATTCTCATTAAGAAAAAATTCACACACCTAATTAAATGGGCATTCATAAAATCAGAATGTGAATATATATGTTCAAACTCTTTTAGGTCATTTTTTAGTAGCAATAAACAAAAAACTATGTTAATTGGACATGCTTTGATACTATATATGCCCTTGAATTTTTACTAGACAACATTTTTCTTCGCTTTGGGGATTCCGTATATCGTCAGTATTTTAATTTATGCAAGTGTACCTTGTTTGCTTTATGTAATCGGTATAAAAAGGATATGTCTCTTACCTATATTATCGCAACCCAATGCTTATTTATTACGAACCAATTTACCTGTCTTTGCCTGTTTGGGTAATGTGGACGATATTTAAATTTTCGCAGAGGGCGTGGTTGCTTGTACTTATGTCCTCTGTGTATTATTTTTCTCAGAGGTTGTGGTAGCTTGGTCTATGACCTCTGTGTATTTACTTTTGCAAATATTGTAGTATGTAGTGGGTATTGTTTTATGCTTCGTCATGAAACTCATGCTGCTTTGGTTTTGCAGAGGTCGTAGTAGCTTGGTCTATGATCTCTGTATTGTTTTATGCTTCGTCATGAAACTCATGCTACTCTTTCAGAAGTCGTAGTAGCTTGGTCTATGACCTCTGTGTATTTGCTTTTGTAAAGTTAATATGTAGTGGGTTTTGTTTTATGCTTCGTCATGAAACGCATGTTATATTTTTACAGAGGTCGTAGTAGCTTGGTCTATGATCTCTGTATTGTTTTATGCTTCGTCATGAAACTCATGCTAAACTACTTTTAATTTTTTTTTCGTCATGGTGATTGGTTTGGAATAAATTGATTTTGTAATCAATTCTTTAGCTACATACAAAATTGCCAGTATTTTGAGACATGTAGCCAGATATACATGTTTGTCAGTTTGTAATACATGTTTTTAATGTATTATTTTATTTATCTTTACTAGTATAATTCATGTACATGATATAGTTTGGGATGCGATGAACGTAATTGATAATTTTTATGCCGATACTTATGCACTGTAAGGTCGTTTGCTTTTTTCTATATATACTAGATTTATAAATAAAAATAACATTGGACAAGACATATATATATACCGATGATATTTTAAAGTTCATACTCTTCATTTAATACATGATAAAAACATCTTTTCTGTTTAATGGTTGATTATTAAAGAAGAGAAACTATGATAATTTAATTATCGAATATTATTCCTTAACATTCGTTATGTTTGTGGTCCTTGAGTAAGACCAAGTTTGTTTTTAATGGGAATTTAATTTCATTCATTATTTTATATTCTTTTTTTTTTGTTTATTTCATGCCTTAACTATGGACGAAGAGCGCTAAGAATGGTATTCATCTACGAAAGAACTTTCCCCATTGAAGGACATGTGCAATAAAGCGTGATATCAACAACTTACATATACTTTCATTTGTCAGCGGTATGCCATAAGTCCGATAATACAAACATACGAATATTGATGGGTTGCTGTTTCACTGACATTAATGACACGTACCTAATTTAGATTAGAATTTTGATCCAGAAGTGCGAGTCGTATCAACATTGACTAACCAATGCCTAATTTTACTGTTTTATAAATACAAATTTACAAAATACGACTTCGATCAGCATTTTGATACACAACTGGACCCTAGTTACAATGAAAGCTCAAAGCACCTATTGTTATTCCACCATCTCTTTAAAGTTGACAATGTCGTTAATTGTCCAGGACTCTCGTTACTTAATTACAGCACTTAGTTTTAGAGGAAGGAAAATAAAACAAACAAAGACTTCTGCCGCAGTTCATGGATGGAATGGTCCTATTAGTATCCGTGATTCAAGGATTGAAGTCAAATACGTTTATGGAATTTTACAGCTAAAAAGAATAAATTTAGTATCAGAACTTTATACTTCAGCTGTTGCGGGTCAGTATTACCTGACAAAACATTATGATCTTTATTTCATACCATTACAACTGTCTTGTTTTGGGTCAGCATTGCCTGCCAAAACGTTTTATGATCTTTATTTCATATAATTACAACTGTCTTGTTAAGGGTCAGCATTGCCTGCCAAAACATTTTATTATCTTTATTTCTTATAATTACAACTGTTTTGTTTTGGGCCAGCATTGCCTGCCAAAACGTTTTATTATCTTCATTTTTTATAATTACAACTGTCTTGTTTTGGGTCAGCATTGCCTGCCAAAACGTTTTATGATTTTACATCATATAATTACAACTGTCTTGTTTTGGGTCAGCATTGCCTGCCAAAACGTTTTATGATCTTTATTTCTTATAATTACAACTGTCTTGTTTTGGGTCAGCATTGCCTGCCAAAACATGTTATGATTTTTATTTCATATAATTACAACTGTCTTGTTTTGGGTCAGCATTAGCTGCCAAAACGGTTTTTATCTTTATTTCACATAATTTCAACCGTATCTTGTTTTGGGTCAGTATAACCTACTAAAACGTTTGTGATCTTTATTTCATACCATTTGTGTCTTTATTGCCGCCCTCCTGTCGATGCTGTCTTTACACATTGTTGGGGTGTCAATGGGATCATTCGATAGGCTACCTTAAAATTATTTTTTAATTTCACGGCTCGGTTTAACTTCCTTTATGTATACATGAATAGTTCGTAAATCATGTTATGGTTTTTAATGTTGCCTATCTAATTCATATTAATTATTCAAATTATAAATATAAAAAGACTTGATGGTTTATTGCGTAAACCCCTGAGGATTTACGCAGTATATATTGGACGAGTGATGTAGTCTTTCGGAACACCGGATGTTAGTCGGAACACTTCTGGTCTTTCTATGACCACCTTTCAAATACATGCGCAATAGCTATGACCACCTTTCAAATGCATGCGCAATAGCTTACAAATCTGTTGAATATGCATTAGCATCTTAAGTTGCTATAGAGATATTTTACGTATGATCTGAAATTTATTATGATATAATATTTTCTTGCACACGATTACAAGCTGCTAATATTAACCTACATTGCGTAGTATTTTAATTAGTCAAACGATGTAACCAGCTGTGTTTAGATATGAGATAAGATTTCATGTAAACAATGCGCTTGATATTCTGAACGAGAATAATTAAAAATAAAATCTTTAGAAAGAGTTTTAGTAGCATTTTATTTTAGATTTTACGTTTAGTGAAGATGTAATGTTGTAAAAAGCAAGCTATTTATTTTTTTATACTGAAATTAAAGGGAAGTCTTTCTTGCATATGATTAAATTACAGTTATTTTTTTTGGTTAAATATTGCAACTTTAATAAAAAAAAAATGGTTATTAAAAATAAAATTAAATAGATATTGAATATGAAAAAATAAAATATTTTGAACGAGAACAATTAAAAATAATATCTTTAAAAAAAAGTATTAGCACTTTTTGAAATTTTACGTCTAGGATAGACCAAGGACATGGAAATATTATCATAAATACGTGCCTCAAATAGGTGTAAAAACGAGGATTTAAAAAAAAAATCGTTTATTGAAAATAACGTTAAAATTAATTATGAAAGTTATGTCCGTATTTATTTTCATTAATATTGCAAATTTAAAGTTATTTTCTTTGTTTAAATATTGCAACATTATTTACTTTTTTTAATAACCTCTGAATCCTTTTCGTCATTAAAATGCGACTGATAAGTATAGATATTCAATATGAAGGAGGAAAAAATAACCCTGACTGAAATCTAAATCTAAAATTAATTTAAAGTTATTTTCTTTGTTTAAATATTGCAACATTATTTACTTTTTTTAATAACCTCTGAATCCTTTTCGTCATTAAAATGCGACTGATAAGTATAGATATTCAATATGAAGGGGGAAAAAATAACCGTGACTGAAATCTAAATCTAAAATTTATTTAAAAAAAATACACATTTGACCATGCAGATGTAAGAAATGATACTTCAAGCAATGAAACAACGAATTAAATGTGTCACTTTAATTACGACTGATAACCTAAAAATGAATCATGCATGCATTTTTAGCAGACTTAACCAGGTCGGCGATAAGATATCGAATATAAAAAAAGAAGATATCGGGTTTGGTGTCAATGAGACAACTATCTGCAAGAAACCAAAATAACACAGAAATACAAACTATGGGTCACCGTACGGCCTTCAACAACAGGCAAAGCACGTACCACATAGTCGGCTATAAAAGGCCCCGAAATGACAATGTAAAACAATCAGTCAAAAAAGAAAATAAACAAAGTCCGTATCATCGTATGCGTAACTTAGTTGCTCACCAGAGGAACTTTACGCAAGCGTTTAAACACGCGTTCCATAAGTTTGAAGTACGTCGAAATGCAAAGGTATACGCTTGGTGAACGCTTTTACTTCAGGAAAATTTTAATGGAACATAAAAAAAATCATTCAGCTCAAGCGTTTGTCAAACGTATATACATGTACCTAATAACACGCACATAATATACACGCTACACGAGCGTTGAAAACGCTACAGATAAGTTTTAGACACGTTAAGGGCACATTGCATACAAAAATACTCGTCGCCTTAAAGCTTTCATTTAGGAAAAGAAGTCCGATACAGGTGAAACTTCATCAAACCTACAGAAGATATTACACCCTCTCTAACCATGCAACATGGGACTAGACATAGAAGTACAGGAACTACTCACATTAGTTTGAGCTGTACAAGATCTACAAAAATATCCCGCCTGCCTCAAAGGTGCATATAGTATCGACCATGGTCCAGCACTAATGATACAAATACCAACCAGAGTTACAATGACGTGGTAGTAAGTCTTTAAAGGCCACCGAGCGGCCTCCAAAAATGAAAAAAAAAACTATTTAGTCGGCTATTAAATGCCCCGACCATTAAGATTTAAAAACAAAAATCAAACAAAACTAAACAGCCTTATTGATAACAAAATAATTTACGAAAACAACTTGACCGACATGAATTATGAACAACAACCACTGTACTACATGTTTCTGGCTTTAGAATGGACATTGGCACATAAACAATGTGGTGGCCTTAAACCCAACCCTCCCAAATGAACCAAACCTTAAGGACAACACATCGCAAGAAAAAAACTGTAAAATATCAGTTGCAATTCGCGTCCCTAAAATTATGGGTACGGTACACAATAATCACTTACATAAAAAACAATAGACACAAATCACTGAAATAATCGCACTTACCGAAAGCTATTTCAAAGCTAGTGAACATGTAGACGAACTAGTGGACATGGACGGACTGGTAAACATGTAAACAGACGGGCGAATGTGACAGACTTATTGACAAACATTCACATATAGGCAGACCTGCAGTTGGGAATGTAGGAAGACCAGGAGAAACGCTAAAGCCCCAGTCCCACTAGACCACGATCGCACCACGCTCACCGCGATCTAAAATAAATTTAGATCGTGGTGAGGTCGCGGTATGAGCGGCATGAAAATGTTAATTTTCGTTGCTTTCACGATGCTACTACGTCCTAATTACGCGTCTACAACGATCCCGCTACGATTAAACCACGTTCTCACCGCGCTTATTCTGCGACCTCACTACGCTTATAAAGATCTTTCTACGCTCTTCACGTTCTCACTACGACCATACCACGAGTTATCCGATTGCAACACGATCTTACTGCGATTATAGCACGTTCTTACCACGATTATACTACGTTCAAACCGCGATCTTACTCCGTTCTCAGCAATACCGTCAATATCGTGTTTCATATTAATATAGTTCCATTCCTTCTATTTCTGATTAAAACGGAGATTTCTCAAAAACAATACATTCATGCCACAAAAATCTACTAGAACACGTGGGCGTGGTGGTAGGGGTTGATGTAGAGGCAGAGGGAGCAAAGTATGAACGCCATACTAAACTCCAAATAGTACACAAAAAACTAAAATAAAAAATAGTACAAGACTAACAAAGGCCAGAGGCTCCTAACAGGCGCAAAAATAGTGGGGTTAAACATGTTTTAGAGATCTCAACCCTCCCCCTATACCTCTAGCCAATGAAGAAAAGTAAACGCAGAACAATACGCACATTAAAATTCAGTTCAAGAGAAGTCCGAGTCTGATCTCAGAAGATGTGACTAAAGAAAATAAACAAAATGACAATAATACATAAATAACAACAGACTACTAGCAGTTAACTGACATGCCAGCTCCAGACTTCAATTAAACTGATACTATACACATAAGTAGTATAATACTTGTCATCAAGAGATGTCGGAACGACCAATCAAACCTAAATTACAACCTATTGCTGGTCCATAAAGCTCAAATGACGATATTTTAGAGAACGATAGCAGAGATGACACAGATGTGTCAATATATGTAGAAAGATGTGGTATGAGTGCCAATGAGACAACTCTCCATCAACGTTAACATCTATAAAAGTAAACCATTATAGGCTAAGGTACGGCCTTCAATGCGGAGCCTTGGCTCACACCGAACAGCACGCTATAAAGGGCTCAAAAAATACTAATTTTAAACCATTTAAACGGGAAAAACAAACGGTCTATTCTATATAAAAACGAGAAGCATGGTTGAGCCGTTAGAGCAAATGGATAGATACATTCAGACAAACAAAATCTAGGGAGTTTTTTTTATATATTTTATGTGAAAATGACAATAAAAACGATGGTCGTAGTGTGAACGTAGTAAGGTCGTGAGAAGAGCGTGATAAGGACGGCAAGGGCGTGCTAGAATCGTACTATGGTCGTGAACAGCGTGGTAAAGTCGTAGTGGAAGCGTAGTTGGGTCGCGGTGAGAACGTGATGGTCGTCGTAAGGTCGTGATAACGTCGCTGTGAGATCGTAGCGCAATCTCTCCGAATAGAATCACGCTTTCGCTACGCTCTCGCTACGATTGTACAGCGACCTTTGCGATCTTCCTACGATCTTAGTGCGCTCTCACAACGCTTCTACTACGACCTAGTTTCGCCACGACCGCACCACGATTGTTTTGAACATGTTCAAAGTTGGCCACGCTCTTCACGATCTTGAAGACCTCACCACGACCGTGGTACGACCTTACTGCGACCTACACGATCGTACCACGATCATCAAAATTTGCATTTTTTTCACAGATCGTAGTGCGATCGTGGCCTAGTGGGACTAGGGTATAAGGTACGCTTTACGCACACCCAATACACGCTTTAAGCTCGTTGTGCACACGATACAGATATGATTGACAGGTTGAATGCATCAAAATTACTAGCGTTTTGGTAGCGTGCATGATTTTTTTTACCTCGGCCTGTGACGAAGTCAGTAATAGGATAAATATATTTTATTATGTAATTACAAAGTCAAGAATGTTTCTAAAGTTCAATTGTTTGAATGTTCACAAACTGTCTTTAAAGTTGAATTGTTCGAATGTTCAATATCTCACACGGGCACGTGATCGTATAGTTGTATAACTGTTAGTTCCTGTTAGAGTACTTCGGATATTAAGCACATGAGTTCCAGCCTACCCACGAGGGGAGGAGATCTTGGCGGAATCTCCGGTACCAATCTGTCCTAATCGAATTCTCGTCTAATCGAATTGTGTCCTTGTAGTCCATTTAGGAATCTTATATAGTCCAGTGGTCCATACAAATGTCTATATAGCTGTAGGCCGGTTACATAGTCGTCTGTTTATGGAGTACTAGTAATATGTGGTTAATTGTCAAATTATGCAATTAACCCCTGAAGGATACATGTTATTTCACAGTATACATGGTCATTTATTGGCTGCAGGTTATATGTTTATAATATTCGTACAGATCGTTATTAAGTGTCCAAAGGGTACATGTCATTGAATTGTTCGGTTATGCTGTAATTAATTCCTTTTTAATGAATTTCCTAATTAATACTCCGGTAATAATAATAATAATTAATGATATGAAACACAATTGTGTTACAGGCCGACGTACGTCGGATCTATACGTTGATGTGTGAAGCCGGTATTACATTATTTAAACCACTAAACAGGCAATGTCAGTTTCTAATTCTTATGCACAACAAAAGTAATATAAGACAATACATCTTTATTAAACAATTATCTAATATATATATAATGCCAAACAAGCATTTGGGTTTACGATTGCATTTCTTTTTTTAAAGAAAGCAACTTGTTCCAATGTTGTCTAAATGCTATGGTCTTTAGAGGTAAATCCATCACAAACCAAAGTTTTTATATTTAACTAAACTGGTTATTAACTAAATTGGATTTTTCTTTTGGTTAAATGTTTATAGTATGTGTCAAAAGCTATAAATATTTACTCGGTTAAAACTTACATTGGAGTTTGAGAACTACTTGAATATTCTTGAAGATAAACATTTGTTTACATTATGTAAATTCAGAGCAGGTAACCATGCATTACCTATAGAAAAGGGAAGATGGCAAAACATTGCCCGAAATGAAAGAACATGTTCGTTGTGTAGTTCCGGTGAGATAGGCGACGAATCTCATTAATTGTTTTGCTGTTCGCATTTGAAGAACGAAAGACAATTATTTCTACAAATTAAGTTTTTAAATAATCCAAATATAATTTCATTTTGCTCATTATTTAATAGTAAAAAATAATCTGTCTTAAGGAAACTGTGTTTATTTATTAAGTGTATTAATAAAAAAGTTTGTCCCTCCATGTAAATGTAATCTCAGAAGCATATTTGTATTTGTTTACCTTAACTATTGTGTCTTTATTTATATTGTATGTTTCTCTGTAAACTTGTATCTAGTTTTTAGAGAATAAAGTATCTATCTATCTATCTATCTTTAACTTTTATCGCAATTAAGGTACAAAAAAATATATATATGAAACATCACTTAAAGCTGGAATATTATATTTTTCATTCAACAACTTTATTTACTACCATACAATATGAACCTTTTTAAATGTATTGCATTGGAATAATAGTTTGTTAAAATAAGTTCTGTAGCATGCCAGGAAGAAATTAGTTTATTTTATGTAAGTTTTAAGTAAGTTTGGGGTATTCCCCCTTTTTTATAGTGATATTATCGATATAAATTAATACTATTAATATTGAATGGTGATGTTCACCAGTCATTAAATTTCTAAAAAGCTGTATATCAAAAATTGTGATTAAAGCTTTTCTTTTTACC
Source organism: Mytilus edulis (assembly GCF_963676685.1). Taxonomy (NCBI): domain Eukaryota; kingdom Metazoa; phylum Mollusca; class Bivalvia; order Mytilida; family Mytilidae; genus Mytilus; species Mytilus edulis. The sequence goes on from NC_092350.1 coordinate 40,921,883, forward strand.
GTATCATGAGTTACGAAAATTATTTCCATAGTCTCATATCAATTCGGATCACAACAAAAATAACTGAGAGTTAAAAAAGGTTTACACTAAATACTTATTTACTAATTTCAATTTAAAAACTTTTACCCTATGGAATTCACCCCGCCACATTATGTATGAATGTGCCTGTTCCAAGTTAGGAGCCTGTAGTTCAGTGGTTGTCGTTTCTTTATGTGTTACATATAAGTTTTTCGTTAATTTTTTTATATATATATAAATAGTATAAGATAATGTAAGTTTGTATCTGCCGTCTATAATTTTGATTGTTTTGTCATTAATGCGGAATACCCTTAGTTATTACAAGTTTATACATGTGTTACATTTTTCTTATGATAGTAAAGTTGATATAATTTACACACAAAGTATGGCACGTAGGAGCAGATCTATAACATGTATAGCTATGAAACGGACGAAGGTAAATGTTTTTCTTTTTGATCATATATATAGATCGTAGTTCTCTTTTCATGTTCATTGTAGTCTTGATAATTAGTAAAGTAATGTTTGCCTTATTCTATGATGGCCTTATAATTAACTTCTATCCTTGTGCCAACAAAATAGATATAGATTTGTTTGAATGGTTTTACACTAGTAATTTTTTGGTGCCCTTTATAGCTTGCTGTTCGTTGTGAGTCAAGGCTCCGTGTTGAATGCCTTATCTTGACCTATAATGGTTTACTTTTATAAATTGATACTTGGATGGAGAGTTGTCTTATTGCCACTCATACCACATCTTCCTATATCTATATATCTGTTTTAGTATGGCTTCATATGCAGACTTGTTAGTTTAAGTTTATTATTGACCTACTTATACACATACTTGTCAATATAATGGAATTTGATTCGACTGTCAAACATGTTTGAGCTTTTGATTTTGCCATTTGATAAGGGACTTTCCGTTTTGAATTTTCTTCGGAGTTTTTTGTGATTTTACTTTTTATATGAAACAGAGCCAATAACAATGTATAAATAAGATACAGATATAGCACAAATGACATTTCTACTCATAATACATTTGCCTTTTGTCCGCTGTTGCTTTTGAACAGAATTCAGTAAACGCATCATTCTTAACAATATTTGGAATACTAGTACTCCGAAGTTCCACACTAATATTTCTTAAGAGCTCGACGTATGTTTGCGCACGTCCGATTGTTGTATCAATATGTGGCAAACATTAACAATTTTTTTTAAATATCAGCATACATGTGAAAAGGTTCTTAAATACTTATTCTATAAAAATATTGCAAACAATGTTCATGCATTTTTCAAAAACCATACATCAACAAATTATACATAAACATGTATGATTGTGGTTTAGAATTGACTTTTGATAAACACAAATGAGGATAGTGGTATGATTGTCAATGATACAATTATTCACCATACTTTAAATGAAGTGAACGCAAGCAATAATAGACAAACATCCGTATGGCCAGCTATAAAAGGACCAGACATGAATAATGTGAAACAGTTCAAACGAGATAAACCAATGACCTAATTTATAAAAAAACAATTAATGAAAAACAAATTTGACAGACAACAAACAACGACAACCACTAAACTACAGACTCCAAAATTTAGATAGGCACATAAAGAATGTGGCTTTGTTTAAAAAAATTATGCGAGTTAAACCCTCGCCTAATGTGGTACAATGGTATACACACACAATATAAGAATACACTGATAACATCAGCAGCAATTGGCTCAACTAAACAAAATCGGTACGAGGGTATATTTTGGAACATAATTTCATGTTAAAAACATCTTTTGTCAGAAGGCGAAGAGAAAACTTAAACGTCGAAAGATTGAAGGGTCCTAGTATAATACTTATACTTACCAGTAGAACAAAGACGCACAAATGAAACCCAGATATGAAAAGAGGACAAATTATTGAGTGCATGTTTAATAAAAGATAATATTTCATAAATATGACGATCTTTGCAAACTTGTATAAATAATTTGAAAAGATTGATAATTGATAATACAAAAATCCTTCAAATCAGGCAATGTTTAACTAATGTTGTACAAAGAAAGGAGTAATTCAGATACTGGTGGTTTTTCGATGGCGTTGTCAGTTTATTTTCGACTTATTACTTTGAATTACCGATTTGTTGATTAGATGAGCGTATATATTTCAAATCCCATTTTTGTGCTTGGTCACTACATTTAACTGTCAGTGATACGGTTCAGTATTTTTCTTATGTGTATGAAAAAGTCGGGAGCTTGTTTTTCCTGTTGTTGTTTACTGTCTGGTATTATTGTATTTTGTTCTAGTATTAAGCAAGCAGTTGGTTTGTCTTTTAAATAGTTTGATATTTTATGATACCGGTCTTCTATAGCTAATATACGAGTATGAATTTCGCTCATTGGTGAAAACTATATTTCCCCCTATAGTATTGACACTCATACCATAAATCCTTATTTTTCTATGATTCATCAGTCCATCGTATTGACATACTATACTAAATTGATTATTATCTATTTGTTTTTGTCGAACAGCGTTATTATCATTAGAATTTATTATGAATATATTTAACGTATGTTGCAAATTTCATCGATCTTCTGAAATGCTAACTCAGCTATTATAAAGGACACATAATCTTAAAATCTTTCAATTTGCTAATGATACAAACATTCTGATAATCAATGAGAGAGATCCTGACAATCTATTATTTGAATGATATTGTTTTTTTTGTTGTTTATTGAGTTGAACAACTGAATACATTTCATCATATCTGGATCTTTTATAGCTTACTATGAGGTGTGGGTTTTGCTCATAGTTAAAGGCAGTACGGTGATCTATACATCTTCGTCAATTGGAATCTGGCGCATTGACAACCTAACATTTCACTATTTGTAAACTATTTCAGTAAATAAGACGGAGACTAATTATATAATTATAAAATAATCATACATATATAAAAAAATATATAGAACCATGTACCTACTTTTAAGGCTTAGAAAAAGAACAAATCAGAAGGTACTTGGAATTTTCCCTAAAAAAACTTTGTACTTTAATCATAATGCAGATAATATCATACTCACATTTACATTTAAATCGATATAAGTTAATTTGGCATAAACAGAGCAAAACTTTTATCGAAAAAATTTTAATGAAATTGTGGTGAGAAGAGGTTAATATATACTAGGACTTATCTTATCTTAATAATAAGTCATTGCTTTTGATACAATTCGCATTATTGTATTGTAAGTATAAATGTACTGAATAGCAGTTGAATTTGGACTGAAAAATAAGAAACATTTTCAAAACAAACTAAGAACCTGCCAATTTAAAAACTATCTTCATGAAAAGTCCCTAAGCAAATGGCAAAATAAAAAGCTCAAACACTTTAAACGAATGGATAAAAGCTGTCATATACCTAAATTGACACAGACCTTTTCTTATGTAGAAAGTTGTGGATTAAACCTGGTTTAATTGCTAGCTAAACCCTCTCACGTGTATGACAGTCGCATAAAATTTCATTATATTGACAACGATGTGTGAACCAAAAAACAAACTTGATAGGTTTATATGTCATAATAGAGGTACAGCAGTTAACATGGTGTTATAATCTTAATTACTACACAAACAAGCAAATATGTCAACAAAAACGCATATACACAAAGCATATTAGCAAAAACGATAGACAAGAATACAATACAATTTGATGAAACTGGTTGAGAATATAACCTGTAAATTTCTGAAAATAGAGATAGGCACACGTTTTCCCACAAAAACGCTTTTCAAGCTAATCTGCTATATCAATTGATAGGCGGTCAATTATGTATAATACCAATTGCATTTCGTTGTTGTTTGAAATTCTAGTAAAGGCCTACGACCTGTTGATGCACCCGGTCTTGCTCATTTCGGATTTCCATTGAATCCTTCAGTTTTTGTTTGTTCCTTTAATTTATATTCTTAATCGCTTGATGGAAATTTGATAAACTACTGTTGCCTATATTGAACACGATGTTAGTTTTAAGACACACACACACACATATATAGATACATATAATCAGTATAACTGATTATCCCTTTTCTTCCGTGTTTGAACGCATATGTCAATATTGAACATGTTGAAGGGTATATCATTTTACTAACTAATCAATGAGCATGATCAGATAATTACATAACATATGTCAAGATGAAAAAACAAAATTACTAAGTTGATGGAATTGAAATGCATTATTTAATAGTTCTAAAACCAAATACGGGTAAGTTAGAATAAAACCTTTACTATTTTTTAAATATATGTAAAATAACGCTTTACATTTCGACATAATTTTTAAGCAAACATGGCATCGTTTATCAAACAAATTATTTTCCGTACTTACAAAGCAGATGGAAAAAGGTTGATTACTAAATATATAAAAAAGTAAAAGCATTTTGTTTTTCAAAATCAAACGAGCCTGTTATTCTGCAGTTTCATGCTTGTTCATGTCTGTCGTATTTGTTTTTCGTACATTATATTAATGTAATTTAGGTCGTATTTTATCTCGTTTTTAAAAATTTCATATTTGGTGTTAAAATAAATATGGTGTACTGGAAGTGAATTTAAAACAAAAACCTGGAAAAACTTACTAGCCAACAAAGATTCGCTTTTATTTGTAAATCTCTATGTATATAATTTGAAATGTTAATCATTTAGAATAAAATAATTGCCTTAACACATTAAAAAGAAGCACAACTATATATTTTTTTTGTAGTTATTACACACCATATTATTCATGTGGGGTTTTCCATCAAAACAAATTATTGTACTTTGATAGGTGGCTGACCAATATCTTGAAAAAAAAACCAATGTTATGTTAGAAATATTATTAGTGGGTATCAAAACTATTACCAAATAAAAAAAAAACCATACATAATATGTATAGGCTTTATTGCTTGACTGGTAAGATCGAAACAAATTGGGGGATATATATATGGAATACAATTATATAATACAAATTTGTTTCAAAGAAACTTTATTCGATGAATACAAAATAAACAAAGCAAAAATTGATGTCTTCTTAAATAAACAAAAATCAGGTATACACATGTATAGGCTATATATAACAATCAACATATGGCATATGACATATGTTTATGAATTGTATTCTTCGTGTCATTAAAGGTTGAATAAATCATAACAATACTTTCTTACTGTTTTAATTAAAAAAATGAATCATTTCCGCATTGTTTCAACATCTGCCACCAGTTTTCTTCACGATGTATATAGTATATATCATGATATTGATTCGAAACGATGTCATATTTTGAAAAAAGAAATGTGCACATGATTGAATAGAATTCCTAGTTTTTCTGTTTGATTTGTATTGGTATTGTGCATACAATTAAACAGTAAATATTTTACTGGTCTCTTCGGATAAGTATCCATTATTAATGAAAAGTGATGTCTAGAGATTTCGTCTTTTATATTGATTTATTAAAAAATATATTGAACGTTTTGATGTTTTTTCTCACATTAAAAATGTACGTTGCCATCCGTATCTGCTGTTGATTTCGTGAATGTTTTTTTCTGTCATTGATAAAATCTTGTATCGGTGTCGAAAGATTAAATTCCCTGAAATTATTAATTTGATTATGAAACACCCAATTTAATGACGCGACTGTGTCTTTAGATAAGGTGAATTTGGTCTGTTTTTTTTTACACAACCCCCGTCTCTCTATTATACTTTATAATTACACGATAAGGTATTTTTGTATTCCATATTAACGAATTAAACAAAAAGTCCCATCTTTATAAAATCTTTTCATATATGTTGTATATGCTCTTAAATGAAGAAGGAAGTACGTAGCAGTCTAAAATTTAACGACGGTTGTGATAAATTTAAAACGTATTCAATATGTTTATTAATTTTTATTAATATTACATTAAGTAACTCTTACTTAATATATATATAAAGTTAAGTAACAATTATAATATATAAATAAGGCCGTTAGTTTTCTCGTTTGAATTGTTTTACATGGTCATTTTGGGGCCTGACTATGCAATATGGGCCTTGCTCATTTTTGAAGGCCGTGCGATGACCTATAGTCGATAATTTCCGTGTTATTTTGGTCTCTTGTGGTGAACTGTCTCATTGGCAATCATACCATCTTCTTTTTTATATTTATACATTTTCGATTGAAAAATGTCAAGTGTAGTATGAGAATCCTTTGCTCATGATCCCTTACAGAAATAGTCAGATATAAAACTTCGTATTTAGGAAGGATCCAGGGCTTCGTAAAAATGTACTTTAGTTTTGTTTGAATTTTCACTGGCCGGAATAAGATTTACACCTTTAATCATTTTTACCAGTAAGAGATCATTTTAAAGTAATATCTTGGTATATGATAATATGAACTTTTAATATTTCTGCTAAATGTGGAAACATTTTTCATAATAAAGTGATATGTGTTTGGTGTACATGTATGTGAATGTATTTTTTTTCAAGTCATATATAATTGTATTCACGTCGCCAGAGTCCTCGGGTGGGGGATTCGCTCTTTCAGCCTTAGAGTGGATTTCAGATCCACTCTTTCAGCCTAAGAGTGGATTTGTGGCAGATTTTTCTCCCCACCTTTGCTATTCTTTGTCATTTATTCAATTGACATGATATTAGTTGATGTAATTTCGTATTAATTATGTATTATTATTTCATATTAAATATGAACTTTTATGTCAAATGTTTTATTTGCAAAATGTATTTTTTGCATTTTATGATTTTGAATAAATGACCTTTTCTCGTCAGTTTAGTTTTTATATCATATAGCAAATCAAGCTCAGACTCTGGTTTGTGTATACATAGTATGTTTATGGTATCTAGCTGTCTGTCTTAAAACCAATTTTATTTGCTAATTGAAAATTAAGCGGAATAAAATAATTTAAGACAGCAGAGAAGATAATTCTGTTTTTATTGGTTATTACTAACCGACTTAAATAAAAGAGTCAGCTATTAATGCTGTAAATGTACGATATCTCTAGTCTGGTCAAAGGGTCAGAGTGTCCTACTTAATTAAACGATAAATTGTTGAAATTAGATAACATGTTTTCACGTGCAGAGAAATTTCACTTATGACCAATGCATGATTGGATATCATCTTTCTTATTGGTCAATGATCTTGCGGGTCAGTACGAGTTCACGTGTAAGTGTATTGTGGTCACTTCCTTTTCTCATCAGCATTTGATGTGTTAACTTGTGATTCTTATCAAACAATTTGTTCAAAATTCCCACCCACATACCGCCCTTAATGTTATCTTTTGAAGTAGATATGTATATATGTTTATTTATGGGGCAGATTTTTCTCCCCACCTTTGCTATTCTTTGTCATTTATTCAATTGACATGATATTAATTGATGTAATTTCGTATTTATTATGTATTATTATTTCATATTAAATATGAACTTTTATGTCAAATGTTTTATTTGCAAAATGTATTTTTTGCATTTTATGATTTTGAATAAATGACCTTTTTTCGTCAGTTTAGTTTTTATATCATATAGCAAATCAAGCTCAGACTCTGGTTTGTGTATACATAGTATGTTTATGGTATCTAGCTGTCTGTCATAAATAACAACTCTCGAGCTCGTGTGTATGACAATGGTTTGTTAGCTTTACACAAAATATGACTATTCCTGGACTTTAAAAAAGAAATAGCTCTAAAAATAAACTCATCTGAAGAAATGGAAATATTTGCTGCTTCCAAATATATTTTTAACATTGCAACTGGACATAAATCAGAGTTAGTTTTTGCTATCACAACTACATTGCCTTGTCTGTAAACGTCGGTTTTGCTAGATACTACGGTGATTTCGACATGCGAATCGTAAAATCGTAAATTCGAAGCTTTTAAATGAGAAAGTAAACTGTATCTTAAAAATCCCGCATAACTCAAAAGACTAAACAGCAAATTCTTAAGTCTGCAAAATAAGAAGATAAACCAAACTTGTCTATGACTATCTTTATTATATCGTGAGTGATAGGTTCTTTCTTGTTAACTGGTTTTGATAAAAGTCTGACTCCACCTTCTAGAACTATTGACAAAAAATCACTTGTAAACACATTACTATACAGGTTTAAATCATGTTCCCATTTTATTCCATAAAAAGCTCCATTTAAAACAGAAGATGAAACTTCGGATTGTATCAAAAATGATAAATAAACTGCAACTGTTATCACTGAAGCTGGCAGTGGACATAAATCGTAATTTGAACACCAAACGCTAAATCTTTTAAAAGCGTAAGAGTACTTTTTCACAGTGTTTTTGCTTTTGCTTGCTTCTGCTATATTAGGGAGTTTACTAGCAAAGTCACGTAATGACGGGTTTTGAATTGATTGCAAATCTTTCCAATACGAAAATTGAAATCTCTGAAAAGATATTTAAAACATTTTCAACAAAACTTAAGAACCGGAATGATATAAATAAATGTACGAAAAATTAATTTGCCGACATAAATTCTCTATACACAAGTTTCTTTTTCACTATGTAATTTACTTTTGTACCATTGGTCTTCTCAAAGTTTTTGCCTCCAGAAACATACTCTCTAAGCTTCGACAAACTTGCATCAGAATGCTGTTCATTTTCAATGTCCTCTAGACTAACATCCTTAATACTTCCTGGAACTTTTAATTTCGGATATGGATTATCTCTCTTCTTCGCTTGCTGTCGAGTTACTACACTTACCGACGGAGATATATCGGGATCATAAGGCTCCCTAGCACCATCTATATTTCCTATAATAACATCATACAATGGTTGTTCCATACACCATGCTTTTACTTCACCTTGATAATAAGGACTGTCTATAGTAATTATAGCTATAGGTACTTTAACACTCGATCCATCAGCTAATACACATGTCTGATAATCATCTAGAAAACAATCTATACTTACAAGACTTTTCTTTATAACGACTCCATTACATCCTGTATCGCGAAGTACTGTCACAACACGGTTACCTAACTTACCTTTAGCTACAGGCATTTTGATTGGTTTCTTTTCACACTGTTCAGGTATTGTAAGACTACTAACCTGTGTAGTAATAATGCTATCAATAAGAGTAATAACATTACCGCAAATAGGAGTTTCCTAACCCCGTGAACCACTATTCTGTACATTACCAACTTTGTTTTTTAATAATGGACAGTTTGATATCAAGTGATCTGATTTGTTGCACTTAAAGCACTTTCTATCAAATCTGTTTCCACCACCATAACCTCCTGTATGTCTATTTCTATCTCTGTCACTTTGCTTTGGCGGTTCTTGGTTCCGTGCATTGTTGGGTTTTTGAGACGGCTGTGGCTTACCTTTTTGAGTCTGATTTGTAAGTGATACTATATTTACTCGCCTTGCCTCCTTAAATTGATCAGCATACCGAGTCATATCATCTATGGACTTCGGTACTCTCTCTTTCAGAAATAACATTACCTCGTTATTACATATGTGTAAAAACTGATCTCTTAACATAAGATCATAAAGTCCATCAAACGTCTTCAAAACATTAGACATATCAATCCACCTACTAAAATAACTACCCAAACGAACAGAAAACTGTTGAAACGTTTCACCAAACTCTGGACGACAAGATCTTAACTTCTGCTTAAAACCATCTTCAGTCATGTTATACCTCTTCAACAAACATGTCTTGAGAGCATCATAATCTAATGCTTGATCTGATGGCAGCAAAGCGTACACATTTAATGCATTACCTTTAAGAAGTGCACTCAAATGAGTGGCCCATATTGATTTGTCCCATTTTTGCGATATAGCATACCTTTCATAACGACGCAAATATGCATCCATATCATCAGTACCTTCCTCAAAAGGAGGTAGTTTAGGTACCTTTGAGGGGTTAACATTACCTTTTTCTTCCCTGTGTTTTTCAGTTTCAAATAAACGAGTATTATCTAGCCTTTTCAATACCAATTCATGTTCTAATCTTACCTTTTCAACTTCCCATTCTTCTTTCTCTCTTTCTCTTTCAAAACGTCTATCATCGCGTTGTTTCGCCTGTTGTAACTCAATGAACCTAATTAAATCTTCATTGGCTAACCCCAATGACTCACCATACTGTCGTAACTCTTTTAGACTCTCCATGATTGATTCCTGCTAATATGACTTGCTATGTAACAATAAACTAGACCAAGGTCAATGCTAAATATATCACATATCTATATCTCGTAACACTACGCTTTAGTATCACAGTTGACCATAGCCTGGTCCACAAGTGTCATTCGCAACACCAAATAAACAATAGCCTTAGTCTAAATTTACTCTAAATAACAATACCTACATTAACTCTACTGTTTGTACTTGCAGCGTGCAACAACACCGAGGCAATGTAGTGTAGAAATTTTACAAATTCTGAGGTTCCAATCTATCAGGATTCTGTCGACATTACAGTTTCTAAAAAATACAATAGTAAGCTTTACTACACGTTATAAATGTATATTCAATGTATAAAAAAAAAAATAATAATTCTTCTATAGAAAATATAAATTTAACTTCAAAATGTATAAGAAAAAAAAACACTTCAGACTTATCCCACTTCTGACACCAATTGTCATGGACAGACGGATGGATAAGTCTTACAGTGCTATTTTACAATATTGACTAAAGAATCAACGATTAGAATAAATAAATTATTTAATAAACAAACAAACAAAAAACAATTAAAAAGAAAATATACATCAAATTATTCTAAACATTAAAGTCCAAATAAATAGTTCAACAGCTTTAGTAGTTTGTATATCCAGATTACTTCCCTTTGTATCGTTATGACGGTTATGGTATCGTGCACGACAGTTCCACTATAATATGTAGATATGTTGTTTGATGAATTATGTATGAATGCGTTCAATCCATATAACCACTCCTTAACACCGCAGCATTGTATTACTCTGGTGCAGGCTGGAACCTAGCAATAATATAATTGTACAAACTCTTTAGTACGATTATCAATTTAGATATGCATTTTACTTGCACGTTCATGCAACATAAACATGAACTCTATAATCTCACGTTCATAAAATGAACATATATATTCTATTAATTTACGTAGATAAATACGCACATACATTTTATATGTAGCAAAATGTATCATACTGTAATAAATATCATAATTTGCATGATAGTTTCACGTACATAAGGAAATTCGGAACCTTGTACACATAAATATCACGTACATTCAATTTGTACCCGTAATTAACAATCTTTTTCTTGTTCACTAGTAAAACCGCAAATATCTGAATATAAAACATGGTTTTCATATCTTTAAATCCGTTTACAAAACATTATAAATTGAACAATTTACATAATGAAAAATTGTCTGCAGAAGTCTGAAAGTTTCAGAAATTTGATAAACAAAAGTGAGACACAGAAAAGTATAAATATATGTAAGAGCAAAACACTTACCTTGGAATTGATGCACTAGACAGTAGAACCATTGTAGGTTAAATTTAACTATCAAATATGAAAATGCTCTAACGAGTGTGGCATCCTTCCACACGAAAAATCCCAAGCAGAAATAAAATGACAACGTGTCCAAAGAACTCATCTGACCACTGTTTAAAAATAGCCAAACCTGTCCGAAGAACTCGATTGACCACTATTTAAAAATAGTCAACAGGTGTGTAAATAGGCTAAGCCTAATCAGTATGCGTTTAAACACAGGTGAACCAAACTTAGGTCAAACGTACATATATACATAAAAGCGTATGTTAAAACTATGTATAAAAAAAACTGTGAAAAAAGGCGTCCTGCGCAAAGACTGCAAGTGCAATTCTCTGATCATTACGACAATTTCGAAATCATTATCTATATACAAGTTTGACTGAATAAATATGTGAATTACTCTATAAAAATTCATCTGGATCGTGACAGTCATTATAATGATTTTAACAACAACAAAAAATTCCCTCGCAACGTTTGATAGTGTTATCTTGGATCTTGGTTTTGGGTGAGATAGTGATATGATAAATATCATGTCAGTTCCGGAGAACCGAATACGGACTTTTAACTTTCGTAACTTACAGCCAACCAATCAGCGGTAACGACCAAATGATAAAACAGTGTAATAATGCAACGTTTCAAACCAAAAAGTAAAAATTCAAGAATGTACAAATACCAAAAAAAGACCTTATTATTTTTCTAATGTTTTTTTCCTATGTTTTTTTTTGTCTTCTTCCAGCATTTTGTTTTGCCCTCCCTCCTACCGCCTCTATTGTAGTTATCAATCTCGAATTTGAACCATCGATAGATCTCATCATGAACTTTTACCAGATGAACTTTTGTAGAATTTCATCATCCCCTTAGAAGTTAACTCTCTTTTATTGATTTTGTTTTAACATGGCCCCCTCTTTCTCATTTAAAGATATCATGACTTTCATTAGGACAATAGGTAGATCTCAAAATGATGTATTACCATATGAGGCTGCATAGGATTTCATAATCCCCTTTGAGGGTTATATCCCCTTAAAGCAATTTCTTTTAATTGCATTTTTCTTAAAAAGTATAAGAGATAGAATCAAATTGAAAACAGCAATATATACAGGACCAGGAACAGATGGCAATGTTAATAAACATAAACAATTGTTTTGTTATTAACCCTTATAGGGAATTATTTCTCTTGAAAGATTATACATTGAGGCATGTTTTTCTGAATCAACAACAGCTTATCACCTGTAATTTTCAGAAATTGAAGAATTTAACATGCTAAGTTTGACGAATTACCAAAAACTTTCAACAAAAAAACAAAAAAACCTGAAATTTTCATCTTTTAAATTGACTTTGTAAGTTTCGTAAGTTTTATTTATATAATTGATAAGGCATGATTTTTTTAACTTTGCTTAATGCGGTCATTATGTATATCAAATTGAAGGTCTAAATGATCTCTACTCAAAAATGAAAATTTCAAACCCCTTTTTCATCCCAGTGGGAAGGGTGGGGTCATTTAGTGCCAAGCAATCAAACTTCTCTGGTGGTTAGGTTGTCGCATATCAAATGAAAGTCCATAAAGCGTACATTAAATTGACGTCCCCACAAAATGGGTTGGGTGGGGTAATTGGGTGCAAATAATAAATTTTCTATTAAGATAAGGTTGTTGTATATCAAATGAAAGGTACATTTCAAATATCAAATTCCTGTCCTCCAAAATAAGTCGGATGGGGTTATTTAGTGCAAAAATAAAACTGTGTAGAACATGTTGTAGTCGCATATCAAATGAAAGATCGTCAAGTCTACATTACATATAATATACTTCCAATCTTCTCGTAAATGTAGGCGGATGGGGTCATTAAGTGTAAAAAGGGAGAAGTTTTAGAAGTTATGCTTGTCGTATATCAATGGATAAGTCATAGAAAGTCCATTACGAAAAAATCAATTTTGCAGGAAAGACCTTTCAATTGTTTTACAAACAATTGAGATACTAGGTCTTTTTTCGAGGACAAGTCAAGATTTGTTTCCTGTTTATTTGAAATCACAATATTGGGGTTTATTTTTTATATTTTTCGCTTGAAACTGTTTAGTCCTTCATTTACGAAATAAATAAGACAGAAGTTATAAAAGCGAATAAAAATGTTTTTCTTTATGACTTAAAATAAAAATTTGTCAAATTACTATTTATCTTGTTCAAATAATAAAGTCAAAACGCCTTGAAGATCTTGACAAGTATTCCGGATTGGATTCTTTACTTAGAATTAAGTGTATTGACAAAAGAAAACTTTATGATTTTATCTTATTAGTTTTTATTGTATAACTACTTAACAGCAACCATACATGTATGTTTAATTTACTTAATCAAACATTGTCAAAATCAACAGGTAACTAATGTTTTCCATGATAAAACTTCAAGGTACAAAATAAATATATAAAACGAAATATACACATAACGAAACAACACAAAATAAATTAAAAAAGCACGTAAACGTACACACATACACAAAAAATATTCGAGCAATCAGATTCGTCCACTTTTATCAAGATAAAAAAAAAGTCAAATATTTCAATATTTCATTAACCGTCGTAACCATATATCAGACGTTAGTTACATAGTATAGAAGGCTATTTAAAAAAAATGGATTTACCTTCAAAATACTTTCAAATATACACGAGGATAAACTGGACTTGGAATGACTGAAATTACAGCCATTATATTTTCCATTAGGCATTTTGCCGATCTTCACACCATGGATCCCTAAACGCCATATGGTGTCATAAATGTTCTCAACTCCTGTCTCTTAAAGGAAAATCCGGTGAAACTGCGGCAAAATCATGAAAGAGGTTCTAGAGCTTCTATTTGGTGAGGTTATTTATTTTAGTCTTTAATTGATGAGGGGAAAAATATAAAAACAAATTCAATGGTTTAACTGCATATTACTTATTGAATAATGCCTCTTTGATAACGCTCGAGATCAAATTATTGAAAAGTGCAAGTTTATGCAAATAATTGAGGGTTTGTGGATAAAAATGAACAAAAAATATAGCGAACTGGTCTTTATTCTGATAGGTTTAAATGACAACATTAAAACTTAAACATGGGAGTATGTATTTTCATTATTTTTGTAATGTACAAGAAGTCTTTTATTTATTTTCGTGATAATGATTTTCTATCAACAGCAGATTCATAAATAAAAACTCATTAAGATGTAACCTGTACAGCAACTGACTTAAGATTTGGGACATTATTAAATTGTGTGTACCTTTTGTTGTTCAACTGGTGGATTTAATAACAACAAAGTACTTTAAAATTCTCTGAAAAATATACATATATCTTCCCAAAGAGAAGCAAAAATACTTTCTGAAGAACGGGTAAAATCGAAAATCAATTCCAAACCAGTAAACAACAAATATATTAGGATAAACTTAAATTTATTGTTATTAATTAATAACAGAACCGTATATATATGATCTGAGGGAAACAATTATGCAATCTTTCAATGAATAATATAAGATTAGCCGATCATACGCGATATGCTTCCTTAGGTCTCTGGTGGATAGTTGTCTCTTTGACAATCATTCAACATCTTCAAATTATCTTCATCTGATATCAATATAAAACATTTTTTACAGATAAAATTATGCAAAATGCATTGATTTTATCGACTCGAATGTTGTGTAATTTAACAGTTCGTGCAATACTATAAGTATGGAATTAGATTTCTAAATACTGTGAAAGTTTATGGTCAAATTTCTTTTCACTTTGCTTACACATTATGTAAGTACAATTTTTAGAGATTGCAAAACACTCACTTAAGAAATTCCAAAAAACCTATTTACACATACCTGGAATTTATGACTACTAACTGCTTTTTCGCTGCAACAGTTTTATGCTAAAGACATTTTTGGTAGCAAAAATGGTTCGAGTGACATCCGTGTCCAACGAGAAATAATTTGTAAATAAAGGGCTTATTTTAGTTTGGCTTCTCACCGAACTTTGTTTATCGTTGATACTGTATTTTATTAACTTTTGTTTTTACTTAAAACTATATTCATGCGTTTCTCCAATATTATCTCCAAATACAATTTTTTTTAAGATAAAAAAAACCTCTTCATGTTGAACAATCCAAAAGATCTCACATACAGCTGTCTTTATATATGATACAGGCATTTTCTAAATTTAGGCATTTTGTAAAATGCCTGAAAGATTTAGTCATTTTGCATACTGACTGATTTCTCTAGGCATTTTACAAAATAACAAAATGCCTGCAATTATTTTATAGAATGAAATGTTAAAAAAAACCCAATAAAATCTCTGAACACTGGAGCAGTTTTATTTATGATTACTGAATTTAACAAAAAGAGTTTAAATAATCGAGAATAAATTTCATTGAATATTCAAAATTCACCTAGCACAGAACGCGATAATTATTTATTATTTCCAAGAATGTTTGGACCACCGAATTATTACACAATATTTGTCCGTTTTTTTTAGCAAATATACTGTTCAACCACATTTGGTGATACCAAAATCATCACACATTCAGCTCTTTATGTAACTTAACTGATAAAACACTTTGCGTTTGGCAACATTAGGTTTATAGATAAGCACACAAGTTGCACATGCATATCTTCTTTTCCCCAAATTATCAAAGTACATTATCATGATCAGTTAGACTTGTATATAATTCATATACTTTAAGGTGTTCTCTATACATTTATACTTTAATACTTCTAATTTATTGTATCAAGTCGAATAACATTAATTTAATGGTACCAATTCTACTGCACCAGTCGAGCATTTTGGTATTTAATGTCTTTTCGATAAAGCTTGAGATCAAATTATTGACAAATTCAGATTTATTAAAAGATTAAGAGCTTGTGAATAAAAAATAATAAAAAGTGTGGCCAACAATTTTTTTTTTAGATCAAACGACAAAATTCTATATCTGCGGATATCAGGTATTTGTCGTTGAATACTTACATATTGCCAAGCTTAAACTTTAAGTATGGGAGTATGTATTTTTCACAAGTTTTGTTATGCACAAGAATTCTTTCATTAAGATAGAGTTTTTTTTGTCACTATTATTAAAGAAAACAAATGTAGTAGATTTATCGATTCTCAAAGCATTAAACTCACATACGTATATTTATATTGCAACAACTTTTTTCATTCTTTAAAACCAAAATGTTTAGCTGATACTTTTTTTTAACTATAGTTCTTTATATTATCATAATAAAAATGACGATATATAACTCGTTAAACTAATATTTTGCTATTTAGAAAATATTGCATTTGATGTCAAAATTTTGTATTTGTCAATTATTTGCAAAATTTTGGTCATATTTTGGAATGAAACAAAATATATTTGTTATTGGGCAGTTTTCAATCTACATATTATGAACTCGTTCCATTGTCGTTTTTTTATCATTGTAATAAGACAGCATTGATGTTACATTTTTTTCTTTTTCTTTTTATTATCAACAACTTTTAAGATAAAAAAAAGATACATATATTCTGAAAACATTAAAGTGTTAACAATATTTCTTAAGACCAACTCATATAGTTATAGAATATGTAGACATGTACAATAATTCAAAATAAGGAAAGGAAACGTATAAATGATTAGTAAGCTTATTGTTTCTACGATATATACAACTATTCTACTTTTACTATGTTACCGATCGTGCAAGACCTTCATGGGTAATTAATCTATTAACACACCCATTAGAAATATGAATCATATGTGTTACTAAAATCATCATGCTGCAACCACTTTATTAAAGTCGAAATACAAGAAAAAAGTTTCTGGAACATATTCGTCTACTTTTCATCTGGGAACTATACATAATATATTGGTCCCAAGTTATTTTGAGAGTGTTTACAAATGTAAACGGAATTTTACGTTTTCAGAAATGTCACCATATATTCACAACAAAAAAGTTATTGGTTCAATGATTTTAGTCTGTAATCATTTTTCTTTTGATTGACGTTTTGAGTTTGTTATCATTGTTATAAGAGTGCAGTGAACTTGCATCTATTTTTTCTATTTTCTTTAAAGATAAAAAAAAAACCTTTATAAGATATGATTTATCTTCTTGAAATCATCAGAGAGTAATTAATTTTAATCAGACCAGTTGATAGTTATAGATATATATATTTCAATATAAGAATAGGAAAATACATAGTAAGGTATACAAATGATAAAACCATTCTACTAAAACTATATTACCGACATGGGTAATCAAACTGCTTATAATAACGTACGAACCATTATGATACATGTTTTCACCCCTAAAATCATCGTTCTGCGATTACTTTATTTAAATTCGATAATATATTCAAATTATTTCTCGACCATATTGGTCTATTCTTTAACCTGTACATTGCATTTGCAAAATGTTTTTGAGACTGGTGACAAATGTAAACATGGAAATTTACGTTATTAGCACTATCAACGTATATTCGCAAAAAAAACAACTAATTGGTAATTATATGGTTATTCACAGTTATAGAAGATTTTTTTTAACAAAACCTATCAATGATGGATTCCTTTTCAAATGCAATTCGGGTAAGAGTTCCTGATTAAATGTTCATGAAACAGTAGAGACATGGAGGAGCTGCAGACGGTAAAACAGAAAAGAATTTCATTAAATCATATCACTATCTCACCCAAGACCACGACAGAAGAAAGCACTATCAAAGAATGCGTGGAAATATTTGTTGTAAAGAATCATGGTGATGACACTAAAAGATAAAAAAAAAACATTATTATACATGATATACTATCTCCTTGAAATCATTATAGAGTAAACAAAATGTTATTAAGACCATTTAATAGTGATAGATATATACATAAAATATTTCAATATCAGGATAGATAAATAAATGACTAGTAAAGTTTATGTTCCGGACCATATGAGTATTTGGACCATACGCGTATGGTCATTCCCATAAAGGTATATACTCATATGGTCTGACCATACGCGTATGGTCGGGGTAATTGACACTCTGTAACAGTTCACTTTTAATACTTCTAAACTCTTCATATGGTATGACCGTTCATTAAAAAGACGCTATCATATAGGTAATTTTATTATTATATCATAATGAAAAGATTAGCTAAATAAAAATTACATGTTTCACATATTTAATTTTACTCACTTGTCAAAACTATAAAAAAAAAACACATTTTATGCCGATGGTCATTACCGATTTGTTATTACGAGTGAATGGCAATATGTCGACTAAAAAAAAAAATTCCTAAAATTTCGTATTGAACTGTTACACAAGAAGTCACTGGAAAGTAAAAATAATACATTGTCATGTAACCATCATTGTTTTTTTAGATAAATTTTTTTTATTATTGAAACTTATATAATGCAATTAAAAAAAAAATCCTATATGGTCCAAATACTCATATGGTCCAGCCCGTTAATAACCAAACGAGTATTATACTCATATGGTCCGACCACACACGTACAGTCGGAACATACGCGTATGGTCGGACCATACGAGTATACGCATATGGTCATGACCATACGCGTATGGTCCAAATACTCATATGGTCCGGAACATATACAAATGTATTTCCAATAAAACCATTCTACTTATTCTTTGCCACTGCTGGTGGAGATTTATTTCCCCGAGGGTATCACAAGCCAAGTAGTCAGCACTTTTTGTGCTGACACGAATTGTCATTGATATGATTATATTTTTAGATTTACTGTTTACAATTTTTTGAATTTTTTTAAATACTAAGGCTTTTCTACCTCAGGCATAGATTACCTTAGCTGTATTTGGCAAAACTTTTAAAATTTTGGTCCTCAATGCTCTTCAACTTCGTACTTTATTTTGCCTTTTTAACAGTTTTTGGATTCGAGCGTCACTGATGAGTCTTTTGTAGACGAAACACGCGCCTGGCGTATATTCTAAATTTAGTCCTGGTATCTATGATGAGTTTATTTATTACCGATCGTGTGAGATCCTCATGGCTAATCAAGCTCGTAAAACAACCCAAAAGAAGTAATAATGTATACGAACCATATACATTATGATACATATTTTTATTCCCTTAAATCCTCATTTTGAAACTTCTTTATAACAATTTGATAATTCAATTAAATTATTCCTGGATCATATTCGTCTATTCCTTCACCTTTGAACTGTACATTACATTTTGGTTACAAATATTTCTGAAACTGTTATCAAATTTTGAAAAGGAATTTTACGTTGATAGCGATATCGCCATACACTCACAGCAAAACGCAATTGGTTCATTGTTTTTAGTCTGTGTATTGTCTGATTATTCACAGGTATACAGAAGGTTTGTTATACAAACTCTGAGTTAAATGTGTTTTGATTTTTTTTCAAATAAAATCCCAATGGTATTTGTATATTCATTTAAAGTAATGCTTATACATAATTCCCTAAAAAATGCAGTTCAGTTAAAGGCATTTCTGCTCATATGAAAATAAAACTGTAGAGATTAGGAGGAGCTGTAAAGGTTTAACCCGAAAAGTTTTTCATCAAATCAAATCAAACTTTGCCTTCTTTCTTTGTGTTTGTTGGCAAACTGACTTGAGCCTAATTGTTACGCCAAATAATGATATCTTATCTAAGGTAAGTTATTGTTTTGAGAAAATGCCATTGTTAAAGCAGCCACTAATTCTATATTTTTTTGGCGAACCGGATATAATTTGTTCATGCCAACTATTTCTTTATTTGAAACAAAGATAAATTCTGCATGATTGTTTTAAAAGTGCAAATTTGACAAAGACTAAAAGGATAAAATCAATGTTGGTAGTACAGCTGTATACAGAATAAAGAAATTAGAAAATATAAAAATTTGTATTTGCATTTTATATATTTTCTTATTTATTATATCAAAAGGTTTTCTCTCTAAATTAAATTACAATGCAAAATATTTTAAAATTTCATCGGACTTGTGACGGCTACATGTATCTTTTTAGATAAGATATAATGTACTTGTTTATTGTAAGGGTTTTAGGATAAATATCAATGAAATTCGAACGACCATATCATATCGTTATAGAATATATAGACATATACAATATTACAAAATAAGGAAAGGAAATGTATAAATGACTAGTCAAGTAAACTTATTGTTTCTCTGATATATACAACTATTCTACTTTTACTATGTTACCGATCGTGCAAGACCTTTATGGGTAGTTAAGCTCTTTACACACCCATTAGAAATATGAATCATTTTTGTTACTATTCCCTAAAATCATCATGCTACAACTACTTTATTAAAGTTGAATAACCAAAGCAATTAATTCGTGGAACATATTCGTCTTTTTCTTTTTTATATATCACCATATATATATTCGCAACAGAAACAATTGGTTTATTGTTTTTAGTCTGTATTTTATCTGAACATTCGCAAAAGGTTTGTTAAACGAACCCTGAACTAAAGGTTTCTTTTCTTCTTTTTTTTTTAAAACAAAACCTATCAATGATGTTAGTACTTCCTTTCAAATGCAATTCAGTGGAAGAATTTCTCATCAAATGTAAGTAAAACAGTAGATACAGAGAGTAGCTACACATATTAAACCAGAAAAGAATTAAAAGACCATGACACCAGAAAACACCATTAAAGAATGCGTGGGAATATTATTTTGATAATATCTCGATGAATAATAGTCTGGCTGATTGGTGCAGATATAGAGCAGAATTGCTCACTTGATGAGGAAACCATGAAACTTTGCACAGTAGTTCTTGGTTGTATACCCTTTGATTTTAGCTATGGACCCACTCAGAAAAATCTAGTATGGCTGCCATTTTTAAGATGGCGGAAAAAAACGTTATAAATATCAAGATTGTCCGCAAAGAATTTTAAATAACTTCGAAAATTAAGTAATGATTTTTCAAAAATAGTCTTCATGTTCTTGAATTTGTTATCAATTAATTTTAAAATATATTAAATAAAATAGTTTGGTTATTTCTAGAACGCATACATTTGCAAATATGGCTGCATATACAAAAACAAATAATGAAAATCAAAATGTTCATCAATATGAAACATGTTATTGTTATTGTTCTTGAATCGCTTTCAGTCTTATTGGTTGGAATGAAATAGGTTGAATTGAGTCGATTGAACATTGATATATGTCGGTTAAATGTGGTGACAAATCCTCATCAGCAGTTTCAACCATGTTGTTATCATCATGACTGACTTCATTATGGAAACCAAAAACAAACTTTGGAACTTCATCATATGCAGTGTAAATGTCACAAATCCATTGCATAAAAACTTGAGATCTTCGTTTACTACCTAAGCACAGTTTTTTGTTTTTGCCATAGTATTGTTTTTGTGCTGTTCCATAAAACGGTCTCATATAACAATCAGTAGGATTTTCCTTGAAACCCACCATTCTATATGTAAATGTTCCTTTATTTGGACTATCTTCGCCCAACGCAGTGACGTATCCATTCTTCTGAAAATCTTTCCAAACCATTGGGTAAATATCAACGAAGTCCTTTTTAGCCAGTGTTTTTAGTGTTCGCGGTAATTCTAATTCTGTTTTCCCCGTCAAAATGGGTATAAGAGCTTGTGGGGTTCCATCACCTACGATATTATATCCGTTAAGTGTTGTTCCTTTGAAAGTCTCCGTGAAATATTCATATGTCTTTTTCAATCTTCTTTTATATGTCATATGAGACAGAGAATCAAAACCGAGCATTAATACATCTAAACCAAGACCAGAAGTAATATTAGCTATCTTTTAGTGATATTCTGGTACATTTCGCACGCCTACATGTACAATTTCGTACACATTTTTGTCTTTCGCGGTGCAGTGAACTTTCACAAAATCAGATTTAAGAGGTAGAACTGAAGAATCAGATAACGTCAAAGTTTCCAAATCTTTGTTCTGGAAGTAATCAATACGATCAAAATAAGTGAGTTGACAAGAAATACTTCCATGTTTTTTCTTAACTTCATCATTGGCTCTTGTAAAGGGAACTTACTGTGATGCACAAGTCTGTCGTCGTTTTGGGTCATGATTGCGGTATTTTCTGAAGATTTTATTTTTTTAGATTGAGGTTGGATACTCATCAGTGTTGTTAAATAAGTTACCACCATACCGACAAACAATCCAAGAAAAAAATTTCTTAATCGCGTTGAAATACACTGAACTTATCACTGAAAAGATAAAAATGAAAAAAAAACACAAAAAAAAATATCCAATTGTACATTTTATCACACTTGTTCATTCTTGTAAAATTTTACAATTTCTGATAGATATCAGATGATTTTGTAGGAGTGCCATAGAGAAAAGTCACACTTTATAAAAGTAAAAAATATAGGTCAAAGCACGGTCTTGAAAACAAATCATCGCAAGGTCTTTTGAAAAATGTTTTGCATGCCAATGACTTTAAAGGGGCACTAGCTGTCAAATTCATGGTCACCGATTTGACTCAAATTCTCATATTTGATTTATAACCATGTAAAACATTTATCCATACTATCAAAAGTCTAAAATAAACAGTTTACAGAGCATGGGGTAGATAATATATGGGTTCGTTTCGTGTGTATTTTAGTCCAAACGCCATCTAATTAACTACTGATTTGACCTCAGATGACCATATAAGCGATGTAAACATAAATAAAGATATGAATAGAGTAAACCAACACGTGCAATTGGATTTTTATAGGTCTGTTTGATTTTATTTTATAGATTAAAAATAGATGTTTCTCGTTGTTTTTAACCGTATAAGAATGATTGTATGTGCATCGAATTAGTAATCAAATGATTTACCGTAGTTTCACTTTCATTATTGACATTCCTTTTCTTTAAATAACCAGTACACGTACAATGCATGCGTTGTCAATGTCTAGCTAGGTGTTAAATTGAAGTTCACATGAATACGGATTTAAAGAGGTCGACTCATTCACTTGCAGGTGAATAACTAATAATCAATGTTTCTCAGCGTAATTTGACAAAATTAAACCTTTTTGGCTCATAAAGCTAATTGTTATTTCACTATTTCACTTTCATTATTGATTGAACAGAAAAAAATCAAACTTTACATTTTTTTATATATCTCGTAGCTAGTGCCCCTTTAAGGTCATCAACTCCAAAATTTGCTTTATAGAATGGGATTGAAATATGTTTTTTTCTAAACCAAGCAAATGCAAATGTTTTAATTTATTCAAACTGTTGATAAATCAAATAATTTTTAACACATTCTTATTATTATTTTTTAATATCCTCGTGAAATAAAAAAAAAGTAATCTCATGAAATAACAAATTTCAAATCTCATTAAGAAAATGATTTTTCAAAAGTGACTTATAAAAGATGTTTGTTACCCATTAACGTTGAAAGTTGCAGAGCAATTTGCAAAATCTATTTTTTTAGTTTCAAATGACAGATTCAGATTCAATATTTTATTAAAGTCTCACCACTTGTATAACATTATACATTCCAATATACATATACAACATTGCGTATAACATGAAATATTGAATAACATATATAAAGCATATTGTATATCAAAACTAACAGTAAACTATCATTAGCTTAAATACTAAAACATTTACAGGCGCCATACTATTCAGAATTATGAGAGACTAATATTAAATGATTAATTATATACAATATTTTACACAATTTTAAAACTATATTTACCTAAGATTTAAAATACATCATCAGCAATATACAAATAAAATAAGTGTTCTTCTACATAAAATATTAAAGCAGATTTTAGCAATTACCTGACATAGTTCTTCATTTCTGAATAAAAATATAAACTTTTAGTCAACAGACAAGTTTTAAAATTGATCATTATGTTTTACTGCTTCACTATACAATATATTTCGAAAAGAGGGACGAAAGATACCAAAGGGAGAGTCAAACTCATACGTAGAAAAAAAACCGACAACACCATGGCTAAAAATAAAAAGACAAACAGACAAATAATAGAACAGACGACCCAACATAGAAAACTAAAGACTAAGCAACACGAACCCCACCAAAAACTGGGGGTGATATCAAATGCTCCGGAAGGGTAAGCAGATCCCGCTCCACATGTGGCACCTGTCGTGTTGCTTATGTTATTACACATCCAGTAAATAGTATTATTTGGTAGGACACATTTGTGAAAAGGGAAGGGTATTATATTTACGACATAATACCCCAGTCCCACTAGACCACGATCGCATTACGATCTGTGAAAAAAAATGCAAATTTCAATGATCGTAGTGCGATCGTGTAGATCGCAGTAAGGTGAGGTCTTCAAGATCGTGAAGAGTGTGGCCAACTTTGAACATGTTCAAAACAATCGTGGTGCGGTCGTGGCGAAATCAGGTCGTAGTGGAAGCGTAGTGAGAGCGCACTAAGATCGTAGTAAGATCGCAAAGGTCGCTGTACAATCGTAGCGAGAGCGTAACGAAAGCGTGATTCTATTCGGAGAGACTACGCTACGATCGCACAGCGACGTTATCACGACCTCTCTACGACCAACACGTTCTCACTGCGACCTAACTACGCTTCCACTACGACTATACCACGCTGTTTACGACCATAGTACGATTCTAGCACGTCCTTGCCGTCCTCATCACGCTCTTCTTACGACCTGACTACGTTCACACTACGACAATCATTCTCATTCACATAAAATATATAAAAAAGCTCCCTAGATTTTGTTTGTTTAAATGTAATTATCCATTTGCTCTAACTGCTCAACCATGCTTCTCAGTTTTATAAAGATTAGATTTTCCCGTTTAAATGGTTTAACACTAGTAATATGTTGGGTCCTTTATAGCGTGCTGATTGATGTGAGCCAAGGCTCCGTGTTGAAGGCCGTACCTTGCCTTTAATTGTTTACTTTTATAAATTGTTACTTGGATGGAGAGTTGTCTCATTGGCACTCATACCACATCTTCCTATATATATTGATACATCTATGTCATATCGTTCACTAAAATATCGTCATTGAGCTTTATGGACCAGCAATAGGTTGTAATTTAGGTTGGATTGGTCGGTCCGACATCTCTGCTTGATCAGGATTCGTTACTTTGCTCCCTCTGCCTCTACATCAACTCCTACCATCATGCCCACGTGTTCTGGTAGATTTTGGTGGCATGACTGTATTGTTTCCGAGAAATCTACGATTTAATCAGAAATAGAAGGAATTGAACTGTATTGATATGTAACACGATGTTGACGTTATTGCTGAGAACGTAGTAAGATCGCGCTATGAACGTAGTATAATCGTGGTAAGAACGTGTTATAATCGCAGTAAGATCGTGTCGCAATCGGATGACTCGTGGTATGGTCGTAGTGAGAACGTGAAGAGCATAGAAAGATCTTGATAAGCGTAGTGAGGTCGCAGAATAAGCGCGGTGAGAACGTGATATAATCGTAGCGGGATCTTTGTAGAAGCGTAGAGAGGACGTAGTAGAATCGTGAAAGCAACGAAAATTTACATGTTCATGCCGCTCATACCGCGACCTCACCACGATCTAAATTTATTTTAGATCGCGGTGAGCGTAGTGCGATCGTGGTCTAGTGGGACTGGGACTTAAGGAACATATCCGATATCATCCGTAAAATTTACGAAGGGATGATTTCAACTTCACCATTTGGAACTCTTGATTTAATTGTTTACTTGTGAGTAGCAATCGAAGGTATGCATATAAAGGACATAAAGTAAATACATGTTTTCATCTTCAATTTTATTTTTACGCGTAAAACAACTCCTTTCACTTTTGGGTTTATTCTCATATCTTCCTGTTTCTATATTTAAGTTGCGAAACGCCATTTCTAAATTTTGCATAAGCACTTCTTAATATAATAAACACATTTGTTTTAAATATTACTCTGTACAATATTATGATTTATAAAGCTTATAAGTACGAAGCTTGTTATCAGTACTCTGACACAATTTTCTTTTGCCATTCAGCATTACATTTATTAAATAAAACATTTTCAACTTGTAGTTATTATTACTATTACTGTTAAGTCTGTTTTTTGTTATATCTACTGTACGTGACTCTGCATTTATGTATGCCGTCAATCGAACGACAAAATTATTTTTATGTCTACCTGTGCGAATTTCAAACGCGCAATTTTACACCAGTACTGAAAACCTTCTATCCTTTACGGGTAGACTTTACATATATAAATTAAGTCGTATAAGAAAAGCAATATGAGTATGTTAAATTTGATGTATGCCTTTTTGTGCTTCTTCGTTACATTTGATGTTTTTATAGTGATATTAAGATGATAACACAATATTGACTGCTGTACCTTATTTTTGACATTTTTACTCTGTGAGTATGTTTGTTTTGTTCATGCATCGTTGACAATGTAATGGAATTTGATGCGACTGTCATACAAGTGAGAGGTTTCGCTAGCTATAAAACCAGGTTCAATCCACCATTTTCTACATTAGAAAATGCCTGTACCAAGTCAGGAATATGACAGTTGTTATCCATTCGTTTGATGTGTTTGGACTTTTGATTTTGCCTTTTGATTTTTGATTTTCCTTTTTGAATTTTCCTCGGAGTTCAGTATTTTTGTGTTTTTACTTTTTTTTTGTACTGTATTATTATTTAACAAAAAAGATTTAGATGTTTGTTGAACCGAAGGGTTCCTAAAATGAACAACTTTAGTTTTATCTAAGTTCATATTCATAAAACTGGTAACACTACAGTTACTTTTTACATCTAATAGAGTCTGTAAATTATTTTCAATTTCAGCAATGAATATAATGTCATCAGCATATAAAAGTATACCAACATTTCACCATCAATGTCTACACCACTGTCTAGTGCTTTTAATACATCAATTAAATAATAAATAAAAATATTTAACATAACAGGCGATAAAACACATCCTTGTTTGAAACCTGAATTAACGCTAAACCAGTCTGTTATATTGTTATCATGTTGACATGAATATCAATTATATGGTCATTTTTATAAATTTTCTGTTTACAAAACTTTGAATTATTCGAAAAACTAAGGATTTTCTTACCCCAGGAGTAGATTACCTTAGCCGTATTTGGCACAACTTTTTGGAATTTTAGGTCCTCAATGCTCTTCAACTTTGTATTTGTTTGGCTTTTTAACTATTTTGATCTGAGCGTCACTGATGAGTCTTATGTAGACGAAACGCGCGTCTGGCGTATAAAATTATAATCCTGGTACTTTTGATAACTATTAATACAACATTCTACATGTGACAAGTGTTTTTTCGTAAATGTACACGGACGTTAATTTCATGAAAATTACAAATTTCAAACCTCATTAAGAAATGATTTTTCAAAAGTGACTTCAAAAGATGTTTGTTGCATTTTTCAAAGAAATTAGCTTTTTTAATTTGTAAAGCAATTTGCAAAATCTATTTTGTCAGTTAAAAATGACAAATGTTTGGCGTAAATATACACGGTCTATTAAGGGAGTAGACCTTGGTTCAGGGAGATATTAACTCTTTAAATCAGTTAAGCGTTTGTAAAAGTCAAGTTCATCAATGTATTTTAAGCATTTACATGAAACAGATTGAAAATAATCTATGTAACCTAGAAGCTTATAATATTTTCCTAAAAAATGGTTGACACAAACGTACTGATGATTTTAAGAGTTACTTCCCTTAACCTAGGTCTACCTCCTTAATATCAGGAAAAAAAATCAAAACACTATTTATCTTATATTCATTTTTTAAAATTAGTTTCGAAGGATAAACTAATGTTCGACAGAAATTTCTTGTTTTAATGTATCGAGGACCCAAATATCAATACATAATTGAGGTCTGGAGCTGGCATGTCAGTTAACTGCTAGTAGACTGTTGTTATTTGTGTATTTTTGTCATTTTATTTATTTTCTTTTGTTACATCTTCTGACATTGGACTCGGACTTCTCTTGAACTGAATTTTAATGTGCGTATTGTTATGCGTTTACTTTTCTATATTGGCTAGATGTATAGGGGGAGGGTCGAGATATCATAAACATGTTTAACCGCGCCGCAATTTTGCAACTGTCCCAAGTCAGGAGCCTTTGGCCTTTGTTAGTCTTGTATGATTTTTAATTTTAGTTTCTTGTGTATAATTCGGAGTTTAGTATGACGTCCATTATCACTGAACTAGTATACATATTTTTTAAGGGGCCAGCTGAAGGACGCCTCCGGGTGTGGGAGTTTCTCGCTACATTGAATACTCACTGGAGACCTTCGGCTGTTGTCTGCTCTATGGTCGGGTTGTTGTCGCTTTGACAAATTCCCCATTCCCATTTCAATTTTATTTTTTACAGAGTTTGTCTTTAGTGCCCTGTGGAGACAGTTGAGTGCCTCCACGTGCTAAAGGTTTATGCTCTTTTATTATACTATTTTTTTTGTAATATATATTTTTATTATTTTCATATCATTTTCAAATCTCATCTACAAATAAAGATGCACAAACAAATTATTCTGCTATAAATCATAAACATATAGTTAACCATACTTGTTACAAATTATAAAATACAAAGTCAGTAACAGAATACAGAGTACATCTGCATTGAGCTCTATTTCTTAATATTATTATCAATGCTTGACCATTTTTCTTTTTATCTTATTGCTTTACTGGTAGAGCACAAGTTCATAGAGACCATGTCAACCCTATAATAATAGTTTAGCCATTCAATTGCTTCAGCAACAGATGGGATTGTAAATCTAATACCCCAGTCCCACTAGGCCACGCTCGCACTACGATCTGTGAAAAAAATGCAAATTTTGATGATCGTAGTACGATCGTGTAGATCGCAGTAAGGTCGTATCACGGTCGTGGTGAGGTCTTCAAGATCGTGATGAGCGTGGCCAACTTTGAACATGTTCAAAATAATCGTGGTGCGGTCGTGGCCACATCAGGTCGTAGTACAAGCGTAGTGAGAGCGCACTAAGATCGTAGTAAGATCGCAAAGGTCGCTGTACCATCGTAGTGAGAGCGTAGCGAAAGCGTGATTCTATTAGGAGAAACTGCGCTACGATCTCATTGCGACGTTATTACGACCTCACTACGATCATCACGTTCTCACCGCGACCAAACTACGCTTCCATTACGACTATACCACGCTGTTCACGACCATAGTACGATTCTAGCACGCCCTTGCCGTCCTCATCACGCTCTTCTCACGACCTGACTACGTTCATACTACGACCATTATTCTCATTGTCATTTTCCCATAAAATATATTAATTCTCTCCAGGTTTTGTTTGTCTGTATGTAATTGGGACTTCTTGTCCATTTTCTCTAACGGCTCAACCATGCTTCTTGTTTTCATATAGATTATACCGTTGGTTTTCCCGTTTGAATGGTTTTACACTAGCAATTTTTGGGGCCTTTTATATCTTGCTGTTCGGTGTAAGTCAATTGGCTCCGTGTTGAAGGCCGTATCTTGGCCTATAATTGTTACTTTTAAAAATTGTTACTAGGATTGAGAGTTGTTTCATTGGCACTCATACCACATCTTCCTGTATCTATTGACACATCTGTTTCATATCTGCTATCGTTCACTAAAATAGCGTCATTTCAGCTTTATGGAACAGCAATAGGTTGTAATTTAGGTCGGATTGGTCGGTCAGACATCCAGTCTACTTGATCAAGATTCGTTACTATCAGAGCTCCATCTGCCTCTACATCAACCCTAACACCACGCCCACGTGTTCTAGTAGATTTTGGTGGCTTGATTGTATTTTTTTTCCGAGAAATCTACGTATTAATTATAAATAGAACTGAAGGAATGATACTATTTTGATATGAAACACGATGTTGATGTTATTGCTGAGAGCGTAGTAAGATCGCGGTTTGAACGTAGTGTAATCGTGGTAAGAACGTGCTATAATCGCAATGGAAGCGTGGTAAGATCGTGTTGCAATCGGATAACTCGTGGTATGGTCGTAATGAGAACGTGATGAGCGTAGAAAGATCTTGATAAGCGTAGTATGGTCGCAGAATAAGCGCGGTGAGAACGTGTTCTAATCGTAGCGGGATCGTTGTAGAAGCGTAATGAGGACGTATTAGCATCGTGAAAGCAACGAAAATTTACATTTTCATGCCGCTCATACCGCGACCTCACCACGATCTGAATTTAATGTAGATCGCGGTGAGCGTGGTGCGATCGTGGTCTAATGGGACTGGGGCTTTACTCTACATAAATAAACATATCTCTTTAATATCAGAATACATGTATTAAGAATATCTTTAAATAGATGATGTTAAACACCCAAGATTATACTTGATAAGGTTGGGAGAAAGCCTACATTAATTACATACATTTTTGAAACTTTTGAAAAAAATTAAGCCAGAATGTTCGAACATAACTACATTCAAAAAAGAGGTGTATGTATGTTTCTTTAGTTTCGGTACAAAAAGTGCACAGTTCTGTTTCACTATATTTACACTTCATAAGTAAAGTATTTGTTCCTAGAATTCTATGGAGTAAGCTGTATTGAAATGCCCTTAATGTGGGATCTTTAGTTATAATTAAAGGAAGACTAAAAAAATAATTCCATTCTTCGGCCACAATATCTATTCCCAATTTCATTTTCCATTTCTCTTGTATGCGTGATGGGGTTTCCTTTATTTTATCTAGAAAAAATTTATACAAATGTTTTGATACTTTATCAACTGTTTTAATGGCGGTAACAATTTTGTGACTGACAGTATTTAGTTTGATAAATACTTGAGAATGAATAACATTCTTCCATTCCTTCGGCAGTGCCAAGATTAGTCCATAGAAATCTAAGAAAGTTGTTTTTATATTATAATTTCTAATAAATTCATCATAATTGTAAAATTCTCCATTTTCCTTAATGAGATCATTTATGAAAAATACATTTTATTCTGTATCCAATTTTTATAAAAAGCTGTTTTTCCATCAATCATAATATTTTCATTTAAAAACAATGGTTGAGACAAGATATCACTTGGGGCTGTGGTCAGAGGCTCACACAATGAGGCCCATGATGAAATTACATTTTGCCAAAAAGGGTTAAATTCTTTTTTAATTTCATTGAGTGCTGATTTTGATAAATGCCACATATTTTCACCACCATTCATTTCAAGGTGATCTGCCAATAGAACCTTCCATGAGGAATAATTTGTGAGGTCTAAAACTTTTCTAACCCAGGATAACTTAAGTGATTTTATAAATGATTCAATATGTGGCATTTTTACACCACCATCCTCGTAATTTGAGATAAGTATATTTCTTTTAATTTTGTCCCCTTTACCATCCCACACAAATCTGTATAGCATAGATTGTATCTGCTTTAATATATCTGGGGATGGATCTGGTAAAACAGTAAAACATTGAATTAGAATTGGTAGGGCGAGAGTTTTCACAACTACAATTTTCCCATATATAGTAATATTTCTGAATGACCAGTCACTTAAAAGATTTTTTACTTTTTGAATTTTTTCTAAATAATAATCAACACATATATCAGCTTTTGACAAACAATATTGAATGCCTAGGAGTTTGAAATTTCCTGAATGGTTCCATATTATTGTTTTATTTGTGTTTAGCTCCTCACCACAGCCCCTTTTTGCCCCAATCCATATAACTTGCGTTTTTTCAAAATTAGCCTTCAAACCAGAGCATGAGTAAAACAAGTCTATCTTATTTAGAGCACTGTTGAGAGATTCTTCACTATCATCCAGGATCAAAGTCGAATCATCAGCATACTGACTGAGTAAAAATTCAGAATTTTTAATCTTTATACCATTAATGTTGTTGTCATATTTTATTGATGCACTAAGCAGTTCCAAACATAAAATAAAAAGATTGTCGTACCCCCTCTCTATTACAAAAAAATCAGATAGATAGCCATTATTTTGAATGCAGCTTTTTGAATTGTAGTAAAGGGTTGTGAACCATTTCACTATTGTGTCCCCAAAACCTAGAAATTTCAAGGTTTCACATATAAAGTTCCACTCAAGAGAGTCGAAGGCTTTTTCAAAGTCCAACAAGACAAGCAAGCCAGGAATATCTTCGTCATCTACTTTTTTCAAGAGGTCATATATAAGTCTTGTACACTCACCAATATATCTGTCTTTCATAAAGCCAGTTTGAGTTTCACTAATCAGGTGACCAAGGACTTTTTTAATTCTATTTGCAATACATGTTGATACTATTTTATAGTCTACATTAAGTAGTGAAATAGGTCGCCAATTTTTTAGAAAATGTTTTGGTTTACCATCTTTGGGTAGACAGGTGATAACACCTTGTGTTTGTGAAATTGATAATTTACCTTCTTGAAATGCTTCTTTGAAAGAACGCAGTAGGAAAGGATTAATGTCGTGCCAACATTTTTTTATAAAACTCAGTTGTAAAACCATCCAGACCAGGAGATTTTCCATTTTTCATATTTTTTAATGCATTATGAATTTCTGAGCTGTTTAGTTCCCCCTCTAAATTAATATTTTGTTCATCAGAGAGAATTTTGATAAATGGGTTTTCAAGAGAAAAGAAATTAGCTCGGTGTGTATTATTTATAAGTGTTTTCTTAGATGAATATAGATTCTCATAATATAACTTTTGTTCCGCACGAATTTTTGCTTGATCAGTGATAAATTCACCATTATCTAAAGTTAATTTTTGTATTACTTTGTCAATATAATTTCTTTTCTCTAGATTACAGAAATATTTTGTACTTCTCTCCCCTTCAATTTGCCATTTAGCTTTTGCTCTCATTATTGCCCCTTTTATTCTAGATTCTCTGAGCGACCTTAACTGAAGTTCAATACGTGTAATTTCTTCCCTTTTATCATTGATATTTTCATTATTGTTCAAATTGTTCAATTGACTTTCTAGTTCTTGTTCTTCCCTTCTGCGTTCTTTCTTTTTAAAAGATGAATAAGAAATTGTTTTTCCTCGTATCATCAGTTTTAAAGTTTCCCAAAACAGTTGGTCGGAAATGGAAAATTCTATTTCTTCCCTATTTTCAGAATCAACTATTTTATATTGATCAATACTAATAGTATTCAATACAATCAGCAATACAAGTTTTAGTATTAGTAATAAATTCTTTGTCGTATAATAAAGCATTGTTAAATTTCCACGTCCCTTTGCCTTTTTCATTTGTATTAAATTGAATGGACAGAGATATGGGTGAGTGATCAGACCTATATGCAACACCAATATCACACGAGGTTATCAGTGGTTGAAAATCAGATGAGACAAGGAAGTAGTCCAGTCTTGCCTGCTTCTTGTTAGGTCCTCTCCAGGAAAACCTCTTTTTATCTGGGTATAATTCCCTATAAACATCAACCAGATCTATTTCTGACATCATTTCATTAACCTTTTTTTGAGCTTTAGGATTATTTTTATGCAAATAGTTTAAAGTATCCATATCATAATTTTGTGGTAAATTCCAATCACCCCCCACTTTTACTGAAGTATTACCAAAATTTTCAATATCTCTTTGGAGTATTTCATAAAAAACTGGTTTGTCCTCATTGGGTCCATATACCACTGCTATTGTCATTCTATGATTGAAAATTTTTATATCTAGAATTACATAGTTCCCGTTTTGATCCATTTTCTGTCCAAAAATTTCAAAAGAAAAAGTGCTTCTAAACAAGATAGCCACGCCTCTACTGCTCGTGGTATGCGACCCAAATATTATTTTATAACCCCATTCTGCCTGCCAATACTTTTCAAGTTCTTTTTTACAGTGAGTATCTACCAAGAAGACCATATCATAATTTTCTCTACATTTACTAAATATATCTCTTCTTTTAATTTTATCAGAAGACAGGCCTCTACAATTTATGCAACCAATTTTCAAACTACCCATATTTTATATCACTTACAATTGTAACGGATGAATGATCTAAGATTATACAGTCAATAAACATATTCAGAGCAATACAAAAAAATAAAGTACAAGTAAGTAGAGAGAAATGAAAGTGACATAAAAATGTTTTTTTCGAACCGTTTAACCCATAATAACCTGAGGTCTCCCGTTTCATGGTAATACAATTCTAATTAAGTAAATTAATTAACTAAAATACAGTGGGTGTCTCTCTTCCCCAGCCCTTTATATATAAAAACAAAATATAGTTTTTATAACAAAAACAAAAAAAAAACAAAAACAAAAATAACTGTTTTCCCCTTTCTTTATACCTCTAAAAAAAAAGAATTATGGTGCAAATCTCTGTAATTCTTTTCCCATTTCAAGTTTTGTAATGTTTTTAATTTTGGGGATCAGAAGTTAAACTGTTTGTTATTGTTGTCCGGGGTGCCCCCTTTTTGCTGAAAGCAGATAATTCTGCTTTTATTTGAGAATGCCATGTCTCTCAGGTTGGTTTGTTGTTTTTTAAAGGTGATACAGTTTTGAACAACTGTTAAGTGACATTCTATTTATATGTGGGGTTCTTTAAAAGACATAAAAGTAGCCAGTATGAGGAATTATAGCCATGTGCGTTTTATATGATGGACCGCTACTAATTAAGTCTGACCACGTTCAAAACTTAATAAAAACTATTAACACCTACTAGACGAGTTCAATAAGGGTGTATATTTGGAATAATGTTTACCTAAGTACTCTTGAAAGGCACATATTATGTATTTCTTTAGTTTAGAGAGGGTTTTATTATTCTCCGTGGGCGAGTTTATTTATCTACTAGGGTAAGTACCGGAGTAACTCGAGTGAAAATTAAACGCATAGAGTACGCACTCGAGTGACGTCATCGACTAACTCTCTTCAACCCACCGCTGGACCACGCTTCCTCGAGTTCCAAGATGGCGTCCGAAGAAGAAAACATGTAAGATGCAGTTGTTAAAATCTGCATAGTATGCTAATATCTTTGCAGATTATCGATTTTACTCGATAAAAATCAAATACGTGTGAAGTGGAATATTTATTATTTTTAACTTCATCATGCAATCCCTGATCACGTATTTCCACTATCTTCTGATCGGATGTAAAAAGTATTTATTGAAATATTTGTTTATATTACTATATAACTGCACAAGATGATAAACACACATTTTTTATTTTGCCCCCCAGTGCATTAGAAATACTGTTTTGGATAAAATCTATTATCATATCAGTGTGATTTTTTTAAAATCAAAAATGAGACAGTGTGTTCCTGTAACGGTTTTATGACCCCTGTCACCTATGAATTCACACTGCTCGAACTTTACATACTGTAATACACACATTATGTAATGCTATGAAATCACTGTTTTACTCTTAGATAAAATAAAATTGGTGATGAGGCAAACAAAAAGTATGAAGGTTGGGAACTAGTAGTAAGTGTATTAAGACATGGGGTTCAAAAGGGATGACTGAATTAGGAACTGCTACCCCTTTTCTTCTATCCCTTCTCCGATAATGGCCAAAAGGCTCTGTCCTGACCTGCTGTGGGACATTTTTTGTCGCTAGACCCCTTGCCCATGATTTACGTTTTGCTAAATTCCGGAATTCCCGAAACATTGTACAAGAAAAGAAAGTACTAAGGTACAATCTGATGTTCTTTCTTAAAACAATCCAGAAAAAAAGTTTTATCGTTTTTTTTATCTTGTAGGATTATGGTACAATTGACTAATCCTGAAGGGGATATAGAAAGCTGCAGGATGTCAAAAGAATTAGTGCAGATGCTGAAACACCCTGAATGTGGTATGTATAATGCATGTTAAGCACTATATTAAGCACACTTGAATACATATTTTTTCCCTTCAAATTTAACATTATTATGTATGCATGCAGGAAAACTGACTTCATATTTTTTTGTCAACTACTTGTTCACACAATTTATTCACTAAATTTTGGATTTTTTTTTCAAATAATTTTTTTTTAACATAGACCAACCTTTTTCCAAATTAAATGGACACTCAAAATGTAATAAGAATTAAAAAAAAAATAGAGCTAACATGTCTTAGATCAAGACAAGAACCATTTGACTTCCAAGAGGTCAATTGAGACCAAATGCAATAAGGGTAAACACAGACAGAACATCTATTTTTTTACCCCTCCCTTTTTTTCCTAAATCAAATGTTGTGTGGCCAAAAGGGTAAGACACCATAGAACTGATTACAGAAGACAATAACAATAAAACTCCTAAGACAAAAGTTGTCTGAAATTGTAATTATTAACAATGTTAAGATCTCCAGAAATTACATGGCCAGCAGGATTATAACATGCAGAAATGTGCAAAACCAAAGCAAAAGTGCTGCCCTCAGGTTCTTATAATATTTTTAGATGCTACTGTAAGGCAGCAGGTATTAAAGGCGGTTTTTGAAGGGAAAAACAACATACCAGATGAGAAAATACCAGAGGCGAAAATATCAGATGAGAATGAATGTAGTGCTGCAAGTGGTGCAAGTTGTAATAGTAGTAGTATTGGAAAGGTAAATAAATAATAAATACTCGCAAAAGAGTGTGTTTTCTACAAATAGGTTTAATTTTATTCATCAGCATTGGAAACTTAATGAAACAGTATGATAGTCAATTTTGATATTAGTAAAAAATTAAGATAAATAGTACTGACAATATTGTCTTTTCCATCCCCCTTAGGTTATTTCATCAGTCATATTGTACAAAACAATGTTGTACACAATAAATAAGAGGCAAACAACTTTTAATTTTGGTACAGATAATTTTTTTTATTTTAAAGTTTCCAATTAACACTATTTTTGTATGCCCCGCAGCTAAAGGAAGGGTGCATCAAGTTTATTATGTCAGTATGTACGCCCGTCCGTCTGTTTGAATGTACCTCCCATAATTTGTTTCCTTTCTCCAACTTTAGTTTGCCTCAACCAAATGTTATGAAACTTTTACACAATGCTTATTACCACAAAACACAGTACAATTTGAAATTTGGGTGGCATCAGTTTTACTGTCCATGAGTTATGCCCCTTATATTATATGCAAGCAGGGGCATCATCTGTGTCCCATGGTCACATTCTTTATTCATTTGTACCTTTTTTTAATTTTTAGGAGAAAAAGTTACATGACCCAAATTTGTTGGCCAATTATGAAGACAAAGTAATGATGGACAAAAATTGTGATGTTTTTCTGCAAAAATTTTATCGAAATATTTCACCATCTTCAGAGACTGACATTTCAGTGTTATCATTAGATAGCAATGAAATAGAACCTTTTGTCCAAAAGGGGTACTCATACTCAAGGGATAGCGAGGAATCCACTAAATGTTTTCCATCAGAGGACATATCTCCTATTTCTTCGTCAATGGGGGGAATTAAATGTCAATGGCATTCAAATATCTAGCACAACATTTGTTTCTCAAATAGAATTCTTAGAAGTTGTATCAAAAAAACTTGCCTGTAAAAAAGTCAAAATTATGACAAAAAGAAGGAGACATAGAAGAAGAAACTTCTACCGCAGAAGATAGATTGACACAATTATTTTGATATTTCAGGTTCACAACTGGACACAGTCGGAAGAAGTTCTGTTGATTACTTTGAGAAGTGATATAGAGTCGAAATTTGTTGGTGCCAAGGCTCATGAAACACTATGGAATGAAATTCAAAAGAAAATGGAAAAACAAGGGGTAAAAATTTCTGTTGCTCAAATAATAAACAAATGGAAAAATATGAAAAAACGTTACAAGGAGGTTATTGACGCAAACAATAAAACTGGAAACAATGCTGTTAGTTGGAAGCACTATGACAAGTTTAATGAATTGTATGGGAACAAAGCTTCCACAAAACTGCAAGCATCTTATGATTCAGGTCTTCAAGGAGCATCAGCTCAATTACATGCTAAACCTAACGAGGGAGAAAACAATATTGCTAAACCATCCTGTTCTGGAAAAAATTCTGTTGGAAAGTCTGCCAAAAAAAGAAAACGGGGTGATCTGTATGACATTATTGAAAAAATTAATGATAATGCACAGGATTCATTAATTGAAATAAAGAATCATAATGAGAAACAGCTTCAAAAACTTGATAGATTTCTGGATCTCTATGAAAAGTCAATTTCTGGTAAAGGTAAAAATGATGAGACTGATTAGGACAGAAATAAATTGAATTATTCTGACATTGAGGGTTCTCATTTTATTTTTCCTGTCGAAAGCAAAGGAGCTGTGATTTTAAATTGTTTCTTCTATCATAGCTAAGCTATATATGTTTTAGTGAGATTATTTTTGGTTAAAAATATAGCTTTATGGATTAAATCGAAAATTATATATTTGCTTTTTGAAATGTTTTTCCTGTTTTTTTTTGGTATTATTCTTGATAAAAAATCAGGGTATGTGTCGGATAGAATTTATTTAGTTTTAATATTTTATGTTTTGCTCTTTGTCTCGCCTGTAACGAAAAATCATGAAGGCGACATAACGACGATAGATTATCAAAAAATCTACTGTGATGTTAAAGTTTTATACTTTCAAAAAGTGTTTTCGTTAAACATTGTTGGATATTCACAAAACTTTTCCTATATTAAAAATGGTGTCCAAATTCAAATTTAAAAAAAATAAAATCACAATTTTCTGAAATTTAGCAGATAACTGGACAAAGTGCTTTTTTGCTACAAAATTCTTTGTTAACCCTTAAATTAAAGTTTTATAAACTGCCATAAAATTGTCAAAGTAATGCTGGCATCTTTTTAAAATTGGCACACAATATTATTACCAGAAAGATTGTCTCTGGATATTTCTTTTAATATGTTTATTTGGTACTTTTCAGATATCTGGACTTTTTTTTTGCGATTATTTTAATGTTAACTATGCTTAAGTTTTGTAAACTTTGATAAATTTGTTTAACCAAATTCAGATCCTCACAGATATATATGGGCTGGGTTAATTTTTGATTTGCAGGTGAGATGAGGTTGTGCAGAAATTGTTGATAAAATCAGGATATTTAAGTTTTGTTATAATTTTTACTTTTGTTTTAGATATGTTTATGTACTGTTAAAATGTGTTTTTTTTTCCATTTTGTTGATTAAACATTTCCATGATTACTGTGTTATTCTTGAAAATTATAAGATATATATATATATAAATATATAATCCATGTAAGTTGCATAAATGATCAGTATGAAATGTCTAAGAGACAACAACACAACCAAAATGTACAAGACCTAAGGCCACCAATGGTTACGCCTCTTTCAATTAATTTTTTATAGTGAGTCTTTTTTATGTTGTAATGTTACACTACTGTCTCAGGTTATGATGAAAGATGGTGCCTGTTAAAACATTCAAAACCTGCTGCATATTATATGCACCTGCCCTAAGAAAGGAGCCTTATGTCAGTGGTTGTCGTTTGTTGGTGTATTTCATACATGTTTTTAGCTCAACTGGCCTAAAATGCCATGTGAGCTTTTCTCATCACTTGGCGTCCGTCGTCCGTCAACATTTCACTTAAAGGACTTTTTCTCTGAAACCACTGGGCCAATTTGAACCAAACTTGGCAGCAATGGTCCTTGGGTGGTCCTCTTTCAGTTGTGTTCGATGACCCAGTTTGTCATTCGAGATGGCCGCCAATGCCAAACTTAGTTTAACATAGGACCCTATGGGAAAATCACAAAAAAATCTAATTGCTGAAACGATTTGAACCAAACTTGGCAGCTATGGTCCTTGGGTGGTTCTGAACCAAACCTATAGGAGTGTAAATGTTTCTTTTTTTAAGGATGTTATCCAATGATACCTCATGGGAATACAGGTGAGCGATACAGGCTCCAGGGAGCCTCTGGTTTGTTTCTGGTTTTCAATACTAGTATATAAATTAGACCGTAGGTTTTCCCCGTTTGAATTGTTTAACACTTGTCATGTTTGGGCCCTTTTAGCTTGCTTGGTGTAAGCCAAGGCTCCATGTTGAAGGCCGTACTGTAATTGCTTTACTTAACT
This sequence comes from Mytilus edulis, assembly GCF_963676685.1. Lineage (NCBI taxonomy): Eukaryota > Metazoa > Mollusca > Bivalvia > Mytilida > Mytilidae > Mytilus > Mytilus edulis. The sequence goes on from NC_092350.1 coordinate 40,962,165, forward strand.
ACATTGTGTCTTGGATGGATAGTGGTCTCATTGGCACTCGTACCACATCTTATTTATATTAGTATAAACTTGGAAAAATAAAAACATCTTCAGTTGACAACAAATACTTGCTTATAAGTTTTGTTGTGCAAAAAAGATACTTTAGAATCCTCTGGCCATCTGTCATTTTACTATGTTTTCTGCACCATAACTCAAGTTTTCTTTAATTGATTTTTATGAAACCTGCACAGATGGACAGAAATGTATTGACTTGTAGGTCAGAGGTCATTTGGTTTATTAAAAAGAAGATATGGTGGTAATACAGGTACTACAAATACCCTCTCCAAATTTCTATCCACAGAGGTCACCATTTCTAAATGAGATAAAAATTGAAGATGTTTTTACAGAATAAACTTTAAAAAAAAAGAAGTTTGCCTGGATGGATTTTCATTATAAATGCACAGAAAAAAGCTTCAGTCACAAAAGGGATATCTACTATTATTATTATGTTTGTCAAACATCAAGGTCACATTTTATAGAGACAGTTCTTGAGCGCTTGTCTTCTTTTGAAAATTAATTTTCAAAAATGATCGTACAGAATCAAAAACACTTTCTAATGCCATTCTGAATGAACTCTACATTTTAAACCCATATTGTCTCACAGAAAACTTATGCCAGTGTTCTCATTTTAAACCCATATTGTCTCACAGAAAACTTATGCCAGTGTTCTCATTTTAAACCCATATTGTCTCACAGAAAACTTATGCCAGTGTTCTCATTTTAAACCCATATTGTCTCACAGAAAACTTATGCCAGTGTTCTCATTTTAAACCCATATTGTCTCACAGAAAACTTATGCCAGTGTTCTCATTTTAAACCCATATTGTCTCACAGAAAACTTATGCCAGTGTTCTCATTTTAAACCCATATTGTCTCACAGAAAACTTATGCCAGTGTTCTCATTTTAAACCCATATTGTCTCACAGAAAACTTATGCCAGTGTTCTCATTTTAAACCCATATTGTCTCACAGAAAACTTATGCCAGTGTTCTCATTTTAAACCCATATTGTCTCACAGAAAACTTATGCCAGTGTTCTCATAAGATTTTCCCTTACTCTAACTCCAGCATTATCATTTCTGAAAATATTTTGAAATCCATTGGGGTGACCATCTTGATTGTCATCAATAAATTGTTCAATGTCCTCGTGGTTAATTATTGTCAAATTATGAAGTATACATCCACATACAATAATGCCAACAATTGCTGAAGGTTCATGTGACGTAACTTCTCGGAGACGCCTGAAGCGACCCTTTAAAAGGCCAAATGCCTTTTCAACTACTTGTCTTGCAGATGAAATAACCTTGTTGAACTTCTTTTGCAAGTTTAAAAGGTGTCCATTATCTTTAAATGGAGGTATTAAATAGGGTTTAAATGGATATGCACTGTCAGCAATCAGGAATTTGTTGCAACCAAATATTCTCCCATTTTCTGCCCTGTCTGATAATGAGGAGTTTCTAAAAACTCGGGCATCATGTGTACAGCCTGGCCATCCTGCATATACATCACGGAACATAAGATTATGATCCACAACAGCCTGAAAATAGGAATGAGAATTGAATAAGACTAGGTAATACGTTCAGTTGATGTGTGCCACATTCGTTTATCACAATACATTAAAACCTAAAAACGCCGTGTGAATTGCAAATTGTTATACTAGAAAAAATACTTTTCTCCAAACAAAGTTGAGTCCCAGTTCGGACAAATTCATGACAGCTTCTGAATTTTTCATCACATTGTAAACACTAATACATGCAGTAAGATTTGAAAAAAATATGGGGTTAAGTTAAATTATGTTTCAGTCACCTTAAATAATTTTCATTGGTATTCAAATTTGCACATCACCTAATCGAAATTCTAGGTAAATGGTAAAATCTAACATGATGCACATATATGATATTACCTGCAACTGCATGGACGGAAAGCCTTTTCGATTGATGTAGTCTGAATCCCCCTTTGGACATGATGCTAGGCGAATATGACTGCCGTCCATTGCACCAATGATTCCCACCATTCCACTTTTCAGCTGAAATTCTCTACTTATGCTATCCTGTTCTTGGAGATTTGGCCACTTGATCAACTGAAGAGAGAGATAAATAGAATTTTATTTTATAATACATATGTAATACTAGTAGCATACATAACTATTTAATTTTTGAACTTATACAATCTTTAACCCTAATACCACATTTATCTGTTTGTGAAAGGGAGTGGTATGTTGCCACCGGTCCCAGAAAAGTCATTGATTGTAAACGGTAGATGTCCTATGTGCTTGGAATTGGCTTCCTATTTCGATATATTTGGTTATGAGTCCTTCTTTTATAAAAGCTTTTTTTTTGGTTCTCTATTTTCCTAACTATTTGGTCCAGATGCTTCCGATTGATAGGTAACTCCTTGAAATACGTATGTGGTATTTTATATTTTCAAAAAAAAAAAATATCCCTTTTAATCTATAGTCTGTTTTCGGATGGCGGGGATTAGCAGCTGAACAACCGTGTGTTGCATCCTCTAAAACTCAGGGAGATAGAATAGAATAAGCAAATGATAATGCTCAAAGTAAAATGGTGTTTTTTTAACATTTTTCTTGAAGTTTGAAGCTTTCTACTGAGCCATCGATATAAATTGTATTTTTGATAAAGAAATTTATATAAGCACTGTACATTTAATTTGGTTAGACAATAATATAGATCTACTTATTATGACTAGCTATACTTAGTCTGTAGTTAGACTGATAACGTACGTAACAGAGATTATTTAATATAGCATTTACAACTGTCTTGATTACGTTAAAAACTGAAGCCTTGCATACACCAAAATAGTGTCCAATTTCACGATGTGACTCCATATTTGCCATATAACATAAAAATATAAGAAGTTTTTTGTCTGGTGCAATGGGCTCCTTCCCTCTCTCAATATCTGGTACGAGATCGTTTTTTAAAACATCTAATATTTGTTCGAATGTTTCTGCGCTGATCCTAAAATGAGATTGAAAATCAACAGGAGCAAATGTTGGAATAACTGTTTCTGCGTAGCATGTAATCCGTGGAACATGGGGTCTACGGAGCAATGCTGCTATTGTTATAGCTAAATTATTCAGTTGCGTGTGTCTAGCCATTGCTAGATTTTCTAGGCCCGTCATATTCTGTATGAACATGAAACATTGCATGTTGTTGTCAACTTCGTCCTCCATGTTGAGAGTTACTCTAGTATCGAGTTTTCCGTTCACGTAAAAGACTGCGCGCGCACAGGCATTAACATAACCAGAGTAAGTATAGAGTAGATAAATAAACTCGCCCCGTGTTTTTGTCTGTATCGTGAGCCAAAACATCCGGTACAGGTTGCGCATGCCCACCTGAGCAATCTAATATGCAAATTAGCCATGTGCGGATGAGCCGGGACATACAATTTATCAACATAGAAAAAAAAACCTAACAATTAGAGAGAGTTTTAGAATACACAATGTAAAAAAAAAACACCCCAAAAACAGGAACGTAGTAATAAAATACAATAATAATAAACAGAATGTTACTGTGAGTATTCAAATGCGATTTGTTTAAATATTTTTTCGTTTAAATCAGTTAAAAGTTATTTATTTTACATGAGAAGGTCTGCTGAAAGGTCTATGATGATCTCTTCTTTTTCAGCATGACAAACGGATACTCTTTAATGTATACAAGATGGACTTTCCTCTGTTCAGATGAAGACAGTGCACGTCTTTCATTTAAAAGATTAAATCGAAGTTTTGCAACAGACGGCGGCACATCGGGCACAACACTATACCCACTTCCACGTTGTAGCTTCATCCCAGCGGCCAGAACGTCGTCTCGATCTATCAGACTATTAAAACGCACAATAATCTTTCTCTTCTCTTTGTCTCCCTCTTTTCCTGGTAGCCTATGCACGGCCTGGAACAGCATTTTTTCGATGCGCTCCTTGGGTATTTCTAAAGTTTTTTCAAAGAAGTGTCGGACATACAAATCAGTAGCTTTAGGCATCTCGGCCAAGGGGGTTCCTCTCACACCACTTACCACCAGGTTCCATTTTCTGCCCCAATACCCTAGCTTTAGTCTTTCTTTTTCTTCTGTTGATATTTTTTCCTCAATATCAGGAAGGAGTGTGTTATGTATGTCTTTAATACTGTCATCCATGAGTTTAGCATGAGATTCAAGGTTTTCTACATTGTCCCTTAGTACCTTGACCTCTGTTTTCAGAAATTCAACATCCCCCTCTAATTTGAGGTGCAAACTTGCAAAGCATTCGGACACAGATTTAGATTCGTACATTTTTTTTAATGTCTCATACCTTTCTTGTTCCCTGGGGTCCATGGTTATCAGTTGTCTCCGTATATTTCCGTCAAAATGTACTTTAAATAACGATTATCGATTCTGACTCCGACCACTGACCTCTGTTTACACGAATAACGAAGTTCGGTCCACTCGAATAATATTTCCAAGATAATGTTTGTAACAATTAAAGACTTTTGTATCAGGTTTATGTCATTTAAAACTTGCTAGAGTTTGGGGATCATCTATTGTTTTTAGTTTACGACCTTCACATAACTCACATACATTTACTAACTGGTTTTTCAATAAAAAAGGCGGAGAGTAGAAAAACACCACTTCATGCAATCGCCATGCTACCGGACGTTTTATTATACTAGATTATGAAGTGTGTGTCCGAGCGAGAACTTCTTTATGTTCATTATTTTAGGAATATTTATCAAAAAGTAGTATTTTAATACTAATAAGCCCCTTTCATCTATTTAGTCAGACGTCAGTCGCTTTCTTGATATACCCTATCTATTGTTAAATTTGTCGGGTAATTTATGACAAAAAGCTTTTGACGTGTTTAGCCGAAAAGTTTTCTCATTTTTACATTATTCAATTTACTGTGTGCTGGTTCATATTTTGGACGCCAGTCTTTGCTCCTTTTTAATAAAATCCTCATTCCAAAAAAACAAATATGAAGCTTAGAAATGGAAAAATATTAAATTCTAAATTCGTTCAAAGGGTCTCAATTATCAAAATCGCTTATCTAAGAATACTACCATCGCTAACATTTTTAACAATAAAAATCGTGGTTACCCTTGTATCGATAAGTGTCATGCCAAAAAATTACTTACATGTCCCCGTCTTTCCATCAACAATACGGTAAGGTCCACGTTTAATGGTCGCACATTTTCTTTGAATTTTATAACTGATATTACTTGTAAAACAAACAGTATTATCTATTTACTCGCATGAAACAAACTGGGATGCGGTATTTAGTACGTAGGTGAAACTGGACGATGTTTATTCAAACGCACGCAAGAACACCTGTATCGTTTTAAAAGACCCAATAAATTCAAATGTATCATTTATCAACATCTGAAGAAGCACAATCATCTTAGGTAATATTTAACAGTTCAACCTTTAGAAGTAGTAAATAAGCAGCCTGGTGAATCTCATTCAAAGTGTGTACGATCACGGAAAATAATTGAATTAAATTGGACTAAAAAATTACAGACAGTCTACCCTCTTGGTCTTAATGATAATATCATGATAATTGGTAATATATCAAGAACCGATTCTGTTAACATTTTGGATATAGCTTCTAAAACTGTTCGTAAAAATCGTTCTCATGGACGTAGAAAAAGGTCGCAATCAAAAAAATTTCGGACCGACCTTACAAATATTTCGAACCTAATTTCTATTTCAAAACACAACGGCAGACGTTATCTGTTAACCAAGTTCTGTTCTTTACCTATAAATAAATTAAATAAAATTTCAGAGGATTGCAACACAATTTCATATTACAGTCCTAAGTATGAACTCGTTCAAATTATAATGGCATTTTGTTATCCTAAACTGTTTCCCAAAATTGATCGTCCTGAAGATCATAAAAACATTTTATTAAAATAAAGTATGTCACTAAAGGTTTTGATTTTGTAAATATTGTCGGTATTTTTAACGACCATTCTGTTAAAATCCAAATTCCTGTATATTTTGATAAAACTGAACTCCCTCTTATTAGTTATATTTACAAAAAATATACCCGGAAATATGTGTTTAATTATAGCCAATTGTGTAAAGATGTAAATATCATTGAAAATACACCTATGTCATGTAATTGCAGTAATTCCGAATACACGTATGACCCCATTTCCCATGTCATAACAGGAGACCTTAACATCGTTCGCGACCGAGAGTTAAAATCATTCCTCAGTAAAGGACCTAAATATCGTCCACCGTCAATTATTAATTGGAATGAGTGTCGTAATATCATCCACGACTCACTCCGTACCTTGCTATAGGGTAAAACGGTAAAAAGCTGACAAAAATCTTTGGACTCTTTTTTTTAATTCAGTAATGAAGATAGTTGATATTCGAATACAACATTTTAAAGAACATTTTACTCTTAACAACAACCTTAAAAACCCTATGTCGCCTATCAAACATAAACTAAAAGAACTAGCCAAGGAATTTGTTTTCGTTCCGGCTGATAAAGCTGCTAATAATATCATTATTGTTTGACGTAAATTTTATATTGATGTTCTGCAAAAGGAAATCACCAATTCACCAACATTCCAACTGACTTCATTTTCAGAAAACTACATCTGTAACAAACACAAACTGTTAGCTACTTCTTTACAAGCAGAACCAAATACAATGGAAGTCCCAACTATGTACTGGCTTCCGAATCTACACAAAAAACCTTACAAATATAGATTTATTTCATCTTCAAGCCATTGTTCCACTACTAAATTGTATTTTCTACTAACTAGTACACTTGGTACAATAAAAAACCTGATAATAAATTGTTCAAGTAAGGCCTTTGAAAATATTGGAATTAATTACTTTTGGAGTGTCAAAAACTCGTTGGAAGTACTTGATAAATTACATGCATAATTATATTGGTGATATTGAATCTGTTGAAAGTTTTGATTTTTCTACACTGTATACCACTCAGAAAAAAATCTCATCTCTAATTGACTGTGCATTTAAAAAGTCAGAATGCGAGTACATATGTTCAAACTCTTTTAGGTCATTTTTAAGTAGCAATAAACAAAAGAACTATGTCAATTGGGCATGCTTTGATACTATATATACGCTTGAATTTTTACTTGATAACATCTTTGTTCGCTTTGGAGATTCCGTATATCGTCAAGTTATTGGAATTCCAATGGGGACTAACTGTGCACCACTTATTGCGGACCTGTTTTTGTATTATTATGAGTAACAATTTATGACTAAGATTAGCAAAGATTCATCGGAACAACATTTGATACAAAAATTTAACAATACTGATATATTGGCTCTCAATAATGACGATTTCAGTATGTATACTAAAGAAATTTATCCTATTGAACTTACTTTAAATAAAGCTTATACTAACAATGACCACTGTCCTTTCCTCGATCCTGATATCTATATCATTAACGGGAAGCTTAATACAAATATTTATGATAAAAGAGATGATTTTACATTTCTTACCGTTAATTATCCATTTTTAGATTGTGACGTTCCCTTGTCACCATCTTATGGTGTTAATATATCTCAACTTGTACGATTCGCACGTGTATGTAACAACGTATTGGATTTTAGCCACATCTGATTCAGGTATGACCAAGAATATAAACATCTAAACATGTGCTCCTAAACACAAGTAACTGGCTATGGCTAGGATGTGTGGTTCTGTTCTGACAAGAAAAACGTTCAATAAATAACTTCCATGGGCAAATATTGTATACATTATAATTTTAAATTTCCACAAAAGTCGAGGAGGCGATGCATCATGACTTTTGGTGTGAAATACAGAAGACAGAATTTGCCTTAAAAAGATTGATATAACCGCAATGGATTATTGTATGATAATCACAATGTGAATTTTGAGAATACTTTCTCTTTATTTACCTTCTAGCAAAAGCAGCCAGAATTCTGCAAATATCACACTATCAACAATAGCAACTACAAAGACGACCAAAGCACCCTTTCTTCCCATGGTCATGCCGGTTTGTTTCCATCGCTTACAACATTTAGGATAAAACAAAAGTAGACATAATACCTATATATATTTGTAAATCAAGTTTTCTTTGAATGTATGCTAATCTTGTTTTTGGTCCAAAAGTCTACGGAATAGAAAAAATAGCTTGGTAACTTGGTATTCACTATAGCTAAAGCTTTTCTCTATAAATTTAACTATAATGGAAAACATTTACAAATTCATCCGACATCAGACATCCACATGCAGCGTTTTAGAAGAGCTATTACATTTTTATACTAATGGTTTTAGGATAAACATGGATTAAATTCGAACGAGAATGATGAGTGAAATAACTTAAAAAGAAAATGTTACTTACAAAATTATGAAAATCTTCAATTGTTTGCCTGTTAGCTAGTATCTAAGTATGAGGCCACACACTGTCGGTTTTTTTCAATGATAATATTGAATTTAATTTCTTGAAAAAAAATAGTTCTTATGCAGTGTTTTCACGAACTGGCATTTCTTACGAGTTTTTTGTTTAAAAAATAAAGTCAGTATATTTTTATACTACATATCTAAAATTAGAAAAAAAAAGTCTGACGTTCGGTTAAAACAAAATATAAAAAATTACACAAACAGAAATTTTATAGAGCCTCAACTTCGCATTGTTGTCTCAAACTGTAAAAAATCAACATCGCGTGCGCTTACTTTGACCACTTAAGCATTAACCTTTAGCCATGATTTTTATATAAACTGTAACGTGACAAAGGGGAGGAACGACAACAACACAGACTGACGGACATAATATAAAGCCTGGTATCTATGATGAGTATACTTACTTACGGACGGAAAAAACCATCCAGTAGGGCGTGATGTGTCTGTTTATAGTGATGCCCCTTTAATAAAAAACAATCGCAATTTATTAATTATAAAACTATAGAAAACTTTATTGTGTATTAACTATTCACACACTGAAACATAGCACTTAAATAAATAGCAGGGACTCATAGTATCACTATGACTGATTTTAACTCTTTCCTGTAGAAATCGTATAATGACGTGAGTTTTGCTTTGAATAACATGAATGTATGGGATTTTTTAAAAGTATGATTCCTTAATAAACTTAACATACTAGTTATTGCCCGTAGAAAGCTAAAAACATGAAATCCCACTCTAAAGAATCAAAAGCAAATATTTGTATGGTCTTGCCAGACCTGGATTACTGTTTTTCCATGGACCGATATTTTTCCACGTAGTATTTCTTGAATTATTTAAATCTTTGATCAGAATATACATGTGGATTGATTGCCTAACAACGTAGGTGTATGCAACGAAATATGACCATACAGCCTTCAATTATGAGCAAAACCCATTCAACACGCGGCTGATTTTATTCCACACAGTATTTCTTGAATTATTTAAATCTTTAATTAATACTGTTGTAATCGAATTCAAAAACATATTTTTAAAACTACCCGCCAAAAAAGCAAAATGAAAACAGGAGAAACAAAAAGAATCGCATAGTGTAACCATATTACCCCCAGACCCCGGATTTTAATTACAAAATACATAAATGATTTAAATGTCTTCTTTTTGTATAATGATTCTAAGAACATTTTCAATAATCAAATAAAACAGAATTCAAAATTTTATTCTGAACACAGGTTATTAATTAAGATACATATAAGCCAACTGAATGACTCAGAATCTTAAATTCAAGTTAACTAAATCGAGGGATCATGTACAAACCCTCTGCATAAAAATATGTCGTTGAACTCAATGTATTGCTGCGATTGTCAAGCCCTTCGAATACCTTTTCATCATTTATAATGAGAAAAATCAAGTTTCAGACTACCAAATGTAACTAATGGTTACATAAGTGAAAATCAATCCGGGTCACAAACTTAAACCGAGGGAAACACATCTAATACCCATCAGATGAAAACGATAGAAGATTAAAAACACTGAAGTGCACAGACAAAACACAGGCAAAGATACTTAAAACGAACTATTTGCTAACAACTGTCATGGTAGAGGACATTGTAAGAATAAATTTGAGTGTTTTGGAAAGATAGGAAATATAATGACAGAAGTTGATGTTTCTTTTATGGAGCAAATAAAAAAAAAAAACGTTCGCAAAAATTAATTTCCATGCGTTAAAAACTTGACTATCTTTAAACATCATACCCGATGTTTGTCATATTGATATGAGGTATGACTATCAATGGAATGACAAACATTTTCAGACCGAAAATCAAAACAATAAAATATTAATATTTCAATTTAGAATTTGACTTGGAAGTTTAACCACGTGAGTCCATTCTAGTTTTTGATAAATTAAAGATAATACAGGAACAAAAGCAATTTAATTAACAAACCAAAATAACAAATGCAATTATTGATGCAATCGATTTCATATTTTTGACATTATGATTGAAAATCAATTAAACTTTTTTAATAAGATTATTTCTCGTGTAGATAACCAGGTATGATTAGAAAAAAAACCGTTGTACTTTATCTAATCTAACGCAGTCAACGATAATCGGTTAAACAACAGCTTTTAACGGAGCAGACTCAAATTTCCCGCCATTAAACGCTATCTGTAAAAGCCTAAACAGACTAAAACGTCAAAACACATAATAAACTGTAATTGAAATGGACCCTTACTGCATCTACATATGTACTGGACAATTTTAGATCGCTGAGGTTCATATTCGAAGATCCAAGTGTAGAAGAGTCGTAAATTACATTCAGTTTAAACATAGATCAGACGAAAATGTCTTAGATTTTGTACGGTAATCGTAACTGGAAACACAACAAGAAGTATATTTCAAACACTCAACAGCACACTGCATATAAGTCAACTTCTCCATTATTTGAACGGACGACGATGTTATTGTCCTATTGAGATCAAGTCGAAACCTAGATTTTTGAGTAACCGATGCTATCCTACATATACGGAGAAACAAAATACAAATCATTCCAATTTTTGACATTGTCAATTAATCTTTCAAACACAGGACTGTTCGCTCTATCAAATGTTTTCTTTCAAGGAGAAACAATCCTCAAAACTATTGTGCCATCTTTTTATATATATATTTTTGTTTGTTTAACTTGTTATACGACTCTATGTTTAGTATGTGAGGATTAAACATTATTCATCAGATAAAGCCACCTTACATTATCAAACATCAATAGCTTTTTTTAACATTTAAGAACAATGTATATTGTTTCATTCGTTAAGAGACTTAATACACCTAATACTTCTAAAGTGTTAACATTGGTTTATATGTTTTGTTATGATTCATATGTTTTTAATACTGTTCAATTGTAATATGACTAATATTACTTCCATTTAAAAGCAAAGCTATATGCATTTTTACCTTTGTGATGTATTCTTCTTTCTGTTTTTCTAATGAGTACATAAAAAAAGTGAAATAACTTTGAAAGTCCATTATCAGGTGGCAAAATCTAAAGCTCCGCCATATCAAACGATTGAAAAATTTGTCATGAAATGATTTCGATTGATATAAAGTATCAAAATGGTATGCAAATATTCTATCGATTAATAAATAGTGTTTACTTTTAACATTGACCTATTTGAACAAACTATAAATGGAGAACGGAAATGGGGATCGTGTCAAAGAGACAACAACCTGATCAAAGAGCAGAAAACAACCGAAGGCTATTAACGGGTCTTCCACACAGTGAGAGCAAATCCCACGCATGGAGGTGGGCTTCAGTTGGGCCTGAAAAATAAAATGTTTAACGAGCGGTACACAAAAACCTGATTATAAGTTTATGCAGTTATATACTATAGCTGTTGAGTCTTTTGGAAAAATATCACTCGTCTATAATCTTAAATTTTTGTTCTTGATTTGATCATTCGATTCCTTCAGCTTTTGTTTTCTTGCCTCGATTTGTTACCTCCTAAAGTTTAATAAAATTTTAACGTCAGTCAACTACTGCTGTCTCTAATTTGGTATAGGTGTCTGGCGTACCAAATTATAAGCCTGGTACCTTTGATAACTTTTAACATCATGGGTCAATGCCACTGCTGGTGGACGTTTTGTCCCCGATGGTATCACAAGCCAACAAGTCAGCACTTCGGTGTTGACATACAAGTCAATTATATGGTAATTTTTATACATATACTGTTTTCAAAAGTATGAATTAATCGAAGTACTAAAGATTTTATTATCCCTGACATAAATTACCCTAGTCGTATTTGGCGCAACCGTTATGAATTTTTGGTCCTCAATGCACATCAACTTTATACTTGATTTGCTTTCTAGATGTTTCGATCTGATGGTCATTGATGAGTCTAATGTTAACGAAACGCGTGTCTGGTCATTGATGAGTCTAATGTTAACGAAACGCGTGTCTGGTGTATCTAATTATAAGTCTGATACCTTTGATAACTATTTGTTACAGTGTTGCTTATGGTGATTATCATAAACACAGTAAAACACAATGTCATCCGAAACACAAAAAATTTGGAAAGATAGGCGAATTTGTGCAACACTGACCCCAAATAAATATTGGGATAATCTCAGGTGCTCCCTTTGGATAACCAGATCATGATTCACATGTGGTTCCCGTTTTGTTGCATTGTTGCACCCAGTGATAAGTCGAATATGACGGATCACATTCGATGGCAAAGAGAACGGGATAGTCCGTACGAAAATTTGAACATATCCGTTCTCATTATGGAAACAGATATCCTATATCGACAACCAACTGCAACTAGTGATTGTGTCCGTAAAATTTACGAAGGAATAATTTCAACTTCACCACTTGAAACTCTTTGTTTAATAGCTTCTCTGTTAGCAACAACCCTCTCTAAATAAAATCGTGACAGGAAATAAAAGTCGTTGTATTCACAAGAAGTAGAGCTGTTAAATTAAAACTGAAATCTAATAAGAAGTGAAGTTTTATAGTAAACGCAAAAGGCCAATGCTAAAGTTGTTTTTGAATATATTTGCACTAAAAATACAAAATTATCAATTATTTTATCACAGAATTTTTTAATGATTAATTTTAGAACAAAATGAAACATAAAAACATTTTCAAGTCAAAAATGAAGGAATGATAGTTTTCTGCATTACTATCAGTTTACAAAACCTTGAATAAAAGAATGATAAGCGAATAACAATAATGCATTTCATTGTGTGTTATTAGCCGATTTTAGCGCAATTCTTTGTAGATCTTTACTTTAATTGAAGTCAAATCCTCTATTTAAGTAATTTCTGTAATTGTTTATGTGTTACATATTTGTTTTCTCGTTTGAATTGTTTTACATTGTCTTATCGGGGCCTTTTATAGCTGACTATGCGGTATGGGCTTTGCTCATTGTTGAAGGCCGTACGTTGACCTATATTGTTTATGTCTGTGTCATTTTGGTCTCTTGTGGACAGATGTCTTATTGGCAATCATATCACATCTTCTTTTTTTTATTAATGACCGCTATGCAAATTTGCAAATTAATCAACAGTTTGTCATTTATTTGTATGACATAAACTAGACAACTGTTAAAAAAAAGTTAAACATCAGCTGCAAATTAAAAATTAAGTAAGTTAGGAGATAGAAAATGAATATGCAACCAAATTGCACAATAGCCAAATCAAAACAAAACTGTGAATTCCTTACGAATTAATGTCTGCTTAATATGTGTTGTAGATCAACATTAAATTATGTCTGTTTGTTTTGTTGACGCATCCTTGTCAATATAATTCTATTTGATGGGACTGTCATAAAAGTGAGAGGTTTTAGCTAGCTATAAAACTAGATTGAATCCACTATTTTCTACATAGGAAAATTCCTGTATCAAGTCAGGAAAACGACAGTTGTTATCCATTCGTTTGATGTGTTTGAGCTTTTGATTTTGTGTTTGATTATGGACTTTCCGTTTTGAATTTTCCTCGGAGTTCAGTATTTTGTGTAATTTTACTTTGTACACAAAAGGTTAATTGTCATTAGTTCATTAATGTAGGTTAATTATGTAGTTGTTCTAATGTGTGTTTTACATTATATCATATCTCTTTTTAGTGATTCTTTCATAGATCTATATGTTATTATTAAATGTATTATATTGTTTATTTGTTTTATGTTGATTTGTATTTCGAATATTTAACTTTGTAGTTAAAATGGGCACACTGTTCATGTATCATTAGTGTGACATGGGCATCGAAGTTACAAAGCAAAGAAAAAATAATACACTTCTTTTTTTTAGAATAATGCCATGTTGTCAATATTTATCTATCTACTTTGGTAGGATAAGATGATGTACAACACTAAAACGAGATATGTGAATTATACCAGCTTGAATTGAAATAAATTCAACGTCAAATTGACAAGTCTTTCTCATTAAAACTCTGAAGGTTTGATACATCTTTAAAATCTTTCAACATTTATTTTACATAAAGTTCCAGAGTAACACATAATTTTCCCAAATGTTTTTGTATGGTATGTCGAGCACACTAACTTAATAATTATAACTTTGCATTTCTTAAAACAAATAACGATACTGTAGAATATGAAACTAAACTCGTATCATCATTTTTGAATGTTTTAGATCATAGTATTCCCCGCCAAATGCTTCCCAAGCTAAATAAGTTCCATGGAGGTTTACTTGGTAACAAGTCATGTACCACCAACCACCACTGTATTGTTGAGCACAACTTTGTATACTTGGATCAGTTACAAGGTCATTATCAAAATCTCTTGTGGAAAATTTCATATCATTATGGTAATAGAAGCTATCTCCTGCAAAATATAATTAAAATCAGTTTTAAAATCTTTTTATTTGCAGAATACTTTGTTTTGTTATTTTCATAATATATATTTCTATAATGGTAAGCTCTGTTTTACATTCGATGGGCACATGAACAGATGAAAGTTATCCAAAATGGTGCTGCTACTTATTTTATCTTCTTTCTTGTTGAAAACATCATAGTATACATTAGATGTGCACATCTAAGTTAAAAAAAATACATGGATTATTTTCACACTATAAAATTCTGAATGAACGTAGATTTATATTGTCAAGATAATAAATACATGGAGCTCAATGATACATTTCATTATTCTTCAAAAACCGTTTAAATAGGGAGCACTTATATGCACTCAAATGTGTATAGATCCATTTTTTGTGTATAAATACCCTTCCAAAGCACCTGAGATAACCCCCAGTTTTTGGTGGGGTTCCTGTTGCTTAGTCTTTATTTTAAATATTGTGTTTTGTGTACTATTGTTTGTTTGTTTGTTTTATTGTGGTTTTTTTTCATTTCTAGCCATGATTTTTTTTATCTATATGCGTTTGAATGTCCCTCTGATATCTTCCGTCTCTCTGAAATTTAATGAATTCAAATGAACAATACCTGCAGTTCCACTATAACCATCAATAGACAATTTGTATTGTGTATCTTCATCTCCAACTATGAAAATCTTGTAAACTGCATATCTTGTTTCTCCATTCCAGTCCACTAGATCTACTCGTAATTGGTAATTCCTCTTTGATGTCAGCATATGCAAGTTATCATTACCTATAAACAATAAGCAAAGTAGGACATATAGAATTAGAAAGAAAGTAGCATTGTTTGATTGATAGTTGTTACCTTATAAAAGCGAAAAACGGTCTAGTAATAGATTAACATAGTCGTATTTGGCACAAAGGTTTGGAATTTTAGGTCATCGATGCTCTTTAACTTTGTTCTTGTTTGGCTTCATAACTTTTTTGATCTGAGCGTCACTTATGAGTCTTATGTAGACGAAACGCACGTCTGGCGTATTAAAGGTGCACATGGCATCTAAATTATAATCTTGGTACCTTTAATTTGATAACTATCTAGTAGCCAGATACAAAAAAATCCGACACATGAATATTTCATGCACAATGATTAACTTTAGATATATGTTAATATTCGAAACAAAGCAGGCAGATGTGTTCTGATAAGGTAAAATAAAAGTCTCTCAGGTTTAGCGTTGAAATTAAATTAATATCGTTCCGTTCTGATCCTCAACTGTTTTTTCTCACGACGGTGGTATATATATTTATTTATATATATATAACTTTTTATTCAAAAAAAAGTTGGACTTTTTTAAATATGAGGATGATAACATTAACAATACCATTTTTTAATACACCAGCTGCGCATTTCAACAATTAATGTCTCTGCGATGACATTGGAAATCATGTGTTCAACTTATCAATAACATTTAATTGCAAGTGCTGTATTTTATACGAAGTTTGTCTCTTAATAGAAGATTAAATAACAGTTTCGGTCAGACGAACTTCAAAACTTCGAATTAACCAAGTGGGTGCAAATCTTATGATGTGTTTGTGATATCCTCGCGACTAAACATTTAGCAGTGACCTCATCATAGTTGCGCAGGTGATATACAAGGTTTCCAACATTAAAACATAACTTCAAATTGTTTTTTTTCTTGACTTTAATATTTTTACGTTTGATTACTTTTAGTCAATATAGGATTGGATATCATTGCTGAGTAATTTTCAGTCCTAAATCGTGATTAAACAGTTCTGCAATTTGTGTTTGTTCATAGTTGGCTTGACGGGAACACATGTATCAATGCAATATGTGACAACCAATACAGAGAGATAGATGTCTAATGACAAGATAACAAATTTGAAATCAAATACAGGTAATACATGTATCTTACCTATCCAGAAATCAGATGAAATAATACCAAATCCATTTTTATATTGAGCCCAGTCTGTGTAAAACATTGTTGAGCTGGAGTTTCTATTCTGTATCACCTTCAATTGAATAGACCAATACATATCGGTTAAATAGTAATCAATGAAAACATATGTATGATGTATATCAAATAATGTTTATTATATGAACAAAAAAGTACAACCACAAAAAAAAAACGAACTCGGAGGAAAAATTAAAAGCAATATGCATTTTGACCTTTGTGAATTATTAATCTTCTTGTTTTGACAATGATTATAAAAAAAGGGAATAATAAAATAACCAACCGAACTCCAAGGAAAATCAAAAACGGAAGGTCCCGATCAAAGGACAAATAAAAAAAATCAAATACACGAATAGACTTGGTACAGGCATACAATGATACTTTCAAACTTAAGGTTTACGTAAACCTCTTTAAACTCAACGCGATTTAAACTATCCAAACATTGTTTGTTGTTTTCCTGTAATAACAATTTTCATATTAAAAGATAAACCATGAATTGAAAACAACCAAAATAGTACATGTAGTATATACTTTGCAATATGCTGGTAAGCAGACTTTGACAAAAACCTAGAAAGCACAATCCACGAAAATAAACGTTTCCTCCATTCTCGAAAATACATGTATTCACTTGTAGGTGTTAAATTCTTTTAATGACCTGCAGAGGGGGTTCGGATTCATGTCATTCAGCAAATATCTCATTGCCGTGTTTCCAATATTGCAATTTACCCGAAAGCAAAAAGAATAATGGCTGACATAGAAGCTTAAATAAATCTGAATTCAAATATATCAACAATCAATAGAAAAAACCCATAAAACTATAGGTGTGAACACGAAATAAAGCAAAAGTGATTTAATCTTTACGTTTCTGTTTTTATTATTATGATTTTCAAATTTTAAGATTCAACTATCATCTAAATCAGTATTTGATGGGTTTAATCAATAATATCATATCAGTACCGAACCACTTACAATAGGGAATTCTAAATCCCTGGAGACTTAATGTCACCAAAATAAGGAAGCAAAATACAATTGATTCAGGTAATTTCACCATTTGAATGTGTCTCAGGTGTTATTGTCAAAGCATAAATCTTTCAAGCAGAAAGGAGTAGGTCCGGTAAGGGCCGATTTTGGCCTCAAATTTCAGGCTCATCTGACGAAAGATTTTGGACACTTTTCAAACACTTATTAATAAGTGTCTATTTCAATTGATTCAATTATTGTATGTGAAAGATTTTAACTGAATTAGTCATTGAAAACGCTCCGATTAAAGCTTAAATATGAAAAATCTATCAAATATGCCAAAAAATGTCACTTTTCAGATGGGTTTTGTCAAAAGCGAAAGTGGCCGCATTCGTGTTCATCCTCAACCTTTATATATGTTATGTATTATCATCAAATACAACTTACAATTCAATATTATGAATGAACACGAATGCGGCCACTTTCCTTTAAGACGGAA
Organism: Mytilus edulis; assembly: GCF_963676685.1. NCBI lineage: Eukaryota > Metazoa > Mollusca > Bivalvia > Mytilida > Mytilidae > Mytilus > Mytilus edulis. The sequence goes on from NC_092350.1 coordinate 40,980,345, forward strand.
ACCGTCTTAAATTTAACTAAAATGCTAAAATTGTGAAGATTTCGGTAATTTAGCATGACTTAATGATGCTAGTACCCGATAAATGTGCATTGTTTTGTCGAAAATAGCTCATATTTATGTAGCAGAAGAATTCTTCTTTCCAGTAAATAGCTCAAAGATTACATTTTCACAGTTTTGTAAAACTGATATATGTTGGGGGCAAAAAGGGGTCTAACTGAACCTACTCCTTTAAACAAAAACCAATCAGTCTGACTACCAGGAAAACAGTTTGTAGTGAAACAATGGTATTTTAAGCTACATTTCATTTCATGTTATTTGTTCAGAAGGTATTAACATACCAATGATTGGATTGTGTGTTTACGATGACGTCATCAAAACAAGGAAGGAATGCAAAAGACAATTGATTCAGGCAATTTCACCATTCGAATGTGTCACACATATGACTGTCAAAGTATAAATCTTTCAAGCAGAAATAAAAAAAAAACCAATCAGTCTGACTACCAGGATAAAAAGTTTGTAGTGAAACAATGGTACTTTAAGCTACATTTTTTCATATAATTTGTTCTAATGGTATTAACATACCAATGATTGGATTATGTGTTTACGATGACGTCATCAAAACAAGGGAGGAATGCAAAAGACAATTGATTCAGGCAATTTCATCATTTGAATGTGTCACATATATGACTGTCAAAGTATAAATCTTTCAAGCAGAAATAAAAAAAAAAAACAATTAGTCTGACTACCAGGATAAAAAGTTTGTAGTGAAAAAATGGTATTTTAAGCTACATTTCAATTCATGTAATTTGTTCAAAGGTACATACCGTGATGGGATCGGTTGTCCACGATGACATATTATTTTTTTAAGGTATGACAATAAACGTTTAAATAAAGAACATATTGCCCTTCCATTGATGAATAAAGATTGAATTAAAAAATATTGATTTCATCAACAATAAATTATAACCTTTAAGTAAGTATTTTGTAAAAAAATATTCAAACTGATGAACAATAGTCACTTGACTAAATAAAAGTGTAAATACTGTCAAGAACCTATCTAGAATCAATTGTAATGTTAAAGGAAATATTAATCAAGACAAAGATGAGTGTGCCATTATGAAAAACCTGATGCCACCTCCGGTTTAAACCTAATGGGACTTGGTTCTGTTGAATGATGAAATGTGTATATGCGCCTTTACTTTAATGCCTTCATATCCGTTGTTTTTGCCTTAAATATTTTGTCATCTCGATTCTCTTGTGTTACCCTCTCAGCATTGGAGAATCAACAGCTTTTAATTACAACACTGAAATTATCATAATTTGTTGCTTCAGACTCGCGTAACTTGTTACCTCTTATAAGACTCACCAATCATTTGAAAGGAAAAATCAAATAGGAAGTTGAAGACATTTAAACTATAAAGCTAAAGATGTATTTTGCCTGGACTAAGAAAAAGACTTCTGGAACACAAAAGTGTTTGATACATATATACAGGTAAACGAAAGAAATATTAAGGACAGTACATGATGTTAGAACAGTCAATTGCATGTGCAGCGGGAAAAAAATGAAAGGATACTAAATCGTTAACATGATATCACATGCAATATTGAGAAACAACAACTTTATTAAAAGTTAACGATTAACTACGTCTATTTAATAATGTGTAATTTCTCTGATAATGTTTTAATCAATAATCAATTATGATGATAATGATCTTACAGTCCAACCTCCTGTATCCGTGTTCATATCACACTGTACTTCGAGTGCACCTATACCTTCGGGGTAAATTGTAAATTCACCGCTTATTGTTGACCAACATTTTAAAATGTCACTACAGTCGAAAGGAATATCTGTAAAATTTTCTGAAATTGAAAATACATGTACGTGTGTAATGAAATATCTAAACAAAAAGATATGTTTGTTGGTTTTTTTTTATAGAAAAAACAGTCCTTGGTGTCAACAGGGCTTGTTTATTATTATTCACATGTATAAACTCGGGGTATAACCGCCGTACGGTTAATTCTAGACATTGATTCATATCGGAGCAATGTCAAAATACTGTCCTTCGAAGACGAGAAACAGTAAAAATAAAATAAGACAACTCGCATATGCAATGCACAAAGAAGAAAGTTTGGCTTTTTTTTGTGTACATTATTTATAATATTACATGAACAACAAATATGCATTCTATGCAGCAAAAAGAATTTCAAAGCTCACGACCATTTTTAGTTTTTGATTACGTCTACCATATTATATCTTTGTAAATAAATTGTTGAATCCAGATTGTTTTGCACAAAGTCTCTGTTTCTCTCTATTTATTATTAACTGATGAATATATGAGATACATCAGATAAAAATTTACCGTATGCAAATGAGTATCAATACAATTAACCGTTTGTCGGGTTGATAATTGGTTATGCGTAATCTGTAATAAGTTTGAACTGATATAAGAACCCCACAAAAAGATCAAAACTCATCTTTTATTTCGTATTTGAATGTTCCTATATCAGTAAAAGTTTCACACATTTACACGTATATGTGTATTTGCATATGGTCGATAGCGATCCGCCGTAGCTTATGTAAAACTTCAACAAAATACAAACTCTTTGAATTTTAGTTATACACATGAAGATATTTAACGAATGGTATCCGTAATAACCTACTGTACCGTTTGTTGTCTTTACATATATGTCTTTTATATGTACAGTTCGTTGCTAATTCTTCTACTATTGGGTGCGCGTTTTGAATTTTCAAAATAAATTGATATGATAAAAATGTATATACATAATGCGTGACTAATATGTCTGAGCGTCACTAATGAGTCTTATGTAGACGAAACGCGCGTCTGGCGTATTAAATTATAATCCTGGAACATTTGATAACTATTGTAAAGCTTATGAAAGTGACATACTTTAAATTTTCATTAAAGATCCACCAACATGATAATAACGTGTAATTAACTGACTTATTAGTCGAGATGTTTTGTACCATAATTGTAATTTGGGCAACATTGAACCATTTATAATTAAATTTTCTATCTAAGAATCTTTTAAAACAACAAACGACAAGCACTTAATAACAGGCTCCTGACCTGGGACAGGCATATGCATACAGAATATGGCGGGGTTCAGCATGTTAGCGGGATCCCAACCCTCCCCTAACCTGGGACAGTGGAGTAACATTACAACATAAAAACGAACTATAAAAATCAGTTGCAAAAGGCTTAACTCATCAGATGGATACAAATAGAAATACTACACAGAGTGGACGTGGCCGGATACTTGTATATCCCAACAACAACAAAAACACGAAGTACAGATCTGAGAGTACTCTCAGTTACTGGCAGCTAGTTCAAAGCCACTAGCAACTTATAAAAAAATTAATGCATCTAAGACTACATCTAACTAGTCTATATAATAATATAGTAAATTTTTGTTCCAGTGATATAATAACGTTTCGAAAAATGCATTTATTGCAGAAGTTTGATTGCAGCTGTATCCATTTATTAATGATTGGTATTTAACAATAACACTAACACATCTTTTGCAGCATTATTAAATAGTATTTTGCTTTCAGAAGCAATGAATAATTTGCATGTTTTTCCTATGATTTAGGTAATCATGAATATTTGTTCATACAATAAAATGCAAATTGACTTTCTAATTCAATCTTTATGTAACAATGTTACGGTCAACGTTAATAAGGAGGAACCCGTCATTTTGAATTTAAGGAATCAGCAAATGTTCGATTTCTTCAATATTGTCGAAATTTAACAACACCTACCTCGAAATCACCGTTTCGATAATAATACTTGCATGGTTCATAATAGACTATATAAACTGAAATCTAATTTCTCTTAGAATTACAAAAACAAATGTATACAAACAAACCTTTGTTTTCTCTGACCATTACAACAGATTCTTCAGACGATTTCGTTTGAACATTGCAGCAACCAGATGTATCAGTAACACACACTTTTGTACTTTCGTTATAACTGCAAACGCAACAAGATTTACTTTTTAAACATTCAGCAGCACATCGCTGTAAAGAACTTTCTTCTGTCGAAATCATAGACAACGATGTTGTTATTTTTTTGTTTTTATGAATCAGAAATTGTCCTGTTTGAAGATCAGAGTTTATTAAATGTATATGTAAAAGTAATACCATACAAAGAACTTTCCTGCTTGTCTTTCCTAACTGATAAAAATGTTCTCCCCTGCTTGACCATAGACGACCGTCCATCATAAAATTATCCGATTGCAATACTTAGTAGTAGATCAATTTCAGAATTTGTTTTCATTTACTTAATTATTGACTAATTTAAATCGATTGTAATGGTTATTATATTTTAGTATTTAAATTATTCATTCTAATTGAGCTATTCAAATTGTGCTAAAAACATAATTCAAAAGATTTTAATCAATGAGAAACGAACAGCATCGTTTGTTGCTTTGTTCAAAGTATTCAATGATAGTGCAATCCATTATGTTTTTATATGACATATAGATTATGTCTTGACGTTTGTATACTAACTATAAAATGTAGCAATAATTGCAAATTAGATAACTATTCACCAGAGACCAAATGAATTAAAAATAAAAATAAAAAAAATTACCGAACTCCGAGAAAAACTATATACGGAAAGTCCCTTATATGGCAAATTAAAAAAAAAGAAGCCAAAACACATCAAACGAACGAATAAAAACTGTCATACATTTTAACTCATCAGATGGATACAAATATGAACCTGGTATTATTGCTAGCATAACCTCTTACTCGTACGACAGTTGCAGTATAATTCCATTATATTGACAACGATGTGTGAACAAAACAAACAGACATAATAGGTAAAAATGTCAAAAATAGGGATACAGTACTCAATATGGTATTGTCATACTAATCGCTATAAATACAACCACAAATATCAACAAAGAAAAACAAAAAGGCAGGTTCATCGCACAATATTTTCTTAAAATGTCATGTAACAAGTCAGGAATGTGGAAGTTGTTATCACATTGTTCGTTCCTATGTACGTTGGGGTTGTTTTTTTGTTGCACTTCAATGTTCCCGTTGTTCCTTTGTTGTATAGTTGATGTCTTCCCTCGGTTTGAGTTTGAATCTCAGAATTGTTTTAATTTAATCAATCGATTTATGAGTTTAGAACAGCGGTGTACTACTGTTGTTTCATTTACCATGGCACAGTGCAATAACACAATGACGGAATGTATCAGTATCGAGCCACGTCAGATGGGTATTTCCAAAAGTACACTCAACTGTAAAAAGTAATAATATACAAAGATAAATAAAGGATTACTATTACACTTCATTAGAACAATAAACAACGTCAGTACTTAGATTCTATATTTCGTGTATTATTTATGATATTGATACAGATCCAACAAAAGTCTGAGAAAAGTGGAGTAACTCTGACAGTTTGAATATTAGGAAATAAACATGTACTTTGTAGATTTAGATTACTCAACACTGAACAAAAAAAGATAACTTTAATTACATTTTAAAATAAAAACAACCAAGTATTACTGAAAGCTTGTATATTATTTTGAAATGGTTCTTATTTAGTTATAAGTTATTTCAAACAAAATAAGATTTATTAAGATTGTTTAGTGATGATTAAACTAATTGAGAAAAAAAAATTGCACAATTGAATCTGCATCATTACATTGTGTTCAGAAAACAAGAATACTTCTTGTTGTCTTTATACTGTTTATACTGTTTTATCTAATAGAACATAATTTTTTGTCCCTATTTTTTTCATTGAAACAAGATTCATTCTCAATAAAAATAGTACTGATGAATATAGCTTTTATTGAATTACATTCTTCTTTTGGACTTTAGAGATATCTATACACATATTTGAATGGGTTCTTTAGAAATATTATCAGATTAGTTAACTATCAAGGTCTATGTCACAATTAAAAGTGAAGAGCTGAATCTAATTTTCTTAAGTAAAAAAATGCATCATATACTGTATTCATAATACACATTTCACAAATGAAAGTGAAATGAATATCAGGACCATGTGGGCATTGAGTGTTACTTTTCATCTTTCTCGTCAAATTGTTGAGGTGTTGCTGTAATGTTGTAAATGTTATCATTTTGAATTTAAGAGTATCAAAAGAGATGTCAATGCCAATGGTTATTATCTAACAAGTACATTACATATTTTTAAAGATAAAGAAAGAGTAAAACTACTATCATTGTATGGTCGACATATAGATAATTCAAATAATCCTAATGTTTACCCTCTTATTATGTCAACAAGTATTATAGAAGATTTTGGAAATGAAAACTTTTTAATATGAGGTGCTTCTAATCTTGTATTGTATCCCCAAATAGACTATTGTAACAATCTACATATCAATAACACTTCTGAGGAGATAGAGTTTCAGTAAGCAGTGATCAATGGAACTAGTAGATCCTTTTAGTGAACTTTTTTCAAGACTTACGCAAATATTCATACGAAAATAATCCCTGTACACAGGCAAGGTTGGATTTTTTTCTTTTTACCATGTAAAGCAATTAACAAAATTGTAAAATCGAACATAGTTATCGCTTAGATCATTCTTTTGTAATTTTAGAGCTACAATTCAACCCATTAATAAGAGATAGAGGATTTTGGAAATTCGATAATTCCTAATTATATGAAAAAGAATATGTAAATAATGTAAAAGAGAAAATAAGCGATGTTAAGCAACACAATTGTAATTTTAAAATTCATAATGTAAATTTACAAATAATTGTAAATTAACAATTATTTCTTGACACTTTATTGATTGAAATCAGGGAAAAGACTATTATTAGCGTGCCCATTGTCTCAAAATTCCCCTAGTTATCGAGCTTAATTTAACGGATTACACATGGCTAAATGTTTTTGCAAATTAAAGGAAAATAATTATATTAATTATTATATTATTAAATTAAATCATTATATCAAATCATGTTTGTCGTCGTAATTTCCCATATCAAAACAGTTAAAAAGCCTAACAAGTTCAAAGTTGAAAAGCATCCAAATTCCAAAAAGTTATGCCAAATACGGCTTAGGGAATCTAATCCTGGGAGAAGAAAATTCTTTTTTTTTTTCGAAAAATTCAAAGTAACTCCCAGATGAATGAATACGAACTGCTATTATAAAAATAAAAAAGACAAACAATACAAAACATGATGTTTTCGACCTAAACCCCCTCTTTGTGAAAGATAACAAAAATGTATCACCGTTCTTGCTATAACTTATACTCCAGCAGAAACAACTGCAATAATTTCAAAGCTGAATTTGCAATAGGTGTTTGTTCGATAAACCACCGAAGCCAATGACATATGTGTCAAGCTGGCAGCAATTTCTTTTGCGTGTGATTCTACGTAATGTATTTTTTTCCGCGGCTTTGCCCATTTATATCCTCAAAAATCCTCCATTCATTGTTGCAGAGTAATAATGATTTTCGGCGGTCTTGTGAAAAATCAGTGAAGTCCAAGTTATTTATTTTCAAAATGTTCCTCCCCTCCTGCCTTTCTGAATAAATTGCTGTTTCCGTCACTGAAAGCTAATGGAAGGAAGTTATCAATAAACTCATCATAGATACCAGGATTGAAATTTTGTATTAGCGCCAGACGCGGTTTCGTCTACATAGGACTCACCAGTGACGCTTAAATCAAATAGAGTTTGAAAACGAAGATGAAGAGCATTGACGACCAAAAATTCCTAAAAGTTTTGCTAAATACAGCTAACTCATTCTATTCCTGAGGAAGAAAATCCTTAGTATTTCAGAAATTTCAAGTTTTGTAAACAATTGATTTATAATTATTACCATGTCAATGATAATTCACGTAAACACAGAAGTGCTGACTACTGGCTTGGTATCACCCTTGAGTAACAAAAAAACTCCACTAATCTATAGTCTGAAAAACATCTTTACCGTAAATACTAGAATTATACATCCATTCGTAAATTTTACGGACGCCATCACGAGTTGGTTGACCGTTATGGAATAACCGTTTCACAGATGATATCGGATATGTTCCTTATGTGAAAACTACAAGACCCTTCCCTTTTCACGAATGTGACCTACCGAAATTGAATATTTGTCGTATTTGTAATAACATAAGCAACACGACATGTGATACATGTGGAGCAGGATCTGCTCACACTTCCGGAGCACCTGAGATCACACCCAATTGTTGGTGGGGTTCGTATTAGTTTTCTATGTTGTGTCTTCTGTACTAATATTTTTCTGTTTGTCTTTTTTTTTTGCCATGGCATTGTTAGTTTATTCACGATCTATGAGTTTGACTGTCCCTCTGGTATCTTTCATCCCTCATCTATACTGGTAGTAATACACCATTACAAAAAAAAAAACTGAATGAACTATGTTTAAATTTTCAAAGAAAAGGTTAATTTATACTCTCGTCACGATATAGCCATTTTGTGCCGGTGCGGAGTAATACTATTAACAATCAATTGATCATTACATTCTTTATTTGACTGTTCCAAGTCAGAATCGAGCCGATATTTGAGTGATATATTGAGAAGATTATTTTCCCGCAACATTTTCAATCGATTGTGTTAATTATTTAGTTGTGTACTCAACATTCTTGTCTTGAATTTTCACTAATGTGCTTTCTAAATATGCCTTTTGGTGTTTCTTTGATACATATGACGTGTCACTGTACTTATACATCCAGTAATTGTTCTATTGTAAATAATTTTTGTATTCTTGTCTTTCATTTACGCTGATGCGCTTTGTCTTTTTTGCCTTTTATGTATCATTGATACATACATGACGTGGTAATGTACTTATACATCCCGTCATTGTGTTATTGTACTAAGTTAAATTTGTGTATTCTTGTCTTCAAGTTTTGCCAATATGCTTGGTCTATATACCATTTTGTACATCTATGTTATTTCATAGTGATTAAGATTATAACACAATATTGACTTCTGTACCGCTTGCTTTGCCATTTTACCTATTATATTCACACATCGTTGTCAATACAATGGAATTTGATGCAACTTTCATACAAGTGAGAGGTTTAGCTAAAAGAAGCTTTAAATAAAGGCAACAGTAGTAAACACTACAAAAGTCTAAAAGTCTGAAAAGACCAGTTTTTGTCTTGATTTGCATGAACTTTTACTCGACATTCTCCAAATGTATGACTTGTGTCTTAATTTTTCTTTACAAATTCTCATTTATATTAAATTTGTATTAAATTTACTCGACATATTCTTGACATTCTGAATATGGTCTTAACATTTCTTGACAAATTCTAGACATTTGAATACTGTCTTGAAATTTCTCGACATATTCTCAACATTCTTATTTTTTCTCAGAATGGCTTGACATATTCTGAACATTTTAAATTGTGTCTTAAATTTACTTGACAGTTCTGTGTTTTACAAATCATGACCAATATTCATGATATAACTTTAATCTTTATTTCTCTTTATAAATATACTGTTGTTTCAAGATACACTTATTACAACAAAAATGAACGTTGGGCATGTAAAATAATTGAAAATTTGGGTATCTAAATATTTTTACAAATGCAAATATGGCTATGAAATCTATGTATAAGATAATTCAAATGTGGATGTGTTGATATAAAACAAGTTAAATGTGGGGTTTAGACAAATTTTGATTCCTAAATCTTATAAATTAAATGATTAAAACCAATTTTACTATAGACATATTTCATTCTACTTTTATAATATTCAATGTTTATATGGTAAATAATTATTGTACAAAAATAGGGTTGTAAATAAATAGCAAATTATGATAAACAAATCATTCATTTAACAAAAAAAAATGTGTAATGTCATCTGTTGGAATATATATTAAGTATTACACATGGACAGGATGTTCCCCACACAATTAACGTATTCCACACCCCAGAGTGCACGCCACTGCCAAATAGGAATTACTGATTTACCTGTAATTAGCCATACAACTTATAAGTTCAAAATTAAACTACATAGGGATATTCCAACTTAGTTGCACCAAAAGGGTACGCCGGTATCTTACTTTACCAAATTATTCCTTGCTTCTTCAGAGTTTAGTTTAGTCATAATAAAAAGGAGTATATTACAGCAATAGAATGTCATAAGCAGTGCAGAATAAGTCTGTACACATTTCAGGCCTAATTTATACTGTTGAGATAGTGTCAAGACATATTTAAGACTGTCAAGAATGTGTCGAGACATATTCAGACATTATTTAGAATGTCAAGAATATGTCACGACATATTCAGACATTATTAAGAAGGTCAAGAATATGTCAAGACTGATCGAGACAAATTTAAGACGGAAAAGAATTGGTCGAGACTAATCTAGACTCTTATCAGATGATACAGGAAGTGTCGAGAAATTTCAAGACAATGTTCATACTGTCAAGACACTTGTCAAGAAAAACCAAGAACCTTATTAAACAAATTCATACTATGTCAAGAATTTTTAAACATTACTCAGACAAATTAAGAATGTCAAGTAAAAATTCATGCAAATTCAGACAAAAACTGGTCTTTTCAGACTTTTTGACTTTTGTAATGAAACCGATGTTCAAAACTCATAAATCGATAGAAAAAAACAAATCCAGGTTTTATCCACAATTTTCTACATAAGAAAATGCCTGTACCAAGTCAGGAATATGACAGTTGTTATTCGTTAAATTAGTTTGATGTCTTAGAGCTATTGATTTATTGTGCCATTTGATTAAGAACTTTTTTTTGAATTTTAATGTGCTATTGACTCTTTCTAACTTTAGGCTCTAATTCTAAACAAAACTCATCTGTTTCGAGTATCTCATCCATAACTACCTCTGAATACCTGTAAATGACCTGTAAATAGTATATGTTCATATATATTAGTCGATAGAATCCAGTAATTTTAAGAAGTAATCTTCGAGTCGAAGAACGAATCGCCGATGGTGTCCTCCCGTTTATGAAAAAGTTTCGTAACTGCTGCTGTTTTCCACACTTTCAATGATTTCATTCGTCTGATGATCATTCTTTCCGTTTCGCACTGCACAAATGTTCGGTTTAAAGTTTTCTATACATTATCAGTTCATAATACTAGTACAGTGCAACTTGACTAATCCGACACCTGAGTATTCCAATATCCTGATTAAACCGACACATTTTAATGTTCCCAAAATATACCTATCCTTGCAGAAAAAACCTGAGTATTCCGACACCCTGCTGTATCCGACATTTGTGTCTGGTCCCCTAGTGTGTCGGATTAAGCAGGTTGGACTGTATTGATTTGAAAAACTTGTTATTTTGAAACAAAGAGGCACACATCCTTAAATGCAATATAAATACACTTTTTGTTTAATGAATAATATGTTAAGGTGTTCGATAAAACAAAAACGTTTAAAAAGCAAATTAATTTCATTTATTTCTTTTGTCTGAAATCAAAGTAATGTTATAACAATATGTATATTATATAACCAGCTGCCCTCTGCTATTTACATGATTTCCAGTTCTCCCATGATATTAAGTTGTTTATATTGTTAACATGATATTTTGATTTGGTATTCAAATTCCAACTATACATTTAAATCTTTTATTTCATATAGAAAATATAGTCAATTGTAACGTTATCTACTTTGACATCGTAATACATTAATTGATTATTAGTAAACTATTGAATTGAGTTACAATACTATTTGTACTCAAAGTTTAGACTAAAAGGTTTTGACGCAAGAAACATACAACACAATATGTATGCTTTCAACTGTAAAGTAGAGGATCGGTATCTTAAAGCATGTCTCAAGCCACCACATGTTTGCTTGTTTCTGTAACTGCAAGAATATCTGCAGGGTTTTACCAATTATATCTAAGGGAAGGTTCCGGGGGGATTTTATAGCTTTCTCGAAAGAAACCATATTTCAAGGAAATCCGATGAGAAACATAACATAAGATTGGGGGCTTTATAATCAATTCTTATACAAATCTCGTTTTTGTTCTTTGTAAACTAAAACATGTTCTAATATTGTAACACAACATTGGGGACACGTTCTGATTTCAAATTGAACTTGCAGTCAGTTGTATTTTCTTCTTTTACCATATGCAACAAATTGAAAATAATGTCGCAGATGGATGATAACAAATGAAATGTAGAACAAAGTCATATGAAACTTCAAAAACAAAATGTTGATTATGTTTTTATACAATAATGGGAAATTTTTTCTCTAAATGATGTGAACGTGAACTTTTATGAAAAAAATCCTTTATAAAATCAAAATGGTCATAAATGTACCGATATTGAATTATTGACTCTACAGACATAAATTCGATGATATTTTCCGTATGAAGTATCATTAAGTACGCGACCTCTCGTTATACAATCGGTCACTGCACATCGAAAGTACGAGGGAAAAAATGATATAAATACAATAGAACATTAAACAATTGTTGAAGAACATTTTAATTAACAAATGAGAACGCATAGAAAATATGAGAAAAACACAATATTCATGGATATTTTAATTCACTTATTAGTCACGTTTTGTGCGTGATCTGTTTTTATTGTTTCTCAATGTCACGATTCTGTTAACTTCGACAAAGAAATCGATATGCTTGCAATTAATAATCACTGAATGAAATATAATATGTCGATAATACATTATGAATTGGTAACACGTATTAAAAACACCGTACATCCAAACCTTTAATACACGTGGTCTCTTAAGCAGGTTTCACTGTATTTGCATGCATTGGTTCGATAATTTCGATAACATCAACATTTCAAGTAACTCGGATCATATGACTTAAAGATAAAAACAGAGGAACAATGATTATGACAAATTTACAATAAGTTTGATTTGTATAGCCTAATTGAATATTGCGGTTTTGATTTTGAAATTCTACAGTGCTCTTGATCATGTTATTGATTTTGAAAGTCTACAGTGCTCTTGATCATGTTATTGATTTTGAAAGTCTACAGTGCTCTTGATCATGTTATTGATTTTGAAAGTCTACAGTGCTCTTGATCATGTTATTGATTTTGAAAGTCTACAGTGCTCTTGATCATGTTATTGATTTTGAAAGTCTACAGTGCTCTTGATCATGTTATTGATTTTGAAAGTCTACAGTGCTCTTGATCATGTTATTGATTTTGAAAGTCTACAGTGCTATTGATCATGTTATTGATTTTGAAAGTCTACAGTGCTCTTGATCATGTTATTGATTTTGAAAGTCTACAGTGCTATTGATCATGTTATTGATTTTGAAAGTCTACAGTGCTCTTGATCATGTTATTGATTTTGAAAGTCTACAGTGCTATTGATCATGTTATTGATTTTGAAAGTCTACAGTGCTATTGATCATGTTATTGATTTTGAAAGTCTACAGTGCTCTTGATCATGTTATTGATTTTGAAAGTCTACAGTGCTATTGATCATGTTATTGAACAGTTTTTTTATTTGGTAAATATTCATCAGAAAACATAGTAGTTTGTATTGTTTTTAGGGTGGCGTATTTTGAAACTGTTCGAAATTTGAATGTCCTGTTGTTCGCTTTATAGAATTAGTTTGTTGTTCTTATGTATTACACCTTTTTTGTTAATTCAATTCTGTATACAAATTTTGTTCTAGATTCATTTAATTTGTTAGAGATGCTGTGCCACTATAGGTTGCACTTTGTAAATACAGCTGTTTCGCAAACCACGCCTCTTTTCTTGAATATCCATAGAAAATTATTTTGTTTACATACTGGTTCCCAGTTATGCTCTCTGTGTTCCATCTCATAGAGACATAACTTGTGAATGTTACCAGTAAATATACATGTGCATATTGTTTACATTGAAATCTGTGGTAACCCTTCATGCTAGGTAGGGTTAGTTAAGAAAATAAGTGTTAGTTTAAACTCTGAAAAGTTCAGGGCATATAAACGTTTTAAACATGCCGGACAGCCCTATATTTTGACCTTTGAAAAAAATTGTAGTGCATATGAACTTTCAATTCTAGGATAAGATTTCAAAACTTCATAGTAAAGGTGGTACAGTTTTGGACGTAAAAGGAGTTCCTATGGGAAATTGCAATGTCAATATTTACAGAAATGCAAACTTAAGGTGATTTTCAAAATATAGTGTGTTTTTGTTTTTTTTGCGTTAAAAACAGACAACTCTCGTTTAGCTGTTTTAATGCTGTCTATGTCTTGTGTACGTTAAGGTCCTACACTAAGAAAGTACAGTTCTAGTAGCAGTCTTACAAGAGACTCATTTGGACGACGCCGGAAATTAAAAAAATATATTTCTCCACATATACTTCTTGAAGATGAATTCATTTCTTCTATTTTGATTGAAACAACAACTTTTTAACATGTCCACGATGACGATTTCTAGTTGAAGATACATAAGCGTTTGGTGCAGACGCAACTTTATGCTTTTATCCCATATTAACATGATAGTATGTCTGTCTGATGTTCGGATTCCTTGGTCATTTAACTACTACACATGGTAAAATATTTTCCCAATAACACTCAATATCTTTTCAAATATACTTCAATGGCTCAAAAAAGGTAAATTGCCAAAATATAATCAGATTTGAAATTTCTCTTTGTTTGATTTCAGACACAAAAAAAAACAATACAAATGTTAAGTAAAAGTCCAAGTCAGTCTTCTTCCGCTATTTTAAAAACAAGGAAATTTTCAAAAAGCAGCTTCATTAAGTTTCAATATTTTTTATTTTATTTTGTTAATTAACTAATGTACTTTTGACTTTAAACATCCATTTTAAACTACATATGTTTTCAATTTCACCTAAGTACATCCTTAAAATAATATATACCTTATTGGAATCTGCCACATTTGACAAGATAATTTGCGACACTTGAACCATTGGCGTCACATAACAATATATTTTCTATTTAGAAGACAGAAGTTTTCTCCAGTGATTTTAAGATTAACTGAACGTCTGCTATATCCAATTAAGCTGACATATAGCGGTAAGATGAGTACGTTTTGTTTATTGTTTCACATTCAAAAATGTGTATTCAAGGACTTAGTCCCTATGTTGGTGGTTCTTTAAAACAAAAAAAGGCGACTTCAAGAAGTTCCCCTTCATTCCTAGTCATCTTCATAAATTTTGCATAACTAAAACATATCACAAAGTTTTAAAATGCTGGAGGACGGTGGAACATAAATAGTAAGGATGGTTTTAACATTCATCTGCTTTAAATCTCTTGTGTTGGTAGAAGACGAAAATGCTGGCATTGCCGACTCATGATCCTCGAGCTGAAATATTTTGAGAGAAAACTTTCTATATCAAGGCTTTCAAAATACAAGTAAGTATGGAGAGACCAATGAATATGTCACAAACATCCGCGTGATTTAGACTATGATGAATAGTTGTCTCATCGGCAATCGTACAACGCAATCTCTTTTATTTATATATGTACTATTATTGCTAATTTTCCACTTGACGTGTAAAAAGTAAAATAACAAAAATACTGAACATCGAGGAGAATTCAATCGGAAAGTCCCTAATCAAATAGCAAAATCAAATGACAAAAAATATCAAACGAATAGACAACTGTCATATTCCTGACTTGGTACAGGCATTTTCAAATGTAGAAAATGATGGATTATACCTGGTTTTAGAGCGCTAAACCTCTCACTTGTACGACAGTCGCATCAAATTTAATAAAATTGATAATGATGATGGGTGAACAAAACAAACAGACACAATAGGTAAAACGGTCATAAATAAAGGTACAAAGTCTAAATCGGTAGGTCACATTCGTGAAAAGGGAACGGGATTGTAGTTACGACATAAAGAACATATCCGATATCATCTTTATAATAAATATTCAATAACAGTCAACCAACTCGTGATGGCGTCCGTGAAATTTACGAAGTGATGATTTCAGCGTCGCAATGCTTCACTGTTGGGTAGCTGAAATCATCTCTTCTGTCGTGAAGTTTTGTTTTCAATCGACCCTCATAGTAGCAACACCAGTTTCAGTTGACTTTGTTTCATAAATCAACCTAAACTTTCGATTGCAAAATTCGTTTTTCTGTCCACAGTGTAAAAGAGGGGCAAAAGATACCAGAGGGACATCTAAACTTTCAGATTAAAATCAACTGACAAAGCTATGGCTACAAAAGAAAAAGACAAGAAGACAAACAATAGTACACAAAACAAAACATGGAAAAATAAAGACTAAGCAACACGTACCCCTCCAAAAACTGGGGAGTCTCAGGTGCTCACGAAGTGTAAGCAGATCCCGCTCCACATGTGATAATCGTCGTGTTGCTCATCTTATAACAAACCCAGTAAATAGTTTCTTCGGTAGAATGTCGTAACTACAATACTGTTCCCTTTTCACGAACAAACGACAATCACTAAATTACAGGCTCCTAACTTGGGACAGACACATATATACATACAGAATGTGGCGGGGATAAACATTTTAGCTGGATCTCAACCCTCCAAGTAACCTGGGACAGTGGCGGTGTAACATAACACCATGAGAACGAAAAATACAAAAAAAAATCAGTTGAAAAGTCTTCACTCATCAGATGGATACAAAATTGAATGCATACACCAAAAAAACAAGTCGGGTCATTTATATATGACGATACGGTATGGGCTTTACTCATCGTTGAAGGGCGTATGGTGACCTATAGCTGTTAACTTCTGTGTCATTTGGTCTCTTGTAGAGAGTTGACTCATTGGCAATCATACCATCTCTTCTCTTTTATATAAACAGTAACTCGTTATAAAGTTGAATACCGAGTAAGTTGGAACATATATATCGTATATGCAGGTTTATTGCAATTAAGGTGGGGGAAACCCCTTCGACAAAATATGAACATGTTACTCCAGCAGTCACAACTGTTCCGACCTAAAATTACTACTGTGTTTGAATCACAGCCATAATAATAGTAATAACAGTATTGTTGTCGACCTAACATAAATTCAACATATCAATTTTTCTGATCTTAAAAATGTTTTACTGTACTATCAGGGAGTCAAACAGGAAGTTGGTATTTCTTCTGAACTATATCATGTATATTAGTACGGTGACCGAGTAAGAAAAAGTCGCTTATTTAAGGAGTTTAATTGTCATTCGGACTATACGGCTATAAATCACAGTATTGGTAGTTCAAAGGTTAAACTTAACATTTTGACTTGTCATCAAAAAATCGTACGGTGCAATTTTCGTAAAATGGCTTTGAAGTACGTTAGTTTACTTGAACGAAAAATTGACAAAGAAAAGTTTTGAGGACAGCATTGTAAAATAACATCCGTGATATGATTTCTGTCATTATATACATTGTTGTTACACCTTATTCATGTTATTTTAACGATTTCAAATAAAGTTTAGCAAAATTAATTCGTTATTTAAGAGTTTTTGTAAAAGTTTAACACTACGAATACTAAAGCATTTAATAGAGTACGTTCCAATTTAATTTCATAATTGTTTAACGCAAATTGTAAAATAATTAACATTTATATGATATTTCATACATTTGTACCTTTATTAATTAATAATATCAAATTCATTTTTGTCTCAGAAGCACTACTTCAGCAATTCAAGCCGGACAAAATTCATAACGCTCATATGACGGAGCTATTCGAAGCTCATATACAGCCTTTTATAGATACATATACGCAATTGGGATGTGATGTATTACTTACATATACATACTGGGATATGTTCCTTGAAGCAGTAGACATTTAGCTGTCAAATGTTACAGCAGAACGAGAGGGGAAATTGGTCTCTGCCTTGAGATCGTCATCTCAAATGTAACATTATATTTTTGAAAACAACCGTACCGCACGAAGGTGGATGCCAGTTTACATACTCGATATGCCTCAATTTTCTGAGAACATTGATTTCGATCACCTTTTATGGATGGCTACTTTGCTTTTTAGACAGATTCCTGGACATTTTAACAGTACTATGAAATGGTAACAGGAAAGACCGTTATAAAAAACTCAAGGGGATTAGGTGGCACTGTAGGCATAACAAATCAAAAGTCTGCGCTTATTAGATGGACCCTTACTAGACATTTCATAGAATTCATAAGTCGTGTAATGCTGAAAAGGGATAGAATTGCAGCAAATAATGCAAATTCACAAGACGAAACAAAGCCAACAGCAATGAAAAGAGATGAAGAACATGTTATTGCCATTCTGAACGATCTAAATGGTTCATGACTGATCCATTTGATGTGGAATCCCGACCTCAATGTCTTATCAATATCTCTTCTTAAATGCATGCAAATACATATACGGATTTTTGACTCACAGTTGTCGAGGAAGGCTTGAACATGTATAAACATTTTGTCACTATTGCTCTTTCTTAAGATCACAAGGAGTTTTTATAGTTCAATATCAAAGTCAAACATAAACCTTAAATATAAATCGGGGGAAATACTTTCAGGTCGCATAAATCCATAACTTGTGATTAGACGTGCACTGATTCCGGCAAAATGTAGAGTTGATGTTATCATAGATCATGTGTTGACGCACCCATTCCATTATCCCCTTTCAAAATGACGACACCATGAGAAAATCATGCAAGTCGGATTTTGTAAAGCAATTTGAATCTTAAGTCTCTTGTGCACTTTCCCTACCTTCCTTTATACCATCACTCCCAACTTACATAAGATATGGTATGGCATTGGTTCAATTTATAAATGCTTTAATAAAGGTTAAACATTCGGCGACCTTCAAGCTAAATATTAAAATAAAATATGTCCCAATGAATTTCTATAGCGCACATAGCAGCACATGTTTTTGACCGTTACGACACGGATAACTCTATAAATTCTGCCGAAAGGGAACGCCGCACAGAGACTACAGCTTCCATCAAAGTGTATCAGATTATAGAGCGGAGAAGTATTCCTGACTGGAAAACTTTGACAAATTCCATAAGATTCCACCTGATGTGAGCTTTACATAGTCAGAACGTTTGTTAATTCCGACATTGTCAAAGTTATTTATAACAACACTATTCATGGCTGTCGTAACTTGTTCAGCACTCAAGAGAAGGCCTATGCCCAATGCCTTAAACTTTGACAAAGAGTTTAGGGAAATGTGAAAGGGTGGAAGAACAATCATACGGACCTCTTATACAATTGTAATTGTTCTGTGTGTTCGCTACTATAAAAATAGGACACATACAAGCGAGTTGTGGTTGCAGATGTGGAACATTAGCAGTGTAAATGATGGGCGGAGATTTTCACCCATTCAATAACTATGTGTCTGTCTTTCCCCCAACAATTTGTAAACTATTGCCTGCTGCACATGTACTTACCGGATGCGACGTTACTTTGTTTCTGTTTGGAGTAGGTATACAAACTGTCTACAAGACTTCGAAGGACACGCACGACTATTTCACTTGTTTTTAGAGTTTCGGTAATATTGACAATGATGAAGCCCTTGCTTTGGCATGAAAGATAATTTCAAAGGTTTGTGATCAGAACTATCTCTTTAAACCCACTCCATCAAAATAATTATTCAAGTTTGCCACTAGTAAAGATGTAAGTTTAGTCAGGTTACCTTCCTGCGAGACGGCACTGAAACAGTATGTTTTACGTACTTCGTTTCAAACTAAAAATTTGGACCGCATTACACATTGCTGAACCCCTATCCGGTCACCTTTAGAATACGGTTGACGAGAGTAAAATGATGCATTACACCCCGTGTATTTTAAAGGGCATATTTCAGCAGAATTCTTGCAGGATCTTGTGTCTTCATTGAAAGGAAAATCTGCATGTGATAGAGCGGCATGTGTTTGTTCACTACAAAACCTTACGTATCCGGGGCTTTGATCCTGTAAAGGGTCAGAATTATGTAGAAATTTCAAATCATGTTCCTTGAAAATTAACCAGAAGATATAAATCTGTTGTGTGGATCTCTTTGATTGGAATGTTGAATTGTAACTATTTTCGAAGTAGTGAGTGCTTTTTAGTTTTAATGAATTTCATGAATGATCTTATGCAAAATATGACTTCATGACAGTAGGATGCAGGTAAAAATAATATTTACCATTTATTGATGAGGTTGAATGTCAGCCGGCAAGGTAACTACTGTAATTTTAACAGAATATGTGTTGACCATGTGTAATAGAACAAATATTTGAAAAAACTCCAATTTCCAGAATAAATCGATTTCTTATTCATTTTTTATTTTTAACATTTTCGAGATAATTCATTGATAATTGATATAAGACAATGTCTTTATCTAGAATTTAACCTAAAGTTTGATAGTATGAAAGAAAAAAAGAAAAACAGAATTTGATCTTTGACCTCATTTTATGCAAAACTGTTACCACATTTCTTTTTGACGACATCGATATTTCAATAATACTCATTTTTCGGAATCTATTGATATATAATATAGCCATATAGTATGTTTGACGATTAAATCTAAAAAATATTGGATCTGGTCACCGTACTATAAGTACTTAACCGCAAGTATTCAAATTTGTTCTGCAACCAACTATTTTACAAATAACAGGTAAACAAATAAATGTTTTTATTATTTGTATATTTTCAAAAAACGTCTTCAGTTACCCGCTTTCATGTTGAGCAAGTAGTAATATAGATATTTCCTTGTGTGTAACAGTTAATTTTGGGGTCCCATGTGCGGTCCGCGTTTCAACTATGTCTACTTGTTTGAAAAAACTCCAATTTCCAGAATAAATCGATTTCTTATTCATTTTTTTTTTAACATTTTCGAGATAATTCATTGATAATTGATATAAGACAATGTCTGTATCTAGAATTTAACCTAAAGTTTGATAGTATGAAAGAAAAAAAGAAAAACAGAATTTGATCTTTGACCTCATTTTATGCAAAACTGTTACCACATTTCTTTTTGACGACATCGATATTTCAATAATACTCATTTTTCCGAATCTATTGATATATAATATAGCCATATAGTATGTTTGACGATTAAATCTAAAAAATATTGGATCTGGTCACCGTACTATATATGACTTACAATAAGAACATACTGGATAAACTTGAAATTGCATACATTTGATTAAAGATAGGAATTAATTTCATGGAATGTGCCTATAATTGCATACTATTAGCAGGATCATTATGTGATCATTGTAAGCTGCACTGCAAAGAGACACTTATGATTAACAGTAAAAAAAACATGAAATCTTGTGTATGTACAAAACGAAATTTAATGTTTTAATCTTTTTGATGAGACCAATGAAAAGCAGATATTCAATACCAGGGTATAGAAAGGCAGAACAAAATAGACCAAAATAGCAAATTGAATCTCCGACTCACTACAAGTACAACTATGTACTCCATTGTGAATGCAAAACTACATGGGATAAAAGAACAAAGTTTATTGACATAATAACATTTGTGAAAATATGCAGTAATAAATATGCTCAATGGAATTGAAATTTTCAACACTTACAAAATTGACATTTTCCTACAGCATAGGATATCATAATTATAGCAAAGAGAAATTTGACAAATATCAAATCACGATATGATTGACGAAAGAGAGATAAGTCTTATAAAATATAGTCTGTAAAATATGGTTCTTATCTTTGATCGCACTATTTGTAACCAAATTCTGAGTTCATGGCTAAACAAATTATCATAAACTATTGCATACACGAGAACATTATTTTCACTGCATATTTTTGAATTGGTCACTTATCTAGCAAAATATAAGGTTGTGTTTATCAATATTTTTGTTGAACAAACAACATAAAAAGTCAACTACGTGCAAAAAGTGCTTATGAACGGTAAGTACTTTTTCAAAATAATTTATAGTTTAGAAAGATCTATTTATCAAGATGAAAGTGTTGTTTCAGTGAAGGGCACAATATATACAAACACATTTTCTGAATACCTACATGTATAAACTATAAGTATTAATACATTGTCTTTTTATATCAGAAGTGATCTATTGTACCCGTCAAATTTTTGAGAGTGTAATAAAAAGAGCTTTATCTAAAAAAAAAATATTATTCACACTGTACATACAAATATCTTAATAGTGTATCCTTTAAATTTTGATGAAATATTCATTAGTGAGTAAATTCGAGTTTCAAGTGGTTCGTTTACAAAGTTTTTTTTTTGGTTCCTTTTTTAAATTTTATGTGTGCTAACTGTTTGGTCCTACATGATCCTGTATGTTATAGTTAACATATTTTTATTTTCTAAGTGTATGTAAAAGTTAAGATAAAATATAAACTTATTCAATTCTATGACTTACGGTTAAAATTAACTTTATACACAAGTTTTTATGTTTTTACACAGTTTGGTTTAGAAAGAAACCCCGTATTGTTAGAAAATACAAACATTTAGTTTTTAGGCTTGATAATAATAACACATACTAGACCCTTAATTACATGTTTTATTTAAGCTTGAAGAAGTTCGTACGGTTCAAACTCTTAACAACTTCAAGCTTGATTGTACTATTGAACCCATATTAATTGACGGCAAAAAAACAAATAAAAACTTAGTATAACCTGGATCCTTGAAAAGTATTGATGGTTTATCAAGATTTTTGTTGTTGTATGGTCTCGAAATCACCTTGTGAAGGTTATTTGAGAAATGCTAAGTACACATAGGAGAATGTTATGTTTATAAGTTTCTAATCTGCTCTGCCATGTATATATAATCAAAGTATGTATTTATTAAACCTTCAGATTTTTTGCAAGGAGACAAACACTAGTTTATGACGATTTGTTTTTAGTCCTTGCATAGGCTATGTAAGGCTATACACAAAAAGGGCGATTTGCTTATTGTACATAAACTTTGCAGCCTTGTAAATAATTTAATTCTTTGGATGTTTAATTACAAAAGTGGTGGTTGAAGTTTGCAACGTCTGTTGGCCAATATTGCAAAAATAACAGTAAAAAGAACTAATTATTCTTAATATTTTCATTATCGTTCCTCGTCTTTTTCATTAAGTAAACTAGGTATTAAAGTATGTAGGTGGTGTCCAACAGCGAGAATTTGAAGGCAAACGTTTGGATTCACCAGCTGTGACACATGTTAATAAGTTGATTTGTATTACATACCCAAACTAACACTGTCTGCACTATCCACTTTTAAATCACAAACCCTTGTGATTCTATATATTGTCACATTATATGGAAGTTATTTTCTTGATTATTATGAATATTTTTTTAAATTTTAGACATTCGTTACCTTTAATCTCAAATAAAACACATAGTGAGTTTTTAGGAGAGATATAGTGCATATAAGGACATCAACAATGTGAATTAAACAAACAGTCACTTAATGGTCAATTGTTGATATGTTTAAAGGATATTACATAATATCTGCTTTTTATGAGATAAGTAACATTTCCAACAGCATCGCTAACATAGCAAAGTCGTATACTTATGTTATTTTTACCACTTGTTCAATAACTCTGCTGGTGGTCTGTAGCCCACGGATGATCTCTGGTGAAGAGATTTCTAATTAACCATGTTAACCATCATACCATATTTTCACATTTTTTTACATATTGACATCGCTATGGTTAAAAAAGAAAAAAGTCCAAACGAAAAACAATAGTAAATTTAACATAGAAACTAAAGGCCGAGAAAAACAATTCCAATCTTAAACCGGTGGTGGTCTCAAATTCCTTATTGCCATAAAAAGAGGCAATACCAAATATTTCTTTTATTATGAGAACGGACATTATAACTCGTGTACAGTGTATTGCACGGCTTCCCAGTTTCAGTATATTTAGAAATCGGCGGAATTGATTACTTTAACATTTAGTTCGTCTTAAATAATATCCTAGTTTATAGTAAAAAATATTTGTGAGAACATTAGTGTTATTACTGATCATTTAGGCTAGTATGTCATTTAAGTATGGTGCGGAATAATTAGAAATGTAAAAACATCTAATTGACAATTGATGTTCATCATTTTGTTAAACACCCCAAGGGTGACTGGGGTATAGAAATATGGTCACTTGATCTTCTCCCGACCGGCAGTAAAACGCTTGCTGAAGTGGGGCGTCCGTTTGGCTGTGCGGGATGTATTAAGTTCGCAGTCACGTCCGTTCAGATGGGGGACGTTAAATCCGATGCCTCGTGTAAGGAGAATGCCACGCTCTTTGCACGTTAAGAACCCTTGCAACAACTCTTGAGGGGTCCGTAGGTGGCCTGTTGCAAGGCAAAATTTCTGTCCCTATCCAATATACCCTCATTTTCCAGTGGCAGTCCAAATTTCCCCGACCATCATCCCAGATGGCCTCTATTTGATCAACCTACCTATTGTATTTATTGTGAACTTGTTCTCGTCCTGAATATGCACGAAATATTTGCCACTGGACGTTAAGCAACCAACAACCAACAATCAATCATTTTGTTAAACATACGAAATACCAGAATTATAGCTTGACAATATTTAATTGCGACTTTAGAGAACCTTTCAACATTTTGTTGAATATTTGTTGAATTTAACTATACGAATACAAAGTTCAAACGCCAATGGTGTGACATCCCACCATTGTGTTATAGTTC
The DNA here is from genome assembly GCF_963676685.1 of Mytilus edulis. Classification (NCBI taxonomy): domain Eukaryota; kingdom Metazoa; phylum Mollusca; class Bivalvia; order Mytilida; family Mytilidae; genus Mytilus; species Mytilus edulis. Next base: position 41,004,835 of record NC_092350.1, read on the forward strand.
TATGGTCAATTATTGTTTTATTGTCTTCTGTGTTTCCTTGTATGTTCAATCTATACACCCTTTTGTTTTTCTTTGTTTACGTGTTTGTTTGATTTTATAGTGATTAGGATTATACAAAATGTTGACTGCTGTATCTCTTTTTTTGCAATGGATTTTTTTTGGCGACTGACATAAAAGTGAGATGTTCAGCTAGCTATAAAAAATTTGTAAATAAAGAAATGCCAGTACCATGTCACAAGTGTTTTCGATTCGTTTGGTGCGCTTTGAATTTGCCTTTAAAACAGGACTTTCCGTTTTAAATTTTCCTTGGAGTTCGGTATTTTTTTTTATATTTTTAATATATATATTAGACATAAAACTGATATATATTATAAAGCACAATGGATATATTGTGGAAGCATTAATCAGTTTTAAACAGCTGTCTATTTCTGCTATTGCTTGGTCTCTGTTGGTAGGAATTCCTCATTTTAATGAATCTCTCTTCATGGTGTAGTTCTCCCCTTAATAGACCAAGCTTTCTTTTTGTTTTTATCTAATATGTTATTATCATTTCTGTACTTATTTATTGAATATTATCTTTTCATACAAATTTATATATATTGTGTATATGGAAATGAAAAAAAAATTCACTTGTTAAAAAAAGAATCAGAAAATCACATCTTAAACATCAAATGATTTGTTTCGGTTGCATAAAAGCAGCATACTAAGCAAACAATAAAATAATTAACGTAACAATTACTGCTTTGCATTAACTAGATCTGGTTCAAACTTGAAATAGAAGGAAATTGGTATGAGAACGTTTTTAATTTTTTTTATTTCATATGTGTTATCTTGACTTATCATAATGGTTGATAGTCCTGTAAAAGAACTTCCTATGCATGCTATTTATACCATGTGGTTTTCATTTTTTAACACAATGTTCATGAGGTTTCACAAATAACATAACATTTGACACATTGATAACCATATACTTGTACTTGATGAACACATTGACTATAATTCTGTTTTGTTAGTGTGCTTGTACGAATTTATAATGTTTTGTTACGATCTTGTCGTAACCTTATTATTTAAAAGTCAAAGTCATAAAAAACGAGTTTCTAGTAGTGATAATTTTGAGGAAAATTAACAAAAAGTTGTGCAGAGCGTTAAGATCCTTCTAGACCAAGTGTGGACACAATGATGGCATTTAAATCAGATTATGATTTATGTTTTCCTTTTTCCTAGTTTGAAACACGCACGTATGCTGCTTCAAATTAGTTTCGGCAACTTACAAGGGGTGAGTTGTGCGCACGTTTTTGAGGAGTCGAGTATATGTGGTTGATATGGTCTGATGCATAAGATTTAGAAATATATAAACCAATTGGATTTACTAATGGAAAAAGACTATTCAATTTCGGAAACATAGATAATAAAGCTTATAATATCAAAAGTTTTCATAACTATTTGAACGAAAAATATAAATTAAAATTATCATATGGCAACTCCTACATTCTATTTTTCTAAACAAAGTTTATTGGAACAATTGAAAATGTACCCGACCTAAAACTGTTATCACTGCAATATTACAGACGATTATGAACGTGCTTGTTAAATTTGACATATGCTTTTTGTGCTTCTTTGTTAAATATATATATATATATATATATATATTTATCTGATTGAGATTGTGACACGGCGGTGACTGCTGTACCCCTATTTTGACAGTTTTACCTATAACGTCTATTTTGTTCACGCATATTTGTAAATATGAAGGAATATGTTGTTGTCCATTCGTTTGATGTGTTTTATCATTTGATGTTGCCATTTGCTTAGGGTCTTTCCATTTTGAATTTTCCTCGGAGTTAAGTATTTTTTGTCATTTTAATTTTTATGAACGTTTTGTTTTATTGCGTGACACTTTCTTGAACAGTTATAGCAAGTTATGTTTTATCTGTCAGACAAACGTATCTTGAAAATCGTATTTTCAATTTTAAAGGATTTAATTTGGAATTACAAAATGAATTATATACAATACTACGAGATTAACTATTTACTCACAATGGTTGGGTTTTCAAAACACAAAATACATTTTTTGATTTGGAAACAAACATTATAAAAGTGACGTATTTTCTGTTTTTAAATCAGGGTACAGAAATGGACTAATTAAAAAAAACATTTTTTCAACACGTAAAGAATAGATATTTTAGAAAAGATAGTAAGGTGTATTTGAATTATATGAGTTGTAGCAATGTCAACTTTGTGCATAAAATAATTCATTATTTAGTTTTGTGTAATAATTTAACTTACGTTCAAATGTACATTGCAATATTTATATAATTTGGCACGATGTGTAATCCTAACAAAGAAGTGCACGTCAGTATAAATTTATTGAATAAAGCAATATATTTTCTTTAAATTATGATTTACTTATGAAAACGGTAATATTTTATTCTGCCATAGGCGACAATACCAACTAATTTTCTTAATTGACCACTTTTCATTATAAAAACCTTGACAAAACAGTGATGTGTGGTGTTAATACTGTATTATTCTGTTTTAAAAATTGAATTCAATAATAGTATCATGACCAAGTTTCAACGGAGTTTATTCATGTTATCCATGCCCACCGTCATTTTACACCAAATTTATGAAATTTTTGAAGTTTAGAAAAAATTTCAATAGGTTTCAAAGTTTATATTGTAAATAAACACACTGCAGTTTATATTCATAGCTAAATAAAAAGATTAATTGTATCCTTACATCCAATTACAGCGCTCCTAAGTTGACTTTCTTCACCTGACTTGGCTACTAACCAGGCCAACCTTATTGCTGGGGAAATGTAATACTGATATTCCCCTCAATTCAATTTGTAGTACAAAATCAATGCCAGCATTGATAAGAACGAACTCTAACCGGGAAATTATAGAGGTGGCACGGTACCCAATAAGGGATAATGATAGCCTGTTTATAATGTGCACCACTGTATTACACTGTTTAAACTTCTACATACTCAGTTAACTGAAATACTTTCATTATTCTATTCAGAAAAGAATTTGAATATGGATCATGACCGTTTACTTTTTGCTATCTTTATAAACCTATGGCCACTAGTGGTTTTATGACTTTTATCATGCAGTGAATACAAAATTTATAAAAAAATGAAAAGTTCATTTTCGCCTGTATTTAAAATTATTTTGTATTTTTCTACACCTCATTCATCCCTCAGTTTAGGAAAGTATGTTCAGTTGATACGGGTTTTGTTGCCAATCACACAGTTCAGATACATTGACTTAAGTAGGGTACACAAAAGAGCAACCTAAATTCTGGAATGCAAATACTACCAAACTACCTTAACCAAGCCATCACAAACTTGAAACCAGTCTTACACCTATGATACATAGACTTCTTACTAGAACACATTTTACAAAACATTTATCAAGGATTATAAATCTAAGAAAGGCATGTCATTTTTGTTGAATTTTTTTTTCAATTATGTACTAAGTACAAATAAGTGTGCTGATTAAATATGAGAAAGTTCACTCAGATATAGTAATCTTATTTTATCGATACATTCACCTCTGTAAAAAAAAATGTTACAATTTTACACATGTTATGTGGTATATATATATATATATCTGACAATCCAGGCATGTGGTTGACATTTGATTAAGACTTTCATTTGAGCCAACATACAAGATACAGGTAAGGAAAGTCATTGTATTCCAAAATTGTGGAGGAGTTTTCAATAGTCTGAATTACAAAATTTAAAGCCTGATATCTTTCATGAATTTACAAATTTTTTATCAGGAAAAAAACATAATTAGCTTTAATCTGCTGTTTTATTTTTGTCATTTTTGTTGTGTGCCTGGTTGAACGTTTTAGCAGTATGAGGACTAATGCAAGCATACTTCATTCAACTTTCAGAACTGCGATTGAACTTTATCGGTTATTAATGTCGTGCATATCATTTATATACTGTTCGATAGCTGATTTTAAAAGCAGATCTTTGTTGAATGTATTCATAAAAATTTGGCGGACGATTTAACATAACTAGGATTGACATATTATATGATGCTTGCTTTGACGACAGTATGTTAGTGCATTACCAAAGTTAACTGGTTTTTGTAATATACTACATCTCTTTGAATGAGGATGATTTAATGACCTCGACTGGCTCACACGGTCGGTAATTTATTCACACGATAGGTGTTATAAATGCCATTTTTTATTTATTAATCTTTAACATCACAAGTATCTAAAATACTCAAACATCTAGTTTGCCTTCTATGGAGCAAGCCCAGAACAAAACTTTAAAAAAAGTAAGATCTTCTCCAAAATCAAAACTGTTGAAAACGTAGTCCAATGTTTAATTTTTTAATGTCGCAATGGTCCCATAAAGTGTAGCTTTCGATGTCAAATTATCAAAAACACCTGGATTTATGACTGTTTATAAGTTCAGTAGCTTTTTCTGCAGCTTAATATACTGGTAAACCAGTTTTATTAATGTTTCTCTGAAAAAAGATATGTTCATCATTGTCAAAATTGTCATCAAATCTCTCCCGGATACAATTTATTTTAAAATTCAAGACATTCGTTGTCCTTCAAACACACTTTATTTAAAAAATTATGACATTCGTCGCCCTTTATCTAATATAAAACACATGGTGTCGTGTGTACACAAAGCACTTCGGTAAAACACAAACAATGTAAAGAACCATGCAAAAAGCTTTGTAAGCCCCATTGTTACTTTTATTAAGGATGTTATATAATGATAGAGCATAGGCTGTGATAAAAAATATTCTCAACATTATGATAACAAGTGAGAGAATTAGATTTGGATCGTGAATTTGTTAGTCTTATATTGTTTGTTAACCAGAGACTCAAATTATTTTTTTACTTATTACTATGATTACTTTTTTTTCAATACTATTGTCAAAATAAAAAAAAATCTATACGACTGTGATACAAGTGAAAGGTTTCGCTAGCTACAAAACCAGATTTAATCACAATTTTATACATATGAAAATGTCTGTTCCAAGTCAGGAATATGACAGTTATTATGTATTCGTTTGATTTGTTTCGGTGTTTTATTTTGTTATTTGTTTAGGGATGTCCCTCTTTGAAATATTCATTGGGGTTCGTCTTTTTTGTTATATTAGTTTTTGCATTTTTTTTTGGCATAAATTTGCTGACATTAATGTTATGACTACAACTAGATCGAAACCTCAGCTGGTGATTTATAATATCTAAAATTTAAACCAGCGCAGACGTAATTAAAACATATAACTAATGACAACAGTAGTATGCCGCTGTGCAACAGTCATAAAATGATGTAGCGAAAACAATTCCAGTTTACAAATTGACCGAGGTAACCACATCAACTCTCCGAGGAGACAACGGAACAAAAAAAAATCCATCAACATACCCAGAACCGGACTTTTTGATAACAACTACCATATTCCTGACTTAGTACAAGACATTTTAAAAACAAATAGTGGGTTGAACCTGATAGTGTGGCTTGCCAAACCTCCTTCTTAAAAGGCAATATTAAAAAATTCCGCTTAAACGAAAACACTTCTACTACTAATTTTGCTTCGGGAATATCCTGAGATGTGCAGTTTATTAATGATAATGTGATGTTTACTTCACTTTTGTACAAAACATTCCTTTCTAGTTTACCAATGAAATAATATGCAAGACGGCAAACGCTTTTTTCACAATACTTAGCCGTGAAATTGCACAAAAACATATTTGTCAATTTGTACCGTCGCATATATATATATCAAACATGAAATTACCAAGTTTTATTGTAATTGTAACTGAGACATGTCTTCTCTGATTCAACTGTCTGGGGTCAATAATAGCTTAAATATTCATGTGCAGAACCGTATCATCTAGTTACATGCACACTTTCATCAAAATCCTTGAAATCGACTAATTACGATGCACATTTATCATCAGTACATCTCTGTTACCTAGTTTTAGTTCAGTTTGCAAAAAGGGTTGAATTAATTGATTTAAAGATCATTTAATCTAAAACATGTTATCCTAGTTTATAAACAAATAGATTTATTGAAGACGATAGGAATATTTCTTATCATGTACGCCAGTACTCATAGTCATTGAAAAGCAAAAAACCTAATTGAATATTGATGTTCAACATTTTTGTTTTACGTACGACATACTATTATTATAACATGAAAATGATGATATAGTGAAAATAATCAATCAAACGTGGATATGTTAAATAAATGGATTAATTACATGTTATTGAAATCTAACTTCAAATGAGTAACGGTAATAAAAGCAAATTATGTTCATATATATGTTGAAAGCAATAAACTATTAGAAGCATCGTCAAATTGGCGTTCAGAAACTATGTCGACATTTAAACCTTTTACCATCACTCCTGGTCTTAACTGGTAATTAAGTATGGCTGTAAATTACATGGTCGTTTTAATTTTGTTACGTCTTATTTAACTTTATTTTGGGATTTTATTTCTTGCATTACTATTATAGAACTTAAAATCTATGAAAAAACAAAATTGTCATCTAGTAATATGATAAATCAGACGTCATGCATTAACTTCAGAGAATAAGTACATTTGACAAACCTACCAGATTCTTTGCAACAGTTTAAGTTTTTATGTTTGATTGTCACTAAAGGCTATCAATCAATCTAGTGTTGATAGTGTAATTCAATTTAATTCCTTCAAGGTTGAAACATCAAGGTGTAAAATGAAAGTTTTCATTAAAACTCGTACAATGATATGCATGTAAATTACAATAATTAAGCGTGTGTCACTAACTGACAGGTGACCTTGACACATATTTCGAATTTACGTCGTTCATTTATTTGTTTTGATGTTGTACTTTCCCTTTTCGTACAAATTCACTTATGGTGTATTCAAAAGAACTTTCGAACAACAACTATGTTTCTGCAGCCTCTGTAAAACATGTTTTGTGTACATAAGTTTCAATTTTTGAATCAACAAAATAGGCTGCAGTGGCCGAGTGGTAATGTTCATCAATTTTATTGATCACTAGCCGGTTAAGTAGCAGGTGAACTCAGACAAGTAGTTATAATTTTTTTTAATTTCCTCCCTTTTTTTCTTCTCCGGCTATCTGGCTGACTTCACCAAGTATATCCAGGTATATAAGTAATAGAACATTCAAGCTCAATTGATTCCTAGAAAATATTTATTTAAAAATAAGTTCTGTAAATCTATTTTTCATATACAGTTTTTTGGTTATTAAGTATGTCACATAAAAACTACCGCCACAAAATGGCAAATAGTACTAAAAGTGAAAAGACAAACCAATCAATCAATCAATCTTATCGTTTAAAATGCCTGATTTTAATACTTTTTGGACAATGAAATGATAGTTTTAATAGTATAAGACAATTATAAGTGAAATGAAACGTTTCTCTACAATAACGTTTATCGGATATTTTCGTGATTTGAAAAATTGACATCCCAAACATTCAAATAGGTTAAGAGATTCAAAATTGTTAAAATCTTCGTCGGGAAACAAACAATAAATCAATTGAACTTGAATATTCTGTTACTTATTTCTATGTATACTTATACGCATTAATTCGTATTTCTTAAAGTATAGATAGTCAAATTCGTGCTCACCTATTTTATTAAATTATCATACAAAATCTATAACTCATTTAACGTAGATCGAAGTTACAAACAATGTTTAAAGAAATACATTACAATGCATCTACTCGATATAATGTATCATAATTTCGTGTGCATTGTAGAAAGGCGCCATCTAATTATCTATTGAGATACTACCATATGTTACCCGATATGAAAATTTGGATAGACAATCAAGCAAGATCTGTTTAATTTCATGTTATAGATAAAAGTTTTACTGGTATATAACTATATTTTGTGGACCAGATCAGCCAATGAACTTAATAATGCTAGTGTCTCCTTTTATTCTCTCTTTAAATCTTGACATTCTTTTTATTTTGATGAATGAACACATGCTGAATTCCTGCATCTCCACCTACGGTCAAGTTAAAGATTTCAGTGATACGGATTCAATGAGGCTGAATATTCGAATGGCAATATTATCCTGAACAGTATTATATAATACAATGATATCAAGTTATGCTCTAATAGAAAATGCATTGAATGTTTTCATGCATTTGTATTTCTGTAAATAGACCATTTATGATTCTACTGCATGGAACTAATCTTGCAAAAAATTAAGAAATAAATTTTATTTTGTATTTAACATTTATCAAACCAGAATATAGAAACAATGTTTAGCTTTCGCCAGTCAGTTTGGTTCATTGTCGTCAAAAAGTCAACAGCTTATTTTGACGACATATTGATCCAAATTTATTCGTTTGTTTTTTCTTTTGGGGAAAATGGTAGGTTCCGTCTGATGATACCAAAGTTTTTACTTGTTTTTGTTGTTGCTGGTATTTCATTCATAAGTTCTTTATTGTAGATCGCCTGATTTTGTATTTCCGATGTATATGTTAGTGTCTGATGGCATATGTTTACTAACGTGGTAAAATTAACTTTGCTTTGTTCTAAGACATGCTATAACATGTGTGGTGTGAAATTTCAACTGCCATTTTTGTTTCTTCCATACTTCAAGAGTTTGAAGGTCTTGCTGGTTGGTGATGTGGTCTTTTTCTAGTTGTTGATTTCCCCGAATAGGAAGCAGTCGTCTGCAAATAGTCAGACTGGGGATTTGATGGCACCGGTGGACAGGTATGTGGCAGAAAAATTGTTTGGGCTCCAGACTGGACCTAGTGGTACTCTTCAGTCTGATTTGAGTCGTTTTATATATTCACCATTTAGTGCTACTGTAACTTATATGTGTGTGAGGAAGTTTGTTGCTGATTGTCATTAGTGGCTGAGTTTTGCATAAATAGCCTGATCAGTAGCCATCATTCAAAGTCACCAAAATTTGATTTTCTCGGGATATTTTCAATAGTTTGAATGATACAGATATAAATAATATAGAACTGTAGTTTTTTTTATGAATGTTTACCGCCTTTCTGGTACATTTTGTATATGCTAAAGACATTTGTGGTACGCAAGACTTCAAGTAATTTCCAAGAGTTAATAGAATATTGGAAGATGTTTGTAAGTGATGATGCCAAGAGTTTAGCCCATATGCTGAGTAATCTATTTTGTATGTTGGTTGGATCTGAGGCTTCGGGACGGTCGACGTCCTTAATAATTCTGCGTCTCATTTTTCTCGTCTTATTATCAACGACTGGGATTTGTTTACTACCATTTTTGTTATTGTACGCATGGTGTCAATTGTATCTTATTTAAATACAGATTGAAATTGATTTTGAAATATTTCTGTCTTTTCTTTGCTTTCTGGTATTGGCTGACTTGTTTATTAAATTATTTATACTAAGTACCTATATGTTTTCAGTCCTTGATAAAGAGGGGCAAATTATACCAAAGGGACATTTAAACTCATGAGTCCAGAATAAACTAACAACGCCATGACTAAAAATGAAAAAGACAAAAAGACAAACAATAGTATAAAAAGCACAATATAGAAAACTTATGACTAAGCAACACAAACTCTACGAAGAACTGGGGGTAATGTAAAGTGCTCCTGACGGTTATACTTATGTGTACAAACCCGGATACAAGACTAGTTCTGTAGGTCATATTAGTTAAAAGGGTTTGAGATTGTAGTTACGAAATAAGGAACATATCTCTCATCATATGTGAAACGGATATTCAATAACGGTCAACCAACTCGTGACGGCGTCCGTAAAGTTTACGAAGGGATTTCACCATTTGAAACACCTTTTTAGTAGCTTCCTTGTGAGCAGCAACCCTATGTTTTGGAAATAATGATGTTTATTAGTTTCTAATCACCACTGCTTTAGATATGATCCAATAGTGCAATAATAATTAAGAATTATTTGTAATTTTTAAAACATCGAATGAAATTTCCGACATTACAATTTACTAAAAGAGTAAAAAGTTCAATAAATCTTTTATGTAAAAGGGTAATAAGTTACATTTTTAATTTCAGAAATAAATTATTCGTTAATAAAACTCTTTATCAATATTTTGAGGGGCCATTTTTTATGATAAAAGAATAAGTGTATTGAAAAAGCGTGTATTTGATGTCTAAATATCAGAAAGTTCACTCAGAAATAGATGTATAAATTGTTTTATCGATACAATCACCTCCGTAAATGTTACAATGTAATTATGTATATATATGACAATACAATCATAGCTTGACATTTGATTAAGACTGTCAGGCAACATACAAGATACAGGTAAGGGAAGTAATTGTATTCCAAAACCTTGTTTCTGTGGAATCTTGTGAAAACGAAACGCTGCATACATAAAAATTTAAACTGGGTGTCGGTGATGAGTTCATTCAAATTGCATAAAGAAATTGAATTGAATTGTTTCAAATTTAAAGGTAAAAAAGATCACTTCCAAATTTTTACATAAATTATGTATCTTATCTTGTATGATATCTTCAAATCTAGAAAGCGAATAATTCTAATAGAACAAGCAAGCACTAAATCAAAAGCATATGAAAAGAGATAAATTAAGAAATACTGTTTTGAAGAAATGCAATTTAAAAAAAAAACTCCGAAAGTAACGACAATTGCTTTCTAAAACCGTAATATTTTTCGTGGATGAATATCTATATATTCCAAATTTATTATTTGATAGGTCGATCAATTCAATCTATAAGTTATGTATATATTCTTGGAACAACCTTCTATTGAGGCTTTTACAGTTACCAAAGCACCACCATCCGATCATAAGCATCAATATATGTTTGAAATATATGTTAAAGTTAACCACAACGATTGTGGTCTATGTCGAGAAGAAATTACGTCATCACAATTAACGAAGGAAAACTACAAGTGCTGCAAGCAATATTTATAGTATAACTAATCGCCGTATTTGAATATCAAAAATAAGACAACGCGTGACCGAACGACGCATGGATTAAACGAGTGCGCAGCACGAGTTTAATCCATAGCGGCGTTCGGTCACAAGTTGTCTTATTTTTGATATTCAAATACGGCGATTAGTTATTCTTTTTATTACATTGGCAAATGGCTTTTTTTTATGAAATTAATGTAGAAAATGTAAGGAACTATATCTTTTTCCTACGCATTGACAATTTGTTTTGATCCGACGTTATCGACGTCTTGACAACGCCTATTGTTGTATGACGTCAGAGAGTGAAATAACCACGTTTATTTCACATGTGAAATTATCGGTTTTTATCTAACTGGGAAATCAATGTAATTCATTTCAACCAATGTAATAATATACTTTAAATTTGTCGATATCTTTTTTTTTTCGTTTTGGAGCCATATTTGAATTAATACCTGACACTGCATCTTACATGTCTGAATCAATGGAGAAATTGAAACAGTTAATTTTCGTTCAGAAGTGCTTGATTGTCTTTTCAATTCACGGATGAACCAGATGAAATATTTCTGCTGTTTTTAGTTTAAAAAGTGTCAAACATGTAAAGAAGTTTTGTTTTTGTTTCAGTTCTAAATTATTTCTGTTTGCATTATACGCTTTAAATCACAAACCCTTGTTATGTTCACTTAATAATGCCCAAGATGAAATACTTTTCCTCACCACCAAAGATCAACCACAGTGCTAGATAATTTTAGCGTTAAGTTTCAGTGATGTATTGTGGACTGTCGATTTGTTATTCAACTTGTTGCTTTGGTAATGGTGGTATCATTGTAACATTCTGTCAGAATTTATTATTTAATAAGTACAGAAAGTAATATATATATATATATATATATATAAGTGAATATAAATAGCAGCACATGACATACAAATCTATGGGAGTGTGGATTAATCAGTACAGAGATTAATTCAATTACACAAATAAAATTATAGATTGCCTAACAATGTAATTTTTACACACTATTTAGTATGTAAATATAAGAATGTTTAAAATATTTACAAAATGATGAAAATAAACGCAATATTTCGCTAGACCAACTAGCTTTATCAAGCGTGCATCTATCCAGGTGAAATTGGATGTAGATGATAAGAAACTTTTGCAGCTCAACGTCTATGTAGCACTTGCTGCCTTTAAAATAAGAAAATTTTGCAGCTCAATGTCTATGAGCTTTTGAATTTAGCTGCTTTGAAAATAAGAAAATGTTGCAGCTCAATGTATATGTTGCACTTGAATTTAGCTACCTTAAAAATACATAATTGGTAGTTAGCAACGTCCATAGGCCAATATTACGGGATAAAAAGGACGATGCTTTGTTTTAAATTATTCTTTATCTTTCCTGTATCTTTTTTCGTCTTTTACGTTAAGACCATCAGGTTCTAAAGTGTGGAGTTGGTGGATCCAAAAGTTTTCTCTTCTCCTTCTCGCTGTGGTGTCCCACTCGGTGTTGACTTCTATAATTTGGAAAGTAACATTATCAAAAGGATGTTTCGTTGAACGAAGATGTCTTGTGAGAGGACAGTTTTTGTCGGTTTTGTACGATGAACGATGGTTATTGAGCCGAATATTAAATTTGTCCATTGTTTCTCCCACATACTGAATGCCACAAGTGTCACACGTTAATATATAACTTGAGTTCTCCGTTTTCCAGTTGGAATTGGAGTAGATGGTATAATTTTGTTTAGTAACGGAGCTGATGAAAGAACTGCTTGTATTGGCAGCTTTACAACACAAACAATTCCTTCGACCACATTGTTTGTAGCAACCGGGCGATGGATTAGGCTGCTTTGCTAATACAGATGTCACTAATTTGTCACGGATGTTTTTAGGTCTTCTGAAGGCCATGACTGGTGGTGATGAAAATACTCTTTTTAGATTTAAATCATTTTCAATAATTTGCCAATGCTAAAGTTCGATGGTTGTTTGTTTGCTTAAGTACGACGGTATATCACACTAAAGTGCGATTGACCAAAAGGGTAAGATTCGAGAGATTAAAACATCGAGGTTTAAAAAAGGTAATATGTTAAATCACTTCTGAACGAAAATTAAAGTGTCAAACATGTAAAGTGTCAAACATTTACTTTCAAATGAGAAAGGTAAATATGCTAGATATACTTACTGGAGGTGTGATGAGATGATTGAAGCTGTTAATTTTCTCCTTGATAATATTTATGTACGTTTCGGCAACAAAGTTTATCGACAGGTTGTAGGTATCCCCATGGGCCCTTATTGTGCCCCTTTAATAGCAGACTTGTTTTTGTACTGTTACGAATCACAGTTTATGACTAAACTCAGTAAAGACCAGTCGAAATTGCATTTAATTGATAAATTCAACAACACTTACCTTTATCTTGATAATATTTTTTCGTTAAATAATCAAGAATTTTCTCAATATACTGCTGAAATTTACCCCAGGGAACTTACTTTAAATAAATCAAATTTATTCGGTAATAACTGTCCATTCCTGGATTTAGATATTTCGATTTTAATCAGGAAACGCCACACTAAAATTTACGACAAAAGAGACGATTTTTCGTTACCCATTGTTAATTTTCCATTTTTAAATGGTGATGTTCCTTTGGCACCATCTTACGGTGTTTATGTTTCACAACTTGTTCGCTATGTCCGTGTCTATTGTGACGTTTTTGATTTTAACGAACGCAACCTATATATTACTGGTAAATTATTAGACCAGGGATATCGTTACTATAAATTACTAAAAACCTTTACTAAATTTTTCCATAGATATAAAGATTTGGTTTTGAAGTTATTTCAAACGTGATAGCACATCCTCATTTTTACGGAAATGTTGTTAACCGTTCCCGGACATTTAGAAATGATCCATGTAAACTTGTCGCTCCTTTAAATAAACTTATTCTAAAAGGCTACCTATTCAACACTGTTATAAGATCATTGAATATTGTTTTTATTGGTATAAATATTAATTTTATTATCAGTAAATTAAAAGCTAACTAAATGTTACTAGCATGTTATATACATATACATATTCATGGATCTACATTCTGTCGATACCTGTAACTTGGCATTTCACAGGTCATGTTTTTCTCTGGCTGTTTATGACGTCTTTACACTAAATCCATTGGATGTTGGATGTGTACGGATTGATAGTGTAGTCTTAGATGCATGATTTTTTTATTAGTTGTTAGTGGCTTTGAACTAGCTGTCAGATAACTGTGAGAACTCTCAGATCTGTTCATTGCTTCTTTTAGTGTCGGAATGTATAAGTACCCGGCTACGTCCACTTGTATTTTTGTCCATCTGATGAGTTAAGACTTTTTCAACTGATTTTTATAGTTCATTCTTATGTTGTACTGTTATACCACTGTCCCAGGTTAGGGGGAGGGTTGGGATCCCGCTTACATGTTTAACCCCGCCACATTATTTATGAATGTGCCTGTTCCAAGTCAGGAGTCTGTAATTCAGTGGTTGTCGTTTGTTTATGTGTTACATATTTCTTTTTCGTTCATTTTTTTTTACATAAATAAGGCCGTTAGTTTTCTCGTTTGAATTGTTTTACATTGTCTTATCGGGGCCTATTATAGCTGACTATGCAGTATGGGCTTTGCTCATATTGTTGAAGGCCGTACGGTGACCTATAGTTGTTAATGTCTGTGTCATTTTGGTCTTTTGTGGATAGTTGTCTCATTGGCAATCATACCACATCTTCTTTTTTATAAGGCTTTATAAATTACCGGTAGGCTTAAGAAATTGTTTCTAAATTGAGAAGAACGACCACGTAATAATTGCTAAAAGGGTAATTTATGTGTCGCAAAACATTATATTTCATGTAAAATGATTTTTTAACAATCCGGATCGGAGTTTATTGCATATTTGGATAATTAGTGTAGGTTGCTGTTCACATCAAAGTTACTACCTCCCTTACAGTCGTCCTTGAAAACAACAAATACAAAATTCGTTCATTGTCGGAATATGCAACATTTATCATTATAAGATTTAATAGAAATCATTTTAACGGGGATCGCAAAGTAAACTGTCATATAAACACCGATTGAAATATATTCGTTCGCTTCAAGTTGTAGCAGGATAAGTTTTCGTATACTGTTTTGTCATTATATAGTAATATGGTCGGCTGTAGGATACAAGTCATTCTTCCAGCATTCGAAAAACTATACATTGTCATACAGCCGACAAAGAACGATTAAGTTTAAATCAATTTCTAGTGAGTCATGGACATTTGGTGTAAAAGTTGTTAATCAAATATTCCTAATCTATTTTCCGGCATGTTCATTTTTGGTTTGTATGTACGACTGTTAACGTCATTATCAAACTACGTTTATAACGTCTATATTTTCGCGGAACATCGGACTTTAGCGTATGGAAGCATCGCACTTTAGCGAATGGATGCATCGCACTTGAGCGTAGACCATCGCACTTTAGCGTGACCATCGTACTTTAGCGTCCCCATCGCACTTTAGAGTCCTATAAATATACCAATGAATCGGTTTGTTTAATGTTTTACTGAAGAATAAAAAAAAACAATGTTCTCAGTGTCAGAATTCTTATCAATAAATTTAACACGTTTACACTATATTTACAATTGAAAGACATTCGTCTCCTAATATCTTGTATAAAACACACGTATTATATTCAAGTACATATAGTTCATATGTAAACATATAATGTATAACAGAACAATGAAAGGAAAGACTTTTCAAGGTCATTAGTCACTAACACTTGTTCGATACCTCTGCTGGTGGTCTGTTATAACCGGGTTATCACAAGCCTACAGATCAGTTCTTTGCTGCTTGTATATATATGCAATGCGAATATTGTTTTAACAACATTTATAAAAGTTTGAAAATCATTTTGTTTTAAAAAAGGTAATAATATTTCTTGTGCAAAGCTTCAGACCCATTGACAATACATGTGGTCCTTAGTTAGGTTAATCAGCTCATTGATGCTATACATGTAGTATTTTTTAGAAAAGAAAGGCGAACGATACCAAGGGCAACCTGACATTAAATCTCATAGGTACACAACAAAATGAACCGTTTTTGGTTGTTGCTGTAGAGTTTTCTCATGAACAATCCTACTGCATCTTATCATTGTTATATTTACAAGGGTATGGCAAATAAACAAAAAACGACAAACAGAAACATACCCGTAAACAACTCACGAAACTTACAAATGAGCAATGCGAAACCACTTTTAACTGGAGGGTTGATCACCTTAATCTTTATTGTCATAAAGAGAGGAACTGCCATAACTTTTATCTTATCATGAAATGTATATCATAGCGCCTTACCGCCATGCCACTTAGTTCCAATATATTTAGAAAATCAATTGAGGTTGAAAATCGGTTTAGTCTTTATTTATTTTTTGTAGTGTCTGTTGTACTTTCATTTGTCTGTTTGTCTTTTTATTTTTAACTATGGCGTTGTCAGTTTATTTTCAATCTATGAGTTTGACTGTCCCTCTGGTATCTTTCGTACCTCTTGAATTGATTGATTTAACGCTGAGTTGATCTTTAACAATATCCTAGCTAGTAACACACATATATATGGGGACGATTGTAATATTACTCATATTTTAAACCAGTATTCATCTCTCATTTAGATATAATACAGAATAGTTTGAAATGTTAAAAAATCTAATTGAATATTGATGTTCAACTTTTTTCATGTAGAATGATGACACTTAGAGTCGATTGCACCTATGACTCGAACTTACAAACTAAATTTTGAGATACTACTGATACGTCACCGAGCCCCCTTTTTAGTGTAATCATTGATTTTGAAATATGGAGTATAACCAGAAAGAAACAAGTTTGCATATAAGTGAATACGTGTCAAACAGTTGATTGGTTTTTAATTCAAAAATATGTAGTTGTGTACAAACACATGTTTTGCAGAGGCCGTGTGTACGTAATGTTTGGCTGTGAAATTTGTATTAAAGGGAATTATATCAATTTGTTTAGGTTATATATATATATATATCTTATATAATATCCTTAATTGTCGTTTTAATTGTAACTGAGACATGCATGTCTTCTTTGATACAACCGTCTGGTGGGTATGTGCGTCCTTCGATATGCAGGTGCAATTTAGTATGCACTAGTTCCTTGCAACCTTTAATGACAATCCTCAACATCGCATATTTACGTAATTCTATTGATTGATATCTATTCTTGATATACATGTTTTGTATGATATTGTACGCTAAACCACCAATCCATCATTATTATGACACTGAAAAATTGATGAGCTACGATCTATATTTATGTAAACTTACAGACGGATTTGTATATAATCTAATCATTGATACCTGCCATATAATGTGCATGTGTTAATTGTTGCCTTTTTAATGTTTTCCATCATTTCACATAAAAATCAGAGAATTATGAAGCTGTCCAATGCAAGTATATACACAATACCATTTCTAATTTGAGTTATAATTTCACAGATTCAAAGATACAGCGTATGCACTTATTTGATTTATCTTCATTGCCATAAAGAAAGACACTCCAACATCCATGAACACAAATGTACCTCCCTGTTCTATTGTTTTATCATATTTAAGGAGAAGATTGAGTTGATTGCTGAACGATCTAACAAATTATTCTAGATTATTCTTATTTCTTTATTGGAAATATATTTGTTACGTTTGGAGGACACGTTTTTCAACAGACCATCGGCATTCCAATGGGTACCTATTGTGCCTCTCTTCTTGTCGACTTTTCCCGCTATTATTATAAGGCTGACTTCATACAGGAACGTTTTATGAAAAAAGATAAGAAGTTAGCAATATCCGGTAACTTACGTTGCGCTATATGGATGATGTTCTCTCACTCAAAATCTGATGACTATGTTGAACGCATTTATCCTATCGAACTTGAGATAAAGGATAAATAGACACAGATAAGTGTGCCTCATATGTTGGCGTACATCAAGAAAAGGAAAATGTAGGTCAGTTGAAAACAAAACTTTAAGACAAAAGACTTCAGCTTCCAAATTGTGACCTTTCAATTTCTATGTGGCAAAATTGCAGCTGCGCCTGCATACGGAACATATATATCCCAATTGATACGATATCCCCGGGCTTGTATTTCCTATCATGATTTCCTTGATAGACTGTTGCTGCTAACAATAAGGCTATTAAACCATGAGTTCCAAATGGTGAAGCTGAAATCATTCCTTTGTAAATTTTACAGACGCCATTACGAGTTGGTTGAACGTTATGGAATAACCGTTTCACAGATGATATCGGATACTACAATCTCCTTTCCTTTTCACGAATGCAACCTACCGATTTAGACTATTTATCGGATTTGTTATAACATGAGCAACACAACGGGTGCCACATATGGACCAGGATAGTCTGACTCTTTCGGAGCACCTAAGACCACCCCTAGTTTTTTGGGTTCGTGTTGCTTAGTCTTTGGTTTTCTTTGTTTTTTCTTTTGTACTATTATTTGTCTGTTTGTCTTTGTCTCTTTTTTTCTTTTTTTTCCCATGGCGTTGTCAGTTTATTTTCGATCTGGGAGTTTGGCTGTCCCTCTTGTATATTTCGCCCCTCTTTTATAATAATATTTATCTTACCTCCTATAGATTTATAGAGATATGATTGGTTAAAGGACTACACGTGGTGACTATGTATATTTCATATAGGGTGTCCTAAAATATATAGGGTTAGTTACCATATGGAGTTAGTAAGGAGTTATTTCCCTTTCAAAACAAAAAAAAGATGCCACAATCCTTTATGAAAACACGGTGTTGAAGAAAATCTAAAAGAATTCACCAGACGAAGAAATTGATGATGAAATGTTAAAATTAGTTCATAAGCTTCGCTCTCGCCCCATATGGAATTTACTGACCCCATATATACCGTATTAGGTCACTAACACACCATGCAACTAATTGTATGCGTACATAATCACATGGTCCGGCCATGTGTGTATGGTCCAAATAATTATATTGTCAGTAGCATAACTAAAAATTTCAGCCAGTATTTATGTGACACTAAAATACAATGCAAAACAATTTGAAATGTAAAATCATCTAATTTAATATTCATCTTTACATCTAAATTTTATGACGATATATCTTCAATTTAACATGACAATTATTGTATAGTAAAATGGTCAAATAAGATGTCAAATAAACAAATCATTTACATATCATTAAAATCTGGTTATTAATTAGGTCAGTAAATTACAGATATGTTATGATTTATTTTTTCTATCCATCTACTTAAACTTAATTTTGTTATTTGATTTAGCTATGCAAATGTAAAACTACAAATTAAATGTAGTATGTTTTCTTTCTCGTAATTTATGTTACATATTTCCCACACAGATAAAATCAAGCATACTAATAAAGCCGACTTAATGCAGTTTGTTTTTGGTTGCAAATGCATTTAATAATTGGAATTACAAAAATAACGAACTCCGCTAAATGCTAAACGGAAAGTCATATAGTTAATATACATCATATAAGATTGGTTTGACAAGTTTCTTTGTTTGATTGTTGTGACTTTATTTAGTATTTTAATATGTTCTTAATTGATAGTGTTATTCAATTCTTTATATCAAAAATTAAAACTTTAATCCTGGTATATTTGATGAGTGGTTTTTAATGGTGTTATATTTATTTTCTTCATACAAAATAGTTTAATGATAATTAAAGTGAGTGTTTGTCATTAATTGATGAACATGCGAACATATTTTTAATGTACGATACTATTTTGGTGGACATGAAACCTGTTTCCGAAATAACCTTAGCTTTATCGGATATTTTCGAGATATAAAAAAAAAAACAGGAATGCCTAAGATATAGATATATATTTATATATAGTTTATTGAAATTAAAATTTACGAAATGGCCGTAAAGACAACAGACAAATCTTTCAACATTTAATTTACATTAAACAGTTGTCATTTCAATCATATCAATAACGAACCAATGGCTATTTTGTAGTTACCTAGATCTGGTTTAATTTTGTTGAAGAGTTTGGTGACATATGATTATGTTCAAATTATTTGATTTTACATGTTTTATGTTCGTTATTCAGCATCATAGTGATTGAGAATGAACACATTAGTCATGCGGTTTCACAAATTACATAATATCTGATATATTTGATAAACATATATTGTATTTAGTGAATACATTTACATAATATAATACTTCAATTATAGTATTTTAATTTTTGGAATCAACTGAACTTGAAAATAGTCGTACTTATGCCTTGATATACTTTAAACGCATTGCACGACTTTCATTGAGTGAAATAAGGTTGAAGAGGCATTATCTGTCAAATTCATGCTCAACGATTTTACTTTAATTATCATACTTGATTTAGAATATACTAAAACGTATATTGAAAATTAAAAAAAATGTCGAAAAGAAACAATTAACAACGCTTGGACATACTATAATGTGGATTTATTTAGTGACTATTTTAGACCTTATTTCACCTCATACTGCTTAGAATTAATATCAGAAGACTGTCAATGGTCATTTGAAACCATTCAATCACTAATATAGATATAAACGGACAGTCAATCACTTGCAATCGTACAATTACGATAGTTTTAATCGGCTTGATAAAATGTTATATCACAAGAAAATATATATACATCATCGTTTAACTGGTATAAGAATATTAGTTACATAGTGTGTTAGTGACCTAATACGGTATATATGGGGTCAGTAAATTCCATATGGGGTGAAAGCACACTATGTTACGAATTTATCTTACCGACTATCTTAACGTGTAAAATTTAGACTAGTGACCTATCAAAATGAGCAAGTTTTCAATACAGTTAGCATTAACATGATTAAGAAACTACTTCCTTTGATCCTACAAAAACAGATGCCAACAATGACAACTTGTTAGATTCAAATGTGTTATGTGAATTTATTTCACTTTATCATCATTTTCTTCGTCTGTTGAAACCTTTAAGATTTTTTCTCATTACTGTTTTGTTTTTCAAAAGGGACGTAACACCACTACTAACCGTGTATGAAATAAGCCCCACCTCCTTATTACCTTATATGGTATATAAAGGGACGTAAATCCACTACTAACAGTGTATGAAATAAGCCACGCCTCCCAACTAACCCAATATTAAATATACATGGTTTCCACGAGGACGCTTTTAACCAATCATATTCCTAGAAATGTATAGGAGGTAAGATAATATTTGACATTTAATTATTTATATAATTTGCAGCTAATCCAAGGCCGGCACTCGAGAAATTGGTCGGTTAATCTATATGAGTATGCGGCTATATCGGCGGTTGGTCTGTTAATCCGGTTGGCTAAAGTCTGTTAATCATTTGTTATCGAGAAAATCATTGCAAGTTCAGTATGTTTCATTGTATAACTTTTAAAATATATTTTTATCATAAAAATTATTCATGTCTGACAAAATAATTTAATGTACTGAATCCAGTGGTGTCATTTTTTTTTCTAGCTTCGATAAATAAACTCATCATAGATACCAGGACTAAATTTAGTATATACGCCAGACGCGCGTATAAACGATCTATGAAATGAAAAGGCGGGTTACTCATCAATATATATTTTTACACATTTTACACACACACATTGTACACAAAATGACACGTTGGTTGAATTTACTTGCATGCACTATTTTGAACATCGGAAAAAGACATGCATTATGTTTGTTAACCATATTAATATCATTGTGTGAAAAATCTACACGAAAATCTGAATTTTGGTGACATTAATCAATTTTTATTTAACACCAGGTCTGTTAATGGGTCGGGTGTATACAACCCGGTCTGTTAATTGGTCTGTTAAGAGTTATGAATGGCAATAAAAGTATAACTTTATTGCTATATGGGGTATTATCGGATCAAATGGATAGGCTCAAGACGAGCGGCTAAAATAAACGGAAACAACACATGGACAATGAACAATTTAGACAATGGAAATTGAAAATTGATAAAAATGGTTTCAAAAAGTGTAATATTAAAGTAATATTAATTTCATCCAAGAATGGTCGCATATATCATGTGGATTCTGTTTAGTTGTCAAGAATGACACCAATTTGTCATCTACATTGGTAACCAGTATATAAATCAGAGATAAACGTCGTAATGTAACTAAACATCAGGAAGTAAAATATATTGAGATGCTAGAATATAAGAAATAGAGAGAGAATAATGAGTTAGATAAATAAAATGTAGAGAAAAGTGGCATAACAATTTAAAGAATACAGAAATAAACAAAAAGCCCATTCCGGATCCTCATGGTATACACAAGAATCTGAATGGAGACGCAGAATATAGAATAAGAGATAAGGAGAGTAGAGAGTGATGCATTGCTTAAAAAAAAAGAGAAAACAATAATAACGGTTTAAGAATACAGACTTGAAACACCCCTGGGTGTTGAAACAGTAACGGATTGCGATGTACTCACATTAGTGACAAATGCTAGAAGTGTACATGCGGACAACTGCAGTTCTCCTCTGCGCTAATGAAGAAAGGAATTAAACTTAATAAAATGAATTATTACTTAAGATAACAAAATGTTGCTCCATTCGCTTTTTTCAATTTACTTCTTTATAATGATTCGTAAACAACATATGATTAAGTAATAGAAGAAAAGAACAAAGAAGATGATGCTGACGAATTAGGGTTTAACGTCCAGTAACAAATATCATGTGCATATGAGAACGACAACACGTTATATGTACCCTGTGTTGTGTTAGAAAGACACTTGCAGTCGGATTTTATAACATGCTACTTTGAACAGACACAAACATTAATGCCGATTGAAAACGTTAAAAATAAATACATGCATATTCCAGCGGCCAATCCATTTCACACTATATTGAAGTGACACACCCTTCAATAAAATGCAAAGAAGTCAAAATAAAAACTGGATAGATACTGTTGCACCGTATTGTTTTTTTTTTTACCTCAAGAACATCTCATTCTTAACTTTTTCAATGGGAAAATATAAAGGTAGCAAAACTATTGTCGTGGCTAAATAATTCTTTACTGACACAATTTTAATTGTCTAACTCATTAACAGACTTTATTCCCATAATTTTCACTAAAACGTGGTACTATTCATAAAAAAGAAGATGTGGTATGATTGCAAATGAGACAACCGTCCACAAGAGACCAAAATGACACATAAATTAACAACTATAGGTCACCGCACGGCCTTCAACAATGAGCAAAGCCTATATTGCATAGTCAGCTATAAAAGGCCCCGAAATGATAATGTAAAACAATTCAAACGAGAAAACTAACGGCCTTATTTATATAAAAAAAAAATGAACGAAAAACAAATATATATAACACATAAACAAACGACAACCACTGAATTACAAGCTCCTGACTTTGGACAACATATACATAAATAATGTGGCGGTGTTAAACATGTTAGCGGGATCCCAGTTCTCCCTTAACCTGGGACAGTGGTATAACAGTACAACATAAGAACAAACTATAAAAATTAGTTGAAAAAGGCTTAACTCATCATAAGGACAAAAATACAAGTGGACGTGGCCGGGTACTTATACATTCCGACAACACAAAGACACTAGGAACAGACATGAGAGTACTCGCAGCTATCTGACAGCTAGTTCAAAGCCACTAACAACTAATAAAAATATCATGCATTTAAGACTAAATTATCAATCCGTACACATCCAACATCCAATGTTATATAACAATTATGAAATATTACTAATGTCAATTTATTTTTTAGAACCAAAGTACTATTTTGTGTCCTTTAAATGATATCTAAAGTTGTTTGTTTAAAAAAAAAATCCTATGTGTATAAGCATAAATACTTCATACCTGCGCGACGCC
The DNA here is from genome assembly GCF_963676685.1 of Mytilus edulis. Classification (NCBI taxonomy): domain Eukaryota; kingdom Metazoa; phylum Mollusca; class Bivalvia; order Mytilida; family Mytilidae; genus Mytilus; species Mytilus edulis. The sequence continues at coordinate 41,028,621 of NC_092350.1, forward strand.
TTTAAGTTTTGCTCAAAACTGCGCAGACTATGAAATGTTTTGACAGGTGGAAAATGTGCTATGATAGATTTTTTTCTTTGTTTGATTTGGTTATAATTATGTGCCAAAAATTTGTATACTTAACAAAGTTTGACATTAAATTGTGTGTTTTTACTCTTAACAGACGTAAAAACAACCCGACTAACAGACCAACCGCCCATATAACCGCATACTCAATATAGATTAACCGACCAATCTCTCGGATAGCCGAGTGTCGGCCGTGTAATCAGAGCATATATATCAACCAGAATATAAATGTTACAAATCATTCAATAGTATTTATCTTAGAGCATAACTCTATATTAGTGCATGATAAAACTTATCGAGAATATTTTCGTTAAAGCAATACATTTATTCACCATTTCCATTCTTAATTTTATACAAATGAAAAGTAAAATCACAAAGGCTTTTTGCGTTCACCTATATATTAGTAAACAAAGGCACCATTAAATCAAGTGTATATTGCTGTCATTTATATTAATACAAATCATCGTCTACTCTGCTACTATGTTTATTGACATCTAGTTTTATTTTAGGTTGATTTTTTTTATTGTGATAATTCAAAAACAGATTCCATGAAACCATTAGGGAAAACTTTCATATTTGAAGAAAAAGTACAATTATTAATCATTCAAACGAATATGTATGTTTTATTATTTTAAGATAATTAAATGTCTAATTGAAAGTTAATGTTTAACATCAATTTCTGTCTGACATACGATATTACAGTTATAAATAACTTCATTTTAACGTGACAATTTTGATGCAGTTAAAATGATCGAAAATGATAAGTGAAACGCGAAAGTATAAAGAAAATTGATAAATTAGTCATTTAATAAATCTTACTTCAAATGAGATAATGTAATAACACATGCACATAAGCATGTATAGGTCACCAATGCTCTTCAATTATGTACTTTATTTGTATCTTTAACTTATCTTATTCGAGCGTCTCTGATGATTTTTTTAAAGACAAAACGTGCGTCTGGCGTACACAATGACAGTTCGTTGATTTGTGATGGGTTTTTTTTTGTAAGCAATGGTTCAACGTTCAAATGCAACAGCGTTTGTAACGTTAATTTTGATTGGATATTCTAATGCAACAACGTTTGTAACGTTCATTTTGATTGGATAACGTCACTTTCTTACATGGCATCAATTGACAAGGCATCAATTGATAATTGATGCTATGGGACGTACGCGCAAGCGCAGACGGCATATGACAGATTTTAAATACATGTTTTAACGTTGTTTTCTGTCAGTTTCATTAGAATGGAGATAACAATATTGTATTTTAAGCTCCGACGGCATCAATTTTGGATTTGATGGTCGCAAATATCCGTTAACTGTCTCCACTAACGCGTCGCCAGTAAACTTAATTTGCGACCCTCAAATCCCCAATTGATGCCGTTGGAGCTTAAAATACAATACAGTTATCTCCTAATTAGAAGAAGCGTTAAATTTTCAAATCAATATTATAATCTATTCTGAGAAAGCATAACATTTTCAAATAAGATTTGCAATGAAACATCAAAATATGCATGTACTTGTTGCAGTAAAGATCATAAACCACTCCGATTAAACGTTTGGTGTTCGTATTATATCAATTTAATGCAGTCTTATCAATCAGAAAATCTAAATTTAAATAAGCTAAGATGATAAACAACAAAAAATGCATTAAACTTGTACGCCATCATAAAACATTTTGATGGAGCGTTGTATTCTCCTATTAAAACAATGTTATTATGCATGCTAATAAACCTTACTTCAGCAATTTTTGAACAAACATCATCCAAAAATCTATTATAAGGTTTCAAATTTTTCACGTAGGCGGACTCCTTCTAATTGAATTATGTTAACTTGTCACTGTTTGCTTATTTTTATTTAGTAAATGTAGAAACTCCAACGTTTACTTTAATACATGATATCATCTTCGCTAGCCAAGGGCCCCTAAGAGGGAACTCGGTCATAACTTTGACTATTTAGGTTTCAAACGACAATTCATGAGTGAACATTAAGCTTTAAGAATAGTAAACTTTCTTTTTGGCATTTACAAATAGTGAAAATGATGTGCATTGAATGCATGCTTTTCTTCATTATTGTTTTCATCAAATAGGAATAGATTGATAACAATACGATGTTGAATAATTACTTTTCAATTCAAAATGGAGATCAATGAAAAACAATTGTGGCGTATAGTTTTGTCCGAGTGTTTAAATCACATTTCATAAAACCGAAAAAGGACAGAAAAAGAATTGCAATCGAAATTTGAGTAGGGTTATATTACCACATTTTGCTTAAAAAATTGAAATAAGAATTTTTCTTTCAAATAATGTCAGATTCCTGGATAGATGTTAAAAAGACTGAAGACATTGTATTTGATAACAATATATACTGAGCGTTAACTAGTTATTCAACAATCATTCAATTATTAAGACGGATATTTTTTTTTCAGAAAGGTCAATTTACATATAAACCATGATGGTTTAAAGGGGCTAAACAAAATAATATATTAGGTTTTTTATATATCTCGTAGCTACTGCCCCTTTAAAGATTTATTAACAATTCTACATTTAATTCAATGTGTTTATTTGCGAGTCCATGTTCTCAATTCATACACATCCGACAGAATTATGGTCAAAACGTTCTATACATTTATTTCGAAATCGACATCAGGCCTGTATTGCCTTTTATAAAAGTTTTAATATTAGATGAATTTAAAGAACCAGCCCTTAGTCAAATCCGCGTTATAATATCAAATTTGAGACAACACGTCTCATTTCAAATTTAACTTGTTGTTTACCAAATAAAACGTCTTGAAAACAAAAAACAAAACACAAAAAGAACCTCAAAATCAATATTATATATAGGTCGACATGTTTCACTACTTAGAGTGGCGTCTTCGTAAAAAAATAAAAATTAGAAGGAACATTAATGTGGTGCATGTGAATTTCAAAAATTAGTTTAGAATTTTTACAGGAACAAAATTTAAGGTTTTTGGTATTAAACGAATATTTTCAAAGTTGAAGTTTTCATAAATATACTGTATAATTCTGTTTGTTCATTTTTTTCTTGTTCTCTTTTTTTTGTTGTTGGATCATGCATGTTTAATTAGACCTATATGGTTAGTTGGTTAGTTTACCAGAAACTCAAATTTATGTCATTTACCTATTATGTTGTTTGTTTTGTTAACACATTGTTGTCAATACAATGATTGTTTTTAAGACGGTCATATAAGTGAGAGGTTAAGCTATCTATAAAACCCGGTTTTATCCACCATTTTCTAGATTAGAAATATCTGTTACAAGTTAGGAATATGACATCTTATCCATTTGCTTGATGTATTTGAGCTTTTGATTTTTTCAACTTTGTACTTTATTTGGCCTTTTAAACATTTTTTATTCGAGCGTCACTGATGAGTCTTTTGTAGACGAAACGCGCGTCTGGCGTCAGTGTAAAAATTTAGTCCTGGTATCTATGATGAGTTTATATATGTCTGGCCACTATAATATCAGTAGGTTATGTATAACGCCGTTATTGAAAGTTTTACAATTCAAATCAATGTTCAAATACGTTTGTCTCAATAGTTAGTACGCATTGAACAATTTCGTGACAATTGAATGCTTTGAGATTTCGTCCTCATTTTCTTGTTAAATTTTAAAGTGATGTTTTGTTCAATTCGAAAAAAATATGGGAATCTAGATGAATTGAATAATTATTAGTAATAAATTCAACTGAATGGACTATAATTAGAAATAATAGAATTAAGAAAGGCACAAGTTAAAATGCTTTGAAAAGAAACTCTCCACGGAAAAGGTACAAAAGCAATAGAAAGAGAATATTGACATATAACTTGAGAATAGAAATTAAGTAGACTCAAATGCTTGTAAAAATTGAAAACAATGGCCTAATTAATTCAAGAAAAGGGAAATGACTTAAACAATTAGCAGAGACAGAAACGAAGACCCCCACCTCTCTGCTCATATCCTCCAGGGGAATACATTTTATTGCCAATAGTGTATGAAGACCCAACCTCTCTGCTCATATCGTCCCGGGGAATACATGTTATTGCCAATAGTGCATGACATGCCATTTCACACTAGTTCCCTACCGCCACATAGTAATCCCATTGAGGTTTTAAGTTTTTTTAATACCAATTTTTCCCTACATATGATGAAACTTGTTGTGAGTATTGCGTGCACATACTTATCATAATAGATATGCGTTCATATATTATCACATGTTTATATTCATTTCTGTTGTGTGATTATGTCATTTTATTTTAGATATGTGATGCATTTCCAAGGCAAAATTCAAGGTCTTTTGGATGTAGTTTTTATATAAAGATGGATGTATACATCAATTTTAATAGAATTCGTTTTCGTTACAATTGGTTGCTTTGACAACGTATATTCCATTATAGTATGATAAAGTACAGTATAATTGGCTGATAAAAGTTGACTTTTGTTTTAATTTAGCAGTAAACTAAATAAAAGGTCTTTAACAAGTTAGGGTTGAATTATGAAAGCCAACAGTTACCACTTATTATGTTATAATTTGATTTGTTTCGGAGACTATTAGGTAAGCCATTAATTAGATACATATAACTAAAATCATTTGATTTGAATTTACTGTGCACATATTTTTTTTGACTTCAAAAGAGAGTTTAGCGAATAAAGGATTAGTGTCATAAGGTAACATTATATAAATTGAAATACGAAATGATGCAAAAGCAATGGTGACTAGACAGATATACGCAGTAACAATGCTGAAATATCATATCGTGTTTCTTTTAAAATCCCCTAATGGCTTAGTTTTGGGGTATATTTTAGAATCTTGTTTTTGATTGTTAAAATCTAAATGTCGTACCAACCCTTGCTCTGATTCCAACACACGAAACAAATATATTTGAAATATTTAAAAAAATTTGGAGAAAAAAATACATAAAGGAAAGTCGAAAAAACAAGGTTGGATTACAACAGTTTCAAAATCATGGGCACCTGTTTGAAAGTCATACGTATTAAATTCAAAGTAGATCGCTACATTTAAAGGTCGTGCATAACAGAATATACATATTTACATGATTTTTACTAGCCAACGAATGGTTTTACAGCATATAAATCTGCAATTCTATTTCGTGAAGGACCATTAACATACAAAAGGAAACTCCAGTGATAATATTGTGTGAATGTGTTGTGTTATGATTGTGCATTGGATCATTGGATCATTGGACAACTTTTCTTTAATTTTGGGTCCTCAGTGCTCTTTAACTTTGTCTTGTTCGGCTTTATAAATACTGTGATCTGAACGTCACTGATAAATCTTATGTAGACGAAATGTGCGTCTGGCGTATCAAATTATAAGCCTGGTACCTTTCATAACTATTGTTGTTTGTCCATCTTGAAAATCCATGTGAATGTCATTATTTGAAAATGAAAATTCAATATTTTAGATATAAGTCTTTATATGACTAAAATTAAACAGACATTATTCTATTAAATGCACGACGATATATATAGTTTATGACCCAAGACGTTTGTCTTGAATCAGTACGTTTCATTTCAGAATTGAATTTGTATTGAACAAATATAAACATATAAAAAAATCAAATATTACCTCATAGGTATTTTTATATATAGGTCGAAACGTTTCACCACTTAGAATGTCGTCTTCTTGATGGGAACTTAACACTTAATACCATTCAATGTTGTTCATTTGATTTACAAAAGCTAGTTCATAAAATTCACAGGAAGAAAATTTGAGGACATATTTTTCAAGTACATTTTCTTGTAATGTTGTGTGGTTCTGGTTGTTTATTCTGTTGCTGGTTCCCTCTTTCTTGTCATTGAGTCATGCATATTTGTATACCAAAACCTTAAATCCCATCATATATCTCACAATATTCCCGCCGCAACTAGAAATAGAACCCCTTCCATATTGAGCCAATTAAAATTATGCAGAATGTTTTAAAATCATTGCGTATACTCAGTAAAATAATTTGTGAATTGGAATTTCATTCAAATTCGTTTGGAAAATGAACAATTAAAGGATGTGTTCTATTTTGTTCACGTCGTACTGGTATTTATTTAGTTACGTTGTGTTCATCGGACTGACAATTCTACTTAAACAAATATTCTATAAAAAAAAATCCAGACTAGAAAACAGAAATATTTCTTAGCACACACACAATTACAACACTCGGTAAAGACATTGTATTAAAAAAGATATATATGACTTCCATATATAACTTCAATCAGATTCAACTCAATTAAGTTCCCGTAATCATATACTATGTTCATTAAACATGTTCACCGTGCAACACCAAAAATAATAATCGATATTTTCCATTGGAACTAATTATAAATGACAGGAACAATAAGGAAAGACAAGAAATATAAAGTTTAACCCCTTCTCTCGATCTCTCGATTCAGAACCTTCTTGGAAGCAAAATATGTGGATATTAGTGCATGACATATCGATTCACACCAGTTCGCTTCACCACATATACCGTTCAATCCATTCCATAGAGGTTTAAGGTTTCATTCATACCGATTTTTTTTCACACATAAGATGAACCTTCTCGTGAGTATTGAGTGCAAATTGATCATAATAAATTATGCGTTCACTTATTCACCACCATGTTTATATATATTTTCTTTGTGTGGTTATTTTTTTAATCTAGATATATGAGATGTATTTACAAGGGAAGATTCACGTTTTTTTGTTGTTTAAATTGCATTATGTAAAACTAAATCAATGTAAAAGAATCGGTTTTTGTTACAATTGACTGCTTTGACGACAATAGTCAATTTTATGATAAACGAATTATAATGTAATTTGCTGATAATCGGCAAGACTTTTGTGTGCATTTTTTTGTAAATCGTTCTACATTTCTACATTGTCAGTATTGCGCCGAAATTTGCAAATCATTTGGACCACATAAAAAGTAATGAACATCATTTGAAAAGAATTGCAAACGCGTTTGAAAATCTGGCACACTGCTTTGAAAACAAGAGTACACCTTTTTAAAATTTGTGCAAACGAAAATATTATTTTTAATGGTACTGAATGGGGCCTATACCGCTAGGTCCCTTTATAATAAAAACATATTTGAAAACTGTGTATAACAGTTAGCATTAATAAATTGGGTTTTCTAAATGAGTATTTTATCATGTTTCATTGTAAAAATGACAAGGCTATGGATCAGACAACAGTTTTATGAAAAATATCCGTCTTCTTCAAAATAAGTTCATTGAAGGAAAAATTTTGAAGAACACTTAACATTATTTTCATGCTACAAGTGTAATAATAATAACTATTGTTTACCAGAACTGAATGTGCATTAAATAGGTTTGAATCAAGAGTTAAACCGAGAGTTAAAATCATTCCTCAGTAAAGGACCTAAATATCGTCCCCCGTCAATTATTAATTGGAATGAGTGTCGTAATATCATCCACGACTCACTCCATACTTACTGTATGAAATGGATAAAACGGGAAAAAGCTGACAAAAAATCTTTGGACTCTTTTTTTAATTCAGTAATGAAGATAGTTGATATACGTATTCAACATTTTAAAGAACATTTTACTATAAACAATAACCACAATAAACCTATTTCTCGTATCAAACATAAACTAAAAGAACTAGCCAAGGAATTTGTTTTTGTCCCGGCCGATAAAGCTGCTAATAATATTATTATTGTTTGACGTAAATTTTACATTGAGGTTCTGAAAAAGGAAATCAACAATTCACCAACATTCCAACTGACTCCATTTGCAGAAAACGAAATCTGTAACAAACATAAACTTTTAGCCACCGCTTTACAAGCAGAGCCGAATACAATGAAAGTCCGAACGATGTATTGGCTTCCGAAGCTACACAAAACCCCTTACAAATATAGATTTATTTCGTCTTCAAGCCATTGTTCAACTACTAAATTGTCTATTCTTCTTACCAGCACACTTGGTACAATTAAAAACCTGATAATAAATTGTTCTAATAAGGCCTTCGAAAATAGTGGAATAAATTACTTTTGGAGTGTCAAGAACTCGTTGGAAGTACTTGATAAATTGCATGCTTATATTGGTGATTTTGAATCTGTTCAAAGTTTTGATTTTTCTACCCTGTATACCACATTGCCTCACATTCTCATTAAGAAAAAATTCACACACCTAATTAAATGGGCATTCAAAAAATCAGAATGTGAATATATATGTTCAAACTCTTTTAGGTCATTTTTTAGTAGCGATAAACAAAAAAACTATGTTAATTGGACATGCTTTGATACTATATATGCCCTTGAATTTTTACTAGATAACATTTTTGTTCGCTTTGGGGATTCCGTATATCGTCAGATTATCGGAATTCCAATGGGGACTAACTGTGCACCACTTATTGCGGACCTGTTTTTGTATTGTTATGAGTTACAATTTATGACAAAAATAAGCAAAGACCCATCGAAACAACATCTGATAAACAAATTTAATAATACTTTTAGATATTTGGATGATATTTTGGCTCTCAATAATGACGACTTCAGCATGTATATTAATGAAATTTATCCTGTTGAACTTACTTTAAATAAAGCTAATACTAACAATGAACACTGCCCTTTTCTCGATCTTGATATATATATCACTAATGGAAAGCTGAATACTAAAATTTATGATAAAAGGGATGATTTTTCATTTCCTATCGTTAATTATCCGTTTTTAGATGGTGACGTTCCCTTGTCACCATCTTACGGTGTTTATATATCTCAACTTGTACGATTCGCTCGTGTATGTAACAATGTTTTAGATTTTAACGAGAGAAATTTATGTATTACTGAAAAATTATTACACCAGGGTTTTCGATATCACAAACTAGTCAAAACATTTACTAAATTTTATCATCGGTATAAAGACATCATTCGTAAATATAGCTCAACATGCAGACTTCTAATACGTTCAGGTATTTCACATCCAATTTTTTATGGAAATATTCTTTATAAAGCACAAAGGTGTCAGTATTCACCTCAGAAACTTACAAAACCTTTGAATAGACTTATTAAGAAAGGATATAATTACGATACTGTGGTCAAGTCATTAAAGATTGCATATTTTGGCGTTAATATTGAGTCACTGATAAGGTCTTTGCATCGGAACTAAACACATTTATTCTAAAAACAATTATTGGCATGACACGGGTTATGTTCTTCTCATATATGTTATGATGGTATGATACTAAACCCCTAACGGGAAGGATTGTGCCTGATGTTCATATGATGAAATCATAATCTTTCAGTCAGTTTAATTGAAGTCTGGAGCTGGCATGTCAGTTAACTGCTAGTAGTCTGTTGTTATTTATGTATTATTGTCATTTTGTTTATTTTCTTTGGTTACATCTTCTGACATCAGACTCGGACTTCTCTTGAACTGAATTTTAATGTGCGTATTGTTATGCGTTTACTTTTCTACATTGGTTAGAGGTATAGGGGGAGGGGGAGATCTCACAAACATGTTTAACCCCGCCGCATTTTTGCGCCTGTCCCTAGTCAGGAGCTTCTGGCCTTTGTTAGTCTTGTTTTATTTTAATTTTAGTTTCCTGTGTACAATTTGGAAATTAGTATGGCGTTCATTATCACTGGACTAGTATATATTTGTTTAGGGGCCAACTGAGGGACGCCTCCGGGTGCGGGAATTTCTCGCTAAATTGAAGACCTGTTGGTGACTCTCTGTTGTTGTTTTTTATTTGGTCGGGTTGTTGTCTCTTTGACACATTCCCCATTTCCATTCTCAATTTTATTGATAAGGTTCCGATTATTTGCATTCTATCTTTCATATAGATACGGAATTTGCCTCTGTTTGTCATGTTATAATTGAGTCAGACATAATCGAAAAAAGAAAATTGTCTATACAGACTATCCACCACTGTTCCTCTCGGGATTTGATTTTAGTCATATAAACAAATGCAATTTGAAAACATGATTGTGGTTATGTGGTATATTTGTTTTTGAAAAAAAAAACCAAGAACATGTGTTCGAAAACGACAGAATTACTTCTAGACATGACTTCCTTAGCGAGACTAACTTAACATTCTAACACGAAATTTGTATTTATGCAATACTTGTGTGAGATTCAATCGGAATAAAAAAACTTCTCACAAAGTATCTGACACTGTTCATGTCAATTTTTTTAAAAATTTGAATCATATTACCGAAAGCAACTTGAAGAGACAACCAGGGACGGTAGATTTAACTTTAGTTTTCAGCAGACTGTTTATGTCATTATTACAGTAATTAATGTGTATTTTATATTTGATGTAAAACCATGACATTTCGCTTGCTGTCAAGTTTTACATCTGAACGAAAGAAGTTATGCAATCGATCTTCCTGTATATATTGATCGAAAACGCTAGTATTACTTCTTGTCATTCCGTCCATTGCAATTTACATAAATTCTAATATGATATTCTCACATTTATATGATTACATGACTACTGACATAAGTTTGTTATCGTTTTTTTCATATGTGACTCTACTACCACGATATTTGACACGGTTGTAAAGTTATATCTCTTTCTGTACTTACGTTTTATTGAGCAAAATCATTCGAGTAGAAAAAAATTTACGGTCTTAACATAGTAAATGTATGAAGCTGTAATTTTTTTATTAGACTTACTTAATTTTTTTTTTTTTCAGATGAACATTTTTTTTTAAGTATTGTTATCTAAATTAAAGTTTTACAAAATTACAGCTTCATACATTTACCTTGGTGATCTAATGGTTCATTTTAGCTACCATTGTCCGAATTATAAATGCCAAAATTAAGCTCAAATTGATATGTTTTACAGATTTTAACATGCAGTGTTAATGAAAATTGGTATAAGAGGTATAATGGAGAATTGTAAATCAAATCAAATCAAATCAAAAAAAATTATTGGTGTAAATTCCTATACAGAAATGATACCAGCAGACATTTACAAAATACAAATACAAAAATAAACAAACAAACAAACAAAAAAAACAAAAACAAAAAAAACAACCAAACATATTTTCTCAATGATCATGATAAGAGATACATATTTTATATTTACATTGCGTGTAGGTGTTATTCATACAATATTATTAATTCAAGCTATTACAATCAGCTTTAATACTATAAAAGCTCTTAACAACATTATGTTTGCTTTAAATGAATGTTCAAATCATAAATATCGCTTATTCCAGCTACACTTACAATACTAATGTCCGTATCATTACTTTTCAAAATGAAACTAAACTTATCTTGCTCACACATATTAACAAAAGATGGAAGTATATCACTTAAATTACAAAAGAGTACATTTCTATTAAGTTCTAACACTTTACATTGAATGAGGAAATGGAACTCATTTTTGTTTCAATTCCATCCTGACAAATTGGACAAATTCTCTGTTCTAAAGGTTATTCTAGTATATCTACCATCTTCTATTAGTAATTAAATATTACTAAAGTCTTATTCTGATTTTTACCATTTTAGAAATAACACTTTTGTTAAGGTCCAGTAGAATTGTATAAAGGGTCATGTACAAACTTTAACAACGGTTACGTGTATGTAACTCAAGTTATTGTCTTTCAGAAACAGATTACTGCACTTTGGTTATAGATATCCGTCGACAAAAATAATGTACAAAAAACAGATATATATGCAAATTTGTTTTAACAGCAATATGTTACGCTAAAAAAACCCTGAATTTTCACGGCCGACACTCGGCTAACCGATAGATTGGTCTGTTAATCTATATTGAGTATGCGGCTATATCGGCGATTGGTCTGTTAATCGGGTTGGCTAAAGTCTGTTAATCAGGTGTAATCGAGAAAATCATTGAAAGTTCAGCATGTTTCATTGTATAACTTTTTAAATATATTGTTATCATAAAAATTATTCATGTCTAACAAAACAACTCAATGTACTGAATGCAGTGATGTAATTATAATTTTTCTAGCTTCGATGTACGATCTATAAAATGAAAAGGCGGGTTACTCATCAATAAATGTATACACATTTTACACACAAATAAAGTACACAAAATGACACGTTGGTTGAATTTACTTGCATGCAATAATTTGAACATCGAAAAAAGACAGGCATTATGTTTGTTAACCATATTGATATTATTATGTGAAAAATCTACACGAAAATCTGTATTTTGGTAACATAAATCAATATTTATTTAAAACCTGGTCTGTTAATGGGTCGAATGTATAAAACCCGGTCTGTTAATTGGTCTGTTAAGAGTTATGAATGGCAATAAAGTATAATTTTATTGCTATATTGGGTGTGATCAGATCAAATGGGTAGGCTCAAGACGAGCAGCTAAAATATACGGAAACAGCACATGGGCAATGAAACATAAAATATACGGAAACAACACATGAACAATGAACAATTTAGACAATGGAAATTGAAAATTGATAAAAATGGTTTCAAAAAGTGTTATATTGTAGTAATAGTAATTTTATCCAAGAATGGTCGCATATATCATGTGGATTCTGTTTAATTGTCATGAATGCCACCAATTTGTCATCTACATTGGTAACCAGAATTATAAATCAGAGATAAACGTCGTAATGTAACTCAACATCAGTAAGTAAAATATATTGGGATGCTAAAATATAAAGAATAATGAGTAAGATAAACAAAATGGAAAGAAAAGTGACATAACAATTTAAATATCACAGAAATAAACAACACCCCGATCCGGACCCTCGTGGTATACACGAAAATATGGATGGAGACGCAGAATATAGAATAACAGATAAGAACAATAGAGACTGATGCATTGCTAAAAAAAGAGAAAACAAATAAAAATTGTTTAAGAATACAGACATGAAACTCCTGAGTGTTGAAACAGTAACGGATTGCGATGTACTCATATTATTGACAAATACTAGAAGTTTACATGTGTAGTTCTCCTCTACACTTATATAGAAAGGAGCTAAATAGAATGAAATGAGTTAAAACTTAAGATAACCATTTGTAGCTGCATTCGCTCCTTTCCATTTACTTCTTTAGAATGATTTGTAAACAACATATGATTCAGTAATAGAAGAAAAGAATCAATTGGATGATTCTGACGAATAAGGATTTAACGTCCAGTGACAAATATCATGTGCATATGAGAACGACAACACATTATATGTACCCTGTGCTGTATTAGAAAGACACTTTCAGTCGGATTTAGGAACGTGCTACTCTGAACAGACACACACAGAAAAAGGTTGATTGAAAGCGTTAATAATAAATGCATGCATATTCCGGCGGCCAATCCATAGACACATCCTTCAATAAAATGCAAAGAAAGTCAAAATAAAAATGCTCTTACTAGAAGGATACTGTTGCCCCGTATTCAGTGTCAATTTCTTTTTACTCAAGAACATCTCATTCTTAACTTTTTCAATGGGAAAATATAAGGGTAGCAAAACTATTGTCGTGGCTGAATAACTCTTAACTGACACAATTTCAATTGTCCAACCCTTTAACAGACTTTATTCCCATAATTTTCACTAAAACGTGGTATTATTCACGTTATATTACAATTATGAAATATTTACTAATGTCAATTTATTTTTTAGAACCAAAGTACTATTTTGTGTCCTTTAAATGATATCTAAAATTGTTTGTTTCGCCTTTTATTAAAATAAATTGCTATGCGTATAAGCATAGATCAAACATACTTGCGCGACGCCTTTTCGTTTTACTGAAAACTGCGAAGACTACGAAATATTTTTACGGGTGGAAAATGTTCTATGATAGATATCATTTTGTCAGACACTTTTCTTTTTTTGATTTGGTTCTTATAATATGCCAAAAATCTGTATATTAAATAGAGTTTGACATTAAATTGTGCGTTTTACTCTTAACAGACGTATAACCAACCCGATTAACAGACCAATCGCCCATATAGCCACATATTCAATATAGATTAACCGACCAATATCTCGGTTAGCCGAGTGTCGGTCGTGATTTTATGGAATATTTTCGAATTAAAAAAAGTTTTGAAGTACTTTTCGTAGACTTCTTTATATTTCAAATTCCAGTACCTAGTTTAACAATTTTCTAATAGTTACCACTCTATTTATTAAAACAATAAGGAAACAAACATAACGAATCAGTATAACCATAGAGGTATGGCTATTATATCTATGGTATAGCACATAACATCATGTGAGTTTGATTAAACTTTTGCGGGAAATTAAAAAAAAATACTAATTGTAAATCATTTACCAATAAACAAGAAATCAATCTTTTCCTTTTTGTGGATTTAACCTTCTTGGAAAGTACCTTTCTATTCTACTTTGTAGATTTAACCTTTTTCGGAAAGTACTAATTGTTGACGAATAATATGACTGTATTTTTTTTACTTTTAACATTTGTTGTGATATGTCATATTTTTTGTTCGAATCGTTATTCATCGACATGTTTTGATGTGCATCTTGTGGTTACTGTGATGAATAGCAAGTATTTTACCTAAAAAGAAAAACCGACTTTGTTTTATTTTATGTCTATTTTACAGGAACTCTAGTCATTTCTTGGAAACTTGCAATGAATGGTCTCTGGTATGTTCTTCTATATGTTCTTGTGCATACGACACTATTCGCACGCGCGCAAGGTCCAGGAGACATTTCAGCAGCAATTGGTGATGCTGTAACGGAAGTGAGTGGCAGACGACCTGGTGTGGCTGGTAAATAAAATATTAATTATAAATTAGTTTTTTATGTAATTGGAAAGAATTCATTTTTGTATGTATTGGCTGATAGTGTTTTGTATATCAGCTATTTGGAATTAAATTATAAGGTTTGACTGTAGTATTTTTTCTGTCTTTTCGAAATAACATAGAAAATGAGGCGCAAACTGTAAAATTACACGCTACGCGGGTTATTCAGTGTGCACCACATTGTTGATGATATATCTTTATAGACACCAAATATATTCCTGTCATTCCTTAAACAAATAAATGCTTTTAATATAATAGTTTATGCAATACTACAATAATTCGTGTTCTCCTTTTAAATGTATAGAAGGTTAATTTCGAAGGTGTAAAATTTCGCTAATTTCATTGAACAAGGTAGACATAATTTTCGAAGTTCTTATTTTAGTGGATTCAAAACTTATACCAATACTGCATATATACTTTTAAATTGGCGGCATTTATTTCGGCGAATTTGATGTATCTCGGAAAATAAGCAAAAATTACAACCCGCGAAAAATTACCCGCTATATGGGTTTTTTCTAAAAGTACATTGTATATCCATAATATTTATTATTGCATCCATTCTTAACATTAACTTGCCATGTTAATTTAGGTGCCGGTCCTGCTGGAGGTTTTGCCGGCTTTGCTGGTGGACCGCCTGCTGGGGGACTTGGTGGAGTTGCCGCCCCAGGTGCAGGATCTGTAGCAGACAACCCAGTCTCTATTCATGCTTTGTTCAGTAGTAGAAGAGAAGCCCCTGCGGCAGTTGCAGCTTTAGGGGCGGCGGGAGATATATCAACTACTGCAACTTCTAACTTTGCTGCAAGGTTTTTATATGTTTGATTTAGATGTTCAGCTGTAACTTGTTAATTTCTCTATCAGTTAGTATCTTTTGGAGAGATGTTTCGTTATCGGTCATACCAAATCTTCTTAATTTCAAATTCAAGTCTCACGCTTAACAGTATTTGGCCCTTAGAAATTAAATCAATAGGTAAATTCTATTAAAAGATTTTGATTGAAACTGAATATGAGGGAGAGAGAAAAGACAGAGGATATCTGAATGTGAAAAAACTTTTCAACGAAAAAAATTACCAAAGCATATTTGTAAAAATTTCCATGACCAAAAAAATTCAATTAAAAAAAGAAATAATAATTGTACAGAGAAGTTCTATGTGCCATTTAACAACAAACAAAGTATTTTTTACACAACTATTGCATTGCTCCCAAGTAAGATTTGGGGCCTTTGTAGCCGATTTGTAGTAAATTAGTTCCATAACTGTATTTCTAGCCTGTCGACACTGAGGTTGTGAGTTCGAACCTAGTAGGTGGGAAGTGCTATCGACTTCTATGTCATTTTTCCTGTCGAAGATCGTTGGTTTTCTCCAGGCACTCCGGCTTCTTTAACCAATACATGATACGGACTGTCATGCTATAGATTATAGTGCTGACTACGGCGAAACTTGCATACTGTTGAACTGCAACATATTCCAACCATTCTCGCCTTCAAAAATTATTTAAACATTTCAAAAGTAAACGTGAAATTAAACCTTATATTACTTTTGTGCTGTTGAAAAAAACTCATGCAAGCTTTAAGAATAAGAACGAACTTTAGAGGACTCAACAAACCTCTCTAGGACAGAAACTTGATACCATCCTGAAAAGACATTACAAAACAGATATTTAGATATAACAAAGAAAGGTTAAGTCCTGCACCAAACTTCAAGCCCCCGCATTCTATATGTTTCCTACTGTTGCACATAAAATATATCTAATTACAGCACTGGAGGCGCTACACCTGACGCCGCTGAATTCAGCAGACAGATTGCTCCGTACTGTCCAGTTCGTGTCCCTGTGTGTAATCCTAACGACCGCTACCGAACAGCAGATGGTTCTTGCAACAACTTATTCAATACATTATGGGGAGCGTCTATAACAACTCAAGCGAGATTTCTTTCCCCTACATATGGAGATCGTAAGTTCATTATTTCAACTGTAACTTAAAATTAAAGGAAATAAAATAAGTGTGTAATATTCTATCGCTTATATATCAAATATGTATCAGTAATTTCTTATTCAGTATGGGTTCAGCTTTATGTTTTTTGAATTCATTTATACAATGTTTACTTTTCTGACTCCTGTTTTTAAAAAGGTTTAAAACGTGTATACATATACAAGATGGGTGAAAGATACAAAAGGGACATTCAAACGCATATGTTCATAATTTAGATTAATGTATTAATTGAATACAGTTTTGATAACATTTTTCATTGTAGAATTTAACACAGGTTCTATTCCACGTATACGCAGTGTGATTGCAGGACTTCTTCCCAGTCCACGTTACATATCTAACGCTATTCACAATGGTGGTGTATCACCCCCTAGAAGTCAAATTTACAGTGTATCCTTAACTCATTTTGGACAGTTTGTCGACCACGATTTTATATCAACACCTATACTTAAAGGTAATTTTTAGTATTACTTCTGTATAAAAGTCTTTTAAAAGACGAACAATATTAAAAACGAAACGATTTGCGCTATGACTTTATTTTCATATTGTTTTGGGTGTATAATTGGTGAATGATAGAAATATAGATTCCTACACTGCAACAAGTGTATTACAATATTTCTCCGTTCAAGACAGTTTAATTTTATTATTTAAAGCGCGAGGCTTGTCGAGCTCTTTAAATAACTAAAATTTAACTGTCGAGAGTGGATAAATATCTTAATACACGAGTTGTAGTGTCGGAATCTGTTTCTCTAATGATTTTTATTCATCTTTTTCAAAGATTTTCAGAAATTTTTGTTCTTTATATGCGTCGTTATCAGGCATGGTCGCCTTTTTTCATGACGTCACAATAGGAAAATTCAGAAGAAAACAAGACATTTAGACGTCATAATCAAATTTCGACTAACCGTTTGCCGAGAACAGATATTTCACTAGTGAGGAGAAATATTTTTCTCACACCGATCAAGAAATGTGAAAATAGCACAAAAAATAGAGAAATAATGATATGTGATACGAGTGCCAATGAGACAACTCTCCGTCCAAGTCACAAGATGTAATCAAAGATCTGAAGTACTGAACATCGGATGACCGCAAGTTCTTGTGGATGGTCCGACAAGCACTTGTCTCAGAAAAAAAATCACATCCCGATACCTGAAAGTGAGATTAATGTACAGATATTTTTTTTTCCTGAGACAAGTTCTTGAGTGGCTGATAAATTATTAATGACAGGGTATTCAACCGCACCCTAATGACTATTATAGTGTAGTGATACAAGTCAGTATGCTCTGGTTTATTGTTATATACTAATATTTGTATTTTTCAGTTACACGTATATATAATTTCACCTTCACTCTAACCTGAAACAGTAGTGTCATATTACAACACAGAAAGACACACTATAATATATCAATTGAAATGACTTTTAAACTTGATCAAAAAGTCATATTTTCAAATATCAAGTAAACATATTAAACTGAACGAATAAAATAGTTTTATGACAAAAGATAAATGCGATAAATTGGGAATGCGAAAAAATGTCAACACAACTCTAACCAGAGACAAATTGGCGTGAAATAAAATAATTTACACAGCTAAATTAAAATACGATCATCTTGTAGTTAGGGTTACGGCAATATTGTTTTTCAAAAATATAAATACATTTGTTGTTTATAGTGCGAGTACAAAAGTGAATATTTATCGTCATACTAAATACTTAAAATCAAAGGTAGTACATATTAGTCGAGATATAACACAAAATAAGTAATATATCGGATAACCACGTTTCTTATGTGATCTACATCTAGACCATTAGACATCATGAACATATCTTTCCGATAGCACTTCAACGTAAGGATGTAAAATTTCACGGTATTTTTTAGCAAATGTATAGCTAATCATTATGAACACTGAATGTAATCAAGCCGGTTGTTTACAATTACGATCAATATACTGCTACATCAAACTGATAAAAGCAACATGTATTCCTGATTTCACAAATGTGTATTCATGGCAAATGTTTAGGTTTTTTTCATGTATGACTATTGCTTATGTAATTAAGATTAACTTGTACTATATATTTTTGTAGATGGTGTAGATGGTAACATAGATATAGATTGCTGCCTTGGAAATGTTCCAGTTGTCAGGTAATTAAAGTATAATGCATGCATGTAACTAAACATTTGGTTTAGGTGAAAATCAATGAAATTAGCACCTAATTCTTTTTTTTTTTATTTTGCATGTTTTGTTTCAATTATATAAAAACATTTTTAATTCCCAATGTCGTTAACTCAGTCACCAAATTCATCTAACTATCAAATATATATTTTAGGTATGTGTTATTAAACTTAACTCGTGTACATGGAACGTGAATAAATAGTACACACTCAATATTTTAACATTAAACAATCAAATCTGAGTACATTTTTTAGTAGTCACGTATTTTGTTGTTGTCTTTGGTTTGTAGACCCGAGTGTTTCCCCTTAAGAACTCCGCTATGTAATTTCCAGGCAACTTGTATTCACATGTTTTTTTTTTGTCTGTTTTTTTTTATACCAGAGTGTTTCCCCTTACGAACTCCACAGGGTGATTTCCAGACAACTTGTATTCATGTTTATGTTTGGTCTCTGTTTTGTTGACCAAAGTGTTTCCCCTTAAGAAATCCACCATGTGATATCCAGGCAACTTGTATTCACATGTTTTTTTTTGGTCTGATTTTTAGCTCACCTGGCCCGAAGGGCCAAGTGAGCTTTTCCCATCACTTTGCGTCCGTCGTCCGTCGTCGTCGTCCGTCGTCCGTCGTCGTCGTCCGTCGTCTGTCGTCCGTCGTCGTCCGTCGTCCGTCGTCGTTAACTTTTACAAAAATCTTCTCCTCTGAAACTGCTGGGCCAAATAAAACCAAACTTGGCCACAATCATCATTGGGGTATCTAGTTTAAAAAATGTGTGGCTTGACCACGCCAACCAACCAAGATGGCCGATATGGCTAAAAATAGAACATAGGGGTAAAATGCAGTTTTTGGCTTATAACTCAAAAACCAAAGCATTTAGAGCAAATCTGACGGAAGTAAAATTGTTTATCAGGTCAAGATCTATCTGCCCTGAAATTTTCAGATGAACCAGACAACCCGTTGTTGGGTTGCTGCCCCTGAATATGTAATTTTAAGGAAATTTTGCTGTTTTTGGTTATTATCTTGAATATTATTATAGATAGAGATAAACTGTAAACAGCAATAATGTTCAGCGAAGTAAGATTTACAAATAAGTCAACATGACCGAAATGGTCAGTTGACCCCTTTAGGAGTTATTGCCCTTTATAGTCAATTTTTAACCATTTTTCGTAAATCTTAGTAATCTTTTACAAAAATCTTCTTCTTTGAAACTACTGGGCCAAATTAAACCAAACTTGGCCACAATCATCATTGGGGTATCTAGTTTAAAAAATGTGTGGCTTGACCTGGCCAACCAACCAAGATGGCCGCCACAGCTAAAAATAGTACATAGGGGTAAAATTCAGTTTTTGGCTTATAACTCAAAAACCAAAGCATTTAGAGCAAATCTGACGGAAGTAAAATTGATTATCAGGTCAAGATCTATCTGCCCTGAAATTTACAGATGAATCGGACAACCTGTTGTTGGGTTGCTGCCCCTGAATTGGTAATTTTAAGGAAATTTTGCTGTTTTTGGTTATTTATCTTGAATATTATTATAGATAGAGATAAACTGTAAACAGCAATAATGTTCAGCAAAGCAAGATTTACAAATAAATCAACATGACTGAAATGGTCAGTGGACCCCTTTAGGAGTTATTGCCCTTTATAGTCAATTTTGAACCATTTTTCGTAAATCTTAGTAATCTATTACAAAAATCTTCTCCTCTGAAACTACTGGGCCAAGTTCATTATAGATAGAGATAATTGTAAGCAGCAAGAATGTTCAGTAAAGTAAGATTTACAAACACATCACCATCACCAAAACACAATTTTGTCATGAATCCATCTGCGTCCTTTGTTTAATATTCACATAGACCAAGGTGAGCGACACAGGCTCTTTAGAGCCTCTAGTTTTTTTTATACCAGAGTGTTTCCTCTTACGAACTCCACTGGGTGATTTCCAGACAACTTGTATTCACATGTTTGTCTTTTGTCTTTTTTAGACCAGAGTGTTTCCCCTTTAGAAGTCCGACATGTGATATCTAGACAACTTGTATTCACATTTTTTTGTTTTGTCTGTTTTGTAGACCCGAGTGTTTCCCCTTAAGAACTCCGCCATGTGATTTCCAGACAACTTGTATTCACATGTTTTTTTTTGTCTGTTTTTTTATACCAGAGTGTTTCCCCTTACGAACCCATCTGGGTGATTACCAGACAACTTGTATTCATGTTTGTGTTATGTCTTTTTTTTAGACCAGAGTGTTTCCCCTTTAGAAGTCCGCCATGTGATATCTAGACAACTTGTATTCACATGTTTTTGTTTTGTCTGTTTTGTAGACCCGAGTGTTTCCCCTTAAGAACTCCGCCATGTGATTTCCAGACAACTTGTATTCACATGTTTTTTTTTTGTCTGTTTTTTTATACCAAAGTGTTTCCCCCTTACGAACTCCACTGGGTGATTTCCAGACGACTTGTATTCACATGTTTGTGTTTTGTCTTTTTTAGACCAGAGTATTTCCCCTTTAGAAGTCTGCCATGTGATATCTAGACAACTTGTATTCAAATGTTTTTGTTTTGTCTGTTTTGTAGACCCGAGTGTTTTCCCTTTAGAACTCCACCAGGTGATTTCCTGACAACATGTATGCACTTTGTAAGATCCGACTTTGGTTCCTCTCCAGGATGCCCTCCGGGTAAGGTTTTGTAAATGTCAAAGATCTGATTTTTAATTATAATAATCACATTAGATGTACGTTTCATTATTACGGTAAATTGATTGGCTGACAGCAATCTCGCGTAGTACTTTATTTCAAAATGAATTGCATGAATTGTAACATACATGATGGCACACGTTTCCATTATAAAGTGCACAGGTAAATAGAAGAAAAACTTGAAAGTAATCGTGTTTTCATTATCAAAGCCCCAAAAAATGAAGTTACAAATATTGAATGCTTCTATTAGTATTTCCATAGGGTTGTAAAGGCGTTGACCTCTTCTTCTTCTTCTTCTTCTTCTTCTTCTTCTTCTTCTTCTTCTTCTTCTTCTTCTTCTTCTTCTTCTTCTTCTTCTTCTTCTTCTTCTTCTTCTTCTTCTTCTTCTTCTTCTTCTTCTTCTTCTTCTTCTTCTTCTTCTTCTTCTTCTTCTTCTTCTTCTTCTTCTTCTAATACATCTGTTATGAATATGAATATGAAAGAAATGAAAGAAAACGCTAACTTTATATAAAATCTTTTTTTATATTTTTCACTAGAATCTAGAAATCAAATAAATCAGAGAACATCTTTTCTTGATCTTTCTGTGACGTATGGAAACACACTTGCTGGACAAGAGGACTTACGAGTATTGGGAACAGGTATTTACAGTACAATACTATTTTTATTTATATGTTTGAAAGCAATAAAATGTCAGACTTCAAACTACACGTATATTTTACATTGGACACATAAATGTAATATCTATAAAACCGCTTCTGATGAAAATTGCAATGTAATTAAAACATTTTATTTCACGACTTAAAAAAATTAATCAAAGCACATCATATAGTTTTTGCAGTCTCTGGTGCTAATTATTTTGTACAAATTTTACAACCTCTCTGTACATAATAAAAACATGCAAAATTCTTTTTCAACCGTTCATTATTATTATTATTTCGATCACAAATAAAAAGAACCCATTCTAAGATATTTTTTTATAAAATAGAGAGTATGCAGAGAAGTTTGAAGCAAGAGATAAATGGTGTTATACCAGATATAAACATTTGCTGTATTTTAAGCCATTACCAGTTATAAAAGTTTTAGCACTGTAAAAATTGTCTGAACTATTAGAAAAAGTAACATTGATATATTTTATGTTTGTATGACTGTATCATTTCTTTGCTTTTCGATAATGATTTTATAGGCAAACTTCAAGAAGGTCCTAACAGACTTCTTCCTACTGGTCCCCCTGGATCTGAATGTTTAGAAGGGGAAGAGTGTTTCAAATCTGGTGGGTATTGACTTATTTTCTACCTTTCTACCGGTATTCTGTGTCTTATAGTAAACTTATAATGTAAATCAATATATAATTAGATATGATCGTCTGATAAGAAGTTGATTATATTTGACATTTTCGGACGCTTGAAATTCTTGTCAACAACGATTAAATTGTAAAATCTGTGATGCCGTTACTGCTATTTACAATGAGGATGTGCCCTAGTCTGTCGTATGTACAATAAAGATTAATAATACTGTTTATTTCTTTTCTAGGGGACAGCAGACCAGCAGAGGTTCCAATGCTGACAGTCGTGCATACTGCATTTATGCGTGAGCATAACGATATTGTTGATGGGTTGATCGCACAGGGGTGGAATAATCCAGAGGATTTGTACCAAGAAGCAAAAAAGATTCTCACAGGAATTTATCAGCACATTATTTATACTGAATATCTTCCAATAATACTTGGGGCAGAAGGTATGATGATTTTTGGGCTACGAAGTAGACAATTTGGGTTTAATACAGTGTACAATCCTTCTGCAAATCCATCTACGAGAAATGCATTTGGAGCAGCAGCCTATAGATTTGGTCATTCCCTTGTTGGTTCTTTTGTTGGAGCGTCTAACATAGACTACACACTACGCGCCAGTGAACCTATGGAAGACCATTTCTTCAGTACTCGTTTGATACGTGACTTTGCTACATTTGGTCCAAGTGCCATAGCCAGATGGATGAATACACAGTTCAAGAGTAGAGCAGACCGTTTTCTGACTCCAGCAATTAGAAACAGACTATTTCAAACAATGCCAGGAAACGGGTTTGACCTTGGTTCACTAAACATTCAACGCGGTAGAGACCATGGCATCCCATCATATAATAGATGGCGACAGTTCTGTGGACTACAACCTGCTGTACATTTTGGAACAGGACCCCTAGGTTTGACCAATCATCATCCTTCGGCTGCAGGAGCATTAGCATCCGTCTACAGGTGAAATATATTGATTGTAAAATTTCCTTAATGTAATAATGGGAGTATAAAAAAAAATTAGATTTTTATACATCCAACTTTAACTTGAGATCAATAGATGTTACATTGGCAACCATTCACCATAACCCTTACCTTAACATCTGCTTTATGTTTAAATATCTTTTGTGGCCTAACATTTGCGAGATTTTCATCAATAGGCTCAGTGAAAAAACTCGTCTGATCTTATATTTTAAGTAGGGCCTCTACCATGTTTACCGAGTCATGTATATGACATTTGTTATCCATTCATTGATGTGTTTGAGCGATTGAGTTTGCCATTTGTTTAGGGACTTTCCGTTTTGAATTTCCTCAGATTTCGGCATTTTTGTTATTTTACATTTGGCAGTATTACGAAATTACTTTAAACGTAGATTCATGCGTGAATGCAAATCCTACAATCTTTAAATGTTATTAAATGCGTACATTTTTAAGGTTGTAAAATTCCAAACATCTCATTTTAATTCAAAACTGACAAAATTTGCGTAATCTTTTTTGATACTTGATTTTTGTTAGACTCATCCATCCTCAGACCTAGTGTGTACCATGTCAACGACATTGATTTGCAGTTCAAATAACGATGATATGAAATTCTCATACTTTTCTACGACTAACGATATAACAAACAGATAAAATTTAACAAAGATATATTCCAATTTTTAATCAAAGTTTTGACTAATAAAGGCTATCATATAAATGTGGAATAATAAAATTGAGAAAGGAAATGGGGGAATATGTCAAAGAGACAACAAACCTACCAAAGAACAAAAAACAACCGAAGGCCACCAATGGGTCGTCAACACAGAGATCATGCACCTGAAGGCGGGCTGTTGATGGCCCCTAAATATGAAAGTGTGCAAGTTCAGTAAAAGTGAGATGAAACTAGTTTAATAAAACTGGTTCAATGAATAATTTGCATCTTTTCGTTGGACACATGTTGGAATGAGTATAGTCACGCAAATGATGAGCAAATTTACTTCAAAGCACCTTTTTTCAAAAAGTTCTTTATGTTCATTTGGGATCCATAAGGACTATCGCTCATACAATACCTTTACATATGTATTAACTTTATCTAAAAGGTTTTTAGGTATTTGTACACTATAAGCAAATTATATAAATGTGATGTACTCAACGTATTTTCCCTTATATAAAAAATTTCGGCAAAAGTTAACATATTTGGTAATACATTGTTACTACATTCTCTGTTAATTTATCTATCTAGCTTAGCTATATGGACGTCATTCGATTTATTAAAGACCCATTTTGTGGATCTTATGTTTTATGAAGTTACATAGGAGAAAATTCCGTTGATCGAGTAGACTGCTGGTGTATTTTGGTAGGATTTTTAAAGACCTGCGTTAAACACTTAAAAGTAATAGCTATAGTGTTCCTTTACCAAAAAAAAAACAACACAGAACACAGAAACACATTAAACGATATGATTTCATGAAATTGCAAAAAGAATTCAACACTAGCCGTTGATTAAAAGAATAAATGTAACCCTGTCCGCTGAAATTTGTAACCATAAAACGTTATTGTTGGTATTAAGAGATAGTACAGAATAGGAAAAAACTATTTTTGTTTTGTTTATTAATATTTCTATTTTGTCCTTAGAAAGTTACAGGATGTTTAAGATTTAAATGATTTTGTTTGCATGTTATACCATAACTCGATTTTGCTGAATTGATTTATTTGAAATTTTTTTACATAATTGTTGGAACTTATGAAGATAACGCGATGTTCAACAAACTATAACATTCTAATATAACTTAATTTTGGATGTAACGAGTCTTCGGATTGGCTGACATCGTTTTTGTTTATCATACCATTGACACAATTTTGTCATGTGACCATGACGTTATCAACGTTTTTTCATGATTTACGGCGGTTTAAAATGGAATTTAGAATTAAATTATTAGAACTAACTGTAATATTTTGTCAGTCTATTCGAAATAATATAACAACTGTGGTGCACACTGTTAAATAACCCGCTACGCGCGCTATTCAGTGTGCACCACATTTTTTATGTTATTTCTTCATAGACAGAAAAAATATTACAGTCATTCCTTAAAGGTAATTCCAGAGTTATGGGCCTTTGACAGGCATTTGTAAATGCCATGCACGAGCTAGTAGATCAAATAACGACAGGTTTAACACTGTTATTGTGAATGGTCAATGTAGATTCGCTTATGAATTTGATAATTTATTGGTTTGTTTGACTTTTAATAGAATTAAATGCACTAGCGGTGTCCAAATCCTTACTGTGTCCAGCTTATATATTGGGCCGTATATATTACTGTGTCCACACGCTTTGCTTAAACACTTGCCTAATTGTACCGCGATTTCGCAGTCATCTTCTAGTATTATTAATCTGAATCGAAATCATGTTTTATACCTTTTAGCCATCCTGAAGATATTGATTTATTTGCTGGAGGATTGTCAGAGACACCAGTAGCAGGTGCTCTAGTGGGACCAACATTTAGATGTATAATTGGACTTCAGTTCAGGTTTTTTAAGATTGGTGACCGTTTTTTCTATGAGAACGATTTCCCTCTTACTGGTTTTACTGAACGTTAGTATATACATTTATTATTAATCACAATTTATGTATTATCATTATTTGTAAATACCATGTAACCTTTATATTGCAATCTCGTACAGCTGAGGATGATCTGTTTCTCCTACAGGAATGCTATACCAATACCATGTCAAAATTACATGAACATTATATGGTTTATTTGTTTTTTTTTAACAATATGATAATATTTAAACTAACGAATAACATTTCTGTAAGTTGATAGAATATTTTATTGTTTTATTTCTTAAATAAATGTATGTATATTACCCTGAAAGCAAAAACGGAGATTACTTAGTATTTAAATAAATGTTTAATCCTTTATATATACTAGAAAGTAATATTCAGGATTCTAGATAGAAGGACGGCTCCGGGTGCGGGAATTTCTCGCTACATTGAAGACCTGTTGGTGACCTTCTGCTTTTGTTATTTCTATGGTCGAGTTGTTGTCTCTTTGACACATTCCCCATTTCCATTCTCAATTTCATCCATTTAAACCAGGACATGTAATTTGATGCACAATACATGTATTGTTTCGTTTTTAATTTAAATTAACTTGCATTAATGCTTTACTTTTTACATAATGGCAATTGCTAAGTGTAAACAGTTAATCACGGTGAGCCAAATCCGTTTCAGGTATATACAAAATGATAAACATATCTTTTGCATTTATTTCAGCTCAATTGCGAGTGATTAAAAGACAGTCATTGTCGGCGCTTTATTGTAGGACTCTGGATGTTCGTTCAATGCCTGTAAATCCGTTTGTTTCTCCGTTAGCTGGGTAATACTAGATTTTAGTCTTTTGCTTATTCTAATGTATAGATTAGACCGTTGGTTTTCCCGTTGGAATGGTTTTACACTAGTAATTTTGGGACCCTTTATAGTTTGTTGTTCGGTGTGAGCCAAGGCTCCGTGTTGAACGCCGTACATTGACCTATAATGGTTTACTTTTATAAATTGTTATTTGAATGGAGAGTTGTTTCATTGGCACTCACGCTCATCCTCCTATATCTATATAGATAACTGTAAACGTCAGAAATAAAGACAACAGAAGTATACCACTATTCAAAAGTCATAATTGATTTAGAAAAAACAAAGCCAACCCAAAACTGAGGGAAACACATTGATTATAAGAGGAAAACAATGGAACAACAGAATCACTGTGCAACAAAAATTAATGACAATGGCAGGCACCATACATATTAATGAACTATTTGATAACTACTACCATATTCCTGACTTGGTACATGACCTATCTTTGAAGAAAAACAGAGAATTTTTTTAGAGTCCTGTTACTTTAGAATGACATTTGTTTTAGATAATATAAATAAGAAGGTCTTAAGTTTCGTGGAACACACAGCTGAATTCCAAGCAAAACGAACAGGGACAAAAAATCAAAAGGTAGACAATAGATTGAAGGATATACCGCACAAAAGTGGTTTATGCCATGAGTTCTGTATGCAAATATATCTAGACACATGTAATTACACTTAAATCAGTTTCATATATATGTTTTTTCTGTAGTAAAACATTAAACTTAATTTTTAACAATAGGACCAGTGACAAAAAAAATATTTCTCTTATAGTGCGTATTTATACTTGAAACAGATGCTTCTATGTGCACATGTACTACTTTACCTTTCCTTTAGATGCGTATGTTGATCGACATTGTTATGAGATCAACGCCAGTTATTTGCTCATTTTTTGGCCCATTATTGTCTTAGAAATTAGAAATAATATAACACGACATACACTACCTTCAATCCAAAGGTGAATAAGTAGAAACATATATAGAAGAACCGGGGATATGAGCCATCTTGTCCTTACTGCGAGGTTAAAGTTTTTACAGTGATTGAAGCGTCAATATGTCTTTGAATTAAGACCAGCTATTTATTTGATTTGTGCATATCCGGTTCGAAATATACCGTCTTTGGGAAATTTATCGTCATAAGTGTCTTACCTACAATCACATCCTCGGTTTAAGACTACATTTTATTTTGTTATTACATTACTTTTAGAGACAATTTTTGTTTTCATATTATATTTGACAATATCATTTCATTAAATATATCTTTTTAGAGCCCCACGTTTACCTTGTCAAAATTTTCCAAGATTGGATTTAAGACCATGGAGTAGAATAAACTATAACGGGTATCCAAGAGGGAATGGTGGAGGAAGCAGAAGATTGAAGAAAAAGAATTCATATTAAAGGGTGTCAAAATATAACTTGCTTGTTTCCATTTAGTTTTTTATTCTTATCTAATGACTGAAACGAATATTTATAAAATAAACTCAACACCTCTTTATCCGGATCGTTTCCAAAGTTCCTGTCTCGATAAGCAACATCTCTGTAAAAATGAGGATGTGCTTATCTATTTGAAATAACCAAATTTTAAAACCAAATCTTTATATCAATGGAAGAACTTAGCAAATTACTGGCTTAATAATTTATCAGTAATACATATGTCGATGAAGGTAATAAGCACAATATACAATAAAACGATTTTCATGTAGTCAGATACAAATAATGCAGCACAATAAAGATTCAATGCATAAACACATTCTTCATCATGTAAATTTTACATAACATGAGATTTAATATTTTGTCGGTTGGGAGAATGGGAAATCTTAACTGCACCAAAAGCAAACCTCATAAAATGAACCACATAAACCATAACACCAGGTATCGAATTTACCTTATTCAAATATCGCAGATTTCGATTGTTAATTTTATCATTGTCATTTTAAGTCTAACCAATGATATAGATTGAAGTATTACATACACGTGTATCAATGTAACAAATGTATATTGTAAAGTTTACATAACTTAAGTAGATTAATATACTTTTATCAAAACATAAATTTCGAGAAATTCCTTTTTGTGCTTAGTTTACTACGTAAATTTATATAAAAGTATCATACGTCATATCGTAGTGTAAGAAAGTCAATATGGATTACATTTGTAACACTGAATTTTGTTAAAATGATCTTCAGAATTTCTTTTGATGAACGCAAAATCTTCAACGGTTTGAAACGGCCGCGTTCATTCCACATATGCCAACATTGCAAAATATGATAGGTTTAACGTATAATAACAAAAATAAAGAACTCCGAGAAACATTTAAAACAAAAAAGCCATACTGAAATAGCACAGTACAAAGCTCAAACACATGAAACGAACAGAAAACTACTGTCATATTAAAGACTTAGTACATGCATTTTCTTATGTAGAAAATGATGGAATACACTTGGTACTATTGCTAAACTTTTCTCTAACTTGCATGATAGTCGCATTAAATTTCCTTATATTGAAAACAATGTGTGAACAACCTAAAATAGATTCATTTGAAACTTATACCAGTACAGATCGTCACAAAAACACGAGGAGGGTGCTTGGATTTTAAGCTGATATCTTTTTGATATATCGGAGTAACATGATTACTCATCAAAAGGGAAATTTAAGAAATCCACAATGCAATTTGAAAGTCATATCACTACAAACTCCTCAGAGTCTGAATTGACCAGTTTTTGTGCTCGACCAGTAAAATCGAGCACACATTTTACTCGACTAGTCTCGACATTGTCTCGACTGTACTTAACTGTACTTAAGTGTACTCGACTAGGTCTCGACTTTACTTAATTAGTCTGATTCAGTACTTGATGATCTTTGTGTAGTCTGAAATGGTCTTGACCAAGGCTCGACCTGTCTCGACCTGTCTTGACTAGTCTCGACCTGTCTCGACTAGTCTCGACTCAGTCTCAACCAGTCTCGACCTGTCTCGACTAGTCTTGACCTTCAAATTTAGTTTTGACTGGTGTAAATCAGCCCGTCTAACTAAATTAAATATTGATCTTACAAAATTCAAGCTTATTAGGTAGTTTGATTTATTGCTGTGAAATGAAAGAATTTAATTTTACAATATGTAAAAAAAAAATTATTATATAAAAATTCAGATAGGCATCTTTAATTTTTTTTATAACTTTTTCAAATCAACTTGGATTTTCATCAAACTATGCAGCTATCTTACATATATATCAAGCTTACTGAATCCCATTTCATTTAGTTTTTTGTTGTATTGCTGTAAAATTTAAGAATTAAAGTAATCTTGGAATAAAAAGCTAGGATTTGCAATTCGGACAAAATAGAGATAGAACACTTTAATTTTTTTAATAACTTTTTCAAATCAACTTGAATTTTCATCAAACTATGCAGCTATCTTACATATATATCAAGCTTACTAAATCCCATTTCATTTAGTTTTTTGTTGTATTGCTGTAAAATTTAAGAATTAAAGTAATCTTGGTATAAAAAGCTAGGATTTGCAATTCGGACAAAATAGAGATAGTACACTTTAATTTTTTTAATAACTTTTTCAAATCAACTTGGATTTTCATCAAACTATGCAGCTATCTTACATATATATCAAGCTTACTGAATCCCATTTCATTTAGTTTTTTGTTGTATTGCTGTAAAATTTAAGAATTAAAGTAATCTTGGAATAAAAAGCTAGGATTTGCAATTCGGACAAAATAGAGATAGAACACTTTAACTTTTTTAATAACTTTTTCAAATCAACTTGAATTTTCATCAAACTATGCAGCTATCTTACATATATATCAAGCTTACTAAATCCCATTTCATTTAGTTTTTTGTTGTATTGCTGTAAAATTTAAGAATTAAAGTAATCTTGGTATAAAAAGCTAGGATTTGCAATTCGGACAAAATAGAGATAGTACACTTTAATTTTTTTAATAACTTTTTCAAATCAACTTGGATTTGCATCAAACTATGCAGCTATCTTACATATATATCAAGCTTACTGAATCCCATTTCATTTAGTTTTTTGTTGTATTGCTTTAAAATTTAAGAATTAAAGTAATCTTGGTATAAAAAGCTAGAATTTGCAATTCGGACAAAATAGAGATAGTACACTTTAATTTTTTTAATAACTTTTTCAAATCAACTTGGATTTGCATCAAACTATGCAGCTATCTTACATATATATCAAGCTTACTGAATCCCATTTCATTTAGTTTTTTGTTGTATTGCTGTAAAATTTAAGAATTAAAATAATCTTGTTATAAAAAGCTAGGATTTGTAATTCGGACAAAATAGAGATACATGTAGTACACTTTAATTTTTTTAATAACTTTTTCAAATCAACTTGGATTTTCATCAAACTATGCAGCTATCTTAAATGTATACTAAGCTTACTAAATCCCAGGTCATTTTGTTTTTTGTTGTATTGCTGTCAAATTTAAGAATCAAATTAATCTAGGTCAAAAAAGCTAGAATTTGCAGTTCGAACAAAATAGAGATAGTACACTTTAATTTTTTTTATAACTTTTTAAATTCAACTTGGATTTTATTGAAACTATATAGCTATCTTGGTGATGTATTCTTCTTACTGAATCCCAGGTTGTTATAAAGTTTGTTGTATTGCTGTCAAATTTAAGAATTAATTTAATGTAGGTAAAAAAAAAGCTAGGATTTGCAGTTTTGACAAAATAGAGATGGTACACTTTAATTTTTTTCATAACTTTTTCAAATCAACTTAGATTTTCATCAAACTTGACAAATATCTTTGCAATATATTGATCTTACTGAATCATAGGTTGTTATTTTGTTTGGTGTATTTCTGTCAAATTTAAGAATTTAATTAACCTAGGTCAAAAAGCTACGATATTAGAAATATATCTTTTCTCATAATTTGGGAAAAAGTATATATAAAATATTAATATAATTCCTTTAATGTTTTATTCCTTTTGATATACACTATATAAATATATCAAAAAGGGATGAAACATTAGAAATTATTAAAATAGTTCTTCTGATTTGTGGTGATTTATAAAGCAATACCTTCTGCTTGGGGCAAATTTATTAAAAAGATCACATCTACCAGAGAGTTTTAAATTCTAAATAACATTTATTCAAAGTTGCAACATCCTGTTAAATCTAAATCGCAGGGCTTTTAATTCACTAGATAAGTAATACACGAGTTTAAGAAAAGTAGGGCTTTCTTTTTACCTGTAAAACTCACGTGTACTGATGTAATTAAATCATGTATAGTATCATGTCATTAAATTTGACAAAAAAATATTTTAAAACTTTATAAAAACCTGGGATTTAGTAAGATCACCAAGGTAGTTTTAATAAAATCAAAGTTGATTTGAAAAAGTTATTAAAAAGCTTAAAGTGTACTATCTCTATTTTGTTCGAACTGCAAATTCTAGCTTTTTTTACCTAGATTAATTTAATTCTTAAATTTGACAGCAATACAACAAAAAACTTAATGAAATGGGATTCAGTAAGCTTGATATATATGTAAGATAACTGCATAGTTTGATGCAAATCCAAGTTGATTTGAAAAAGTTATTAAAAAACTTAAAGTGTACTATCTCTATTTTGTGTGAATTGCAAATCCTAACTTTTTATACCAAGATTACTTTAATTCTTAAATTTTACAGCAATACAACAAAAAACTAAATGAAATGGGATTCAGTAAGCTTGATATATATGTAAGATAGCTGCATAGTTTGATGCAAATCCAAGTTGATTTGAAAAAGTTATTAAAAAAATTAAAGTGTACTATCTTTATTTTGTCTGAATTGCAAATTCTAGCTTTTTATACCAAGATTACTTTAATTCTTAAATTTTAAAGCAATACAACAAAAAACTAAATGAAATGGGATTCAGTAAGTTTGATATATATGTAAGATAGCTGCATAGTTTGATGAAAATCCAAGTTGATTTGAAAAAGTTATTAAAAAAATTAAAGTGTACTATCTCTATTTTGTCCGAATTGCAAATCCTAGCCTTTTTTTTACCAAAATTACTTTAATTCTTAAATTTTACAGCAATACAACATAAAAACTGAATGAAATGGAATTCAATAAGCTTGATATATATCTAAGATATCTGCATAGTTTGATGAAAATCCAAGTTGATTTGAAAAAGTTATAAAAAAAATTAAAGATGCCTATCTGAATTTTTATATAATAGTTTTTTTTTTACATATTGTAAAATTAAATTCTTTCATTTCACAGCAATAAATCAAACTACCTAATAAGCTTGAATTTTGTAAGATCAATATTTAAATTAGTTAGATGGGCTGATTTACACCAGTCAAAACTAAATTTGAAGGTCAAGACTAGTCGAGACAGGTCGAGACTGGTTGAGACTGAGTCAAGACTAGTCGAGACAGGTCGAGACTTAGTCAAGACAGGTCGAGACAGGTCGAGCCTTGGTCAAGACCATTTCAGACTACACAAAGATCATCAAGTACTGAATCAGACTAATTAAGTAAAGTCGAGACCTAGTCGAGTACACTTAAGTACAGTTAAGTACAGTCGAGACAATGTCGAGACTAGTCGAGTAAAATGTGTGCTTGATTTTACTGGTCGAGCACAAAAACTGGTCAATTCAGACTCTGAGGAGTTTGTAGTGTATGATATACGACGAAAACATTTATTGACAACGATATTTTTGTCCTTAATAAAATTGAAATTGAAATGCGGAATTCTTCAAAGAGAGAAAAACACTATTAAAAAAAAAGAAAACTATCCAAGGCCACCAATGGGTCTTCTATACAGCGAGAAATCCCGCACCTGGAGACGGGCCCCTGACCAGAAAACGGACGTCACACTAAACCCCAAACATATAAATGAACCGAAATTAAATTAATCATACAGTACTAACCATGGTCAGAGGTTCCTGGCTTTGGACATGAGCAAAAATGCGGCTGAGTTGATATGTTTTGTGCGATTTCAACCCTCCTCAAGATTACAAGATGTGGGCATGAAATCATACAACGAAGACAATCAGTGACTATTTTTATTGCATCTAGTTAAAATGTCATTACTGAAGAAAAAGATAAAGTTCCGAAAATAATTATATGAAATATCTGCTTCTAATCATTTCTAATTGAAAGGATTAACTCCTGCTACGTGCATCAAATATTTTTGTGAAATATTCGGTGGCCATTCCAATTCCTGTTTCGGTGTTGTTACCAATGTTAAGGATCTGTCCGTACTTCTTTCTGTCTCCATCAGCTGTTTCATAATGTGAAGTACTAAATACGACTGCTCCATTGACGAACTGAACTGATGTTGTATCGTAGTCAACCTATGTGGGGCGAATAGATAAAATTAAATCAACGGGTTAGAAGTCAATGAGGCACAAGAAGAAAGAAATGAAAAGAAATGTAATGACAATATCATCAGATTAAATAGGAGAGCAACCTAAAGTTTAAACAAAACGAACTAGATTCATGGTATAATTGTCCTTCTCATGGATTATCTTAATTTCATAGTTATTTATTGCTTTTTTTCTCTTTCATTTACCATTCTCTTTTTTTGCACGATGTCGTATAAATGTTCGAAATGATAACTGTTGATTGTGTCCTAGACCTAGTTATCTTTTAAATGCCAACTTTGGACAATATAATTTAATATAAAGATTCACTGAACAAGTAACTATTGCATTTCAGTTTTGAGTGTCTTTCTATAGTTTCCGGCTTTTTTTTGTGTATAGTGTATTCCAACTAATAATATGGAGGGAAAAAGCATGAAAATGTCAACTAAGTGTCAATCAAAGTTGAAGAAAACTAACAATTTCACGGCCAAAATATAGATAGAAAAATTAGGAAAAGAAAATCAAACATCTTTGAAACTCTAAATAGAGAACCAGTCTGAGCAACAGGTACCCCACAAAAAATGTGTGAATTTCTAGTGCTCGGACGTGTTAGTCCTGTATCACGTATGTATAGACATAGAGCTAAATCAAATATTACCTTTGTAACGATAGAATTATCAATTGTATCATTAAATGTAGTTTTAAGCCATGAAATATCAGAAATGGCAGTATTCTGGCTAGCCACAGTTGTTTGCCCGCAAACTATAAATAAAACAATATAAATTTAAATAAGTTACTAACTAAATTATTTCATAAGTTTGTCATTAGAAATCTTACAAGAGGGTCAAGAGATGGGTACTTTCATTCTTTTTAATATTTAAGGTAAGGTTAATTATTTAGAATTCTCATGAAAATAAGTTAACTGCTAGTTTATCTTTTTTTCAACTTCAAATATTGTATTGCACTACAGCTTGTGAATATTTCCCTTAGCGCTAAAACAATGACACCATTAAGGCTCCTCCCTGTGTTATTAATTGCTAAAGTAAAATATAATTAGTTAATCTAAAATAACATGATTTTGTTTTATTCTATACGTGGTTTATTTCTGTATTTAGCATATTTTAATCGTATTCTTTTATTTCAATAGATTTGCGACCAATTAAACTCTATTCTGTATTTTTAATCTATTTCGGTTCATTTTGTGACATTTTTTACCAAAATTTTATATTCTGTGAACACCATACAGATCCCCACTTGTATATGCGTAGATATAAGGAGATGGGATATAAGTGCCAATTAGACAACTTTCAATCCGAGTCGCAATTTGTAAAAGTAAACCATTATACGTTTTCAACAAGGAGCATTGGCTCACACCAAACAACAAGCTATATATAAGGGGGCACAAAACGACTAGTGTAAAACAATTCAAACAGAAAAACCAACGGTGTAATCTAAATAAAAAAAACGAGAAACGCTTATGAACCAAATACACAAACGACAACCACTGAACAACAGTTTCCTGATTCTAACCTGAAACAATAGTGTAACATCATAAAATAGAAAGACACATTATAAAAAATACCAATTGAAATGGCTAAACTCAATCAAACGATACAATTTTGTTTATTAACAAAAACAATTAAGCATAAACTGAACGAATAGTTTGTATTTATGACACAATGTAAAAACAAAATTATGTAAAACAAAATCAGAGACACAACTGTGACATTGAATAAAATGCTGTTAATACTGTATGATTTTGGATATAAGAAAACAAATTCGCAGTTTTTAAAAGAAAATAATTAGAAGAACTTGTTTAGATTTGAAAATCAGAACTGATAGTTGAATTATTTTTAGGTTTATTAAATATTGAAAAAGTCATATTTTCCTCAACCAATTTTATTGTTTTTTGTGTTTGTGGAAAAATATCTCCATTCAGAACTGTTTTCGAAACAGATATTGCTTTCTCTCGTTCATCCTCGTCTTTTTTTATATTTTTGTCACTCTACAACGTGAATCATTTTAGATAAGATTACGAGAAAAATGGAAATCATATAGAATATTACCTTGTTCAAAGTAACTGAAAAAACGTTTGGTGTTAAGCCATCTCATTCGTAATAATACAATTAAAAACATACAATTTTTTATAATCCTCCTGAACTGCTAAGAACAATTTCAGCTTATGTCAGGTTGTAATATTTTTACATTTCCAATTGCAGGGTAGTACACAATATTTGAAAACCACCCGTAAACATATGCAGTGCATAAATACACCGAAGCCATCATGTAAATAAATGGTACATGATAACGCAAACATAATGCCAATAGGTAATACAAAATATGAGATAACCGTGAAAAGGGACATTGAGTAGGGTGCAGAAACGATTAAAACTAAGTTCCGTACATCAACAAATTTCGACAGAACGACGCATAGAGGTGTGTCC
Source organism: Mytilus edulis (assembly GCF_963676685.1). Taxonomy (NCBI): domain Eukaryota; kingdom Metazoa; phylum Mollusca; class Bivalvia; order Mytilida; family Mytilidae; genus Mytilus; species Mytilus edulis. The sequence goes on from NC_092350.1 coordinate 41,065,671, forward strand.
TTATGTGTATAAGATAGGAAGTAAACATCAACTGTAAGTGTCCATACAAGACGAAAACGCCCACCACAAAGTCAACATGTGGTTTTAGGTAGCTAATTATGAAACTTTTTCAAGTAACTTACTCATTGTTGTCATTTGTTCAACAGTATATTTGTCCTTGTCGAGTTTGTCACACTTAGGGCAGCTAGATACGCATCTTTTTTCCAGTAACATTCTTCTTCGTCTTCCTTAAGTATAAACAGGTAAATGTTTTAACGTAAAAATGAGTAGATGTACTATGATTGCCAATAAGATAACTTTTTACAAATACCAAAATATAGTGGTAGTCAGCATTTATATGCCAATATAAGGCTTTCATCAATGAGACCATTTTTCTTGTTATCTTTTTCACCCTTCAAAATTTCCATTGTCAGATGCCTAGTTCTAAACCTGATTTGATATATATTTCGTTCCCGAGGGTATCACCAGCCAAGTAGTCAACACTACGGTGTTGACATGAATATCAATAATGTGGTCATTTTATAAAAATTTCCTGTTTACAAAACTTTTAATTTTTCGAAAAAACTAAGGATTTTCTTATCCCAGACATAGATTACCTTAGCCGTATTTGGCACAACTTTTTGGAATTTTGTATCCTTAATGCTCTTCAACTTTTTACTTGTTTGGCTTAATAAATGTTTTGATATGAGCGTCACTGATGAGTCTTATGTAGACGAAACGCGCGTCTGGCGTATTAAATTATAATCCTGGTACCTTTGATAACTATTGACCAAAGCACAAAAAATTAAATAGAACTTTTTAAATTTGGTTTTGCAGACGTGCTTTTTTGTACACTGTACGCAAGCTCGATATAAGTTGTTTTGAACTGTTTAATATTTTCTACAAATGCTTCCCATCTGAAACTGTTATCAGATGGTGTCTAAGTGACTACTACTTCACCACAGTTGTTAGAGCAGTCACTTACTGTAATAGGGGTCCCAGTTTCATTGTTGTAAATATACTGCAATTTTCTGCGACATCATACAAGTGAGAGGTTTAACAAGCTATAAAACCAGGTTTAATTAATCCACCATTTTTTTTCGTAAGAAAATTATGTACCAAGTCAGGAATATGACAATTGTTTTCAAATAGTATGACGTGTTTGAGCTTTGATTTTGCCTTTTAATCGAAGAATTTCCGTTTTCAATTTTCCTTGGAGTTCGGTCTTTTGTTTGTTTTTGTTTTACTTTTTTCTTTACACATTGTTACAGTAGGTCCAGTAGTAATTTTTTAAGGGAAATTAATCGCTGCTATTACAGTTTCTTTAATACTTTGTGAAAATTATACAAATACTAAATACATTTATTATATTACCCACCGTTTTAATCTCAAAATGCCCTGTACCAAGTCAGGGAAATGGCCAGTGTTATATTATAGTTCGTTTCTGTGTGCGTTACATTTTAGCGTTGTGTTTCTGTTGTGTCGTCTTTTTATACGTGTGCATGTAAAACGAATTTCGTTGTAGAAGGGTCTATATACAGCACAAACAACAATATATATACATTATCAGAGTTATATTTTTCTACTATTGCAATAATTAATAAAAAGTGAAAACACATACACATACCTGTAAATATGTTTTTGATAGAATTTCCCCAGGATTTCATGGTGTTAACAAAATTATTCAAAAGGTTATTAACTCCAGATAAGGCAGTTCCGATGTAATTGTCGAGATTTGCGATACCCTTTCCAAGATTCATAAATCCTCCCAAAGGATTTGCTAGGGCCTTATTTATTTTATCGCCAACATTTTTAAAATCTTGTCCTAGATTTTTAAATCCGGCGCTCAGTTTGTTCAACTCTGCTTGTCCTGACCTTTCTAACTGATCAGCAATGGTATTTGCAAGGTTTGAGAGTTTATTTGCAAATATCCCTGCTTGATCTCCCATCCAATCACCAGAGTTTTTGAACCATTCACCAGCGTCCTCTAAAGCCGTTCCCGCGAATGCTATTGCTGTATTAGCACCCGTGGACAACATTAGTAACACTACTTTATCTACTGATGGTGTACTGAAACATTTGGTAAAATCTATATATAACACTTGGCAACTAAGATTCAATAATGAATTTATCCCCTCGCTCGCACATTTCTTTTCTCTATTTTTTTTTTTATAAAAATTATTTTAGACATAATGGTTTCTTCGGAATAATCAAGCTGGTAACAATTTTGAAGTTAGTCTTTTAGGCAAGTGAACTTTCTCAATTCAATGGAAAATACCTTGATCTAAAATTGCCAAAATTTACAACATCAGTTCGTTTTTGATATTTGTTACGAAAATTATACCCATTTTCGTCACGAAAATTTTAGGAAACAATGTTGTAATTTTGGTGGAATATATATGGATATGGATTGCAAGACTATTTTTCAAGTATCAAATAATGACACGTGCAATGCCACATATTATAATTTGGTTAATACAAATTTACAATTTATCAGGTATCTACCATGACACTCGAGTATGAGACAATAAATGATGGTTTGAATGGGGTTTACAGAAAAAAGAACAATTGACATAATGTACAGAATTAAGATCAACATTTTGTGAAGATTAGAGAAAAATTGCTGAACAAAATTAAAAAGTACATAATTGAATCTTGTTTGAAAAGATTGAAATTATATGAACGTACGATTAAAATTAGTTTTAAAAGTAAAATCTCTTAGACAGTTAGTGGGACTGATGTTTAATGGTACCAAAATTTACAGTGTTATATCTAAAAAATTGAGAACAACACGTTTAATAATTTCTTACATCCGAAGCGCTTTTCTGGATTTACCTTCATCAGGAACAGTCAAATCCAAACATTTGAAATCCGAAGATATATAAGTACCGAAACCGTTGAAGAGCTATATGTCAAAATTACCTAAAATAAATAGCTAAATTCATCTAAAGCCAACTTTGCCTGAGGGAGTTGAAACCTTAGTTTCTTAATGATTTCAATATTTATGAACGGAAAATTTTAGTAAAGTTTGTTAAATCATGTCAGTACTGAGCTGATGCTACCCTCGGGGACTGATAGTCCACCAGCAGAGATATTGATCCAGTGATGTAAAAAATTGAGAACAACACGTTTAATACTTACATTTGGCATAGATTTTGCCGACATGTGTTACATTCGTCCACAGTATTGTTAATTTTTTCTTCACATCCATCAATAAGAGACCTTTGTTCCAAAGCTATTGAATTCAATTTGTCAACGATTTTACCAAGGACTTCTCTTCTTGTCTCAATGTCGACATCTATAACAAATTTCAATATAAAGCCTTTAATGTGTATTTCAATTGTTGTACATGCATGGAATACAATAGTTATTAAAGGTACCAGGATTATAATTTAGTACGCCTGACGCGCGTTTCGTCTACATGAGAAAACAGTAAATCAAGGACAGGTCTATCAAAAATTGTTTAACGTAACATCATTTTTGAAAAATTGAATATTCTCCTATTGTGGTAAGCATGGTACATTGGGTGTAACGACCAGTATTTAGCGAAAATAAAATTCTAAAACGATTATTTGATTGATTAATTGGTGTTTCACGCCACTTTATAATTATCTTTATTATGTCAAACCTTTGCAATTACAATGGTATACAGAAACTAGATGACATCAATAAATACAGACATAACTACCTGAAAACACAGAGCAAAATATGTACACTATTCAAAATTATACTAATAGTATTTAGCCAGGAGGGCACACTTTCGGACATCACTTGCAGTCGGTCTGTATTTGCAGAGAAAACCGGAGTGCAGGTAGATAATCACCGATATTGAGAAGAAAAACTGACAATTCGAAAAAAGAATAAGACAATAACAATCAAAACCAAGGAGTAAACAAAGACTAAAACAATCAAAGGACATTTACATCAACAGTTATAAACAATAAATTAGATACAACACGAACTCCACTAAAAGCCGGGAGTCTGTTTGTGTTGATGTCATCTAGTTTCTGTATACCACATATATCACATTATTATTCCATTAAAACAAAGTCATATTTAACTGTGCTATGCTGACTGATGAAATGAGAACTGCGATTAATTTAAAAACAGTTATTTAATATTTGATACTGTTTTGTACAGAAGAATAGCAAGCTAAAAGATATATAATGACAGAAAGTAATTGATATGAAGTTTTTGAGACAAAACTGTAGGAACCTGTTAATACCAAAAAAAGAAGAAACAACGCTGATTTACTGTTATATATGTTGAGTTTATTGATGAATGAGCGTCAACAGAGAGCAAAAGTACCCTTAACTTGTAGAAATGTTAAGAAGAACTAAACATTTTTTTCCGCCAAATTTTCCTGCCCTAAGTAATTAATCTACACGAAAATCCGGTTGTTCTTAATCTTATAAGAATATAAAGACATAAGATGAAAAGAATAACCTACCTTTTAAACCGGCATCATTCATGACTTGGACACCACACATCACAAGTGGTGTGACTGTTAGTAGAATCAATGCTGCAATCATTGTCATTTCTTTTTCACAGGGTATGACTTTTTCTAGAATGAAGGCCACTATTTATACTGAAAACAGAAAAACATGTTGTTTGAAAAAGTAATTAATAATCAAAAGTTTCCAAACATGGAGGTCGGTGATTTATTGCAAAGTTTAGCCTCAAAGCAGTTTGGTCAGCTTATTTTAAATATGTTATGCAAATATAATCAATGATGACTAGCCTGAGGAAAACGTGTGTTTGGGGGTTGATTTTTTTCAAAACATGTTTTCTATATATGAATATTTATTCTGCTTTTTTGTTGTTGTTGATTTCTGATTTACGCATGCTAAAAGTACATTTTGTATGTCGAATTCAGTTATAATTAGACAGACCTATTTCAGTGAAAGGACATTATATTATTCCATATGCTACATCAGACAATAAACACAATTTCATCAATACAAACAAATATACCCTGATAAGTTTTATGTAGACAAATCACGCGTCTGGCGTATCAAATTATAAGCCTGGTACATTTGATAACTATTTATACCACTGGATCGATGCCACTGGTGGTGGACGTTTCGTCTCACAGGGTATCACCAGCCCAGTAGTCAGCACTTCGGTGTTTACATGAATATCAATGTTATGGGCATTTTTTATAAATTAACTGTTTGCAAAATTATGAACTAATCAAAATATTGATGATTTTCTTATACTAAGCAAAGCCGTATTTGGCACACCTTTGTGGAATGTTGGGTCCTTAATTAATGCTCTTCAACTTTATACTGTTTGGTTTTTTAATAGTGTTGATCTGAGCGTCACCGATGAGTCTTAGGTAGAGGACACGCGCGTCTGGCGAATCAAATTATAAACCTCATAACTATATGCAACATGAATGAAAGTTCTCATGAATATAAAACAGATTGTATCAGTAAAAACTTATTTCAGACGGAATAGAACATTATAGGTTTTACAGTGATGTTGTTTACAGAGCCCGGAAATGTATACTAGTATGTGCGATCCGGGAAAATTTTTCGATCATTTAAATAAGATTTAACTAAAAGGTTACCTATTCAACAAAGTTTAATTAGATCTTTGAATATTGTGTTATTGATTTAAATATTGATTTTGTAATTTCATTCATATTGACAGACGTTACAGGTTGACTTTTAGTTCCGTTTAAGTCAGCTGTTTTTTTTGTTTGTTCTTGAATTTTTGTCCTTGAACATATACAAAATATACAAAAAAAATGCTGCAGAATTTATACGCTGCATTTCTGTAGTACCTTTATCAATTGATAAGATATTTGGTATTCAAAGGTTCTATTCGGGTTTAATCCACCATTTTCTACATGAGAAAATGTCTGTACCAAATCAAGAATATGACAATTGTTATACATTCGTTTGATTTGTTGAGCTTTTGATTATACAATTTGATTACGGACTTTCCGTTTTGAATTTTCCTCGGAATTTGGTATCTTAGTTATTTTACTTTTCATTATAAACCACTGGTCGGTTCCGACTTTCGCTCCCTTAGAGCGATTTGTGTTCCTTTCATATAGAAAACTATTTTTAATTATAAGCTTAAAGAGTAAATCCCTGGATGCTTTAGGAATTGGATTATCAGCACCTGTTGATAATAACGCGCGTCTGGCGTATAAAATTATAATCCTGGTACTTTTGATAACTATTAATAGATATTCAGACCAAAATAATGATTTAAGATCATGGAAATGTTACTTAAAGAATATCAATAACAATTGGTATGCTTGTTTAATATAAGTGTAAACTCGTGCATTGTAAACTTTACAACTGGTAGGGAAAATGTATTACATATACAAAACCAATAGAATGCCTTCTTCTGTAATGCGTTTCTATGCATTCACGCTGTGGCTCAAATTCTCTTGTTTTTACAATATTTTGACTCAAAAGAATGCGTTCATAACATATGACATTGAACTACTTACGTTTTTGGAAAGTTTTCTCTGCTTATAACCCGTTTTTGTTCAAATCACTAGAGAAATTACTGTCGACTAACCCATGGCTGCGACATAGAATACTTGCCTTAGGAGCCCAAAAATTTACCCTGAGAAATTATACATTAACATAACTACGGAACTTTTGAGGAGGCATTATAAATAGATTCCAAACCACTTGATTTAAAAGAGCACCTATAGTTTGTATCTTTTTTGCACAATCCTGGTGTTCTACAGTATATAAACTCATCAATAATTCTAGACTTATAATTCTTACTACAGACGGGCGTTTTGTCTACAAAAGAATTATCAGACATGTTTGCTCATGTTGTAAGTCAATTATGCTCAAACCAAAATATAGTCCGATTACATTATGCGCTGTAATGTGAACAAACACGAGCATTTAAGAGAATCTGTTGGGCTCTTACTTCTGAGTACATAATAATAATTGAGAATGGAAACGGAGAATGTGTAAAAGAGACAACAACCCGAACCGATGTCCAAAGGGCAGAAAATATCTAAAGGGCACCAATGGGTCTTCAAGTCAGCGAGAAAATCACACACTTAAGCTGGTCCATAAACAATCAGGTATACTAGTTCAGCAACATGGAAGCCACAAAAACTCAGAAACATATAAATAAACCAGATTTAAAAATAGAACAACATACAAGACTAACAGAGGTTCCTTACTTGTACATGCGAAAACATGTTTTGTGAGATCTCAACCCTCCCCGAGACCTCTAGCAAATGTGGAATAAACAGATCTACAACAATTCGCACAGTAAAACTCGTTTCAACGATATTAGAATAGGAACAGAATAAACTACGCATAATAACAATGTTCAACATAAAACATAAACTACTTCACTACAAAATATGTATTGTAAGTTTTTTCTTACTTCAAAAGATTTAAAAAAAATCTTTACATTGATATTAAAGTTTTTAGTCTCACTGGACATCAACCAAATTGAATTGCATTGTTTAGTTTTGTTTTGTCCCATGATATTCGTAAGCATAAAATATATATCCTTTTCCTTTTTTCATAAATTTCTAAGCTACCAAGTTCAAATTTCATAATATTATCATTTTGCAAACCGGAAACTGAATTTTAAAAATCACTGTTAGCAAATTAACAGTATTTTTCCTTTATATATATGCAGGGTAAAACATATATACACATCATTCTATAACGTGCTAGTACTTCACTCAAAAATTACAAGTCATGAATTTGTACTAAAAGCTGTTTCTGAATAAATATCTCAATTAGAAATTAATCTTATGTCAGGAAGACTGTCGAACGTCCTTATCATGTGTTCCTAAAGGTGATAGTATTATGTTAAAATCAATCACTCTAGGACAGGTTTATGTCATGTAATTTTTCTTAATTTCTTAATTAAAAGTTTATATGCATGCATGGTGGTCTTGTATAGGTTCTAGAACTATTGAAACGTGCTTCAATAATACACGAAGGAATATTTGGAAGAAAATCATGGATCTTAATTTATGTATTTCATCTGACTTTTTTTATGACAACAACATTACATATTATTAAGATACAGTCTCGGGTTTCAGTTTTGCTGATAACACACTTTCAAAAAGACACAATATAGAAAATTAAAGACTAATTAGCAACACGAACCACACCAGAAACTGGGGGTGATCTCAGATGCTCCGGAAGCTTAAGGGTAAGCAGACATGTTGTACTTCGTGTTGATCATGTTATTACAAACCCAGTGAGTAGTCTAATTTTGAAGGTCACATTCGTAAAAAAGGAACGGAATTGTAGTTTAGACATAAGGAACATTGCCGATATCATCTGTAAAACGGATATCTTCATGACAGTCAACCAACTCGTGATAGCGTCCGTAAAATTCACGAAGGGATGATTTCAACTTCACAGTTTGGAACTCTTGGTTTAATAGCATCCTTGTGAACAGCGACCATCTTTCAAGGAAATCATGATAGGAAATACAAGCTCGGGAATATCGTATGAATTGGGAAATAGAACTCAGTATACAGTCTTATGTAGGCGCTGCTGGAATGTTGCCACATAGAAATGGAATGTTCACAATTGGGAAGCTGAAATCATTTCTTTTGTCGTAACGTTTCGTTTTCAACCGACCATTTTGTAAATTTCTAGATATAAGTCAAGATATGATGCATATGTAACTGTGTCTGTCGTATCCTTTATCTCTAGTTCGATGGGATAGATGAGTTCAACATAGTCACCAAATTTTGAATTATTTAGTGAGAGAACATCATCTATATAGCAGAAAGTAAAGTTAAAGAAAATTTCTAACTTCTTTTCTTTCTTCCTAAAGAGTTCCTGTATGAAGTCAACCTTATAAGAATAAAGGATCAAGTCGACAAGAAGAGAGGCACAATTGGTTCCCATGGGAATACCGATAGTTTTTTACAAAGTAGTATTACCCCTCTTTTCCAACAGTTCTGAATCTTATTCGGAAAAACATGTTTGTCTTTTTTTTTTTTTACTAATCATACATAAAATTGTCAATACTGTCTATTAAGATTGTGGTGTATACTTATCTGTAAACGTTTTTGTGAGACTGAATGTTCACATAAACACAATTATGTTCCTAGAACCTAAAACATATTAATATGACATATAGATACTGTTAATTATAGTTAATAATGAAATTATTTATATAGAAATGTGCCTGGTGTGAGGTATATTCAAGTCAAATGAATTGGTCCTACATTTTTATTCATTACTCTCGACACATTGTTCAAACAGCAGTTTACGATTAAAGACTGTATTTTTATATCTGTATGTTGGGTTGGTTGCTGTCTCATAGATAAATATAGTCTCATTTTAATTTGTATGTGATCATATCCGTATGATTGTAAAAGAATGAGACAAGTCTATGATATGCTTGATGTTTCTTTTGAGTCTGACTGTATGTTGTCTGTATAATTTTTTTTTATTAAGTTTAAACATGTTTTATAGTACTGACTAAAAATAAACACCAAACATAATTTCAACTCTGTGTACTCCGTGACTTGTAAAATAATATTCCACTTTTGTTCAGGCGATTATATTTATCATCTCTCGTTTATCAATAATAAATACATTATGAATAATGCATTCATTATTTGTGATTCTGGAGCCTGTGGAATGTTCGTGACATCATAGACAATATTCTGTGTATATCAATCATCGACGACAAAAACAGGCAGCTGTGAATCATTAAAAACAATCAAATGACAGCTCCAATCATTCCAACCCTGGCATACACTGATGCAGTATCCTCATTGTCTCGGAATGGTATAAACAATGTAATGCCTAGTTTTCCTCCAAAACAAAAACCTATTAAATCAACTGCTGTTTCTTCAAGTTTTTCTTAATATAGGGCAGACGTATAAGGCTATATGTACATTGTGCATGTAGGGTATACGTAGGAACTATAGATTGTTGTCATTGATTCTATTTTACTTTCGGCTTCTGATGTCTAATAAATGGAATTTCAACATCGATGTTTGAATCAAAGAATGTCTTTATTTAAACATTTGAGCTTTTTCTATAGTACATCTGTCTCTTCAGACTTTTGCCCTCTGCATTCTGTGTGTTCTGTAACCTGGTTTATAGAGTTAAAGATATTTAAATAACGGAAACGAATTTCTATGATCTTCCACGTTTGTCTTTTTCTCGAATACTTATGTTTCTGTTGAGGTATGTTTGTCAGTTGTACCAGAGAAATATATACTAAAGAGCTGTATATATATGTCTCTGGTTGTACACGTTTGGAAAATGAAACATTATTAAAACTGAAGTCATATTGTCAAATTTTAAAAGTTAGCTAATATCCAGACCACAGCACATTTAGAGATAAATATAAAGCTAGTATGAATTATGAAAATATTCGTGACCTTAAGAAAGGATTTTGTATAACTCCTAGAATGAATCTTCTGATTACAGTGATACATAAAGGAAAGAAACAAACTTAACCATCATAACTTAATACTGACCAATGAACCATGAAAATGAGGTCAATGTCAGATGACACCTGCCAGTTGGACATGTTCACCTTCAGATCATTCCATACACCAAATATAGTAGATATTGCTAACAGTGTTAATCTGAGAATAGAACTTGACCAAGAAAACCTAACAGTGTTCACTGATTCATAAAATGAAGTTGAGGTCAGATAAAAAATGTCTGACAGGACAGGCATGAGGAAATTGCATATACTAAAATTAATATAATTATCCCATTTATACTCATAGCAAGAGAGAAACTAACATTAAGAAAAGATCTAATTCTTTTTTCAAGTAGTCCCTGAACAATGAAATTGAGGTCAAACAAGGGAAATATGACAGACAGGCACTTCATAACATAAGGTATCGATTAACAAAGTATAAACCATCCTCTAAAATGCTTAGCTTTGAAGTAGCTAAATAACACTGCAATCACCACATCACTAAAATTATCCTCATCCTTATGTTGAGCTTTCCGTGACAAAAGTCACAATTGAAAAAAACAATTGTCGCAGATTGGACAAAAAAAACTAAAATAAGTATATAAACTGTTGACACAGAAATATTTCTTGCCTGTTGGCAGAAAATTCGAAGATCATATGAGGGAGAGCAGCACTGCTTATCAATTTTAATCAATAGCTCATGACCTAGTGGGCAGGGCTTTGAAAAAGTTGTCAAAACTGATTTGAAAGTTGGTATTGCAACTTTATAGAAAACCTCATTTATCTATCACTACATATATATATATATATATATATAAGCAGAAAAACTTAACACTGAAAATGACTTATGAATTCAAAGATAATTGACCAAGACATAAGAGACCAGGCCTCAAAATATTCAATCAAACTGATATTCACTGATAGAAATGCAACTTTGTACCTTATGTCATTGATCTATCTTAATTCTTGCTATCAAACTGACTTAATGCCACAAATCCTACCAGAAAAGCATCAACTATATCTCAATGTTTGTGATCTTCTGAAATTTTTTCACAGGAGAAATCAAATCTCACCTACCAGCAAATAACACCTTATGTTTATTAAGTAGGTAGACTTCGACATTCTTCAAATTTATGGCAATGTCAGATCTCTTTATTTATTATTTAGGGGCCTTGGTGGGTGAGTGGTCTAAGTAGTTACTACTGTAATCAAAAGCCAGTCAACACTTTGGTGCACTTGACTACAATCTTAATTGACAAGGATTGTCACTTTTCGTATTGAAGGTAGTGGTTTTTCCAGGCACTCCTGCTTCTTCCACCAATAAAGACTGGCCACCACGAAATAGCCCAAAAGCAGTGCTAAAGATTGGCGTTAAAAACACCAAAAAAAATCAATCCTTTGTTTATTACAGTTTCAAATTTGACAATAAATGCATATTACCCTTTGTTCTCGTGGGATTTTGTCTGATGCTTGGTCCGTTTCTGTGTGTGTTACATTGTAGTGTTGTGTCGTTTTTCTCCTCTTATATTTAATGCGCTTCCCTCAGTTTTAGTTTGTTACCCCGATTTTGTTTTTGTCCATGGATTTATGGAGTTTGAACAGCGGTATACTACTGTTGCCTTTATTTAGCCATGGCAGCCATGTTTTGGGGAAGTAAAAGTTTGAACTAGATACATAATGATCATCTACAGAACTTTGGCTAAAATTTGTTCAGTAGTTTCATATGCGAAGATCTTTGAAAAAGTTAAAGACGATGGACAATGACAAATGCAAAAGTAAGGGCAATAGCTCAAATGGCCCTTTGGGTGAAAAAGCAACCTTTCTGTTATATCGCTTTCAATTGCTTTGTTCTCAATAAGAAAAATCAAAGCGCTGTAAGCACTGTAGGCAGTTAACCAAAAACCAAGGCAAACATAATTATGAAAACTGTGGCAATGTTGCTTCAACTTTTTTTTAAAGATTTAAAAGAACAAACATTAAACAATCATATATAATTGTACATGTATGTTCATTTAATGAATTAATCATTAAGGCAAATAATTCATATTTTATCAAGGTTTTCAATAGCAACGCACATGACCCCGAATGGTCATGAGTCTTTCATGAGTCAGCAGTGGTACAAATTTGCAATGATTGCAGTTCTTCTAGTTGATCGTTATTGTTCGTATTAGTTAACTGTTAGTAGTTCAAGTTGACTTTTATAGTACGAGCTTGTAAAAGTATGAATGGACTTGCTTCCCTGGAAAGAAAACTGAGTTTGTGTTGTACAGTACAAAAGTTATGAGACACAAATCAGACAAATGTTTACTACTACAGGGATCAATGGTGAGGTCTGACTGACCTGTCCATAGTAAATGTAAATGACTCCTACCTTCACCCCAAGTCCATGATGTCTAAGTTTGGAATAAAATGACAGATGTTAGGGTCTAGCAAAGTGATATGCATATGTGTCACCTATGAGATTGACCTTGTATGTCATTCAATCTTTTTTGAAATGACAAACAGGAATGAATATGGTTGAGGCGTTGGTATCTCAATCTTTTACAAGTTCTCAAAACACAAGAGGGTGTGGGGTGACCCTAGGGACTACCCCTATTTTTCATTTGATTTTTTATATTGTCCCATACATGAATATATATGGTTTATGAGTGGGGATTTCGACCGTTATCAAGTTTTCAAACAGGAGGGGGTGGGGGACCCCAGTGATTCCCCTATATTTCATTTGATTTGTTATATTGTCCAATACATGAATATATATGGTTGAGGGGTGGGGATCTCATCTGTTTCTAAGTTATCAAACAGGAGTGGGTAGGGTGACCCTAAGGACTCTCCCTATATTTCATTTGATTAGTTATCATACATGAATATTCATTCCAATTTCTCAATCAGGTGACTGCAGGGACTCCTCCTATATTTCATTTAATTTAGAGTTGGGGATCCCAACTGTTTCAAAGTTCTTAAACATGAGTGGAAGTGTGACCGCAGGGACTTCCCCTATATTTCATTTGATTTGTTATATACTCTTATACATGAGTATATATGGTTAAGGGGTTCTCAAACAGGAGGGTGTACAGTGACCATAGGGACCCCCTTATAATTCATTTGATTTGTAATATTGTCTCATACATAAATATATATTGTTTAAGATTGTGGATCTCGACCGTTTTAAATTCTCAAACAGAAAGGGGTAGAGTGGCCCCACGAACTCCACCTATATATCATGTGATTTGTTATATTGTCCCATACATGAATGTATATGGTTTAGGGGTGGGGATCCTGACCGTTACCAAGTTTTGTTCATTTTGGTCTCTTGTGGATAGTTGTCTCATTGGCAATCATACCTCTTCTTTTTTTATATAAGAAACTTCCAGCTATTTTAACTGACCTATCAAAATTGAGAAGAAAAAAATATCCCTTTAAATTGCAGTAATATGTTAAACTTGAAAAGCATTTAACATGCATTACCAACATTTATCACTGATAAAAAAAAATTATACTGTTACCAGGAACATATATATTGTTAATAGATAAACTGTTCCCAGCTGTCACATTGTATTGGATTTTGACATTAAAATTGGTGTACAAAATATTTTCTGCTTTTTCTTTCTTTTATATATATCTTTTGGTTTTCAATTCTAGTGTTTATATTTATTTATTTACCATGCATAGATGTATTTTGTCACCTGTCTGGATTTTTTTTAGTTAATAGCCAAAACCTGGGATTACCCTTATCCGCTTCCGGAATCGAATCCGATATTGTAATCTCGCGGCAGCCATTTTGTTTTCAATGTTGTTGGAGATACGATTTTACTCGGATTTACACAGTACTTATCGGCGATTTTCTGTATAAAGCTAGCGGTTGAACAAATTGAACATCGCTGTCATGAATATGATGAAAATAAGTTTGAGATCGTTTATTAGGAAACTTTGGTAAAAATGTTTGCAAAGTATTTTTTTTTATTTTCTTTGAAGGTCCGTCGGGCATGTCGGGCGTAGCTAGTAACCAAGTAGAAAGTCCGACTGCAAAAGTGGAAGGTCGCAGACCTCGGACCACCGCTAATTTGAACCCCTGCGTCCAAATTGAAAAGATACGAAAATTTCGTCTTCTAATTCAAAATTGCCGCCAACAGCGTGATCAGTTGAACTTATATAATAGACTACTGACGTATATATACGTAGTTGACTACGTATTGAAGACAAACAATATTCCTACGACTTTTGCAATTTGGGAAATCTTAACTTCTTGTCTTTAGAGATTTTCGGCGATTAAATATTTCATACATTTGTTCTTTGACATCTTAACCAAAAGTTCAGGGGATAATAAACTACATAAGGATTCCTAATGTGCTCTACTTCCTATGTGCAACTTCAAAACTTTTGGGAAAATCGACGATCATTTACGGTTTTTCTGGTCATTTTTTTTGTAATCCAGAATGAAAAGTATGAAAAAACTGTCCAATAAGTTATAAATAATACAGTAGCCAGCTAGATGATAACAATGGCACGTATTTCAGCATTTATTGGGTAGCACACAAATCCAGGGTGCTCGCATAAGGCAGCTTAACTGCCTAAAAACTATGTTTGTACTGTGTAAAAAATTTATTTTCACACCATAAGTCTTGAAAAATAAACATTTTTCAATACTGAACACTACAGCAAATTATATCTTGTTATGTATGTACATGTATAAATATATCTATAATATGCTGAAAATTTTAATGAATAAAAATAAACAAGTATCATGCATCTCTAACTGGTATCATATTAAACTTCTGAAAAAACAATTGTCTATACAATGCAGTAATGAATGATTCGAATATATGTTACCAAAATTGAAATCATACATACAATAGAACCTAAAAATTCTGTAACAAACATTAAAAGCAATATTCAGACATTATAATTAAACATAATGTACCAAATTAGCCCTAAATAACAAACAAAAACATTATGCATGCGGTATATATATTTATTTACAAATGTAGTATATTGGATTTCATCACTGATACAGTACTTCGACAAAACAAAAAACACTGTAAGTTATCTAGAAGTCAACTAAGTCATCAACAATATGGTCATATTTCAGCAATCAACTCCGGATAATTTTAGTCATGAAATTCAAACATTTTTAAAATGATTTTACAAACAAGAATATGTGTCTATAACTCTATAATACACTATTCCCCATTAGAATTATATTTCTATGTATAGTGAACTAGAAATCAGTCTACACCCTTATTTGAGAGTATGAATTCACTTACTTAGTTGTTAATAATTGGATATGTCATTAGATCACAATAACCGAATTCCAAATTTCTAAAATAGAACAATTGATATAAAGAATTATTATGTCACCCGATCGACAATGTCGGGTGACATATTGCTTTTCCTCTGTTTCTTTTTCTGTATTATTATTATTATTCTTCCACCTTTTTTGTCCGGCAGTTTTCTCGGAGCCAATGGAACCAATCTTAATGATAGTTAACTATAATGAGGAACACAAAATTCCGGGTTGCAGTAGGTCTTAAGACCATAAAAATGGCTGCCGTTACCATGGAAACGGAACAATTGTGAAAAATTCCAGTTTTTGGTTTTAATGAATTATTTGGAGTTGCTTTAACTTAGAATCATTATATTTTGATACAATGTAGGTGCCGGGCATATACTGGTTTTGGATGATTTTGGCAATCATTGGAACTATCATATTGCCATGGAAACTACACCAAAAATTTCCAAAATATCAAAATGCTCCAAATTTAATAAAACTCCACAGTAACGATGAGCAACATTGGTAGATGTGCAATTTGGCGTTGGAATTTCCAAAATGTCTGCCGTTACCATGGAAACAAGTCAAAAATGGTGAAAATGCTTCAAAAACCTTAAAGTGGCATTTACTTTCTTAAAATGGTAGGTCAAATCCATTGAAACTTTGATGGTATGTTCCCTCCCATGTACCAATGTGGTATCTGCCATTAGACATTTGGAATGGTATCTGTTACCATAGAAACCAGCCAAAATGTCAAAAATTTCAAAAATTTCAAAATGCTCCAAAATTGATGAAACTTACTATATTTGTTGACTGTCAAGTCTACATGAGACTTTTGAAGTTGGAATTTCCAAAATGGCCACAGTTGCCATGGAAACTGCAGAAATGTCAAATATTTTCAAAATGCTCCAAACATAATGAAACTTAATATTATTGTTAACTGGCATGTACAGATGAGACTTTTGACTTGGGAATTTTCAAAATGGCTGCCGTTGTCATGGAAACAGAAGAAATGTGAAACTTTTGACAATGCTCAAAATGTACTGAAAATTTACTGAAAGATATATCGCAATGCGTTGATCTGCATTTACTGTTAAATTGTTTTCAAATGGCTGCCGCTTAGAGGCAATGGGGGGAAGGGTGACATCCGCTATTGCTTGCAATGGCAATTCTAGTTATTATTATTATTATTATTATACAATATTTATATAGCGCATTATATAATTTGAAAAAAATTACCCTAAGCGCTTAACATGAATAAACAAAAAATAAGATACATAAGGTAAAAGAATCAGTTTTTTTTTTATCTTTCAGCCCCTGAAAAGCACAATGTGAAACTGAAGTGACAGTAATAGTGTTGAATACATGTAATCATTTAATTATAGAAAAGGTATCATCCTTAAATAAAGAAATAAAGATTTAAATAGAAAATCTGTTAAAAATCTATAATTACTGGACAAAGGACTGATGGACAAAAAGAATGATAAACAAACCAACTGATATACATATAAACAGGCTGATGAAAAATAAACAAACAAATGGAACAATAAATAAAAATAATAAGATTATGCAAAAAGAGTAAAGCAATATGAAGTTTTTAAATTTTGGAATAGAACTGAATAAAGAAATTATATTGAATAAGGACAAAAATTTAACCTGGCAACAGGTTACAAATTAACCCAACTAAAAGTTGCTTCAAGGGTTCTTACATACGTGTAGATAGCATGGTACACTCCCAACACATGGCTTTGAACTAAAACCCCACTCCTACTTTCCTGCTTATTAATACAAAACAAGAACATTCGAGTACAAAATTATCCTCATCATATGTTTCCTATCTGTACCCAAAAATAAGTTCCTATTTTCAAAGAAAACTGGCTCTATGTTTGCCATTAATGGCACAGTATGAATTAAGCATAATTATATAGCAAAAAACGGCTGATTTTAATCAGAATGTCATAGAGAAAGACAAATTCATTCAATAACTAACAATATAAAATAAAATAATAAAATTTTTAAAGGGATCTGTGACTGGCCAGAAATTGCAGCTGTCATCATAGGACTTCTAAGGAGTGTAATATTGAATGCCAAAACCTTACGCCCATTTATCAGTGAAAAACAGAAAAATTGTATAGAATTAAAAATTTATCTTCAGATATTATTTCATGATCATGAAAAAGCTTGTACAAGTTAGGTTACATTCATAACAAAAGTATTAGTGTGTTCCACAATTTTAACCACAGACTGAGCCTAAATGATGATAAAACCAACGCAGATAATTGAATTTAGAATCATTGTCTGGCATCTTTAAGTTTTGATCTAGTCATGACAATAAAAGAATCCTCCTGCTCTTTTTGTATAATCCAATGAAGGATTTAAATGTCAGAAATTTAACAACGATAAAATCATATAATTTCTTCCTTTAATTAAAAAAACTTTCAAAAGGATTACATTCTGTCTAAAAATTTGGTTATTTAAAAAAAAAAGAATCAGATTGTTTTCTGCTATTTGTCATTAAAAATTGGTGGAGGACAGTACTATCTGATTGATTGTTGGTGTTTTAACGCCACCTTTAACTGCCACTTTTTATCTATTTTGTAGCAACCTGTTTTTATTGGTGGAAGAAGCCGGAGTATACAGAGAAAACCACTGACCTTTAATAGGAAAACTGACAATTCTAGTCAATTAAGATGGAGTCGAGTGCACATGCACAGGAAGGGTTCAAACTCACAACCTCTGTGTTGACTGGCTAGTGATTACAGTAGTAGAACTACTTAGACCACTTGTCCAACGACGCCCTTCTATCTTATAATGACAAACTGTGAAACTGTAATGGCAGTATTATGACAAACAAGCAAAAATAACAGTTATTAGCACATACTTACAACTTCTCATCCAATCAAATTGCTTGAATTTGCCTTCTAACTTTCATAGTATATACTTTTTCTGTGTACTACTTAAATACGTGTGAATGACCACAAGTGTAAGATTTCATTGTATCGTAATCAAGATATTGAAATAAAAATTGCTACTGGCTATTTTGAAAAAAAATGGTGTTCCAAATTAAACTAAATAGTTTGTAATTAGTTTTCAAATTAATTTTTAAACATCCCACTATTCAATCTTGGATCTAAAAATGTTTTTGACAATTAAAAGTTTCTTTCAATTAAATAGAGAGTAACAAATATAGTTCTTTATAACTTGATTAGAGTACAATGCCATCTAAAATTGTAATCATTTATCTTCCATGTAATTACTTTGTACCCAAAAATAGAGTGAACCATGAAACCTTGTGAAGGGAAATAAAAGCAATTTGATCAATTTCGTCATGAAATTGATTGATTATTGGTTGCTTAATGTCCAGTGACAGATATTTCATGCATGTAAACTATCCACTAGACTACCTATTGGTACATACCAGGGGCAGATCCATCCATTTTTAAAGGGGTTCCAACCCAAAATAAAGGGGGAGGGGGTTCAACTGTATGTTCTTATTGAAAGCATTGATCATCCCAAAACAATAAGCATCTTCCACTCCCCTCTTTTTGGATCTCCCACTGCAAACTATCTATATGTTTTAAAATTTATTATGTAAAGTAAATTACAGCTTTATACAAATGTACCAATAAACATACTTACACCAGCAACTATATCTTTTTCATTCTGGAGTCAATATCTTACAATGATAACAGTGAGTAGATTTTCAAAACCATGTAAATGAGCTACAGCTAGTCATCCAAAACATATCAATGAACTAATTACAGGATTACTCAAGTTGTAAATATGTGCTAATTTGGATAGTGTATAGAAAGGTATATACTATGAAAATAATAGCTTGGGGCAAGCCTCATGCTCTAATTTTCATAGTATATACTTTTCTATACACTAACCGACACTTAAACAGAATTTTAAATATTACAAAATAACTATTTATATGATAACAATTTTTCACTAATTATTGTAAAATCATGCAAGATCATTGATCAAAGTACAATGGATTTGAAATCAAAAATGTAATTCTTATATTGAATAAAGTATCATGGATTTGAATTCCCTAATAGCATTCTCAAATTGATCAACGTACAATGGATTTGATATTAATTATGGCATTATCATATTGGTCAAAGTTTCATGGATTTGAATTCAATAATCACATTCTCACATTGACCAGAGTATCATGGATTTGAATTCCCTTATGGCTTGCTGATATGGATCAAAGTTTCATGGATTTGAATTCACTTATGGCTTGTTGATATGGATCAAAGTTTCATGGATTTGAATTCACTTATGGCTTGTTGATATGGATCAAAGTACTATGGATTTGAATTCGCTAATGGCATGCTCACAAGTTTCTAATTTCCTATCAACTTCATATTTTGATTCTTCCAGTTTATTTTTGGTCTCCTTCATTTTTGTTGTCTCATCAGTTAATTCATTAATCTCTGTTTTGAGATTCTTCACCATATCTAGGTGGTATTTTAATATGGAATTTCTGCTTGCAACGGTCTCCATGTTAGATTCACATTTCACACAAACTTCTATAAATAGAAATATCATTTTATATAATTGTTGGATCTCTGAGCAAAGATATATATTAGTTAGGATTTGATAGGTATGTGTGGGTTATACAGGATCATATATTATTGAGACATAAACCAAAACAGCAACAAAAACTACCTAAAGACATCTTTAATCCTCATATTATCTCTAACTATCCATTGTCTATACAATATGACAAGCTCTAAATTGTCCTAAGCAAGTTTTAAATTTCTTTCAATACATACATGATATAAGAACCTATTTTTTGTATTAAAACAAAAGTGCACCTTACAATCAATATATGCATTAAATATAGTTGACCTATTGGTTATAGTATCTAAGAAACAAACACAACCAGGAAATTTTAACATTGCCCAATGAACTATGAAAATGAGGTCAAGGTCAGATGATACCTGCCAGTTAGACATATATACACCTTACAATCCTTCCATTCAACAAATATGTCAAGGAATCTGTGACAGAAGTCAAAGGCTCAACAAAAAAATGGTAAAATTATTTTGTTTGACAAGACAAAATAAAGGCATAAATCCTGAAAATAGTTTGAAAATAATTTGGCGGAGAACATGGAACACTTTAGAGATTTGGACATGAGTGTATAGTCAAATTCTCAATCATTCAACAGCTCACATAGTATAACCTCTGAAATGAAGTTGCCAACTGGCCACCAGACATGAACATTTAGTGGCCAGGAAATAATTTCAGGTTGCCTACATCTTTTTCCATCTAAACAACCCGTGTGGTTGCCAATCAGCTTTAAAAGTCACTCAGGCAACGATTTCAGTAGACTAAATTGAGGGCCGTTCAACCTGGACTGTTGGTAAATTTTCTGTAGCTAAGATGTTACCTTTGTACTGTTTTTCAATATTGTCTTTCTCATCCATATATGTATCCCTGTCTTTGTACAGTGTGTCTAGAAAGTCGTGTCTGGTATTTTCACTACACATAGATAGATAGGATAGTATTCCTTTGCCATTCCCAGAATCAGAGTCTATACTACCTTTATCAATATAAGAGGAAAAGTATGTTTAATACAATCCTGATAATCTTACTCAAATATGGAAGTACTCATGATGTGTTTTTGTCATTATATAGGAAGATGTGGTATGAGTGCCAATGAGACAACTCTCTATCCAAGTCACAATTAATAAAAGTCAACCATTATAGGTTAAGGTACGGTCTTCAACATGTTTGTATTGAATTATTTATGTATTAGATAATTATATCCACATTGAATTATCTAATATTGATAGCTTTACGCTGCATTAGAACAAAAAGGCACAGATAATTATTTAATAATACTTTATGCTAAAATGTCACATCTCAAATGATTATAAGTAATACAAGAGTTTCATTCGCCTCTATCACATGGCTCGGCAGGTAACAATTTCTAAATGTTAACCTCTTACACCATGTACACAAACATTTAAGGGGCACTATATAGCTACAGTTAAGATATAAAAAAATTTAAAAATCAAATATATTTTTTTTATTAAATCATGAATTAATGTGATATGATGAAATACTTATTCACTTTTAACAGCCACTTATACTTACAAGTAGAATGCTCACTTGATATACTATGAACTGGACTTGTACATGTTGTATTTGATTGTGCCCTGCAAAAAAAAAATATGGAAATACATATATTCCTTTTTTCCAATGCATGCATGCAATTCTATGGATTTCAATTATACCAGTAAAATAATCATGAAATCTGTGCAGCTTATACTTCTACTAGAAAAATATTGCAATTTCTGGGACTTTTGTTAACAGCGTACATGATATACTATACAATTATTGACTTTTGATGAGGTTGATACATTACGATTTATCAACTCAAGAGATATGATATTCACGTTGAGGTTAACAGTCAAGGGTATATGATATATCTCTTTGGTTAATAAATCATTGCATCAACTGAAATCAAAAGTCAACAATTGTTTTATTATATGACTTTTTATTCTTCTCAAATTTTCTAGTATTTTATCCAGATACTTTTAAACTGCTCAATAATTCTATACTAAATTTATCATCTGCTTTTGCTTTCTGTTTTTAGCCAATGAGAAATATTCAAGATTTTTTCATTTCATCTACTCAAATAATGACTGGATCAAATGTATTCTCCTACTTTTTCTTTCTTATAGTGCTGTCAAATATCACAATACTCTGAAAGACTAATTGACAACTTATCAAAAATTTTGGACGGCAAAAATTATTATTTTCTTGGAAAATAGCAAACTGACATGTGTCATCTGTCATACCCATGATACCTGCAGTTACATCTATCAAAGGTCATCAAGTTATTTGAATATATATATAATACTATGATTTCTCCTTGATAGCAACATTTCCTTCTTGCATTTTTTGTAAACTTGTAAGACAGGGACTTTTGTGCACAGTTAACTAAATTGACCAGATTTAGGTTTATCTCACTGTTGACGCATTACAGTAACCTATAATTCCTTTAATCCCCCTCGCTTTGACTTTTGTGTATAGCTGTCTTATTGGCAATCAAACCAGATCTCCTATCTTTATATTGGTTTCCTACCTGCATTATCAATTTATTATTTAATATCTTAGCACTAATCTCATCATTTAAACATATTTTTGACATTTTTAACTATAAACATGATAAAACCCAGTCTTCACAATCAACTTTTGAATCCACAAGCTTGAAACTCAATTTAACGAAAATTTGAGTTGGATTGTGTTGGCTTGTACAAAAGCTCAAAAGCAATTTTACAAGCCTGGGCTGGTGGTCTTTTGGTTCAGTGTGTCTGTTTGTTTTGCTCACACATCATTGTCAACATAATGGAATTTTATGCAACTGTCATACAAGTGAGAGGTTTAGCTAGCTATACATGCTATAAAATCAGATTTAATCCTCAATTTTCTAGACAAGAAAAAAACTTTACCAAGCCAGGAATATGACATTGGTTATCCATTTGTTTGATGTGTTAGAGGTTTTGATTTTGCCATTTGATTAGACTTTCCTCCTTGAATTTTTCTTTGAGTTCAGTATCTATGTCATTTTACTTTTTACAAAACATTTACCTCTGATCAGCTGGTGAAACCTCCATCTCTACTGAATCCTCGTCTTCTATCTGTAAGGCAAAATAAAATCAGATATATCAAACAGATCCTAATATCAAACTGGGAAAAAAATATATAGATCTAAATCTTAAAAAGAAAACATTATTTAATGTAGATTTGCTGGCTAAAACATACAACTCTTAATTTCAAATGTGATTTATCAAATGTTCCAAAAATTCTTTACCAACTAGTCATTGAGAGCAATTGATGAAATATGTTTTATAGTTTTTAGTCAGGAAACTACATAGAGGCTAGAGTAGAAAAGTTAGATTTTGCTGATCATAATGATCATAGGTCATGTAGGTGAAATAATATTGAAATATGCCTCTGGTGCAGATTTTCCCTCTGTGTTGGAGAATGGAGACAAATTGGTGGCCATCTTCTGTTTTCTGCCCTTTGGTTGGGTTGTTGTCTCTTTGACACATTCCACATTGCCATTCTCAAATTTATTTACGACATTCATTTAAAGAAGAAATTGAAGTTTAAATAAAATGAAATGCTTAGTGTCTTTCCTATTTATATCATGTATATCAGTTAAACTCCCCTCTTTTACATGTTTTATTTGAATATTATGTACATGTATTTACATTTTCAACATCCCCTTCTGGAAAACAATCAAAAAATATCTGTACAAGTCATGTATTACAATTGATCATTAAGCAGGGCAACTGAAGCACACCTTAGGGTGCAGGATTTTCTCACTGTGTTGAAGACCATTGGTGGCCTTTGTTTATTTCTTGCTCTTTGGTTGGGTTGTTGTCTCTTTGACACATTCCCCACTTACATTCTCATTTTTAAATGGGTCTATTTAGGGCTAAATATGGAAAAATATGGTCTTCACCAAATGTGGACTATCTAATCACGCTAATGTCAACATTTCTTAATGTCTTGTTCCCTGTGACAAATACCCCATTTCTTGTCTTCAAATAAAAATACCTTTATGTACTTGATTGGATGGTCTTTGTCATTATAGCTTGATGAAACTGAAAATACATCTTTCCTTTTGCAACCATTTGATGTACTAGACACTAATGTAATCGCTGGAGATTTTTGTGATACTGTCCTGTCTGAAACATGCTGTAAATTTGACTTATCTGAATATCTGGTATTTAAGAATTTGTCTACGATCGTACTCATTGTTGTATTTGGCTTTGGTAAAGTCTTTGAATGAGATTCACTGGTAATTGATTTTGGGGCATTTTCTTTTGGAATTTTTTTGACTGTCATGTGTCTTTCTTCATGACTATTACTAGATTTCAATGTGTCAACTGTGGATGGTATTGACTGTTTTAGAACCAACCCTTGAGATGTTAAAAAATCTGTAGCTTTTGATGCAGGAATAACACAAAATGTCTGTCTGGACCAAGGAACTCCTATTTCAGTTTCACAATCAGATGATTGAGTTAAGTAATTACTTGGTGTAATAGCATCATCAGTGTCAGTACTACATGGTGATTGGTGATTTTCTGTAGAAATTCGTTTGAAATGTGACACTAGATTTTGTTTTGTTATTTGACTAATTCCTTGATGAATATTCCCAGATACAGGAAAACTAGCCACTCTTTTCATTCTTGCATTTGTACCTCTCAGAACAATTGGAACATTTTTCGGAACATAACCAGGTTTGGTAGATATTCTATCGACTGGACTTCCTAAACTGTCAGTAATCTGAATTTGATTCCCTTTAATAGCATAATATACTTTCTGCTTCTTTTTTACAGGCTCTGGCACTTTTCCAGTGATTTGATTATTTGAATCTAAAGGTAAACTCAAACTGTTACTATGATTACTATCGGATATCTCTGCCACATTTATATCCTGTGAAATAAGAGAGTTATTCACTTTGCTCTGATGATCATGTGATGAATCAACCAACGTTTCATGTCTTTTGATGTTACAGATAGGAGCTGGTGTTAAATTTTTCATCTTTGTAAAAGAATCTACACTGCTGATACCACTAGAAGTTGATGTCACTTTAGTCAATTCTGCTGACTTTGCAGAAGGTTTTATTCTACTATCAGATCTTCCTTGGTTGCTAACACTTGATGAAGTTGATAAATTGGTTTCAGATCTAGATGAGATTATAATTTTCAAACCTTCCTTTTTTTCATGACTTGCAATTGGAGTTGCAGACAATGTGACCTTCCTTTGTAATGGTTTAATCAAACCTTCTTTGGACTCTGGTGAAGTTTTTGTACATACATGTAAAGATGAGCATGTTGAAGATGGAAGTTTTAAGCATCCTTCATTTGGTTTATGATTAGGAGAGATTTTCAAATCATGATCTGATGTAGAAGATTGCACTCTGTCATTTCCAAAGTTTGATTTTGTTCTTGTAATTTTTCGTATCAATTCTGTCTGTTGCTGTGAAAAACGAGTGTTTTGACAAACAGGTTGCTCTGTTTCTGTGTTAGGTTTGTTGTAGTCCATAGATTCTTGTCCCATCTTTTTCAACATTGTGGAGATCTTTTCATTACCACAGCTGCAAGCAATATCTAATGCTGTCATTCCCTGTTGATAAATAGGTTCAAAACATATTACAACCTGGGATTTAGTAAGATATTAAGGTAGCTATATAGTTTGAATAAGATCCAAGATGATTTGAAAAAGTTATTAAAAAAATTAAAGTGTACTATCTCTATTTTGTTCGAACTGCAAATTCTATCTTTTTTTACCTAGATTAATTTAATTCTTAAATTTGACAGCAATACAACAAGAAACAAAATAACCTGGGATTCAGTAAGCTTAATATATATCTAACATAGCTGCATAGCTTGATGAAAATCCCAGTTGATTTTAAAAAGTTATTAAAAAAAATAAAGTGTACTATCTCTATTTTGTCCAAATTGCAAATCCTAGCTTTTTTTTACCAAGATTACTTTAATTCTTAAATTTTACAGCAATACAACAAAAAACTAAATGAAATGGGATTCAGTAAGCTTGGTATATATCTAAGATAGCTGCATGGTTTGATGAAAATCAAAGTTGATTTGAAAAAGTTATAAAAAACATTAAAGATGCCTATCTGAATTTTTATATAATAATTTTTATTTTGACATATATTGTAAAATTAAATTCTTTCATTTCACAGCAATAAATCAAACTACCTAATAAGCTTGAACTAAATGTGAAGGTCAAGACTAGTCGAGACAGGTCGAGACTGGTTGAGACTGAGTTGAAACTAGTCAAGACAGGTCGAGACTAGTCAAGACAGGTTGAGACAGGTCGAGCCTTGGTCAAGACTATTTCAGACTACACAAAGATCATCAAGTACTGAATCAGACTAATTAAGTAAAGTCGAGACCTAGTCGAGTACAGAAGTACAGTTAAGTACAGTCAGGACAATGTCGAGACTAGTCGAGTAAAATGTGTGCTCGATTTTACTGGTCGAGCACAAAAACTGGTCAATTCAGACTCTGAGCAGTTTGTAGTGTATCATTCTTAGTACCACATGTTTTCCTGCAAATCAATAATCGTCTATTCACTGAAGTAGACAAGAAAATTTATTCAGACATATTACATATATCATAAACATTTTGGGTTGATATGCACAGGAACACAAACAGTCACTTGTGACCATTGAAACTACTCTTTGGATACTATCTAAGTCATTTTCATTTTTGATTCATTATATACATGAATGTGACAAAAAAAATTACCTGATTGTTTTTAAGCCCAAAATTAAAAAGTACAGGTTCCAACATGAATTGAATAGTATTATAGTTCTTTGAGAATCTGGCTAAAATATGCACTGGTGTATCACCACTGGCGTTCACACAGTTCACAATGCAATTCAATTCTGAAATGATAAAAAAACAATTTCCCAATTATCTCTGTTATATTTTCAATAAGGGAGCTACCATTTGAGTTTTAGAGGGTTTGGATCTAGGATGAACAATTTTTGTCCTTTTATTTTTAGTTGTTACCTCTGTCCTACCTTTTTTATTTTTCACTCTTTTTGGTCATGCCTTCTTTTTTTTTTTTAATTTATCCTGACATTTTTTTACATAAATTGTTATCCTGTTGGTTTTTTTTTGCCAAGTTGCTCATCCTGAGCATCAATCCTGCCTTTTTTTTTTAATTAAAACTCCTGTCCTGCATATTTTTCAAATTTCTTTGAGAAGATATTTTAAAGAAGAGTTCATGGACAATGACAACAAAGATGGAAGGATTGACAACAGAACCACTTAAGTGATGGCAAAAGCTCACTTTGTTGTTTTAATCTGAAATACCAGCAAATTTTGTGTACATCCATGTAATTTGGTCTCTGGTAGAAAGTTGTTTCATTGGCAATCATACCACACCAGCTATTTTTATACTATTTTGTAACTACCCTTTTAAAGAATTTTTCATAATCCAAGTTATATTTAGGTCATACTGTATAGAGGTCGATTTACTTGGGGTGTAAACTTTCGCTTATTCTCGCGGTTAGAACAAAATCGCCAATTTAAAAGTGCACATGCAAAGGTATTGATAAAAGTTTTGAATCTGCAAAAATAATAACCCCCAAAATATTTCGTAAACCTTAATGAAAATCGCGACATTTTACACCTGTTAAAATAACCCGCTGCATGATATATACTTACTAGGGTAATCTCCTTTATACCGGTATGTTTTTTTAAACCTGGTAATTATACTGTAAATCCATGAGATATAATAAGCCTGTTTGGTTTTGCTGATGTTATCTTGTAAAGGGAGACAACACATATGTAAAGGCATATTCCCCTCCTTATTTTTTACAGTAAGATTGTCTTTCCAAAAGATGGCAACCAGTTCCTTGATGATATTTCCCATCTCATGAAATGCTATGTCTTTGTTTTCCTGTAATAACTCTATCATTTTATGAAGGACTGAATATCCCTCTCCAGAACACTTTGGTCGATACATTTTTTCTCTACGCAGCCATTTAACTAATTCAACTTTACCTACAATAAAGTTCATAACTACAATAAAGACAACTTTCATAACCACAATCAAACTTCTCTTCACTACAATCAATTCAATATTCAAATACTGTGCATTCATTATCATTTGCCGGATTTTGTGGCTTGAACCACTAAATGAAAGGTTCAATGAACAGCAATTGTCTATAGCTATCATGTCTATAGGCTTGTATGCAGACTTCAGCAAAACTATGAAATTAAATATCCATGAACATGTAAGTTTTCCTTAATGCATGAAAATTGGTCCCACGAAAAAAAAAATCCACAGTGAATACAATTGTTTCAAGATATATCCGTTATTTTCATGTAATATGAGCTCTTTAGTCTGGTTGTTGTCTCTTTGACATATTCCCCATTTACATTTTCATTTTTATTGTGGAGCAGGTTCTAGTGACCATTCTGGAGAACCTAGCTTCTAGTGACCATTCTGGAGAACCTTGATTCTAGTCACCATTCTGGAGAACCTTGATTCTAGTCACCATTCTGGAGAACCTTGATTCTAGCCATCATTCTGGAGAACCTTGATTCCAGTCACCATTCTGGAGAACCTGGCTCAACCTTACTACAGTTTTTATGTTCAGAGGCCTCTAGGTACAGGATTTTCTTGTTGTGTTGAAAACCCATTGGTGGCCTTGGGTTGATTTCTGCTCTTTGGTCAGGTTGTTGTTTCTTTGACACATTCTGCATTTCCATTCTCAATTCTATTACAAGGGCATTGTAACATCATTTATTTTACAGAACAGCTAGCCTGTATTCAAGAGGGTGTTTACAACAGACAAGTAATCATGCAAGGAATGAATTGCTTAGAAATATACATTGAGGCTGTTTATAAAGAAAATAAGCTATCACTTAAAACAAACATGTTTTGGCTTGTAAAGTCTATGCATGTCTTTACTTAATAGTGTCTTTATAGCTCAGACTGATCCAGACTGTCAGATTTTTGTGCCTAGATGTGTATTGCATTATAAACAATGAATTGACAAATGTTTTGTATAATTTATATTTCAACTTAACAAATTTGAGTGATTTGAGGCTAAAGAAATTGTCAATAAATTCATAACAATTATAGTACCAAGTGCAGCAGCCCAATGGAGCATGGTAAGTCGATACTCTGGATTAGGATCAGGAATATCTCCATTCACATCCAATCCTCCAGTCTGAAAAATAATATCAGCTTTTATTGATACTTTAGCTAATGTCAGATAATCTTACACTATGTAGTCTATATATATCTTTCAGTCTGAGTGACACTTTTCCCTGAAATTCTTGATAATCAAGCAAATTTTTTTCTCAGGTATCATATACATATATTTCAATATTGTTGATTGGGTTTGTGTTGATCAGTATTTAGTTTTCTATGTTGTGTTTTGTGAACTGTTGTATGTCTTTTCACATTTTTTCATTTTTCATTGTTTTTTTGGGATGACATTTGAACTTGTGAATCTGAATATCCCATTGGTATCCCCGCCTCTCTTTTACATGTTTGTTTACAAACCTACATGACCTACTTGAACACCAACTAAATTAAAAAGGTCTTATTAAATCTGACTCACCTCCTCACACATCAATGTTTTAATCAACTTATCTAATGCAGAAAAATCTGTACCAGTTCTTTTTATGTTAACCATTTCTACTATAATAGGATGATGTTTTGTTTTGCAGTCAACATAACAAAACGGGGGACATAGCAAATGTTGTGTTTCTTCATTATCTGATGCCATCCTAAAATATAAAACAAAGTTTTCAACATGCATATATCATAATAAAATAATGAATAATCTATATGGGCAGAATCCATTTGCGCAAATTACAGTTTTGAAAAGGTATCTTTCTATTTTTTCTGATGGTATAAAAAATTCAAAAACTAATAAACACCAAACGAATGGATAACAACTGTTATATTCCTGACTCGGTACATGCATTTTCTTGAGAACTTTTAAAAATTCAACTCATCATAACCGGGACTATTATACTAGAGATCATAATGACTAGTTTAATCAAATCAACAGTTTATAATTAGTTTGTTTATTCAACAAGTGTCTCAGATGATTGTGAACTAAGGTTATGTCACTTGTAATCATTTAATTCAATCAAAATCCTGAAAGTTAGGTGTGGACTAAGTCATGTAAGTTAAGATTAAGTAATAATTTACAAAATTGTAAAAAATTGTAAACGTTGTGTATGTAACTATTATTACACAGGATGAAAGACTTGAAAAAAAAATGGCAATCAATGCTGAGGAACGTTGATTGTATTAAATTCTGTTGTATATGTTTTTATTATAATTATACTCAATAATCTTGAAAACTTGTAATGAAAACATAATCAACATAAATGTTTTAAACTCATCTAATGAAAATATTCGTCAAAGGCCAACCTTATTTTTACCATACATTTGTACACTGTCACCTTTTATAATCTTTTTAATTTCATAAACTTTTATCAGTGAATTTACAATTCATATAATCATGATAATCAGGGACTTTCTATACTAAGTTCCTGATATAATTATACCTTATAAAAATATTTTTTTTATTTGGGATGGATCGATTTAAGATATGGGGCCGGATTGAAGTGGGGCTGGATCAACGTGGGCCGGATCAACTTTGAACGGGTCGACATGAAAGCGTCATTGTTAGTCCAAATAATTATTAAAACTTAAAATGCTACTTTAATTATTTTGCTATCAATGCAAACAAATAATTTTACCTATTAATATGTCATAATTATTTGGAGTTGCATGATCTTACACACACATATATAATATATTTTAGTTTTTCCAGTCAGAAAAAATATTTAGATAAATGGAAGAATTTAAAAATGACATGAATGATGCAGTACATAATATAGTTCTTTTTTTTCTGTTTTCTTGAAATATTGGACAGGTAAACAGAATGAAATGACCACAGTTTATAAACTATTTACCCTAAGAAGTTTTTAAAAAAGGGGGACTTCAATTAATCTTGCTCTTTTCTTTTGAAGGAGAGAATAGTCAAAATGAAATTCAACAATAGAAAACGAATTTAGGTAGTTCCAGACTTAAAAAAAATAAAAAATGTATCTATTAAAAGTTATTCATATTCTTTATTATTTTATCTTATGAGTTTTTATTTGATCAAGGTTTTTTCCTGGTTGAATAAATATAGAAAAAAATATAGTTATTTCGTTTCGTAACTGTTAAAAAAATTTAGAACTGAATACAGACAACATGGCAAACCGTTTTGCTTTCCTGCTCATTTTAGCAGTTATACAAGTAGACGTTTGTTTATCGTTTATGGCAGGGTTATATTGTGGACTTGATAACTGTTACGAGAGTATGCACATTTTATTCTTTTTATAGATATTGCTGAAAACATGATAACCAGAAAAAATGAACGTTTCTATCCACCATCTGCTAAAGTTAAAAAAATTAATCATGACGTCTTGGAAAGCATTTTTCATTCTTTGCTTGGACGTGTTCTGTTGTCGCTACATCTGCTAAATATATGTTATACAGAAATACAAATACAAAACATTTGTATAAGACTTTGTTGTTGTTTTACACAAATAACAAAATGTGATGCACTCAACACCTTTTGAGTTCTATACTGTGTGTGAGCTAAACTTAAGGCTTTCAAGGTTAAACATGGGGAAAAAAGTTGCCATTCATGATACTTGTTTCCAAACACTTGATACCAATCCATGATCTGTTTAAACATGTTGAATTAAGTATACCACCAATTTGAGTTGTTTTATGGCAGTTCTGCGTGACCCCACATGTGGGAATGGTATCAGGTCCGTTTGCGCCCAATATACTTTCGCACCCTACACGTTCGCACCTCACACTTTCGCACCCAAGGTCTGTTCGCACTCTACACGTTCACGCCCAATTTTAAATTCCAGTTGAATAATTGGAAAATCATGATTGTTGTTTTTAATTGCTTTCGTGTAAATACTGAATTTATTTATAGCTTGGTATGAGTAAAAGATTGAAGATTTTAAACTTGTAAAACACAAAAGATAATGTATTACAGTAGATTTCAGTCAGTATGTTGCTAATGGTAATATCTTTGGTTAGCTTGCTTGTTAGCTGAACCGTGAAGTCATTGTTAGGTAAGGTAAACTTCCCATCTTTAATAGAAGACTAGCCCAACAGATAAAAAATCTATATCTCAGTAGGACTAAGCTGCTTTAAAAGGAAGGTAGTATACCTTACCTAACCATGACTTCACGGTTCAGCTAACAAGCAAGCTAACCAAAGATATTACCATTAGCTACATACTGACTGAAATCTTCTGTAATTGTTTTTAACAGCTTGGTACCTTTGATCTGAAACTATGAAACAATAAAATATAGCAATACACTAACCAAAACATGATTAAGAGTTATTCAACACAAAATAAAACGTTGACAGAATCCCAATTTATTTAGAAAGTAATATTATTTTTTTTTAACAATACACTATCCAAAACATGATTAAGATTTATTCAAGGACATTCAACACAAAAAATAAATGCTGTCTCACTTTATTTTGAGGACAATTATACTTATAAGAATACTACTTGCCAAAACTTGATAACAAAGTTATTAAACACAAAGCCAATTTATTAAAATTGGGCGCGAACATGTAGGGTGTGAACGGACTTTGGGTGCGAACATGTAGGGTGCGAAAGTGAAAGGGGGCGAACATGAGTGGGTGCGAACGTGAATGGGCGCGAACGGACCCGGATTCTGTGGGAACGAGTAGTAAATTGGCATTCGTAGGCTATGCGTACCAGCTACCAAAATGCCATTGGATCAGGAATGAATCTTGAAATATACACAATCAGTAATGTGGGATTTTGAGAATTCAGTGAACATGGTGTCAGAATAGAATGGCCAATAATACTATAATTACACACATAATATCAACTGATGATAAAATGAAAATGCACATATTGAGAATAAAAAATTAATGATTTTTCTGTAAAAAAAAGTCATGAAGGTGTTTTTGTTCAACTTTATGTCTGTAAGAAAGGGAATCAAAGTGTATTCTTGTTTTGTTATCAAGAATTAATTACATTACTCTTATTTTAACATGTTTAATATGTTTAATCTTAATATATTTAACTATGTCCATCATGTCCATGCAAATATTATTTTTTTTACTCGTATATCATCTCTGTATTTACAAATGTATTTGTTTTATATTTTAGTTTTGGGTGTGACAAGAGATGCTACCAAGGTATGACTTATTGTATATACATTTGTATATCATCAGCTGACAGGGGACTTACTGAAATGAATGATTATAGAAAATCTGTCATTTTGTAGTTTTACCAAAATTTCAAACATTACAGGTTTAAATAATATCTTATCATTAGTTTAGCAGAATAAAGTGAACTTTTTGCTTGAATGCTTCTCTTAAGTACAATGAAGTAGCAAGGTTTATGCCTTTGATGGAACCATTTCGCTGTAAATTCTATGGTTGTTGAAAAAATGCTATAATAAAGGCTTTACAAGATGAACTGTTACTTTCTTGACAGATTTTCCACAGCAGTGGTAGTATTTTTCCTGTAGTTTTCAAGGTTTCATCTTACAGATTATGTTATAATATTTTGCTGTTCACGATAAAAATTTCACTGTTCTCAGGTGTTGAAATAAGTGTGAGGTTATTGAAATAATAATACTTAAAGAAGTGATTTTTAAAAAACATAATACAGCCTGTATATTACTTAAAACAAGTGATTTTTATGCCATTAAATCTCAAATTTAGTACAATGTCATCACCTGACATGACCCGGTCGTCCTATCAACACAGACAGATGTTGGTTATGTCATTTTAGCTACATAATTAGTCCCTGGTCTTGTATATTTAAAGCTACAATAAAATTAAATCACTTAGTCTAGTGATTTATTTGTACTACTTAAATCATGTAAATAGGTGATTATTAAAGAAAAACATCTCTTACTTCAAACCTTTGTGTGCATGTTACTTGAATCAGTGATTTAGAAAATCACCCATTTAAGTAAGTCCCCTGACTGATCATGCATATCTGAAAGACTAGCTGTTTGCATGTATTAGTCAGGGGACTTACTTAAATGAGTGATCTGGACCAAAACTGGGAAGGAATGGTTTAACAGCAAATGAAAGTTTGTTTTGTTAAGGACAAAAACATAACCAGAGGCAATCCCAGATATCTTCATTATAAAAATTATGAGATGTAGTATGACATGTTTGATTGACAATGAGACCAATTACGGCAATAGGTAGCTGTATGGACTTCAAAAATGAGCAATCTGTTTTAATTGGATGTAGCTTTTGACCATGTACAGCTCTTTAATAAATGTTCAAATAATTTATACTATATATTAAATAAATTATATTTATACTATATATTTTTACATGTTTAATGATGTATTTTATTTATATTTTGCAGACTGAAATCACAAAGGCCTACAGAAAAGCGGCAAGGAAATGGCATCCAGACATGCACAAGACAGAGGTAAGTCTTTGTTGAAATACAATGTAGGCAGATAAAAAAAAAATTTCATTATTCCAAGAGTTCAAAGAGGGATGAAAGATACCAAAGGGACAGTCAAACTCATAAATCTAAAACAAACTGACAACGCCATGGCTAAAAATGAAAAAGAAAAACAGAAAAACAATAGTACACATGACACAACATAGAAAACTAAAGAATAAACAACATGAACCCCACCAAAAACTAGGGGTGATCTCAGGTACTCCGGAAGGGTAAGCAGATCCTGCTCCACATGTGGCACCCGTCGTGTTGCTTATGTGATTACAAATCCGATAAATAGTCTAATTTGGTAGGTCACATTCATGAAAGGGAAGGGGATTGTAGTTACGACGTAAGGAACATATCCGATATCATTTGTGAAACGGTTATTCCATATAACAGTCAACCAACTCGTGATGGCGTCCGTAAAATTTACGAAGGGATGATTTCAACTTCACCATTTGGAACTCTTGGTTTAATAGCTTCCTTGTGAGCAGTAACCCTCTATCAAGAAAATCATGATAGGAAATGCAAGCACGGGAATATCGTATCAATTGGGAGATATATACCCCGTATGCAGGTGCTGCTGGAATGTTGCTACTTAGAAATGGAAAGTTCACAATTGGAAAGCTGAAATCATCTCTTTTGTCGTAAAGTTTTGTTTTCAACCGACCCTCATGTTTAAATGTACATGTTTACGTTACATTAAAACAAGGCAAAATAATTTATTGTCTGACTGTAATTAATACCTGTTTTGACAGTAAGTGTAAAAATATGTACAAGTAAACCTACATGTTGTTATAAGTACCAGAACCATTTGTTTTTGAATTTACACTTTTTATGCCCCACCTACAATAGTAGAGGGGCATTATGTTTTCTGGTCTGTGCCTCCGTTCGTCTGTGCGTCTGTTCATCCATCCATCCGTCCGTCCGTCTGTCCGTCCGTCCGTTCAGGTTAAAGTTTTTGGTCAAGGTAGTTTTTGATGAAGCTGAATTCCAATCAACTTCAAACTTAGTACACATGTTGCTTATGATATGATCTTTCTAATTTTAATGCCAAATTAGACTTTTGACCCCAATTTCACGGTCCACTGAACATAGAAAATGAAAGGGGGAGTTTCAGGTTAAAGTTTTTGGTCAAGGTAGTTTTTGATGAAGCTGAAGTCCAATCAACTTGAAACTTAGTACAATTGTTGCTTATGATATGATCTTTTTAATTTTAAAGTCAAATTAGACTTTTGACCCCAATTTCACGGTCCACTGAACATAGAAAATGAAAGGGAGAGTTTCAGGTTAAAGTTTTTGGTCAAGGTAGTTTTTGATGAAGCTGAAGTCCAATCAACTTGAAACTTTGTATACTTGTTGCTTATGATATGATCTTTTTAATTTTAAAGTCAAATTAGACTTTTGACCCCAATTTCACGGTCCACTGAACATAGAAAATGAAAGGGGGAGTTTCAGGTTAAAGTTTTTGGTCAAGGAAGTTTTTGATGAAGCTGAATTCCAATCAACTTGAAACTTAGTACACTTGTTGCTTATGATATGATCTTTCTAATTTTAATGCCAAATTAGACTTTTGACCCCAATTTCACGGTTCACTATACATAGAAAATGAAAGTGGGAGTTTCAGGTTAAAGTTGTTGGTCAAGGTAGTTTTTGATGAAATTGAAGTCCAATCAACTTGAAACTTATTACATATGTTCCCTATAATATAATCTTTCTAATTTTAATGCCATTTTAGATTATTACCCAATTTTTACAGTCCATGGAACATGGAAAAGGATAGTGCAAGTGGGGCATCCATGTACTTTGGACACATTCTTGTTTCTTATACTATAATTCAAATATTGAGAAATTGATAATTTATATTGTCAGAAACTGCAACAAACTTTAGTTGATAATAAGGAGATAATCAAATTTAGACTGAACAAAAAACAATGTGACAAAAATTAAAACGAAGAAATTTAAAGACAAACAACAACCCAAATTTAATTACATAGAAACTGATGATGAAGCAACACAAAACCAACCAAATTAAAAACTGTAGGTTAACTCATGTGATTCTAATGGCATTTTTTGCCACTGGCAATTTTTCTGTTATTTATTACAAGTGAAAACTTGTTGCTAAGTCGCTTTCGCGTATGTTACATTACGGGTCAACACAAGCATGACTGTGCCCATAAATCATTGTAGGAAGGATTTCATGTTTACCATATATTTGAAACCATAGTACAATAGCATTCTCAAAATTTAAAGTGTTGAAAAGGTTTGAACTTTAGTTATTAGTTTGAACATGCATGACATGTGTGAAATAAACCGTTTTACATAGCAGGGTTTCTGCTGGCGGTTGCCATTTTCACAATTTGCGAAAAAAATAATTATTGTGGCGATTAAAATTCGTCATTGGCGAAAGAAATATATATAACGATTTATTTTCAACCTTCTTGTTTATGGCAGATTTTACAGTATTGTGTTCTGTCTCCTACTTTCATGTTGCTAACGTGACAGAGACAAAAATGAGTAACGTTAGCAACATTTGGACATGTCACATGAGCAACAACATCTTTAAAAGTTAAAATGTATGCACACAGTGATGTTTAATATATATTACGCCTGGAGTAATAAAATTGTACAGTCTGGTTTAGAATTTCTAAATATACAGAATGTCATTTGCAGGTGTACTTTATATCAAATGAATACACAAGAAACCAATTCGTAATAGTAACATTAGCAACATCTACTATCATGACATTACGTTTTGTTGCGAACGTCTTTTTGGTGGACGGATTACATTTAAGGTCCTCTTGTAACGATATTACATACAACTTACCATCTTTGCTTCCCCATCATGTGAAGGATTACTGACTCCGAATCTATTTCTGCAAAGGGCGATATCGTAACTCCTATACAGGAGAGTTACAGATCTAAATATATGTTGCTCACGTGACACTGATTTGGACGGAAACGTCGAGCAGTAACGTTCGCAAAAAATAAAACAGCCAATGATATTGATTCCTCAAGTCCTTTGAACCCCTTACGTCATCCAAATTTAATATGATTGCTATTTTCAATTATTTATAAAACCCGGGATAAAAATAACTACAATGGGCTGTCTGAGAACCATCAAGAAAATTGCGATCGTGACATACCACAATGGACGGAAAAGACGTGACGTTAGCAACAATATTATTAAATTACCTTTTTTAGCCTTTACCAATAAAAATCTGCCTTAAAGTTATGATTAAAACACAAAAGAAGACTTTTTATTAAAATATAAGTCCATGTTAATAGGCTCCACTTATAAATAATACTTCAAAATTCCACTCCAAATAAGCTGGATGTCAGTAAAGTAGGTCATGATGTCTATTCCATGTCCAATATTTTGAAATTGAAAACCCTATAATTCTAACAAAAAACACAAACACAGAGTAATCTTTATTTTTATTTACTCAGAAAGACACATTTTATTCAATAACATAATGCATTACTCCATTACACAGTCTGTTTCACAGTTTCAGCAATTGCTTTTTTGATGGATACAAAAAAACAATATTTCCTTCTTATTGTAAAATCTGCCTTATTTACTTTTTTCGGGTTTCTCAGACATTACCTGATCAGACAATACTCGGAATTCAACTTGTTAAGATTTTGACAGAAAATCAATAATCAGCTGATTGCATTTTATAGCTATCCACATCAAAGGATTAATTAATAAAGGTGTTGATTGTATTATATGACAAAATGATATGGTTAAATGGCGCCTGTCACATGTTGCATAAAGGATTATTAACCACTTTGCGACACTCGTGTTTGAAGCAAAATTATGACATCTCCTCTCCTTCTTTTTTTATCATAGTCCAGAAAATCTATAATTGATTTGAGTGGGTACTTTGAAGTCGTTTCAGTAACACACTTGTTCCAAGCATAGTTTTACATTTTTACGATGGTCTAGAAAAGAAAACTGTTGTTATGAAGAAATCTATTCGAAACATTGGGGACAACCCCTTGAATGAGAGTAACCCTTTAATGTCATGACTACACCTCACATGAGGGATCAATTTCAAGTGATAAAAAACTTTTGTTATGTTGTAAAAACCACTTCTTAGTACAAAAGGGCAAATGTTTTTATTTTTGAAAAAAACTTTCCAAAAGAACTGTTCATCTTTCAGGTATCCAAGAATTTTTTATATTCCAGGACATATATCTTCTTTATTTTTAAAAGTAAGTGGCCCCCCTTCTTTTAAAGTTGTTCAAAATCAAATCAATTTTCCCTATAAAGTTCTTTTTTTTAAAAGGTAAATGTTTGGTATATATTCATTACAATGTAGACTCTAAGACAAGTTTGAGAGAATAATCATAGACAGCAATGGGGCAAACTCATCATATCTAGGGGGGGCTGGAAAAAAGGGAAAATTTTAAAAGGAAAATATATGTGTGTTACTTGGCGAAAAAAAATAATTAAGTGGGAAAAAATATATTGTTTTGGCGAAAGAGGTGGCGAAAAAAATAATTGACCCAGGGGAAACCCTGACAGAGTAAATATTAAAAGCTTTTATCCTCCCTATATCCTTGTAGTTATCATATATGGATTAGATAAATGTATTGTCATAGAAAAAAAGATCAAAGTACCTGCATTTTTATCTTTATGGATGAAAAATTTGGAAGGAAGAATTACAGCTATGAAAACCTTTGTTTTTATCTAATGATCTACACACAGTCACTTTTTATAATTTCTTTTAGTAAAGATTTGTATGTAAATTATTTATGTTGAGATTTAGCTTGTCAACCAGTCATTGTAAGCTAACCTTTAACCTAATTTACATACTTATGATCAATAAATTAACAATCCATTGTAAGAGCTAGATGGTATTTACATTGTGCATTACAGAAAAGATTATGTTAACATACACAAATTAACACTTTAGCATCAACATTTGTTATATATACTTATAAAGAAAGTCCTTTTTTATACAGAAAGAAGCAGCTACAGAGAAGTTTAGAGAAATAGGAAATGCATACGAAGTAAGTGATAAATTAAGATTTTCTCTTAAGTGATATATTTGGATTTTCAAATATTCCATTATTATAGTAGTTGTTGAGATGTTTGTTGTGTTTTTAGTTCCAGAGAAGACTCAGGACATTATGATTATAAGTCTCATTGATTTACTGGCTGATCTTGACTGTAAATCTAGTGAAAGGCTGCCTAGAACAATATTGATTCAGACATTAATTATTAATTAGGATATTAAAGTTTTATTTAAAAAGGTGTTTTTTTCAGAAATTTTCATATTTTGTGGGATAATTTGTTATCCTGTGTAGTTGGCTATATTATACTCTGATGTCGATTTGACAATTCTTGCTTGAGGTATTGAACATGCATATGAAAAAAACCTACTATATTAACACATTGGCACCTTGTTCATAGATATCCTTGTAGAGTGTTTGCCTTACAGTTTTCATAAGAGTATTGTATGTCACCATGTGAAGTTGGTCATACTTATTTGTCATCTTGATTTGAGATTTTCTGTTTGAGTTTTTGCACTTTGAATATCCATGGATTGTTACAGATTATCTACACCTTCTGACTGCATTCCATAGAATACTTCTGTTAGAGATTTTTTCCTGTTGTGTGTAAACTATCTTGTATATTTTAATATGTTGGTATAAGAAAATGTCATTTGATAACAGAAAAGTGTTAAGACATCATTTTCTTCTTAAGGTGGTACCCAACACTTTCACTTAAATTAATTTGGCTCGTTTAATTTTCATAAAATTTTGTCAAAGTAAATACTTTAACAAAAATATAAAAAAATTAAAAATTTTGAACCAACCGTTTTGTCAGAAAAATTACACTGGTTATATAGCAATTTGACAACCACCAATTTTGATCATTGAGAAGCTTAATATTCCTTTTACAACACAACGTAATTAAAACGTTTAGCTGACTTTGCAGAGTTATCTCCCTGTAGTGTTAGGTGTCCCCCTTGGTATCTTTTACCTCAGTTTAGTTAATTTGTCTTCTGATGAAGCATTGGATAGAAATTAGGATTTGTATCTTTCAAAGATTTTTAAAACATTGTAATGAAATGAATTCCGTAAGTGTTTAAGTTGTATCAAAATGAACATTCATTTAATTTCAAAAGGTAAAACATTTCAATTAAAAGGTTAAAGCAGAATGAAAACATTTAAAAGAAAAAAACATGAGTATGCATATTTCAGATTTGTCTTTTGAAGTTAGTGATTTTGAACTTGCATAAAATTTAAACATGATTTTTACATATAATGTTTTTATTTAAAGATACTAAAAGATGAGGAACAGAGAACTGATTATGATTACATGTTGGACCATCCAGGTAAATGTCAGAGAACTTTAAAAAGTGACGAAGAAAATAGTTAAACACATTACACAGAGCAAAGGATTGATATATTTTCTTAAATCTAATCTAGTCAATAGTAGTTATGTATATCAATTTAAATATTTCAAACCTGAGCAATGGTATTTTTGTATTAAAAACAACAGTTTAAAAATGACAAACAAACTAAAGCTCAAAAGAAAATAAATTAATTAATTACATATCATATAAATAGATTTGATTTTTTTTGGCAGAAGCATGAAAGGGAGATAACTGGTGATTAATTAAGATAGCTTGCTATTAAAAAATGTGAGAATTACTTTATATCGATCAATGCAATGAAAATAGCTATGCATTTTAATGTCTACCAAACAGATTGTCCAATTAGCAATATGTAAAAAAAACTGACATTCAAGAATTGTTATTTAAGAATTTTTTCCATGTTGATTCCAAAACATTTGAGATTTCATATACATAATTTTTCAGATGAGTTCTTTGCCAATTACTATAATTATTACAAGAGAAGATATGCTCCAAAAGTAGATCCTAGGATAGTTATTGGTGTAACAATTACAGTTATATCATTAATACAGGTAAGAAATCCAGAAGTAAATTTTTAAACTTTTGATAAGTCTTTCCATTTTGATGATAACAATCAATTAAAATGTTTTGCATTAAATAAAACAATATATTGAAATGAGAAGGTGAGCATGACTCCAAGGACCTAAAGAAAGGTTCTTTTCACAAAGCAAACAGGGATTATTTCGTTTGTGTGCTTTCGATTCTGTGGGTTATGAGACCTAGACCTGCAGACAGATCAAACATATAACCTTTTCTCTTGCTTTGAAATATGAAATATACTATTTAATTTCTTTTTCCAGTACTGGGGTGCTTGGAATAACTACAATAGTGCCCTGGACTATGCTTGTAAGGAAGCAAAATATAGACATAGGG
Source organism: Mytilus edulis (assembly GCF_963676685.1). Taxonomy (NCBI): domain Eukaryota; kingdom Metazoa; phylum Mollusca; class Bivalvia; order Mytilida; family Mytilidae; genus Mytilus; species Mytilus edulis. The sequence continues at coordinate 41,107,717 of NC_092350.1, forward strand.
CAATGGACATTGCTCAATCGGAGGGGCTCCTGACAGGAGGAAAGAACAATAGGAAAAAAGATAAAAGATCAAAGGTAATTTAAATATAGTATATCATGAAGGACCAACATTGTAAAAGTTGGCATAAAATTAAAGTTTCGATCAAGATACTTGCCATTATTTTATACAGTCAAACCTGTCAAATCAAGGCACTCAAGGGAAGGTAGGTAATTGATCCTTATAGAAAGATGGTTGTTTTAACAAATTGTTGGTGAGCCTAAAGAAAACACAAGCTTGATCCGTTAAAAGCAGTTCAATTCCTTTAAATAACGGTGTGAAGGCTCACAAGTCATCATTATATAGATTGTACCTTAAATCTGATTAATATCTGCAGGCAAAACATAAAAGTCTGGTCAACTGTTTTAATTAAAATGGGCAGACATTGATGATACTATATGTCCTAATCTTTTAGTAGCAAGGGAATATTGTTCTATATGATAAATTTCATTTGATGTCTTTTATCATAGGAAGAAATTAAGTCTGAAGAAGAAGCTGTCATAAGAAGTGTAATAGAAGATAAAATTCATATACAGTAAGTTTGTATGTAAAATAATTTGAGCCTTGATATATTGGCTTTAATTGAGTTATCTCCCTTAAAAAAAAAAAGACTTGAAGATATAATCATTCAGAAGGACATTTGATTTGACAGTGGTTTACTTCTGGAATTTGATCAGTGTATTTTTATTAGACAAATATAATAGAAAATGGAAACAGGGAATGTGTCTACGAGCATAGAACCAAAGAACATAATGAACATAAAGGATCTCAAGACCACCAATTGGTCTTCAACTGAGGGAAAAAAATCATGCATCTGAAGACAGGCTTCAACTGGTCCCTAAACACTATTGTATACTAGTTCAGAAAGATAGACACCAAACTAAACTCAGAAAGATACTAATGAACCAAAATTAAAAAAAAAAAAGACGAATGAAGGCTAACCCATCTCTCTATCTCTAGCCAATTTGGAATAAAAAAAAAACACATAGCAAAACACAGTAGTACACAGCTTATTATACCCCACGCAATGGGTTGCAGAGGGTATAATGTTTTGACCCGTCCATCCATCAGTCCGTCCATCCGTCAGTCCTGTTTCTTGTCATCACAACTCCTCTCAAACCACACAACAGAATTTCACGAAACCTTTTTAGATAATTAGGACATACTATGTAGTTGTGCATATCGACAGGAAATTACAATTCAATTTTTTTTCTAGGAGTTACACCCCTTTGAACTTATTTACTTTAATGTACTACTGCAACAGTTTGTCATCGCAACTCCTCTGAAACCACACAACAGATTTTCATGAAACTTTGTAGATAATATGGACATACTACGCAGATGTGCATATCGACAGGAAATTACGATTCAATTTTTTTTCAAGGAGTTACTCCCCTTTGAACTTATTTGCTTCAATGTACTGCTGCAACAGTTTGTCATCGCAACTCCTCTGAAACCACACAACAGTATTTCATGAAACTTTGAAGATAATAAGGACATACTATGTAGATGTGCATATTGACAGGAAATTATGATTCAAATTGACCCCAAATTGTCATTGGAGAAATAAAACACTTATTTTATTTCTCCAATGACAATGTTGGGACGTGGGGTATGTGAGCGTGCTCACTAAGGTTTTTTAATTTAAAATTATTTCATTAAAAATTAAATTTAAACAAAAACAAAATTCTCATTGTGTAGGATAATTATGTTAATAACATTATGTTATTTCTATTTCAGTGGAGGTTATGGCAAGCCAACAGTATATGATATATTATGGGTACAGATTGTATTTTTACCGTATTACTTAGTACTATATATAGGCTGGTGGTGTCGATGGATTTGGAAGTTTACCATTTGTAGGAATGAATATGGGGAAGAGGAGAAATTACATTTAATTCGAAAATTTATGAAATTAGCTACTGCACAATTTAATGTAAGTATTCAGACTAGTAATATTCTTGTGCATAGACATGATAGAGGTATTATTGTTTTACTAAGGATCTATAGGATGACATTTTCAAATCATACCATTGTAATGCAATATAGGATCTAAAATCAAAAGTTGATTTAATGGTTTGTGGAAGCCAGTTTCTAAAATAGTATGAATGGGATTTTAAATGTTTCTGGAATATTTTCAGTCACTTAACTGATTTAGATTTTTAAGCAGATCAAACTGTAATATATAGAACGATTTTTTTAAATGATTAATAAATTTAAATATCTAACATAATTTTTATTGATTTCAGGCTTTAGAAGAGCATGAACGAGAAGAATTTTTACGGAAAGAATTATGGAAAAAAGATAATTTTACTGTAAGCATAAATTTTATCAAAAATATAATCTTATTTCAGGTGCCAATGTGTACTTAAAAAAAATTCATAAAAACTGTCTTTTTTGTATATCAAATGTTTCAATGATCTGCAGTTATATTGTAAACTGTAATACAGAGAATTCTTTTAAATATCCTGATCTTCAATAATGATTTTAGAATTGGTAAGTTCATGAAAAGATTAAAGAATTTATTGTTGCTCCCATTGTCCAAATTTGTTTCACTGTATGGCTATTACTACAAAGTGAGATATTTGTTTTATTATTTATACACAGTATCTAGTTATACTTTAAATTTGGACATGAATCAAACTTGCTCAAAACTATGTCTTATTCCAAAGACTTATTTCAAAATCAATTATCTGTATACAATAAATACAACATAATCGATAGTCAACTATGTCACTGCTTTCTTCCAACTGGAGCAAATCACAACATGATTGCCTCCCACACTGCATTTTTGTACATCTTAAAGGCAAAATGTTTTGTTGAGGGAAAATTAGATTTTAAACAACCTTATCAATGCTTATAGATCTAGATCTTTAAAGTATGTTTTGAAATTTGATAAAATGAGTTGGCAAAATATACTACTTAGTCATTTATTTTAATGTTCTCAACTTTTGCTGATAGATGGAGAAAAGGGTATTTTTACTGGTATTTGATGACCTGGTTTAAACAATTTCTGCATACAGGCTTATATAAAATGTGTATACTTTGATCAACACTTACTAATGTGAGTCTTTTATTTAAAAAATCCATAAAAAATTATTTGTATCATGATATATGATCTGTTTTTATGATACCAAAACTATATGTTTATATTACAGAGTTGGAAGGAGAACAAAGAAGCAGAACAAAAAGCAAAATTAGCTGAAAGTGGACGTTATAAAAGTTACAGAAGATATATGAAGTCTGGTGGTCCTGGTCAGATGTCCTTTGGCCCAGAATAACATCAAAGATCTGAATAGCAAATTTTTTTTAATTTATTCTATTGGTGCAGAAGTTTATGTTTTTTTAACCAAGTTAAGTTGCAATATTTAAGTCACCTTACAATCAGGCAAAAACCAGTTGTAATATATCACTCATTAAGAACTACTTCATGTTTTTGTGCAGCAAGTAAGGCCCTATTCTAACCCCTTCAAAACTTGAGGAAGAAAAAAGATTTTTCAATACCAACTTTTCTATTATGATATTGTATACAATATTCATTTTGTAACCAGCAAATATTGACCCTAATGATAGTTATGAATACAGATTCAATAAGGTCGAATTATTCACTTGCAAGTGAATAATTCTCATCCTCAATGTTTCTCGCCTTATTTTGATAAAATTGAACAAGACTGGCTGCTAAAAGCAAATTATAAATTTCACTATTTCACTTTCATTAATGATCGAATAAAAAAATGAATCATACTTTAGATTTTTTATATATCTATTAGCTAGTGCCCCTTTAAGGCCATTCAGTATTGTCAAATACAGATCGTTTGATATAGATTCACTGCCAGATAGATGTTTAGGAATAAGCAAAAAGAACCCTTAAAGAGATTATTATTTAAATATGAGTCTTTATTCCTGTATTTGCTATCGAAGTCTCATTTGAAAAATGTACTTATATTTGCCTGATTTTTAGGGACTACCTTTATAGTAGAATCAAACAGAGTAGGTTGAATGTTTATTTGTGTATTTTAAGGGGCAGTTGGTATTTTTGTATTGTTTTAAATGTGGGTGAAAGTTTATTAATTTGTGTTTAAATGTTTAAGGAGTTGTATTGTATTCAAATATATAATGACATCTTTTCTCTATGACCTTAACAACAATGTAATTTAAAGCTTATTTTATAGAGTGTTACTGTAAATTCCGTAATTATTGCATGCATTTAATTTTGAAATTTTTTAACTATTGACAAAAATGATATGTTATTGTGATTTAAGGAAAATATTCATACATATACATTATTAATTATCAGATATAAAAATCATAGTTCTTATAGTTGTAATACTTGCTCCAGCAGAATTTTCTTTATTGATAAAGCCTCACACTAATTTCTGAATTTACAGTAAACAATTAATTGAATAACTTGTCCCATTGTTTCCTTTGTTATTATGTTCTTTGTTAGCGAATGTTGACTTGTTAGTTTGAAATATTATCTGTGTTAAACATATTTGTTATTTCATGTTATGTTATCTGAAATATGTTGCATGTTTTTGATCTATTTTGTTAAATGTTATTACAGGTAACAATACTTGTAAGAATTCTCAATTCAGTTTATTCTTTATTACTTTATATTAATCATGTTAATCAGTAAATTTAATATAAAAAGTAAATACTTTGAATTCTGTCTTTTTATATGAGTTAAGTTTTACCCTCCAACTCTGAATCATTCTTTTGTCAATTGTTTTATAATTTAATTTTGGATGTAACACGTCTTCTGATTGGCTGACGTTATTTTGTTATGAGCCCATAGACATAATTTAGTCATGTGACCGTGATGTCATCAATGTTTTTTCATGATTTTCTACGGTTTAAAATGGAATTTAGAATTAAATTATAAGAAATGACTGTAATATTTTTTCTATCTATTCGAAATAACATAAAAAAATGTGGTGCACACTGTTAAATAACCCGCTACGTGCGTTATTCAGTGTGCACCACATTTTTTATGTTCTTTCTTCATAGACAGAAAAAATATTACAGTCATTCCTTAAATATTATATCTTTTCCAATTTTTTTTCAAGAATTCAGCATTAATATTTGACAATTTAAGAAATTATTTAAAATATAAATAAGAACCTACAAACATTATAAATTTAATTTGTTTTTCTCTCTCAAAATTAGATATGAATAAGATATCACTATAAAGAATATGATTGAATAAAAAAGAGTTTGAGAACAAAATTGGAAAAGGAATTATTATTTATACTTGTATATCTGACAAATGAAATTCTCCTTTTCAAGATGTTAATTAAATACAAGTTTTATGTTGCTTTGCTTTGAAAGTTATATGGTGTCTGTTTTGTAAACTTTAGTAGTAGAGAAGATTTCTTACTCATTTTTAGTTCATGTTTATTCAATACAAAACCATAAATGAATAATGCTCAAAATAATAAGATATTCAGAAATTAAGCTAGTCATCAATATACCGTTTTATTATGCACTGTCTGAGTAATCTGACATTATCATTGAATACTATATATATAGCTAGCAACATATATGTCACATTGACAAAATCTTTTATGTGAATGAAAAATTACTTTAAACTCTCTGTAATGGTAATTTTAGAAAAGTTGAAAGTTAAAATCTACTTCACTACGCAATACAGGTTTATACATGTCAACATGTTATTGTTGTGAATATTTACAAATTCACCCTATAAGCATTCAAACTGTGTATTATTAACATTAATTTTGCTCATGGCTAAGAATTTGCCCTTTCAGAATCTAATGCATTCTGGTTAATTTTTCGAAAGTGTACACAAAATGTTGTGATTGATATTTAAACCTTCTAAACAATAGGAATTCAACCAATGGCTTAACTTTATTTTCATTTTTTGGTGTACAAACATTTAGATTTCTAACAGTCCTTTAGATTCTATAACGGCAAATTGAAAAGTTTCTATGGATAAAGAAAATGAAAGGAATGTAGTTACCTAAGAGTTTTACTGACTTTAGATGAGTTATTAATTAAAATATGTGGATTTCTTCGTCACAAGATTTGTTATGTAAACTGAAAGAGTTGTGTATATTTTAAAGGCAAAAGTACTTCAGTTTGTTACCGTGCGACCCTTTAGTATTGTGAATGATCATTATATATACTATCACTTTGGTTGAACAGATATTTGTTGAAATTTTAATTTTTATGAATGAAAAGTTGCAGTGCCATTAGAGTTTTTCCAATAAAATTGATATGGGATGGTTGAATATATTTCTGGATTTGAGGAACTTCTCATTTCTTTTTGCATATACTGGAACTCTTCTGAGCAGATTAAAATTATAAACAGGTTTTTAACTACATGATTAAGACTGTCATCAAACAAAAAACGTACCTCAAATAATTAAAGTTGTTTATAAAGTCTATAGAGGTTATTTTTACCGGATGATTTATTGAACTTGGAAGAATATGTTCCCAATTTTATTTTCCATACATATATGGAAACAAGATAACTCTCATAAACATAGGTTCATGTATCGTCTTTTTGTTTGATGTAAATAGTTTAAATGTTTGTTATTTATTAATCTTTCAATCAGTTTAAAAATAAGTAAATGTGCACAGTACGATCATTGTATCATAAATGAACTTGATAATTACTGAAAAATAACACAATTGTTTGTAATAAAAAAATTAACATATGTTTTTTATGACGAAAAATTACCAAAGATGTAATGTACTTAAATTGGTATTTATTGGTAAAATGAACTAAAATACTGTCAAATATACAAAAACAGCCTTAGTTAAAAGAATGCAACATTTATGAAATAATGAACTGTACTTCTGAATTGAAGTGTCAATGAGAGTCATGTGTTTAGTGTTGGATTATAGTTATTTGTGATATGTATTGATAAGTGTACCTCATGATATTGTTGATAATCAATGTGCGATACTTGCTGTAAATTTCATAATGTATATCAAAATATGTTTATTCCTAGTATTTTGATGTCTTCAATCACTCATGTTTGATGTATGAGTTATATGAAGCTAAACAAGAGATCAGTCAATTATTTTGGTAATAAATCCTTGGTTTACAAAAATTAATCATTGTGGCTATAAAATATAGTAATGCTTTTATATAATTTACAAATTCTTTTGTGTTGTTAAACCATGACTTATGAAGTAATGATTTTATGCACATATCCTTTTCTATTTCAAACAGAAATTTCAAAATATAGATATGTGTTGTACAAATAAAATACTGTATTTGTAAATGTGCATACAAGACATTAGTCTATCAGCTATCAGTATTTATATTTTGAATTGTGTTTATCATTAGTGCTATTATTGGTTATAAACTTGCTTTAAAATTATTTGATTAAAAACTGCCAAAATAAACTCAGTTTGATATATAGTAAATAATATATCAAAAAGAGTCAAGATCTCACCTAAAAGATGTTTTGCTATAATGAGAAAATTGAACAAAGATTCTTTTAAGGGTAAACTTTATTTTGATGTAAGGCCTTGGATGATAGTATATGTTTAAAATGACCATCTTCAATGAAATATGTCAAAGTGACTGAATGTGTCAAGACTACCGTATATTATCATAAGCATTCATCAATTAAACTTGCACAGTTTTGAAAGCAGTGAAAAATTTCCGTTCATCTGAATTTCGGGACCAATTAATGTCACAACATATCTTCTTGGTATTAAAATTACATTTTCTAACCTTTTACAAAACGTTATGCTACCATAAAATAGAAAATTATGTATGTTGACAAGTTGAAACCATATTTTGAAGAAACCTTTGTTAGTAATTTATCTTACTGAAGTAACAGTGAGATAATACAATGTTTCATATCTTTTGGTAAATAGGAATTAAAATTTAGGAAATGTGTTATATGCAGTATTTGTATGAATGTAATGGTGGTTTTGTAATTTGTCTGGGTATACATATGTTTTATGTGGATGTTTAATAAATTTATTGGTTATTTATTTACAATATTTTTTGTGTTTTGTACGTTGCAATAGAGGGTTTACATCTGTTCATTTTTCTGTCACACTCCCCTTGTAATTAAATTTTTCTCACACTTTTCAGGGAAGGTCAAATCAGAACTTCTTAAAAGGCTATATCAGAAATCCTATGAGCAGTCCATACCCTGTGATGTTTTTATGCCATTTATAGGCATTATGTTTTCTGGTCTGTGTGTCTGTTCGTACGTCCGTTCGTCTGTCTGTCTCATTTCAGGTTAAAGTTTTTGGTTGAGGTAGTTTTTGATGAAGTTCAAAGTCCAATCAATTTGAAACTTAGTAAACATGTTCTTTATGACATGTTTGATATGATCTTTCTAATTTTAATGCCAAATTAGAAATTTTACCCCATTTTCATGGTCCATTGAACAAAGAAAATGATAGTGGGGATAGGGCATCCGTGTACCAGGGACACATTCTTGTTTATGTTCTATTACTCACCAAATAAATAACATAAAATTGAGAAATTAAATGAGAAATATGTCAAAGAGACAGCAACCCGACCAAAAAGCAGATAACAGCCGAAGGCCACCAAAGGGTCTTGATCGCAGCAAGAAAAATCTATCTCCCGTAGGTGGGTCTCAGCTTGCCCCTAAATAGAAATGTGTACTAGTTGTATCATTAGTTACACAGTTGAACTTGGACATGATGTGTTTATTGCATAAGTGCTTAAACCATTTTTTAAACAAAAAAAATTGAAGAGAATGAAAATCTATATATTTGGAAAAATCAGAAACCAATCAAAAACACAATTTTAAGACTAAAACCTAGGGATATTCTTTTTAATTCACCTGACCCGCAGGCCAAATTTAACCAAACATGGCCAAAATCATTATTAGGGTATCTAGTTTAAAAGTTGTGTCCTGTGACCCGGCCAACCAAACAAGATGGCCACCATGGCTAAAAATAGAACATAGGGTTAAAATGCAGTTTTTGGCTTATCACTCAAAAACCAAAGCATTTAGAGCAAATCTGACAGTGGTAAAATTGTTTATCAGGTCAAGATCTATCTGCCCTGAAATTTTGAGATGAATCAGACAACCCGTTGATAGGTTGCTGCCCCTGAATTGGTAATTCTAAGGAAATTTTGCCGTTTTTGGTTATTATCTTGAATATTATGATAGATAGAGATAAACTGTAAACAGCAAAAATGTTCAGCAAAGTAAGATCTACAAATAAGTCAACATGACCAAAATGGTCTGTTGACCCCTTTAGGAGTTATTGCCTTTCATAGTCAATTTTTAACCATTTTTCGTAAATCTTAGTTATCTTTTACAAAAATCTTCTCCTCTGAAACTAATGGGCCCAATTAAACCAAACTTGGCCACAATCATTGTGTCCGGTGACCTGGCCAACCAACCAAGATGGCCGCCATGGCTAAAAATAGAACATAGGGGTAAAATGCAGTTTTTGGCTTATTACTCAAAAACTAAAGCATTTAGAGCAAATCTGACATGTGGTAAAATTGTTTACCAGGTCAAGATCTATCTGCAACAACAAAAGAGAGTTTTTAATGACCTCAGCTGGCTATACAACCTTTGCACAATCAACTGAATTTTGCAGAAATCATTAATAGGATAGATTGCCCTTATATGATAATTTTTTATTACCTTTTTGGTTTTTTTGGCAAAGTGGGAATGGGGGGGGGGGGGGGGGGGGGGCGGTGGTTGCGCAACAACAAAACAACTTCACAACTTTCTCATTACTTTGCATTTCTCGTTAGATAAATTTTACAAAATTCTCCCCTGAAACAACTGTCAAATTTAAACAAACTTGGTTTAAATCACCACTAGGATATCCAGGGACCACTGTGTATGTTGACCCTGCCTGCCCACGTGGCTGAAATAAAACATAGGTTTCAAACGCACTTTTTAGTATTATATCTCTGAAACTAAAGGACAGTACAACAGTTGCATTTATCATGCATCAATTGTAAATAAAAATATCAGGTGAGCGACACAGGGTCCTTGGACCCTCTAGTTGGTTATTATCTTGAATATTATTATAGATAGAGATAAACTTGTTTACTTTTACAAAAATCTTCTTCTCTGAAACTACTTGGCCAAATTTTACCAAACATGGCCTAAGTCATTATTAGGGTATCTAGTTTAAAAAATTGTGTCCGGTGACCCGGCCAACCAACCAAGATGGCCGCCATGGCTAAAAATAGAACAAAGGTGTAAAATGCAGTTTTTGGCTTATAATTCAAAAACCAAAGCATTTAGAGCAAATCTGACAAGGGTGAGATTGTTAATCAGGTCAACATCTATCTGCCCTGAAATTTTGAGATGAATCAGACAACCCGTTGTTAGGTTGCTGCCTTTGAATTGGTAATTTTAAGGAAATATTGCTGTTTTTGGTTATTATCTTGAATATTATTATAGATAGAGATAAAATGTAAACAGCAAAAATGTTCAGCAAAGTACGATTTACAAATAAGTCAACAGGACCAAAATGGTCAGTTGACCCCTTTAGGAGTTATTGCCCTTTATAGTCAATTTTTAACCATTTTTTCGTAAATCTTAGTTATCTTTTACAAAAATCTTCTCCTCTGAAACAACTTGGCCAAATTAATCCAAACTTGGCCACAATCATCTTTGGGGTATGTAGTTTAAAAAAATGTGTCTTGTGACCCGGCCATTCAACCAAGATGGCCGCCACTGCAAAAAATAGAACATAGGGGTAAAATGCAGTTTTTGGCTTATAACTCAAAAACCAAAGCATTTAGAGCAAATATGACGAATTTAAATTGTTTATCAGGTCAATATCTATCTGCCCTGAAATTTTCAGATGGATCGGACAACCGGTTGTTGGGTTGCTGCCCCTAAATTGGTAATTTTAAGGAAATTTTGCCGTTTTTTGTTATTATTATAGATAGAGATAAACTGTAAACAGCAATAATGTACAGCAAAGTAAGACCTAAAAATAAGTCAACATGACCAAAATGGTCAATTGACCCCCTAAGGAGTTATTGTCCTTTACAGTCAATTTTTAAGAATTTTCATAAAATTTGTAAATTTTTACTAACATTTTCCACTGAAACTACTGGGCCAAGTTCATTATAGATAGCGATAATTGTAAGCTGCAAGAATGTTCAGTAAAGTAAGATGTACAAACACATCACCAAAACACAATTTTGTCATGAATCAATCTGGTGCTTTTGTTTAATATTCACATATACCAAGGTGAGCGACACAGGCTCTTTAGAGCCTCTAGTTTGATTTTTTTTAAGTTTTCAGTATTGTTAAGTTATATTTTTTGTTAATTACAAACTTCTTCAAAACCAAGGAGAAGCGGACCTTACCACAAAACAATAACCTTGATCACTGATACATAGAATGAGGTCAAATTAAGGTGAATTCTGTTTGACGTGTCTTATTTTGCTATTTTATTAATCAAATGTGTTTGTTCTTTCCCCTCATAATCATGATAATGAGTGATCAAATCATGAGATAAATTAAAAAAAACCACACCTTTTAACAGCAACAGACTGAACATAGATGATGGACCAAGGTCGCCAGACATATGCCAGACGGAAAGTTTGAAACGTAATGCATCTGCAAACATGATATGAAGATATATATATGTGAATAAGTTTTGTTCTCATTTTTAGCTCACCTGGCTGGAAGGGTGGTCCGTAGTCGTCGTCGTTAACTTGTTACATTTTGAACTTCTTCTTGAGAACATCTGAATGGAATGGAACCAAACATGGCATGAATATTCCTTATGAGGTGCTAACCAAGTGTTGTTACTTTGTAGCCAATCCATCATCCAAGATGACCGCCAGTATGGGACTTAGTTTAACATAGGACCCTATGGGAAATACATACACATGTCTTCTATTAGAGAACCACTGAATGGAATGAAATAAACATAGCATGAATGTTCCTTATGATGTGCTGACCAAGTGTTGTTACTTTGTAGCCGATCCATCACCCAAGATGGCCGACAGCATGGGACTTTGTTTAACATAGGAACCTATGGAAAATACATACAAGTGTCTTCTTTGAGAGAACCAATGAGTGGAATGAAACCAAACATTGCATACATGTTCTTTTATGATGTGCTGACCGAGTGGGTTACTTTGTAGCCGATCCATCATACAAGATGACCGCCAGTGTGGGACTTGGTTTAACATAGGACCCTATGGGAAATACATACAAATGTCCTCTTTTAGAGAACCACTGAATGGAATCACACCAAATATAGCATGAGTGTTCATAAAGAGGTGCTGATGAAGTGTTGCTAATTTTTGTTGCTAATTTACTGTTCAAGATTGCCACCAGGATTAATTTAATAATTACAGGGCCAATATTGAACCAAATTTGGCCTCAAACATTATTTAAGTATATGTTATGATTTTTATCTTTTAATTGGATTTCAAAAACCCCAGTAGAGTCAGATGAGCGACACAGGCTCTTGAGCGCCTCTAGATCAGCAAAGCATAAATGCAGGTGGATCATTGGAGTTTGTAAATTGAAATCGGACCAGTATGTTTGATATACAAAAACAAATATTATAATTACAGCAGAATGCCTTGAGTATGTAAGTAAAGGTAGAATCTATGGTTTGCTTGCTTGTTAGCTGAACTGTGAAGCCATTTTTAGGTTAGGTATACTACCCTCCTATTGGAGTAGTCTAGTCCTATAGACAGGTATTTTGGTTATCTGTCGGACTAGTATACTCGTTAAGAAGAGTAATTAACCTAATACTGCAGTTCCACTAGGCCACGATCGCACTATGATAGGTGAAAAAAAAATATATTTTGACGATCGTGCAGATCACAGTAAGGTCGTAGTACGGTCGTGGTGATGTTTTCATGACCGCGATGAGCTTGGCCAACTTTGAACATGTTATATGGTTCGCTACTGACCCCTACGGATCCATAGAGGGTTAGAGAAATCCATTGAAGGTGAGGCCGGAGGCCGAATCCCCTATGGATTTTATTCACCCTTATGGTTCGTAGGGGGTCAGTAGTTAACCGTATAACGAATTTATCGCACGCTGGATTTCTGCTGCGTTTGTTGAAAAATAAACAATAAAACACAACAACATTAATGCAATAAAAATATATTTACACACCATATAAAGATCTTTCCTAATCATATAATTACATTTGCGCATTATATATAAGGATGTTTGCACATCATGAAATAATATTTTCACATCATATCAGGATATTTGCACATCATATAAAGGTTATTAAATGCTCAATATATAAAAGTAAATGCACATCATATAATGACAAGTGCACATCATATAATGACAAGTGCACATCATATAAAGGAAAATGCACATCATATTAGCATAATGAAAATTGGTATAATCATACAATTTTAGCGTTCATATACGCTTGAAATATTCCATCTATGTAAAACTTTGGGAGCAAATAAGGACAATATTGACCTATCTTTAAATCCAACAACTTAACGTTCAACAAATATTAAATGTGCCAAACACTATTAAAATCCCTGTAGTATATATCTCTTAATACCATAAATTATTTACCGAAGATTTGAAGATGACGTCTCGTGAATATTCATGATAATTAGTGTGATTGAGGAGTAAATTGAATAAACAAGTTAACGTAAAATTAATGGGCTATATCAGAGATTCTGATAATACTTTGCATACATCTTTGGCTCGTTACACTATAACGAAAAATCGAAAATATAATGCATTTGTATTTTATTTTTTTAGCTCACCTGGCCTAAAAGGCCATGTGAGCTTTTCTCATCACTTGGGTCCGTCGTCGTCGTCGTCGTCGTCGTCGTCTGTCGTCGTTAACAATTTTTCAAACATCTTCTCCTCTGAAACTAATGAATGGATTTGAATGAAACTTAAAATGATTGTTCCTTAGATTATCCTGCACAAAGTATGTGCTTCGATTTTTGATCCGTCAAAAAACATGGCCGCCGTTACTTAAAATAGAACATAGGGGTCAAATGCAGTTTTTGGCTTATATCTCCAAAACGGAAGCATTTAGAGCAAATCTGACAGGGTAAAAATGTTCATTAGGTCAAGATCTATCAGCCCAGAAATTTTCAGATGAATCAAACAAACCATTGTTGGGTTGCTGCCACTTAATTGGTAATTTTAAGGAAATTTTACAGTTTTTGGTCATTATCTTGAATATTATTATAGATGAAGATAAACTGTAAACAGCAAAAATGATCAGCAAAGTAAGATCTACAAATAGGTTAATATGACCAAAATTGTCAATTGACCCCTTAAGGGGTAAATGTCCTTTAATGACAATTTTTCACAATTTGTTCATCATATTTGCTAACTTTAAAAAATCTTCTCCTCTGAAACAACTGAATGGATTTGGATGAAACTTAGCATGATAGTTCCTTAGATTATCCTGCACAAAGTGTGCGCTTCGATTTTTGATCCGTCAAAAAACATGGCCGCCCTTACTTTAAATAGAACATTTTTGTCGAGCCTGCAACTTTTGTTGCAGTTAGCTTGATATAGGGATAGTGATCCGGCGGCAGAATTGAATAACTATATTTGGTACGTGCGTTCCTTGCAAGGTCCTCATGCCTGTCGGACAGTTTTCAATTGACCTCGACCTCATTTCATGGATCAGTGAACAACGTTAAATTTTCGTGGTCAAGTCCATATCTCAGATACTATAAGCAATAAGTATAGTAGATTTGGTGTATAGAAGAACTGTAAAGTGTACATGTCCAACTAGCAGGTGTCATCTCACCTTGACCTCATTTTCATGGTTCAGTGGTTATAGTTAAGTTTTTGTGTTTTGGTCTGTTTTTCTTATACTATATGCAATAGGTCTACTAAAATTGGTGTATAGAATGATTGTAAGGTGTACATGTCTAGCTGACAGGTGTCATCTAACCTTGACCTCATTTTCATAATTCAGTGGTCAAAGTTAACTTTTTTAGTTTTGGTCTATTTTTTTAACACTTTATGCATTAGGTCAACTATATTTGGTGTATGAAAATATTTTATTATCTATATGTCGGTTACGCAGGTTTTATTTGAACTTGACCTCATTTTCACAGTCCATTGCTAAGTTTTAAGTGTTTGTGTTTTGGTCTCATTTTCTTTATTTATAAACAGTAAGTCATATATATTTGTAATATTGAAGAATTGTTAGTTGTACATGTTTGCCTGGCATGGTTCAATATGTTCAATAAGGCATTGTTTACCAGGTGAGCGATCCAGGCTCTTGAGAGCCTCTTGTTTGAAATACTACCGTTTGAATTCTATCAAAATAAGTAAACATTTATATAGAAAGCACATAAAATCGGCAAAATATGTTCTTAAATGTGACTTGAAACCGTCAAATCTCCAATTTCCAATTTTCTTAAAAAAAAGTCCATTCCTTGCCCTTACACTGTTACTATATTAGAACGCTATTATGAAAGAGAAACAGACTCGATGATGCACATTTTTGTGGAAGTCGAACATTTGGAAAAGTCCTGATTTTTAAAATACATTTATAAACTAACGTGTTTTTCGTATAAACGAATAAAACTGTCTATCGAGCTGTGTTTCGTTTGGACATTTTAATAGTTCCTATAATAAAAACACATGTGTATTTGTAATAAACTAAGGCGAAATGTACCCTTCCGACTACATGTATTAAGGACTTCCGTGTTTCGTTTGGTCATTCTCGTGGTTCTGACAATGAAAACACATGTATATCTGTAATATACTAAGGCCAAATGTACCCTTCCGACTACATGTATCGAACACTTCAGTGTTTCGTTTGGTCATTTTAACGGGTCTAACAATGAAAACACATGAATATTTGTAATACACTTAGGCCAAACGTACCCTTGCGACTACATGTATTAATCATTTCTTAGTTTCGTTTGGTCATTTTAAGGGTTCTAACAATGAAGGCTAAATATGCCCTTCCAACTACATGTATTAAACACTTTTAATTAGAGTTATACGGAATCGACTAAATATATACATAATTCCCTCAATTAGCAATATTTCAAAAATGTTAATAACTTCATGATTCTAACAAAATACTTTAATGAGATGGATTCTCTAAGCAATGAAACGATTATAATAATACTTGAATATCAAACATTAATGATATTTCAATATTATCTAGTAAATTATAATACAAACAACCAATTACTCTCATTTAACATTCTGATGGTTATTCTTTAAGTAAATACAATTGTGAGCTATTGTATTTGATATCTAAATATAACATATATTTGTGGAAATATTGATTAAATAATAAATAGCTAATTTTTGACAGGCTTTGTGGAATATATAATCGGATCATGACGAATGACATAGTTTTAATTCATTTTCGAATGGTAACATTTTAATCCTCGAAGAAAATCAGTGTTTGACTTCGTTCTTACAATGAAGGCCAAACATTGATTTGTTCTCTAGTCCTGTCATGTAATGTTGTCATTTTAGTGTTATATTTAACATTGTCATTAAAGCGCTAGGTTTTTCTAGCCCCAAAACCAGGTTCAATCCACTATTTGTTTTTTTAAATATCCTGTACCGAATTAGGACAATGGCAGTTGTTATCTTATAGTTCATGTCTGTGAGTGTTGCATTGTTTTTTTTTTTTGTTGCACTTCAGTGTTTCTGTTGTTTCGTTGTTTGCCTGTTATAGTTGATGTGTTTACCTCAGTTTTAGTTTGTGACACGGATTTGTTTTCTCCCAACCGATTTATGACCTTCGAACAGCGGTATACTACTGTTGCCTTTATCTTACATTGCATTGAGTATTTTTGGTTTGGGGTCAAATAATTTCTCATTTCCATCGGCAGACAAAAATACCAAGCTGAAGTCCAAACAACACTGTAAACGATTTCTAGCTAGCTCCATTTGGACTGTTATCATCTCGGGTATACAAGGGACACTCAATGAGAACATTACTGGTAACTGATTATAATATTTTTTCATTCTAGTTTGTTATATTATTTCTATCAGGAATTACATTTCCTCTCCGTTCGTTTTTATTATGGAATTTTGCGTGAAAATGCTCATTTTAAACTATCTTGGTTTCGGCTATATACCATTATAAATGATGCCTTACTATGGTTTAAAAGTCCACATACTTATCATTGCATAATAGAAAACAGTTTCACAAAGGATAAAGGATGTTGAATTGTAAATTATAAATTATAATCTCGTAAGCAAGGAAACCTGATCAAACTAGACATTACAAGTCGATGACAAAGTTAAAACGTCATTATAGAAATGGAACAGAAAAAACTGCAACAATTGCGACAAAAGAACATGTGAAGTGATAAATGCCAGAATTCCTCCCCACAACCTTGTTAGATGTGTCTTTAGAAAAGTAACATATTTTAAAATTCAAACGCCACAGACTGGGTCGGATGGTATGTAACTATTCAAGAATGGAAGAGGGACAATAGAAAAAGTTAGATCACTACGTTTTTATCATAGATTCTAAATTTATGTTGATCATTAGCATTCATTTTAAGAAAAAATCTCAGGATATGAAGAAGACCTTCGTTTTTTTTTGGTATCCTTAATGAGAAAATACTTTTATTTGTCGTCTGCCTTCCAGTCTAGTTTGTTAGTTCTGCAAATTTGTTTTTCACTCATAACAGAATAGACCGAAAACATACAGTTTAATAATGTTTGTATAAAATTCAAATTGATCTTTCCTTTTCAATAATGACCAAAGTAGTTTCCAAGCTTATATATATGTGTTGATTTAGAAAACATTAAACTATCTATTGAAATCAAATATATCAAGTAAGAGTTTGCATAAATCACATCGTCAACTAAAATTAAAATTATTATTTATTTTCACTTAAATATATCTTCGATGATCCGGTATGTACCAGCTCTTACCAGTGGTTTATGTTTGTTTGTATTTTAATTCATACAATTAAGTTGTCAGTTGAAAGTAATACATTGTAAACGTAATTTTCTTCACGTCTATTATGTAGTTTCATTTGACATTTTTAATTCATATTGGCTATTGTGAAGTGAACAAAAATTAATAATATATTGATGTGAACAACTTGGATTCATGATTGAATTCTATTTCATTTTTCTGCTTTCAATTTTAAACTCCATTTATATTTTGCAGTAAAGGAAGACGCAGTTTATAAAAAATTATAACTTGCATTTTCCAATCTATTAAGAGAAATGGGTGTACAAATACATAATTATAAAAACATGCCTTTTAGTTTCCGTCATTTGAAGTTTAAAAATATATGAATAATATATATTTAATCATCAGTTCATAAGGTACAATAACTAAGACGCCAGTGCAGAAAAAATTGATCAGCATCAAAAAATGGATTCCGTTCATACATCTTAAGTTTGCGGTATTTTTGTTTTATTTGCTTGCATACATTCAACCTTGTGGCCTTCCAAACTTTTGGTTTCAAAAGCATGTGATGATTGTTATCCTCCCTCCTAAAAATAAAACACGTTTCGTATGGAAATTTCCATGTTATGCCTTTGATAAAAAAAAAGGTTATTTTAAGATCAATCTATAATTTATTTTGGGTATATGTTGAGGTACGCAAACTGTTTGTGGTATTAAATACTTCTTAATGTGGTACACTTTTATTGCATTATCCAGTACAAAACATCTGTCTCCAAATGATGATATACTCTTTGTGGTAAACATGGTTATCATTAACGAAGTTCGTCGGTATAAAACTTCTTTGATCGCAAATTTATTGCAGTGAATTATAGTCAATACTTTGCGTGTTTTTTTAATTTAATTATATTTAGTACTCTTTTGTAATAACATTTGCTCATGTAAAAACCATTTAATGAAAATAAGTTTTAAGTGATAACGTTTCTGAACATCTAAGAACTTTATAGTTTCACAAAAGGTTTTTACACTGGATGTTTTGCTTTAAAAATATTCAAACCATGTTTGATTGCGTGGATTTGTTTGTGACTGAAAATTTTCTTTCGAATTTTCTTGATTAAATTTGATGTTATAATTATTGAGCTGAATAAATGAATGTGTAAATGTTCCCTTTCCCAATATTTCTTTGTTCATTTGTTTTATATTATTGTTGTACTATCATTCATGAACCTGTCTTGTGATGTTTCAGATTCCGTGCGAAAAAATACGCTATACTGGTTATGCCAGCTATTTCTTTAACAAAAGTGTCAATGTTTTATTTTTTTTTCTCTAAAGATCTTCAATGTTGAAGATATATCTGTCTCCGAAAGAAGAGTATTTCAAAATAGCAGTAACCAACCCGTTGTTAAGCGGTTTTATTTTTGTGATTGGGAATGAACGTTTATTAATATGGTCCCATTTAGCCTTATTTTGGTTTTGATTAGTTTCAAATGTGTAAACACAGAAAACATCAAGTTATAAATTGCATAGCTCCCCAGCGTTTTTATGTGTTTACCTTCTATTCATTATTGGCAATCAAAGCAGAATCTTTGAAAGTCAATGATGAATCGACATAGTTGAAAAGCTATATTACCAGAAAGGACCTAAAATAGCCAAATCAATCGCAGGTCAACTTTGCAACGTTACATCAGATAAGGAATACCTTTAATAAGGACAATTTGATAATGTAAGGTTGAAGTAACATACAATAGAGGTGTCGCTACGCTTGAGTCGTTGTTGTTAATCTTTGGGGACAAATAAGGACAATATTGATATAACTTTAAACCTCACAACATAACGTAAAACAAATAATAATTTTGACAAACACTGTCTCATCCCAGTACTACATTTCTCTAATAACATAAGTTATATGCCAAGTATTTAACAACTCTTGAATCCAAAATAAATACGAATTAGGTGTTAATGAAATGACAGTTTTCCTTAAAAAGTTTAAAGTTTTTGTGAAAATCAAATATTTCGAAAATTCCTCATTATTTGGATATAATGTACATCTTTGTCGTATACGCAGATAAAAGTAGCCAAATTTGGTCTTTTTGACGGTTTTAACATCTTTCAAACAAATCTACAATATAGGCACACATGTACCCTTTGGATAACATGTACATTTATCAAAACATTAAAGTTGTACCAACTCTTCAAAATTTATATAAAGGTTTACAAAGTTACCCTCCATCCCATACAAGAAAAACAACAACAACAAAATGACAAAAAGCAAATTAGTCTTTGATAATTAGTCAGGAATATGACAGTTCTTGTTCATTTGTTTTTGATGTGTTTTGTTATTTGATTTTGCCATGTGATTATGGACTTTCCGATTGAATTTTCCTCTGAGTTTAGTATTTTTGTGATTTTACTTTTTTCTTTCGGTTGTTGGTGCTGGTCTTGTAAGTGTACTACAACACAACTAACTGTAGTAGTGACAACGCCAACAAAAAAAAAACTCTTCCAATTTTTTAAGAAACAAATATGTGACATATGACAATTTTAGCGTAATGATATGATTAAACCGTAGAATAGAGAAATTTAAGCTTCAAAGGGATAGCAAATGAAAATTGAAAGAGGGCATATTTGCCTACATTTCAAAAGATATTTTGATACTCAAAAGTGCTTAATAGGGCTGAAAGAACACATGTTATTTCCGGTATGAACTGAATCGTGCAAGTTCACATTTACCTAAAATAAATAAAGGGTTTATTCAAGGATACAGCTTATTATATTTCCGGAGTTACACGACGGGGTCATTCTAGAAGCATGAATGACTTGCCCCATCGGAAAAACTTAGTGTTCTATGCGGTTCGAGTTCCACCAGAAAAATCGTTGTCTACCTTTTTTGTCGTTATTTTTACTTCTTCGAGTTATGATTTTATGTATACCCCGATGCCCCTCGCCTCTTTTTTCTCAAATGGGATTTTTATATATTGCAACCCAATACTAGTGTATGTATCAGCAGAATGTTTTATCTGCCTTAATAATCCACCGATACACTATAAAAATAAGATATTAAAATATTCGGACCAATCTTTTGTATGAACTTTGAAATTTAAACTCTGTCTTAGCGGAACTTTACCTAAGGATTAGTTTTTTTCACTTATAGAAAATGCAATTAAACGATATTAAAACAATACAACTTAAAACAGATATGATATTTAAAATGAGAGTTTTATCAAATATTTATCCAGAAAATTGTCATACTAACAACCAATTACATTTGTTTAATTTCTATTGATAGTACTTTTAAGTAAATATGATTGCGAACGATTTTTTTTGATAATACAAACATAACGCAAAGGCACAAATTGGTGTAAATAGTTACAAAAGGTACCAGGATTATAATTTAGTACGCCAGACGCGCGTTTCGTCTATATAATACTCATCAGTGACGCTCATATCAAAATATTTATAAAGCCAAACAAGTACAAAGTTGAAGAGCATTGAGGATCCAAAATTCCAAAAAGTTGTGCCAAATACGGCTAAGGTAATCTATGCCTGGGATAAGAAAATCCTTAGTTTTTCGAAAACTTCAAAGTTTTGTAAACAGGAAATTTATAAAAATGACCACATTATTGATATTCATGTTAACACCGAAGTGTTTACTACTGGGCTGGTGATACCCTCGGGGACGAAACGTCCACCTGCAGTGGCATCGACCCAGTGGTGTAAATAGTTATCAAAGGTACCAGGATTATAATTTAGTACTCCAGACGCGCGTTTGGTCTACATAGGACTCATCAGTGATGCTCGAAATGTTTATTAAATAACAAAATGGTTGGAATTTACAGTTGTTTGCTGAATCTAATCGTATCACAATGATTGAAATCATTCTTGTTTTTAAATCAGATCTATTATGGTAATATTTCCTGGCATTTAAGTATATATCAGAGGGATATTCAAACTCATTTATATAAAAAAAAAATGACAACATCATAGCTTAAAAGAAAAAAACACCCAGATAGGACAGACAGACAAACAGTAGTGAATAAGTACTCAAAACACATCATAGAAAACTATAAAGACTACGCAACAGGAACCCCACCAAAACATGATGTTGAGCAGATCCTACAAACTTACTTATGAATAAAACAAAAAAGAATAAACAACTTTTGATTTTTTTTATTGAATTGCTAACATTGCTTTTCCCTTTTTAAAAGATGAAATGTCTATTATTGCAGATATTACAGATTTAACCATCATTCAACCAATATTTTTTTACCGATTCGGAGCTCAAATATGACATGTAAAATCATCTGGAGAAACTAACAAAAATCCATGTATTCTATTTGTTTGTTATGTGTATATGTGTCGTTCTTGCTTAAAAATACACATAAAGAGAAACTAGACTTTGTATGAAAAGGTATAAATCAAAGCATGACTTAACAAGTTGTGCTTCACAATACAATATATGTTTATTATAGTTGCTTAATAAACCTAATTGGAATTAAAATTTTCACTATTTTGATAACCGATCTGGATTAAAAACGAATATTCAATACTGCACCAAATATGTAAAAGTATATTAAACTCTATTCATCCAAACATACGTATCAAAGTTCATTCTTTTATAGCATCGTAAATAAATTATTCTTAATTATGATCAATTTGATAGTTTTTTTTTTTATCATTATTTGAAAAGGCGTATGTGTTGACTAAGGCTTACAACCTTTGAATAAACACCTTGAATGAAAATATTATTTTACACATTATCATTATTGTGTATCGATGTTCAAACATTATCGGAAATTTACTTGATATTTTTAATCTCTGATGCTCGAATAGTATAGGTTCAAGTTGCATACAATCCAGGCATTTTTACTGAAAGGAGTACCGGGCTCCATACAATATAAGAAAGGAAACACCCAGTTCTATAACGCATGAACAATTATAGTACTCAAATGGGAAATTCGAATCTTCCTTAAGCTGTGATTGAAATTAAACTTGAATGTAACGCCCAGTATCTTATGATGCTATTTGCGGTCTACAATGGTCGCTCTTATTTAGGCTAGAAATGAAGACAGTTTTATCTGGTTATTTAAATTCCGTTTGCAATCAAGAACGTTTTCTTACAATACAATTCAAAATAATCATCATGAAAAAAAACTAAACACATTAAAAATAAACAAATTGAAAAAATATACACATCAAACACTCAATTAAGACAAAAACTTGATAAAGAATTATTTGAAAAAATATATTATAAAAACAGCCACAGAAAACATCTATGTTTGGTTCAAACCATTGATTAAGGATTTGATAATCAACTTAAATAAATTATCACATGTGTTAAGTGTTCAACAACAGTATCATCTTTTACTTTAAATACTGTGTTAATTCGTCATTCAGTCAAAAACCAGGAAATTAAAGTATAATTCTTAAAATTGCTTTGTATTATAAGTGATACATTATAAATTCTGTTCGGACGTGCGCATGTATATGCATATGCGAGCAACGTTGTTATTGATATCGTACTTTGATGACAGATATACTTGAAATCCATTTAGAAAAATCTGTGTATTAATTTTCACATTATTTTGTACATTATTGAAAGTAAAATGCATAATTAATGTGTTTGTACTATATATTAATGTTAAAAGTCATAAAAAAAAAGTCGGATATGGGTTGAACAGTAAATGAAATTGAATTTGAACATTCTTACGGATGTACATTACAATCCATTTACGAAATATTTGCTTACAAGTATTCTATATTTTTGCATATTAGTATTTCAGAGGAAAAGTGAACATTGTGAAGATGCACCAGAGACTATTTTCTACTAAAATACATATAAACTAGAAATTAACCAATACAGTGTATAGCAGAAGCAAATAGGAACTCGTTATTTTGAATGTACTTGAAGCATAACTTAAAAGCTTAAAAAACAGAGAAAAGCCATGTCTTTTTATTAATAATCATATTAAACAATGAAAATATAATTATTATGCCCTATTTATGGGCATTATGTTGTCTGGTCTGTGCGTCCGTCCGTCTGTTTGTTCGTCCGTCTGTTCGTCCGTCCGTTCGCCCGTCTGTCCCGCTTCAGGTTACAGTTTTTGGTCGAGGTAGTTTTTGATGAAGTTGAAGTCCATTCAACTTGAAACTTACTACACATGTTCCTTATGATATGATCTTTCTAATTTTAAAGCCAAATTAGAGATTTTACTCGATTTTAACGGTCTACTGAATATAGAAAATGAAAGTGCGGATGGGGTATCGTGTTCCTATGACACAATCTTGTTTTTTTCTGTTACTGATTACTTGCAATGTTCTGAGTAAACCAAACTAATGGAAAAGTGTTTTGAGTACAAATGTACGCAGTTTTGTTTAAAAAATTGTATAGCGCCCTTAACTTTGAAAGTTTTGTTTCTGAGCAATATGTTTTCCTTTCATTTTCTCTTTTATATGGGTTCTTTTTTTTCTGTCTTTTTACAATGTGCTATTGTGTTTCCTCGTTCAGTTGTTAAAGGTTTCGTATTGCAGATACTGAACCAAACTGTAAAGTTGTAGTCATTATTTTGCTTTTGAAAAGACGCCAACGTGATTTGAATGAGTGTTATGGAATATCTGTGTCACAGATGACTACAAATATGTTCCATAAAAGTCGCCACTACGGATATCTTTAAAAAAAATGGACATACCAACTTAAACTCGAACAGTTGACCAATGAAAGACATGTAAAGACAAGAAAAAATATCTGACGAACATGTTCACACTTCAATCACCCCGTACAACAATATAGTTATCCTATTACTTGAAGTAGGTGAGAAACGTGGTTAAGGATAAAAAAAAAACATAATAATAAGGTCAAGGGTAGCTGAATCCTACCGGACTCACATGTCCACCATACAATAATTTCTTGCACCAAGTATAGTTGACCTATTGGTCATAGTATTTGAGAAACGGATATTACAATGAAATTTGAACATTAAGTACTGAAATGAAGCCATGGTCACGTGAAATCAGCCTGATGTGTCTACTCATACTATGCTATGATTCTTAGTTGTCCTATTTCTCACAATAAGTGATTATCTCGTGTAGTAAAAAACTAAACAATTTTTCTTGCAGCCGGTGAACCGTGGATATGAGATGAAAGTTAGAGAACAAATCTAAGACGAAAATTTCAGAACAATTTGTATCTGTATATCAAAAGAATACTCTGTTTTTTTTTCTCACTTTTTAACAGTTATATTTATTGTTTAAAAGTTATATTTATTATTCATTTTCAATAATGGCCCAACAGTTTGATAGCTGATACAAATGTGTTGATATTCAAAACTTTAAACTATTTATTGATGTTAAATACATTAAAAAAGAGTTTGTATAAATCAAACAATCTACTAAAATTAGTAGTTTTATTCATATAATCTGTGATCCATTACCAACCAGTACTCACTGGGTTTTTTTTTTAATTTATTCGATATAGTTTCAGTGAAATTAATACAGTGTAAAAGTAGATTTCGTGTCTTTTATGTAGTTTCATTTAACACTTTTAATTCATTTGGCTATTAAGTAAAAAACATTGATATAAAATTGAAATTAAATCTTTGGGCACATACTTGAATCCAATTTATTTCTACTCTTAATATTGAACTTCATTAAAATTTATTGTTTTGGGTGTGAACTTTAAAAGTCTATTTGCAAGGTATATTTTTTATTATAAGAGACATGAGTTATTAGTTACAAAAGAGAGAAAATAGGGTATTGAAGACTTTCAGATCGAGAGGTAGTGCATCGAAATTATTTCAAATAATATATTTCGTCTGTGTTCCAAATATTATTTGTATGTATGAAAACTTAACTAGCTATCAACTGCGGAAAGGGTTGATCGTTCTGCGAATGTTATGTTGATTTAATCATCATAACTATTGTTCGAAACCACAGGTGTTATATGCAAGGAAATAATCCCTCCCTTTTTATTTTGGTTATTTTGAGACCAATCATTTAATTAATGTCATGTGGGTCATAGTTAAGGTACTGTTAATGGTAACTGGGAAATAATTTATCATGGGATTTCCTTTTAGTGTACATTCCAATATTAAACGTTATTTTCTTTTAATGATGATAGATTCTATATGGTATACATGGTTATCGTTGACCGTTCTTTGACCTATGATTAATAATGTTTTATACATTGTAACCAAGATTAAGAGTTGTCTCATTCGCACTCATACCACATCTTCTTATTTATTTTATCATCAACAAAGTTCAGCGGTTAAAATTATAATTGGCACTTATTAAGTTTCTTTGGTCGCAAATTAATTGCAGTGAATTATAGTCATTACTTTGCGTTTAACAAAAGTATTGGTACTTTAACACATTACAGATACCTGGATTAAAAAGCTACACGCCAGACGCTCGTTTCGACTACAAAACTACAAACAATTCTTGAATCAAGATTTTAGAACGCCAAATAAGGTACATGTTAAAGAGAATTGCGCACCAAAACTTGGAAAGATTTGCCAAGGTAATCTATCTTAGAGTTATAAATCCTTATTTATTAGCTTAGCATATTGTACTGATAAACACATATTTATGGTCTCAATCACTATCAAAATCTAGAAGTATATTTCTATTACTACCAACAATTATTTACCGAAGATTTGAAAATGAAATGTCGTGGATACGGGGCGCCGAATGGGACTATTGTGGTTTTGTACAAAATTCAATTCTGTCATAGCAAAATCATTTTTGTCTTACAAAACTATGTGATACAGAATTGCTTTATGAGAACTTCAATTTTGTGATGACAAATTTCATTTTTGTAGACAAAATTCATCTTTGTAGACAAAATTCATTTTTGTAGACAAAATTCCTTTTTGTACACAAAATTCATTTTTGTAGACAAAATTCATTTTTGTGATGACAAAAGTCAATTTTGTCAAAAAGTTATGCAAATATAAACTTATTTGCATACAAAATTGACTTTTGTTACCTGATATGGAAATTAAAACACAAAAGTAAATTGTGTGAGACAAAATTCAATTTTGTCAATTTTGTCTCACAAAAGTCAATTTTGTCTCGCAAAAGTCAATTTTGTCTCGCAAAAGTCAATTTTGTCTCGCAAAAGTCAATTTTGTCTCATAAAAGTCAATTTGTGACGACAAAATTCAAATTTGTGACGACAAAATTCAAATTTGTGACGACAAAATTAAATTTTGTGACGACAAAATTAAATTTTGTGACGACAAAATTCAATTCTGTGAAGACAAAATTGACTTTTGTGAGACAAAATTCAATTTTGTGAGACAAACTTCAATTTTGTCAAAAAGTTATGCAAATATAAACTTATTTGCATACAAAATTGACTTTTGTTACCTGATATGGAAATTAAAACACAAAAGTAAATTGTGTGAGACAAAATTCAATTTTGTCAATTTTGTCTCACAAAAGTCAATTTTGTCTCGCAAAAGTCAATTTTGTCTCGCAAAAGTCAATTTTGTCTCATAAAAGTCAATTTTGTCTCATAAAAGTCAATTTGTGACGACAAAATTCAAATTTGTGACGACAAAATTAAATTTTGTGACGACAAAATTCAATTCTGTGAAGACAAAATTGACTTTTGTGAGACAAAATTCAATTTTGTGAGACAAACTTCAATTTTGTGAGACAAACTTCAATTTTGTGAGACAAACTTCAATTTTGTAAGACAATATTGATTTTGTCTCACAAAAGACAATTTTGTCTCACAAAAGTCAATTTTGTCTCACAAAAGTCGATTTGTATGCAAATTAGTTCACAGAATCCAACCTAAACTAATTTGCATACAAAATTGACTTTTGTCACCCAATTTTCAAATTAGGTAACAAAACAGTCTTCAAACTAAGCCCTTCAGAGTGAAAATTTCATATCTTCTCCCAATTATAAAATGGTTAAGTAGATATATAAATATGTCATCCACTACTGATTAGGGGACAGATGATATTACATAAAACAGATGTTTAAAACAAAAACTGAGTGTGTAAATTTTTGATAAACCCTCAAGTTAAGAAATTACAAAAGTAAAAAGTAAATGGCATGTACTAAAAGGTGGAGCGGAGTGGAGTGTTGGAGTGGAGTGTTGGAGTGGAGTGTTGGAGTGGAGTCATGGAGTGAAATTTACTAAACATATCTAAAAATCAATATCAATTTAAAAATCATGTATAATTGTTTGTTTTTTTAATTGCAGCACACAATAATTTTATATTATTTCATTTGACACATTTGATTATTCGTCAAAGTTGGACAATGTTTTGGGTAGCATTTTATTTTTATGACAACTTAGATGGAGGGGGTAATGTTGTTTATTGTGTAATTTATTTTACTGTCCTGAATTGTAGAGTATTTCTGATAAGAAGAGAGGAAGCAAAGGCCCAGTAACCTATGCAGTTTAAATTAATTTATGACGAGCTCACAAAACTTTTATTAAAATACACATAGTGCTTATGTTAATATTCAAATTGTGGTCCCTAGTTAAAAAACATGTATGTCTTATTCCCGACAAAATATGTTAGAATCAAACTGAGGCTAAAAAATCATCTTGTGATAAAAAAAATATTTTTGTTATCAATGGACTATGATATAATAAATTGTCAATCAACATTTTCACTTTGATGTTATCTTACATGTTAATTTAATGACTGTACTATTTAAAAAAAGTTTGTTTCTTCCAATTAAAAATAGATAAGGAAAATGTATCTACCATCGCCTGTCCATAGAACCCATATACAAAAATATCTTATAATTTGGTTAAATTTGCTAACTCCATGCTTTCACTCAGTGACTCTACAAAAAAAAATCCAGCACTCCAACACTCCATCCCTCCACTCCACCACTCCACTCCACCACTCCACTCCACCTTTTAGTACATGCCAAAGTAAATATTCTGATTTAGTTTTACATCTACATATTACCTCATCAGATATTAAAAAGAAGAAGCACGAGTTTTGAATAATGTAATATTTTTCATAGTTTTATATGTTATATTTAAGCTTTGAATCTTTAATATGGTAAATTTCGGTAAATTTCAACAGCTTAATTAAGTTCATTACATATACATTAATTTGTTGTTACTAAAATACTATGAGAGCTCAACCACACCCTCTTATTGCATGTATTGATAGATTGTCAAAAGATGTTAAGAAGAAAAAATAAGAAAAAAATATAAGAAGAACAATTAGGTCTTTTCTCATCTAGGGGATAGATCCAATTGATACTAAATGATACCTCAATATTTTTATGGTAGGGGTGTGCCATTCTGCCCAAAAAAATGTACCAATTTTAATATACATGTAACATAACGTTCAGCACCTATAGTCAGGAGCAGATCCATAACTTTTTGTAAAGGGGGGGGACTGACTGACCTAATAGGGGGCCGCTCTAGTCATCAATGACTCCCTAAATAATCAACCAAATTTTTCCCATGAAAAAAGGGGGGAGGCATTTGGAACTTATTTTGAAGGTGAACTTTCATATTAATTCATATATTAGTTAAATTAGTATAATAACATTGACTATTTATAATTTCTGAATAGAATATTCATATATGAAATGAAGATCATACATACCCCAAATCAATATATAGTTATCAAACGTAAATGCATTTTTATATAGTATGTTATAAAAAGGAGGGTCATTTTTATATAAAACCTCTCAAAAAAGGGGGAGGCAGTGCTGTGTATTTACTATTAATCCATTTATGCAACAATTACCACTTATGGATCAGGATAAAATAACATGTGCTTCCTGTCATCTAACAAATTTTAATTGGAGTCACAGCTTAATTTGAAATTATGCTGTTTTTTTAAGTGGTGCAGATGTGATTTCTCGGGCTTAGTTGCAAGACTGAAAAGTCAAGTCTCATACAAAAATAAATTTTGTCATGACAAAATTTAAAGTAACTTTTGTCCACTGAAAGATAATTTTGTATGACAAAATTTAAATTTGTAATAATCTACAAATTTTGTTAAACTGAACTCATTTTTGTTGAACAAAACTCACTTTTGTCCGTGCAAAATTGAATTTCGAGTACAAAACCACAAGAGTCCCGTTCGTTGACCCGTAGTGGATAATCATAGATAAATACATAGTGAATGCGATTGCAGTGAAATTGATATGAAACTTTTTTTTAAACTGCACGTGCTTAATTTTCATTGGCAAGGAACAGTAGTTCTTGGATTTGGCAGATTTTCTTGAAATTATGCATAAAGCATCGAAATAACAACATTTTGGTAAATAAGTGGATATTGAGAAGAATCCTCATATCTAAATATAACTTATCTATTTGTCGTTAAACCAGATAAATGTTTCTACCAAGATTTGTTTGTTGGTTTTAACGATAGCACATCTGCAATATAAAAACAAATGTACTTTCCAGATAATATGTATTACATGTACCACCAAAACACAGTTTGTCAAGTGAAAAATATCGAACATCAAAGAAAATTCAAATCGGAAAGACCAAGTGGCAAAATCAAAACAGCAAGCACAACAAAGGAATGTAAAATAACTGTCAAATTCCTGACTTATGACATGGATTTCCGTAAACCCTCTACCCTCGAACACACTTATGAATTTAATCTGTTGTTGCCCGTCCATTTGTGTAATGTTTTCGTAAGAACGGATTGTATCAACTACAATTATAGATATAGCTGTACTTAAATTTTTAAGAGCCCAATGCATGACATATTAAAACAAATTTTTTGAATAATGACGGGATTAAACGGTGTAAACATCCAAGGAGTAGTGCAATGAAAACTATTACAGCTGCTCATCTCCCCTAGTAGTGTGTGTTGGCTGCTGTGTGTTTTTTCGTTGTTATCCTGCAGGCGATAATGCTGGCTTTTATTTTGTTTCTTGACTTTTGGTAATTTATGACCACTTAAACCACATCCCAGTATTTTTTTAAATTTCTATTAGATATTCTATATTCTCTTACTGCTCTGTTAAATTACTTCTGAATATAAAATTGGTGTTTAATCACTTTTGTTTATTTTTTTCATTTAAAGCACTGCAACTAATAAACGGTATCCCTTGATATACATTCCAGGTTACAGAACTTGTATACCTCATATTCACTCAATTAGCCATGATATTCCACATATTTGAATTGCTTCATTCTCACAAAATTCTTTAATATGGTATACTTTTAAGTTTTAATTAAAGTTTTAACAGATAGCTTTTTGAAGCGTCAAATGGTTATGTACTATAACATGAAAAATTAATGATATTTAAAATTAGAGTTTTATAAAATATTTATCCAGTAAATTATAATACAAACAACTTATAATTCTCATTTAACTTTTAAATGATTATACGTTAAGTAAATATAATTAAGAGCAAATTAATTTAAATCCAAATAAAATGTATTCTGTTAGGCAAATTTGGTGTTAAAGTCATATGAAACCTCA
Source organism: Mytilus edulis (assembly GCF_963676685.1). NCBI lineage: Eukaryota > Metazoa > Mollusca > Bivalvia > Mytilida > Mytilidae > Mytilus > Mytilus edulis. Next base: position 41,139,013 of record NC_092350.1, read on the forward strand.
AATTAAAAAAAAATATGCATCTGTTTTTTATAACTAAATGGATAGTTTTCATTATAAAACTTTTGTCCATATACTTTTTTCTGAGGAAAATTCTTTAATTTGTCCACATTTAGAAGAAGTTTACTTATTTTTAATTGCTTGCTTCCAGGAAGCAATTCGCCGACATATTTTCCGTATGCATAGTGACCTGAGCGTAACCCTCCTCGTAAAAATCCGGTGATCGCAATACGCATGAATCTGTCATTAAAATAAACAATTATCTGATTGTACATGTTAAACACGTGCTCAATACCCATGCTTTTTGTTATTTATTTACTATAAGGTGACAATCGGTAAACTTCGGCTTCAAAACACGGCATTTAATGAGCAGCCATATTTGTTAAATCATAACAGACAGACAGAAAAAAAAATTTACGATTATACGATATATTTGCGTAAATAATGATAAAATCGTGCACAGAGGACTTAGTTTGTGATATATACATGCATTGGTTCAAGAATTGGAAAAACATTATTTTTCACCACTCACTCGTTTCATATGACTTTAATATTGATTAAGTAATAAATTGGTTGGAATTTACTATGCTATGTGGAAGGTTATGAGACCAAGTTGAATGATTTTTTTATATATAATTCTGCTTTCGTTTTATATCTATAATGCTAATATCCGATCATGCAAGACAGTCTACAACCTTGTTTTGAAATGAAACCAACATCAGTTTACCTTTTTGATATGTTTTCTAACATTATACTGATCTTTTTTGTTTTAAGTAAAATAAAATTCTCATTTTTATATTTAGATCGGGAACAATATGGCAGCTCAGGAACAAACTTTTTAGCAATAAGAATACATTTACAAGAAACAAATAAAAAACATTTATAGCTACATGTATCATTAAAAAATACATCTGCTTGATTTTTTGATACATATTATTCCTGGTTCAAATATTACACCGATCGAAAAACTATACATTGTATGATAGTTTTCCAACTTGATATATTCAGTTGTGGTTCACCAATACAATATATTTAATTTTGATCTATATACTAAATTAGAATCAATATAATGACTCTTTTGTTAAGCTATCTGGATTAAATATAAATATTCAGTACGTCGCCAATTCTGTAACACAGATTTATTGAACACGTATTCATCCAATTATAAATTCATTTTGTTATGGAATCGTATATGTTTGTTATTGATCATGATCATTCTAATGATCTTTTTATTCAATTTCAAAAATGCGTTTATGTTGATCAAGTATTATTATCTTTGAATTAACCCTTCGAAATTAAATACTATTTTACACAATATCCTTAGTTTATTTTGATATTCAAACGTTATTGAAGATTTACATTATATCGTTAATCGCTTATACTTGAAGTGTCTAAAATCCAAGTTTCATACAACCCTCACATTTTACCGAACGGACTACGAAGCTACAATCGAAATACCTACATCTATATCAGACACGAGAAGGATACAATGCATACATTCATACAGCTGCAATTAAAATGTAACCTGAATGAGACGCCTGATATTTCAATTTGATTGAACTAATGATGCAATACGTGCCTTATCGTGGATGCTGTTAAGTAGAACATTGGATGAAGTCAGTTTAACCGGCCTATCGTTTATATTATGTAACCTGTTTTTAACAATAGGATGGGAAAGACCTAAAAATAAAAAAATTGAAAAACATAAAAATTAAAACTTCAAAAAACACCTATCCATTTTGTATGAAAACTATAAAATATCAATAAAAGTATAAGTGTATGATTCAAGTGGAGTTTCATTGACATTTTAAAAAGTTAAATCACAAAAAATACTGAACTCCGAGGAAAATTAATGTTGTGTCTTTAATTTGTAAAATTAAATTTTATGCTTGCTGTTACTGATGAAATCGGCTGTTAAATATCATTAAAATTCCTACTGGAAGCAAAATGAAGGTATGGTGATGAGTGATTTAAATAACCACAGAATGATGATTTTCAACATTAATATAAGATTAACTTCGATTTCCTTATTTATTGTTTAAAACGATGTTCAGGTTAAAAAAAAGCGCTACATGTACAACAGCAGTATAGTCATTACATTTAAATAAGCGCTGACCTTTAGGTGTGTATGTGCAACTTATCCTTAGATAAATAGTTTTTAATATCGGTTTGACTTTTTATAAATGTGGTTGACATGTAATATTGATGCAACTTTGATGACTGAAATACTTGAAATCTATTCAGAAAGATCTTTATATTAACGTTAACACTTTGTTGTACATTAGTGAAAGTGCAATGCATATTAAATGTGTTTGCACCATATGTTAATGTTGAAAATCATCAGAATGGCTAGATAGGGGCAGAACAGTAAATAAAATACAATTAAAACACTCTTAGGGATGTTATTTACAATCTAGTAACTAAGATTTATTGACTTGTATTGTATATTTGTGATGTCAAGATTTAAGGAAATGGAAGAGATGCGACGAGGAGGATGTGAAACAACTTTCTACCAATTTAGGTGTCTGTGTATTTTTTATGTTCCACTATTAACAGTATGAGGCATTTTTTTCTGTTTTGTGCATCCGTTTGTCCAAAGAAGATTGAAAAAGCGCTCTCCATCTAAGGTTAACTTTGCCTTAGGGAGTTGACGTTTTAAAATTTACAAAAAGACAATTGTAGAAAGGTTTGTTAGAAATCATGTCAGTACAGAACCACTGGCCACATGAGCTACTACCCTCCGGGAATGATAGTCCACAAGGCAGAGGACTCGACCGATTGTTATAAAAAATGAAGGCAACACGTTAGGTTAAAAGACCTTTAAAACTCATTTACTTAAAAGAACATAAGGGATAACGCAAACGCTTAAAATTTCAATTGAAAGGAAACTAGACAACTCCATGGTCATAGAGGATAAAACAGTCAGACACTACATTGGCCACCATTTTAATAACTGGTTGCAGATAAAAGGTTTTCTTTCAGCGCTTATGGTAGATGATGTTTGTTTGATGGACTGTTTCTAGGATACAAACGTATATTAGATATTTCATTAGTGTACATTTTAAAGTTGTGTTATTTAGTTGAAATAATTAATTTTTTGGATTACATTTATTGAAGATGAAATCGACTGCTAAAATTCATTAAAATCCCTACTGGAAGCAATAGGAAGGTAAAGTAATGAGTGATTTAAATAATTACAGAAAACATTCGTGCAAATCACTTTTCTATTGTAAAACACTCTTTAAATTAGAAATATTTTTTTGTATCGTGTGCTCTTAATCTTTTTTGACATATACATCACATCTTGTGTTATAATTATGTAAACGTTATAAGTTGTGCTATCGCAGTTTTATCACATTCTACTTTTCAAATACAATTTTAATATTTACATAATGATCCCTTGATCTGTAGGAGAAACTATTTTGTTATAGGTATCAAGCAGGATATGTATCTGCATAATTCTGGAAGCTGTTCAGTTATCAAACATTTTGACATAAATTAGGCGAAACTAAGCCAAGCCAGTTTGTTCCGCATTTACTTGTGAAAAGAACGTGATTTACACTTTGATTAATTGCTTTAACATATCCAAACTAATTATGTTTTCCGTGATTCATAGTGTAAACATATTTCCAGGTCAACAGTTGTACAAAATATATGTTTTACAGGGTATTTTGTGGCTGTGCTGTTACCCCACTGTCCCAGGTTGAGAGAAGAATGCAGTGCTAACACGTATTTTAAACCCCGCTGCATTTTGAATATACGTGTCCAATGTTGGGAGCATGTAAGTTAGTGGTTGAAATTTGTTTATATCTGTCAATTTCTTCGCAAATTGTATTTTTATAATTATATATATAGATAATGTCGTTAGTTTTTTCGTTTGAATTGTTTCACATGGTTTATGTCGAGGTCGTTGATAGTTGACTATAACTAAAAAGATACTTTTCGTTGTAAAAGGCCATACTGTCATGACCTATAATTGCTTATACATATATCTTCACCATTTCAACTTTGGTTGATAGGAGTCTTATTGGTAAGCATGTCACATCTCTTTATTTTATATGGTATTGTAGTTTCAAAATCAAGAGTATGTACAAACATATCTTTCCTTGAATATTTCATACAATTATTAAAATACCAAATTTTGGTCGAAAATCGGTGTTAAAGCATAAAGATTCGACACAAACAGATAAAACATAATGTATTAGAAACATGCTCTTGGTATACGTCTGTTCGAATACAAACAGTTCAAACGGTATTCAATTGAAAAATATGTGAGTATACTTAAATTCTCCCTCGTCCTGCTCGTCCGAATTAAAAGTATTTTATCTCTAAATTCAATATGCTATAAACAAGGCAAACTTAGATATATGATTAGTTGCTCGCAGTAACATATTATTTTCTCTTGCGATACAATATTTTATTTTACTTTATTGTACAGATTTCTTCGATTGAAACAACATATAAATACAAGAAATATAACATTGTTCCTCATTCGCATCGTTTCTTTTCCTCTGCTAATACCTCCAACGCCTGTACATACAATAAACATAGCAGCAACTAAATATATACCAATGTGACCAACTTCAATTCGACGTAACTGCGAGCACCTTCTAGACTAAAACATTTAAATGCCAAACTTTATATAGTACCATTTAACCCCACCCGTAGAAACCGCCAAAACTTTCATCGTGCCTTATGCATCTAACATCAAATTTATAAATAGTACATACTGTTGCAGAACCAGTATCAGATCTAGTTATACTAGTTCCATCTATAAATAATTACTACAAATAGCAAACGGAAAATACCCATGATTCTTCCTATTTAAAAACAATGTTGGAACAATATGTAAAAAAATAAGTAGACCATATCATATTGCATTGAAATTAACAGATTTTTAAGAGTATCGTTGCAATTTCAATTCAATACCATGCAAATCGTGTCCCTTTGAAAAGTGAAGTATTACTATATAAAACACATTGATTATTTGACAATGGTCGTATAAAAATTCAAACCAGTCTTTGATTTTTAAATACTTAATAATGATCGTTACAGGTTTTTAACGTCACAACGGGCTTTTAAATATCTATGTCAGCAAATATATTAAATATTGAATGACAACTGATTTATTTGAAATGACAATGCTTGTTTAAATGTGTCACTAACAACACCATCGGGGGTTCATTTTAAATATTTTTATCTTAAAAATCAATGCAACTATTTAAAACCCGATCAGAGGTGCAAAAGGGTGAGGTATTTTGGTCGCAACTTTAACATTCCTCCCAAAATGATAATATTGAATAATGAATTATGTCAAATATAGCTTTTATATTGATATGCACACCCTCAAAATTTGAAAACGTCTTTTAAAAAATAAAGAGATATGGTTAGATTGCAAATGAAACAACCATCAAACAAAGACCAAAAGACAAGGATGCTTACTACAAAAAGTACAACCTGTCAACGTACTCAACAATTATCAAAATTCGGACCAATGCTATAAAAGGACCTGCACAATCAATAAAAAAATCAGTTCTAATGTAAACACCTTACGACCTTATTTTTGCTATATAGTAAGAACATCAGGCTGTGATCAACGACAATCCCAGGCTCTTATCTCGGGGATATTTTTTTATTGTATTATTTGTTAATTGTCAAGAAAAATGTAATATACCGAAGACTAATGATTAGAAACAAGCTATCTTTTAGTCTAAACAAAATAGAGCAAAATGTATAGAATCACAAGAACTCCAAACAGAGTTACACAACATACAAATGGTACATACATTTGTCTTGTTGGGCATAAAATTTGATGAAATAATAAATGTGCATCAATCAAATCTTTTACTTTGAAACGATAATCGATATGTCTGCGTGATTTATATTCATTTAGAGAACTTTTGTATATATAATAGTTATCAAAGGTACCAGGATTACAATTTAGTACGCCAGACGCGTGTTTCGTCTTCCTAAGACTCATCAGTGACGCTATAACATTGTAGATAAGATCTTACAATATTTATCAAATACTTCTAAAACCACATCGTCTTATATCTATAGATAGAAACATGGTATTAATGACAGAGCGTACAGGGTAACTGTAGTTTTATAGTAATTGTCTATTAAATCTATCGCCAAATACCGCTTTCATAGCAGTGGTTTTGATTTCTTTCTAGGTGCCGTGTGAAATTAACTGTACATCTAGATCAGTAGGTGGCATAGGCTGTATGCTCCTGTCACCATCCAACATAATCTCATTGGCAATCATACATCTTCTTATTTCTATACATCTTATATATAATTTAATACATAGCAGTTAACTTCCAGTTGTTTTATTATAGAAGTCATCTAAGTACTAACTACGTGCTTTCTCTAGCAATTCGTTGCGTCATTGTAAATGATTGAAATATGAACTGTTTTATCAAACAAACTTTCACTCATTTAACCATTTTTAATGGTTTATTGATAATAAATATGCATTGCGTAAATATACTGGAATGAAATTCAACTTTTTCAAGTTGTTTAATGGATAATAATGTTGTTAAATGTAGTTATAAATGTGCTTTATATGGTTTTTAGAATGTTAGATTTATTAGGCCATCGAACGTCAACAACATCGAATTGAAATATCTACTTTTTGTTACTGAAGTTCGACCCTTCGACACAGATCAAAATCTCTTTTTATCGTACTGTTAAAAAAACCATACGAACTTTAAATATATAAAAACATCTAAAATTGATTAAATGAAATGTATCTATACTATTGTAATCTTGATTTCTTTTCAGTTGAAACACTTTGTTTTATATAGAAAAAAAAGGTTTCAGGGTTTATATAAGTCAGCTAAACCGTGTGATGCGTTTTCAGATTCATCACTCAACAACTTCTCGTTTACCGAATACTTACATCATTTTACACATGAGTAGCAAGGTTGAAAAGTTTCGTCACATCTTTCTCAGGACCTACAATAAAGGGATTTGTGAAATTTGGTTCTTAGGTTTATATAAATCAGCTATACCATGTGATACGTTTTCAGATTCAACACTCTTCTTGTTTACCCAAATATTTGGGTTGGTGTATGACCAGTGACCCGTTGCTCGCAGTTTCACTTGTTAGAAACTCTAATGCCTGATTAGAAAGAACAATTTCTGTTTAGCTTTTGCACAAAAAAGCATCCTTTTTCCCCCAAAATAAAGTTCAATTGTAAGTTAAAAATCAGGTTGCATTTCTAATGTGGCAGAGTATACTATAGTTTAAAAAGCTCAAATCCCCAAAACAGGTGATAATCATTTTCTGTATTCAAAGTTTATAGATTATCAATTTAAATATATGTTGTGTTCATTCAAGTTCAAAGATACAAAAGGTACATAAAATGTGTCTTGCTGGGCATAAAATTTAATGAAATGATAAATGTGCATCAATAAAATCTTTTGCTTTGAAATGATGCTTTGAATGTCTGCGTGATTTATATTTATTTAGAGAATTTGTGTATATAACATTATAGATAAGATCTTACACTATTTGTACAATACTTCTAAAGGAAGAAAAATCGTTTTTGTTTAGCATTATTGCTTACCTGAGATTAAGGTAGTTGGTTCATCTTGGTTTTTTTTTTTTTTTTGCAGTGCAAGTTATTTTAATTTTCCGATTTACTGATTTCATTGTTTTAAAGTAACAGCAAATATATATTAGGGCACGACCATTTAACTTCAAAAAGGGCCGGGGTATGTTTTTTTTTTTCCTAAAACAACTTATTTTGATTCTCAATTTGATGTGAAGAAATCAAAATCATATTCCATACACATTGCAATAGTGTATATCGACCAAGTATCTATCGATACCTTAAAAGTGCAAAAAACATTATATTTGAATGCTTGGACATTTTTATCAATTTAAAAAAAAAAACAGATTTTGAAGCATTCATACGATTATGAAAATTTCAAAATATTCAAACCTTTAATTAAAATGGTATTAAAATAAAAAGAAAAAATATTTATTAAAGATATAATCCTACACAACAACGTACCTCTGTCATATAATTTTGTCATGATTATGCATAAAGTAAACACGATTAAGAGCGATTTTATTTAATACCCAAATATAATACATTGTAAAGATACAGATTGGCGTTCATATTGATATAATTATAAAATGGTTAGAAGTTACAAGCTTTTGTGGAATGTAGTCAGACCGTGGTGAATGAGATCATATATAATTTTGTTTTCATTTCAGATCTATATTATGATGTTGTCCTGTTGATATAGTAAATGGAAACATGCGAGCAGGTACGTACGTTTACATCTAATATCCAATATTTTTTTTTATTTAAATAGAGAAAAAAGTGTTTCCTGTTTCTAGGTGTTTTTTTTAAAATGAATTCCTTTTTTCAGATCATTGTAAATTTGTATATTATGTGTGTCTGTTTCTATGTGTGTGTGTGTGTTGTCATTGCTTTTGTTAAAGCTTTTCAGTTATTAATGATAATGCATTCGATTACTCGTAATAAGTTAGGCATATTAATGATTCAATCTGATAAGTTTGAATTAAATATAGTTTACATTTATCAAAGGTAACACTATTCATGGCAACTATACATCTGACAAGTGTAAATCAAAATCTTTCTACCAATACTCATTACGACATTTTACTGTGGAAACATTAAAGATTTATAATCACAAAACTATATTTTGATATTCGCACTAATACTTTAAACAATGAAATGAAAAGTCAATAAAATGTCTATTTGTGTTAGACGGATAATTTATTCTAATTCAGATTTGTATATGGCTTGAATTACTATGCAACATTGAATTATCTAAGCACTGACCAAGAAGCATTATAGGTATTTTTCGGATGAATAGATGTTGATTTAAAAAAAGTAGTTTACAACCGTTGAGAAGACGGTAGGTGTAAGAAGATAGGGTATGAGTGCCAACTCTCCATCTAAGTAAAAATTTGTAAAGGTACATCATTATAGGTCACGGTGCGGTCTTCAACACGGAGCTTTGGCTCACACCTAACAGAAAGCTATAAAGAGCCCAAAAAAATAATGGTGTAAAACCATTCAAACGGGAAAACCAATTGTCTAATTAATCTATACTATGCAACTTTGAAAAATCTTAGCACTGTCTAAGAAGCATTATCGGTAATTTCTGATAGATAATCTGTATTGTACTTATACATTGCATATAACTAAATCTTATAAAAGACAACAAGTAAACGGTCTATTATTCAATAAAATTAACGGTATCAAATTTTCCTGCACCAGATGCGCATTTCGACAATACATGTCTCTTCAGTGATGCTCGTGGCCAACATATTTGAAATCCAAAGCTAATATAAAAGATGCAGAGCTATAATCCAAAAGGTCCAAAAAGTATAGCCAAATCCGTGAAAGGAATCAGAGCTTTGCATGAGGGAGATACATTCCTTAATTTATAATAATTTCTATCATTTTGTAACAGCAAATTTTAATAACACAAAAAACAAATCCGTATTTTCATGCCAGTACCAAAGTACTGGCTACTGGGCTGGTGATACCCTCGGGGACTAATAGTCCACCAGCAGAGGCATCGACCCGGTGATAGTAATAAAATTCACGGTATCAAATTGTCTTGCACCAGATGCGCATTTCGACAATACAGGTCTCTTCAGTGATGCTCGTGGCCAAAATATTTGAAATCCAAAGCTTATATAAGAGATGAAGAGCTATAATCCAAAAGCCACATGCATCTTTATTTCATAACTTGTATCTAAAATGCACACGTGAACAGGGCATCAAGAATTACCATACATAGACACCAAAATATGCTCAACAACTCAAGGACAACTCAAACTCAGGACAAACGTGATAATATAATTTTACATTGACAGCTTCTTATTCTTTAGAAATACACGTATCATACAATCTATCTGATTCCAGAACAAGACATTATGTCACATGATATTTGGAAAAGCGATTACTGATGCTTACCATATGAAATTATAGAAATATGTTCGTAAATCATTTTTTGGTATAACGTACCGGTAATTATATAGCATCACGAAAAAACTCTATGGGACAAATAGCACTTACAACATAGTGTGTTAACATAATGCTTTATTAAAAAAGAAACACCTATTTGACTGAATACGTTCACAATAATATATAAATTGTGTTTAATTTGTTCTTTACTATAAAAATTCAATCTAATATCAACTTATAAAGAGGACCTATTGTAAAATTCAAGTCTTGATGTGAAACAGTTATATCAAAACAGAACACTTAGTTCATGTTAGTTTTAACAATATTTATTCGGATAAATCATTATAAATCATCATATAACAATATCAAACACTTGAAATTTATAGCTAAGATTCCGAAACAAGCAAAGTCTGCTTCTGAGAAAAAAAATCATGTTTACAACCAAGACTATATATCATGTCAAAGAAATATCTATCATTTAAAAACTTTTAAAAAGGAAGCATGCTTCCCAATATTAAAGGAAATTGAAAATATATATAAGTTATTTTCAATTAAACTTATACTGTCTGGGTCAGCAATATTAGTTTGTGTATACCAATATATATAAAATGAGACATTTAAACTATGTTAAGTGCGTTCTTCAGACTTATTTTGGTTTTAACAATAAAATTGAAACCACACTAATGCACCAACTTACGACACTTATAACCATGTCGTACAAATCTCAAAATAGATCTTAACGTAAGTATAAAAAAGAAGATGTGGTATCATTGCCAATGAGACAACTGTCCACAAGAGACCGAAATGACACAGACATTAACAACTCTAGGTATCCGTACGGCCTTCAAGCGATGAGTTTAACGTAAGATCTGTTTTGTTGCCAGTTACTTGCAAATTTCCTAATTAAAATCTCAGTGCAGTTTAGCAGATAATCGAACATCAATAATGCATTTGTTTTGGCTGTTTTATATATTTATAATTACTTTAGATGGATGTTTCATTATAATACGTTATTCTGATTGGCTACACTGTAATCTGCGTTATTCTTTAATCAACTTCATTACACAATAAATTTTATCATTCCTGATGACACGAGGTCCCACAATAAAGTGCACAGGTGTTTTAAATACAAACTTGATAAAAAGCGTGTTTTCATGACCTTAGCTAAAAAATGTAATTATAAGTATTGGATGCTTCTTTTTGTAACTTCATTGGGGTGTAAAAGCGTTGACCGTGCACACATTTTCAGAATGAAGCGCTTCGGCGCTTCATACAAAATGTACTTCGGTCAACGCTTTTACACCCCAATGAAGTTACAAAAAGAAGCATTCAATTCTTAAATGCTATAGTTTAAGTAATGTATCATAATGTTTAATGTTCCTCCTGCACGTTTTCCAACCAATAAAATACCGGGACAATCTTCTGCATTTTGATAATATCGAAAACCTACATTTTATTCTTTGAAAAAATACATTATATTAAAAAATTATCATGTATGCAATTAAAATTGACGGAAAGCAGACAACCCGGGGTTTAAAATTATTATTGTTTTCATTTTTTAATATTCGCTTTAGATCTTGAGTATGATATTTCTTTTTGATGCAGTCATAGTCACAGTCAGGTACAATCTGTACCAGTTCACTTAAGTGTAATATTTTATAATTCAATATACTTAATCTTATACAAAATCAGATAAAATATCGACTTTTTGTCCATCCATATGCATTATCATGATTTCGTTAAAGTAACTTATTGTCAAAGGGAACAAATAAAATTAGATGAAATACTACAAAAAAATAATGACTATTTAATTTCAAAAACCGGATCTGCAGTTTATCCTGTTTGTTCCTGATGTTGCATCACTTACAATAGCTGCTGTTAAACTATGGTTAACGTCTAAATAATGATTAAAAAAAGTGGATTTATAATACTACTAAATTACAGTTGAATTTGTAAGACATACTTCAAAATTAGTTACTGCATGCAAGTGTTGTCAACTGTACTATGGGACTGAAAACTTTGGCTAAATATACTTGTAAAATATAATAATCACATACATAGATGTTTTATAATGCTAAACTACGTCTAAGATCTCGTATCGAATTGGAACCAAGGCATCTCCATACACATTTGCAAAGTCAATATTAGACGGTAAAGAATTGACTGATGTTCAAACAATTGCTGTAGATTTTATATTTGATTTTGAAATGGCAGCATGTCATACGAATTGTGTCTACTACAACGGAGTCTCTACTTATGATATCAAAAGATGAGGTTCTTATTGTACCTGTAATGATAATTAAATTGAACATTTTATACAAATACATTGAAAACAAATATAGTGCCAAATTGTAATTACTTTCCATTATCATGTATCATATTGTTTCTTAAAAATCTTTTATAATTTCAAGTGAAAAGATCACAACATGCAAGTCCTTTAGATTTTACATTGACAGATAGTATGCATAACGTAAACATTCAAAAGGTGTTTTTTTATTTGCAGTTCAAAATCTTTTTATTTTGTACATTGATTAATTTGGACCATAGGACGTTCATTTTAGTCAAATTGTGTTTAAAATTGTGTACATATACATCTAATTACTGGAACGCTATCAGATCAAACATAAATGATATGTTATATACTCTGAATTGAACATACATTAAAATAGGAAAATAATCCAAAACGATATATGCCTTCTGAGACAAATAGCATCAAAATTTGAAGAACAAAAATATCTCTGTTTACTTATTGATTGATCTTAACGTCTAGTAGCAAATACTTTATGCATACTAATGACCTGATTTATCAACTTATTAACAGGTATGGTAGAAGTAAGCAATACTAGTGTACACTTTGCTGCCAGATCAACTGGTCGAATAAGAGCCTTGTAGTAATGGATTAATAAAACTCAACAATGAGCGTCACTGCTGAGTCTTATGTAGACGAAACGCGCGTCTGGCGTACTAAATTATAATCCTTGTACCTTTGATGACTATTTTTTCAAAGTTTTTTTATAATCTGGCATTTCTATTGAAATTTACAGATTAAAATAAAATAACATTTGTCACAGAAGCCCTGACATTATGGTATATTTTCCTACGTTAATGTAGAATGAAATTCAAAACAGTGTGGCTGTGGCCATTGATTGACACATTAAATTCATCCATTGACTGGGACAATTTAGGTGAACGTTTGTATGTAACGACCACTGCTCACTATGTACTTTTTAAAGACACTTAAACTGTGGGGTCACCAAAGGTTCTCAACACCTTAATAAAGTAATTCGAAAAACTAATCAGAAATAACACGATGTTTTGATTTATATCAATTATATAAATCAAAACATAAAGGTTATTCCTGATTAATTTTTTGAATTATTTTATAATTAAAGGCGTTAAGAAACCTTTGGTGACCCCACAGTTTAAATGTCTATCGTAGGTACGTCGTGGACAGTGGTTGTTACAGACAAACGTTCATGTAAATTGTCCCAGTCAACGGATGAATTTAATGTGTCTAGCAATGGCCACAGCCACACTGTTTTGAATTTAATTCTATTTTTAATTCAGAGTTTAACAGCTATTAAATTATCTGTGAAATGCAATATTGTTTGAGACTGTGAATTTACTTGTAATCTTTTAAGTTTGAATAGTTGACAATACTATCACAAATTTGAAGTGAATCGCTGTCAGAAATTATTGATAGTTTGTAAACATTGGGATAACTCACGGTGAATCTATTATAACAGTTCAAACAAAATTAGTGAGGAAAAATTTACATGAATAAGGATATAACATTTCAATATCTATATTGCATAGTACATTTTACCTTTCGTGGCCTTAATTACATGACACCATACTATTTTAAGATGCAGGAATATATATACGTATTTAGATATGTCAGATTCTTTTAGACGGACTAACCACTTTGAAAACCTCATGCACAGTATATTACATTTCAATGGCTATATTGCATAGTACATTTCATCTTTTCGTGGCCTTCATTATGCCATCATACTAAAATAAGATGTACGAATATATATACGTACTTAGAAAGGTTAGATTCTTTTAGACTGAGCAAACACTTTGAAAATCTCATGCACAGTCTATAACACGTACTGGTCAAACATTTTGAAAAAAAACCTTATTGATACGCAATTGAATTGTGCATGTATGAAGGATTACACGTCTACTTAGTCCTGAATCTAAGAGTGCATTTCTTTCTAACACATACGGTGCAAACGGCTAAGCGCGCACATATTTTGATCATTTTGTTTCTAGCATACGCTTGAAAAAGTTAACATAAACTTTGACAAACTATACACTCGTTAAAAATGCGTCTACAGTTTGTCGTTCATCGTTTGTTAGTACAAACGCTACATTTGTTTCCAGCTTCAACCTGATTTAACTATGTATTTGTTTCTACTTTTTTAATAAGTCTGTTTACCAACAACATGTGCATGCATTATTGAAAGTTCAAACAGGGTCAGTAAACACTGATTAAACGATGTATTTGTTTCTACTTTTGTAGCGTTTAGAAAACAATCACTAACGCCACACAACGTTTACAAAAGTTTGGTTAGAAAGAAATGCACTCTAAAACGTGTGGTTGAACAGATGCTTAACGATGGCCTAAGCTCATCCATTCAATAATTGACTTACATTTCGTTTGTTTTTAATGTAGGACTGTGTTTACAAAATCGATATGAATAATGCATGCATATTTTACCACTAAATTAGTATTCACAAATAACTTCAACTTGAACAAAAATACATCTGAAGTTTAAAAATCGTGTTTACTAGATATTGACATTAACGTCAACGTTAACAGCACAATAAACAATGCTTACCTCCAGAAATGTTTACTGAAATTAGTATACTCTGTAGTTGGGTGTGTGTTTCTTGTCAAACAGCAGTACTTACTATACTTTGTATGGAAGATCACTAAGATCAAATGTATGATAACTTGCTTCTTGTCAATGAAAAGGTGGAGAAGGTATACCATGGCCAAAATCTGGTCTCTTTACTTAAAAAAATAAATAATTGAAAACTGTCTATACTAGGGGCAATTAAGAGCTTGACCTATTGTCACATTTGAATAGGCGAAAGTTAAGATTCTAAAGAATTCTTAAACCCAGTCCGATGTTCCCAACGCTGTCACAAATCAAACACATTGTGGTTAATTTTCTTTCTAAAGTGTTTTAGTTGTCGAAGGAAGTTTGTGCTGAAGCCAGGTCATACATGTCAATAGTCGATAATTTTTCTAGTCTCGACGCATTTTTAAACATAAAATTTATTGTATTCAGTTGTTTATAAGTCTGATGGAAAATGATAATAATATGAATGTCAGTAAAAGCAAATACGTGGCTCAATAATAAAAAAAATGTAACACTAGCTCTTCCATGTATGGGTCATGTTCAGATTGTTTTATTTCAAATTGCATCTATAAATTATAATTTTTTTCTTGACTAAAAGTCAATTCAAATTTTAGATACATTTTACAGCTTTCAACATAATGTGTAATTCAAAATCATCAGGGCCACACAAACTTAAGGGTATGAGTATTTGGGAAAATTCAATTGAAAACATATAAGAGTATTGAATGCACATAATAGTAACGGTACCAATTTTAATGCACCAGATGCGCATTTTAACAATTATTTCTCTACAGTGATGGTCCAGGTCAAAAAAATGAAAATCCACAACTTTTAATTTTTTTGAGAACAGTAAAATTGGTTTTATTGTCCAAGGCAGTACGCAGACACTTATATATAAAAACATGAGATGTGGTATGACTGCCAATGAGAAACAATCCACCGAAGTACGAAGTTTTTGTCTCAGATTTTACACAGTATCATTGTCAACTACACCACATATCTATAGTTGTTACAATGATAAATTATGGTCCCATAAGGCTATTTGAAGCAAATAAAATGCTTGGTACTGCATTGTCAATTTTGAATATTTGATTTACACTTATTTCACAATTTTATTGCTATTTAGAGATAAAGAGAAACAAATAAAGACAAAAATGTGTCAAACATAGCTCATATCTTAACAGAAGATTTACTTCTGATATCATAAATTACTTATCATACTTTTAAGTAGACCACTTGACAAAAACCTTAGATAATACAGTATTTATAATGTAAAATAACAATATGATCGATGACCGAGCGGGATCTTCATGATGAAATGGGGAATACAGTATATAAATCTGTCATGTGAAACTCGTTTTGTAGGAGTATATATTTACGCGGATATAGTTCCTTAATTGTGAGTATAAAATATAGGTTTTTCTAAATCGATTTGATGGCGTTTACTTCAGTAAACAAGTGGGTACCAAATGAACATAAATGCAATGTTCAGACCTTTTGTGCGATGCTCTGTTTCATTTTGTTTCGCAGTTCTCATGTAGATCTTTAAGTTTAGGCAAAACTTTGGAGGTCAATATAACAAACTTTGATAACCGTTCTTAGAAAAAGGACACATATGGTTACAGTTGCTTCAGTGAATCGGATCAAAATGGTTTCAAGTGTCTACAACGAAATGACGGACGCACAGAAAAAAAAGTTCACATAAGGTTTTGACCAGTAAATCTAAATCAGTTACCAGACAGGCAGGAAGTAAAACATAGGCTTTAGAGTTTATGATATGGTATTCATGTAAAACTAACATAATTCATAAACTATCATACCAATCAACATAAATTTGTATATAAGCTCCATGTGTCATTCGAAATATATGTGTTTCTGTGCCCCATTTATGGGCATTATGTTTTCTGGTCCTTGCGTCCGTTCGTCCGTCCGTTCGTTCGTTCGAAACTTAGTACACATGTTCCTTGTGATATGATCTTTCTAATGTTAATGCCAAATTAGAGTTTTTATCCCATTTTCATGGTCCACTGAACATATAAAATGGTAGTGCGGATTGGGCATCCGTGTACAATGGACACATTCTTGCTCTCCCTCTGAAAATAAACATGTCTAAAGTATCTGTTCATGATAGATTACAAATATTATTATGAGCCCTTGTTTCTGTCAAGAACAAATACTTCAATACGTCGTTTTACTGTAAACACTATTCTAGAATATTTCTTCAATTTAGAATATAATCATAGAGTAACCTCTACTCAATGACATCACAGAGCATGATTTGAATAAATAAAGTTATACTTTATAAAGCTCTTCATAGCTTTATTGACAGATCTGTATTGTTGTGTTAATTTCTTTTTAAACAAAATTGAAAAAATAGAACTAAACATGGAAAAACTACAAATAATTTAAAGGTTATATCTGAATTAACTATAGAAAATCTTGTTAAGATCATTCAATATCGAAAATGAGAACATGTGATGAAATTAATCAAGTTACAATCATCGAGATTTTTATAAACGAATAACAAATACCGTATATCTGTATAAGTGTTATGAAGAATAGATTTGATATGATCCTTTAAACATATTAATACAAATAGAGCTTCACAACTAACTTTGTTGATATCTATTTGGATTTTTTTAAAGATATAAATTTAATCAAATTGGTCTACAGATTTTCTATTTAAGCTAGGGGCAACACGACGATTGCATTTGGTTTAAGTTTACCATGCATACAAAACCAATGTCAGTATTTTTCATTTGAGATTCATACTTTGTGATTCACTTTTTTGTCTTGATGTGAATCATTTTGTTTTAAATCATGTCGTTAGTTTACTCGAATGAATTGTTTCAAATTGTTTCATGTCAAGACCTTTTATAGCCGACTACACGGTATGCAATTTTGTCATTGTTGAAGGCCTTACAGTTGCATATACATGTACTTGCTTAAATCAACATTATTTGAACTTTGATCGATAGCTGTGTCATTATCGATCATACCTCATCTCCTTATTTTTATATCATTTAATTTGGGCGACTGTTCTCAAACTGGTAATTGTCAATAATATTTTCACACAACCATAGGACTTCAATGGTCGTTACAAAATGACAATTACCATATAGTTATCGGGTATACTAATTTGACATAAAAAAATCAAACCTCGCAGATAGATGATTAAGACAATTGTATTACGAAGTAGTATGTGTTAAATGATATATTGAAACATAAGCCAATGAACTGTTAGACTATTTAATTTCTGTCATCAACTCATTTATACATGTATGAGTTCCAGTTATTATTAAATATGAACAATATTGCAATATTTATTAGTTAAAAAATAGTCAGAACAGCGATTTTTTGTAATTGTCAGTTAAATATTGATATTGCCACTTGAGAATTAGTTCGGTATGTTTGTTATTTTACTTTTAAAACTTGAATTGGACTGGCATTCGCGAGAAAACATTTATATACAAGTACCTAACGATCATGTTTAATAATTATTTGAAATCATAAAGTGTAACTACATTGAATTGAGATGAATACAGCCATATTTTTAATATTGCATTCGGAAAGAAAAGTATAACAGCTTAGTTATGTTGCAATGAAGTGACACTGAGAGCTATTGAGTTCATAGGACGATTTGATTCACGGAACACAGAATTTAAATCTCTCATAAATAGGAAAGTAATTGAACGACACCTTCAATACATTTTAATTGCAGATCTCCTGCCTGGCTAGTATAATCACAGTACACACTTTTTTATTAGATAGTTCTGAAGTAAGATTTGATATACAAACATAGACATGACATGCGACTGTCTTTATGGACAAATATGAGAAAATAAATGATGTAGTTTAGATAGCAACCTCGATAACAGGTAGGACAAGATAAACATTAACTATAATTACTATGTTATGAATGTGGCAGGTGCAGTGGTAAATGTAATTGATTGATTTTTTTTTTTAGTGAATTCGAATTTCAATGCGTACAGTCATGTACATAACTTACAAAAAAGGAATTTGTTAGTGACCGTACTTTGACCTATAATGGTTTTCTTTTACAAATTGTGACTTGAATGGAGAGTTGTCTCATTGACACTCATACCACATCTTCTTATATCTATTGCTATAATTGTTACTTTATGGGAAATACTATTCCAGAACAGGTATCAATTTTGTTTTTGGTTATAAATTGAGTATACGTATGTGACATATAATATTTCCGAGTTTGTTATTAAATCCATTAGTTTGACTCTCAAAATCTTTTCATTCAAGTTGTTCGAGTTATTAAAAAAAATCGTACGTTTTCTATTTCATAATGTTTAAAAAAAACAAAAAAAAACAAACAAACTTAAAAGACATTATATTGATACTAGTAATCAGTATGATTGTTGTTTTGAACGTAGCAAATAGAATTATTTGGGTGTCAAAATTTAATCTCATATAATTAGAGCATCATTAATACAAAAGACTGTCTATAGAGTAGTCTAGGCGAGCAAGTTAAAAATACGAGCTAACGTAAGTTTATGTGAATCGGTCATAGTTTTGGATTGTGTTCCATATATACAAAGATTACTACATGCATACCTATATACATCAATGTAGTTTATATGTATCTAATGACCGTGTTTTTAAGCTAGAAATGTAATTATTTATCGTTTGAAAAAAAAAATATTTGCAAAGAGCGATGAGAAGATTGAATTTTGCCCTGTAACGAATATGGGTCAATTATATATGTCTACATTCGAGAGGTTGAATGCGATTTCAACGTATATACTTTGATTTGTTATGATAATCATGGTAGGGGTTAAACAACTAAATTTTATGATAGATGAGCTACGGAACCGTAGTTGCCATGGTCCTACTGATAACTTTTGACAATTTGCGGACCGCAAATTGTCAAAATATATCATAACAGCTACGGACCTCAAATTGACAAAAAAGAGCATAATAACCATAATAGCTACGGTCCTAAAATTTAACCAAAAAGTAATGACCATAAGAGCTACGGTCCTAAACTTTACCCAAAAAATAGGGACCATAACAGCTACAGACCTCAAATAATCAAAATATACCATAATGACCATAAACGCTACGGTTCTGTAGCAAGTAATAGATGCGAATAAAATGCAAGCACTGTAAATATCAAGGTGGTTTACCATCGGTTAACCATAAATCCGGGTTGAAGTGTTCTTCGTAAGTACTTATCCTGGTCAAATTTAAGTACTTTATATCATTTTCGACAACCTTATAAAAAGAAAGTAAACAATTTTTCTCACTTTTAAAGTTTATGTATTTCATACTTTTTAACGTAAAACGATAAGATGGCAAATAATAGGGATATAAAAATCGTCCTTTGATACACACATTTAAATACACTTTCGTGTAAACACGCGATCTTAAGAAGATAGAATTCTTTAATTACTCTTAACTTGCAATTCACATTTGTATGGAAACCAATTGTTAGGGCTGCATAAAGGTATGCTATTATACAACCTTATTAATTATTGAATATTTACCCTACATACCTGGGTTTGACTTGAAAACACATTTAATTTCGTTTAAATACATACAACATGGATCAAATGTACGCCCACTTGTTCCTCATATAGATCGAATATTGAAAGACCATGTAATTCAAAATGCACAAAATATTATTCGACATTTAGATAACACCCTTATTAATTCAAATCTCACAGACATGTTTGAGATGGGGTGGAAGGGCACATACTTGCCTCATTAATAAGCTATTCCACATAGAATTGTAAGTTAGTCGAGGGTTATGTACTTTTACATACTTAATGTTTTATTTATCATATGCTTGTCAGCAAAAATATACGATGACAATATTACAATCACGAATTTTCTTTACAGTTCTGGTACCGTAAACTATTTAAACTATATACAGCATGGAGATATATTGAGAAGATGTTGTATGATCATAGAAGTATAGTAGATTGTCAATATACTTCCATGGAATGATTACCAATACTTCAACTCTCCAACAGAAACCAAATGACATAGAAGTTAAAACAAATTCCGGTAACTGTATGGCCTTCAACAATGAGCAAAACCCATACCACAGAGCAAGCTTTTAAGGGGATCAGAAATAAAAAAAAACTCACAGCCTGGTTTATGCGAAAAACAAAAACAAATATGATAGGCAGCAATATGAAGATTGTTTAACCGTTATAAATATGTTTTTATTCTCTTGCAGAAAACAAGAATATTAGTTTATAGTCTGACAAAATGACATCTCAGCAAGCAAAGGTGAATGAAGCCGATCTGCAGCCAAATGGAAAAGAATCATCGTCCTTGTCGTATATGCATAATCCACCAAGAATTATGCCTAATTATGGGAAGAGAAAACGCAGCACTCTGCCAAAATCGAACATATCCAGAGTTCTCTTGTATGACAACGCAACACAACAACAACAACTGGATGTTAAACTTTCACATATAAAAATAGAACAAAATCGTGTACGACGAATACTCGACTTACACAAACGCTCTTTTCTGTGGAGGCAGAAAAAACGTCAACAGCACATGGCGGATAATAATATATCATTACCGGACATTCAGCATAATACAAAAGAAAACAGGATACTGAGTAGACTTTCTAGTGAATATTCATATAGACCACCAAACGTACAAGCAAGTTCTTTTAATAATAATTCAAGAACTAAAAGTGCATTTTCGGTTTCTGATCTAGAGGTGCTTAAACTTCCGGAACTCCAAACAAATGGCAAACATGTGATTTTTAAACTGAAAGAGGCGAATGGACAAACGCAAATATTTCATACAATTGATAATGATGGAATATTTTCAGAATTTGTACCAATGCATTCGTTTTATAACAGAGCATCGGAAGATCCGAGATTTCAAGGACTAGCCGATTCTTTAGCGAGAATTGATATAGAAAGTGATGGTTTAAACGAGTTAAGCCCTAGCTACAGAAGTCCAAGATTTTCACGGACGGTACACGTGTTACCGGTGAATACAAAAACTAATGACACTAAAAAATCCGAAACTATGATTGAAGTAGAAGACCATAATAGTAATCATGAAAATGATCACGAAGAGGATCATGTTGAAGATGATTAACTAACTAGAATTAAAATGCATTCAATAGATAAATTATTATTTATTCCATTCTGACCATCACAGAAAATCGTTATGCCTTCGGAAAACTTTATCAACTTTTCCATTGCTCAAGGTTTGTCCGTGTTATTTCCAACAAGTTAAGTTTTGATAAAGATGTTTTTCCATATAGAGTTACGATAGATATACAAATCTGAAATTTTTGGTAAAAATACCAGTGAGAAAACTCTTCACTAGAGACCAAATTACATGAATGTTAACAAATTAAGGTTATCGTACGGCCTTCCAGAAAACCCTTTATCACATAGTCTGTTATAAAATTTCCTGAAATGACAAATTTAAATCAATGAATGCGGGGCAAACTTGTACAACAATGATAGAAAATATAAAAAATAAGAAGATGTGGTATGATTGCAAATGGGACAACTTTTCACAAGAGACCAAACTGACAGAGAAATTAACAACTATAGTCCACGGTACGGCCTCCAACAATGCGTTAACCAGATACCACAAAAGCCCCCGAAATGACAAATGTAAGAATGACAACATAAGAACAAACTGTATAAATCAATTTGAAAAGGAATTTACGCATCAGACCGATACAAAGCAGAAGCACATATAACAAAAACATACAGTGGAGTCCGACGTGGCAGGGTATTTATACATCACACAATAGACTTTCACTAACACATCTGAGAGTACTCGGTATTACCAACAGCCTGTTACTTCAAAGCCAATACTAACCCTTAGGAAAACAGTAATATTTTACAATAAAGAGATAATATTAAGTTACGTACAATTTTCTTGCCATGATTCTCAATGTACTAAGACTCTCGTCTTTATGTTTACTTTTTCAGTTATATTTATAAGAAATAAATTGTTCAAGTAAGTGAAAACATTTTATTTAAAAAAAAAGTTGTTAAACTGAATGTGTACTGTTCCGATAACGCCACTTGCAGGTTGCACTTTGTAAATACAACTGTTTCTCAAAACACGCTTCTGTTGGGGAGATCTTGAATATTCATAGAAAATTAATTTTGTTTACATACTGGTTCCCAGTTATACTTTTTGTGTTCCATTTCACAGAGACATAACTTGGGAGTGTTGCCAGTACTGTAAATATACATGTGCATATGGTTTACATTGAAATCTGTGGTAACCTTTCAATTGAGGTAGGGGTAGTTCAGGGCATATAAACGATGAAAATATGCACAGCCCTATATTTTGACCTTTGAAAAAAAAATTGTGGTGCATATGAACTTTCAATTCTAGGATAAGATTTTTTTCAAAACTTCATAGTAAAAGTGGTACAGTTTTAGCCGCTAAAGGAGTTCCTATGGGCAATTGCATTGTCAATATTTACAGAAATGCAACCTGTAAAACTCGTGATAAGACTCTTGATAAGACTGTTCTTTTGGTTTCTGTGGTTGCCGGTCATTAATTTTCTTGTTAATTTTTTGTGAATAAAACCAGTTTAAAATTGTCCGTTTTTAAATTTTTAAATTATAAAGAAAAAAAGGTTTCTCCTCCTTTATGGAAGTTGACCGCAGATGGATTTGGCTATTTGTAGATGCTATTTTTGTCAATTAGCTCTTCAACTGTTTCGATTATTATACATATATTCGGCATTGATCGTTCCATATGGAAGAGAATCAATGAAATTATTGAACGTGTTGTTTTCATTTTTTAAGTAGATCGATACGCTTGATTTCAATCGCAATCTTTCCGTCAAAGTTCTTATTTTTTGTCATCTGTGGGTAACCGTTTATTAGGTAAAAAAATCTTCGTCAGTATGTTGAGCTAAGGGATGAATATTTTGGGAATAACTTCTTAATGGCTGCTTTGAAACCTTTTTTTAAAATGATAGAATTGATAATATGTATACTTGAAGGCAGGATTATATTAAGTGCATGTATATGAGAATAAATACAAGAAATATTTTAAAGCAGTCCAAATTACTTTATGACACAGGGATCCAGTTTATCCATATAACGTTTAGATTACTTTATTAATGACGTGCACATTTATAACCCGAGGGATTGGAGACATATAAGGGCCTTTTTCAAAAAATGTGGATTTTCTTGTACAATCAATATTTCTGAAAAAGTGTAAATATTTTTATCCAATTTTTAGATACACAATTTAGTTTTTGGTGTGTGTAACAAGTTCCAGCAAATTCAATATGACATTTAGCTACAGAAATTGCTTCCAGTGGGTTTCAAAGGGTCCAAAAACCCCAAAATTGCTTGTACGAAATTGAAAAACTAGTCTTTTTTAATACCCAGCGGAAATTATTATTTTTCTTTTGTTATTATAAATATATAGGTATCACTGCAGGTATGTATACACAAATACAGGGAATTATTAGATTGTATTAGCATTTTTTTTTACTTTTCATTTCGTACTTAAAAAAATGTCAACTACATAACACAAATGAAATAATGTTGCCAATAAACAACTGATTATATCCCTTGTAACTAAGGAAGTGCTCTCTACTTACTCTTCATTCTCTGATGACGTGCTTAAAGTTACAGGATGACATCATTGATTAATTTCATTATAGATTAGTTTTGGTGAGTACAAATTACTCCGTAATTTTATTCTATGTCAACTTTGTAACGGCAAAAACATTGATAAATTTTGTCATAAATATTTTTTTTTACATAAATCATTCAAAGTCTATAATACTGACTCTAATTCAATAAAAACCTTTTATCTGGTAGTATTAGGGTCAGGAAAAACATCCAAAAACCACAAATAGGTCAACTACATAACGGTCAACTACATAACGCAGTGAATCGTTATGTAGTTGACAAAAAGCGTTATGTAGTTGACAATGCTGAATTAAATTCTTTTTAAAATATGTTTCTAAAAAGTGTTATTTTAACATGTTTAACTGTTTTGAAAAAAGTGTGATGATTTTTATGGAAATATATATAAAGCAAAATGTAAATATTATTAAAAAAAAATTAGGGACCGAAACTAAATCCGTTATGTAGTTGACATATGTCCCATACTTGTTTCTATGTTTTTTTTTTAAATATTTTTGTAGTAGCATTTAAGATTGCATATTTTTATTTCAGGTTGTATTGTTGTTAAACTATTCAATTTCATATATTAAAGTTAAAAATTGAATATTTTTTTGTATTGTTATTTTACAACTGAAATATCCACATTTTTTGAAAACGACCCATAAACAATACAATACAAATATATACACGATGCTAAAATTAAAACATATTTTAAAAATATCATATATATAGAATGAAAAAAGTAATAGGAATTATGCAGGTGACTGTGTTGTGTCCACTCTCCTCGGTGCAAACGACTTTTTTTTGATTGGAACACTAAGCTGCGTAATATCAAATACAGATAAAAGGACTTGCTTTTTATCTTTTTCAGACAATTTTAAAGTCATATGAAACGAGTGACCGGTGAAAAATAATGTTATTCCAATTCTTGAACCAATGCATACAAACATCATAAACTTAGTCTTCTGTGCACGATTTTATCATTTTTTTCGCATAAATTTCGTACAATCGTCATTTTTTTTTCAATCGGTCAGTGTTGTTGTGAAAATATGGCAGGCAATTAAAGTTCGTGTTTTGAAGCCGAAGTTAAACGATTGTCACCTGTTTGTCAACAATCAACAAAAGCATGGATATTGAGCACGTGTTTAACATGTTCAATCAAATAATAGTTTATTTTAAGGACAGCCATGCGTATTGCGATCACCGGGTTTTTACGAGATGGGTCACACTGAGGTCACTTTGCATACGGAAAACATGTCGGGGAATTGTTTCCTGGAAGGAAGCAATTAAAATAAAGTAAACTTCTTCTAAATATGAGCAAATTAAAGAATTTTCTTCAGAAAAAAGTATATGTACATAAGTTTTATAATGAAACTATCATTGAGTTATAAAAAAAACATATGCATTATTTTTCTTAATTTGAAGTTTCTTATGACTTTAAAATTTCTGGAAAAATATAATTCATGTCTTTTCCAGGCTGATTTCGAAAAAAAATATTAGTTTTTACATGTTTAGGAAAAGTGGGAATCATCTTCAACCTCATCAATGTAACATTTTTTACATATTCAATGTTCTCTTTGCATCATTGTATATATCTACCCTAAATGACGTGAAAAATCAGTACATATAGTAATTCTGGTAAGGTAATTTCTCACGGTTACCCCACCGGCAATAATTCCATTAATCCGACTTTAAGCAAATGAAAATATATAAAAAAAAACCACCTTAAGCCAATAAAAATAAACAACCTTGCAATCACCAGGTCTACTGAGATCCAATTCCTTGGCGGTTCTAAATGTTAACTCTTTCGGTACCTATAATACATTGTCGGCTTTCAAATTTAGTTTTGAGCGTCTATGATGTAGGTGAATCCCATAAAGGCACTTTGGACGCATATACTTTATCAATTATTTTTTTTATTGATGATGATAACAAAGGTATATATCGCCCTAAATCCTTATTTAAAAAGATGTATGAAGTAAACCTTATGATTACATATTCAATACAAAATTGATGCAAAATAAACATAAACAGAGGTGGTATGTTTACCAATGCGACAATACACCAAAAGAGACCTAATAACACAGAAATTAACAATTATAGGTCGCCGTACGGCAGTCAACAATGTGTAAAATGTTAGTTTTTATAATTTTATTTATAACAAACATAACAACAGCAATGAATACACTAAGTTTGTTGTTTTTACATGTGAAAAAAGTCTGAACAATACATTTATGAATAGCAACTATCCATAAATAGTTACGAAATCAATAAATTTCGTTTTATCTACTTTCCAAATCCAAATTGAAGTCTGTATCTGAAAGGAATAAGTACATGATCTATAACATGAACGACACCATTTGTTGCTGAAATGTCCGCCTTTGATACTTTTGATGAGTTCACAACGACGCTTCCATCTGAAAAAAAAAATGTGCACAATTACTGCGTGTCCGTTCGTATATATATCTAAGTGGTTATTCTACGGAAGCCATTAAAAAAAAAAAAAATATGTCGTAATTACGACATAGCAGTCGTAATTACGACATAGCATGTCGTAATTTCGACATAACATGTCGTTAAAACGACATAACATGTCGTTAAAACGACATCGCTATGTCGTAATTTCGACATAACATGTCGTAATAACGACATAACATATCGTTAAAACGACATCGCTATGTCGTAATTTCGACATAACATGTCGTAATTTCGACATAACATTTCGTAATAACGACATCACTAATGTATAACGACATCACTAATGTAATAACGACATCGCTAATGTATATAAAAGAATATGTATTATGATTGCCAAGAGAATAAATGACACAGAAATTAACAACCCTAGGTCATCATAATGCCCCAAATAATTAGAAAAAAACCCGTATAATCAGCTATAAAAGAGGGACGAAATATACCAGAGGGAGAGCCCCCGAAATGCAGGGTGGCAGACAGTGTTATTAATTAATTATTAGCTCCCTTGGTAAAACTCCAAATTTCATATTTAATGTATTTCATTGTTAAATAATTTACATGAAGCTTAATAAGTATATATTTGTTAATTGCATAGCTTTTGCTATTTGAATTCATTGGTTAAAGATATTATTCATATTGTAACGTTTGATAATTGTATCGTCGCAAAATCTTTGGTTACCTTCTTTGGTTACCTTCTGTGAGAAACTTATATAATTTATAGATCTCATTTTAGGTTATTAAGATACCGTCCGTAGCAGGGTATAAAGCCCTTCACATTCTAGTAACAGGGGTGTAGAGCCCGTCAAATTCTAGTAAATCTTCTACTTGTTGGAAGAACTATGTGTGGAATTATTTAAGGACTGATATTCACTGCCCCCTTCCCCCCCTTCCCCCCAAGGCAAGCCAAGCTTCACACCTCCCTAAAAATAAGCGCAAACGACTTTCCTTCTTGTCATATTAAAGGATGAATTGAAGTATTGATTGCTCTTTTTCTACTTTCAAACGTTGGACACGATGTTCCTACAACCTCTAGGATTTAAAACAGAATCTTCGAAATTTCATCCGCAAAACAAAATAAAAAAGTTAGAAAACACGAACCAATATTAAAACAAATTCAATATATGTTTCAAATTATGTTTCTACAGCTCTTGATTATATACTAATTAATATCTAGTAAATTTGAAGATTAGACAAAGCTAGGTGAAAAAAACGGATGTCCAACGTTACATTTATGAAAAACTGTTTTAACTCTTATGTATAGTGATTCTTTTTCTTATTCTCTGATCTTCTTCATTCTTGGCAGGAACAACGACATGTGTCGGTTCTTTGTGGCGTTAAAGTCGTTATTTTGCTAAATTTCATTTAACTCGGTGGCTTCATATTAAGCTGGAATAAGAAAAATGTCCAACGACGTTTTTCGTTAACTCAACGACTGAAAGTGAATTTTGTAAGTAGATATAGCAGAAAATGAATAAAAAGAGTAAGACAATTGTAATATCTAACAAAAGTACAAATATTTGCCTCATTGTTCATTATGAAATTTGGCAAAAGAGGTTGATGATTGCTGCCGAAAAAAAAGAATAGCGCATATTGCTATAGACTTCACCCGGAGACATAGGTTCGACACAGGTTAAATTTTGCGATTTTTATTAATCGTTTGTAGCTTTTAACGATTTATTTAAAAGAATGGTGAAATGGGGAAATAATCTCATTACATGAACTTCGTCCAAGTTTTGCAAAGACAAATTGGAGACACCAAGACAGTACTCTTAATGTATAATGCGAATTGAAATTTATGTTGTGGAAGTGCTCCGAAATAGATCATTTAAAGTCGTCACTTCAGTAAGGTGCAATCACCAATATTAAAAGACTTATACCAGTTCAAGGAATGTTTTACTTCGCGATTTGTTCTGCTATTCATGTTATTACTGTCGTGATGAAATTAATTCCTGTACTAGCAAAGCCGGAACTTTTCGTTAATATAAACTTGTACATGAAATAGAGGTATTGAAAGACAAATCCCAAACCGCGACGAAAACCGTTTCATCGAATAATAAAAACCCGGGATTATATAAGCCGTTTTCGCGGACGATCCAGGAGTAGATTACTATATTTTAAAATGTATATCAGAAGTTAAACACTATAGATGACTTGGGGAAATAATTCTCAAGCCAATGTTCAAGTTATTGAAGGGGTGTATTTCGACAACTTATGTGCTAGGGAAAATACAATTTTATTCAAATTTAACCAAGGGTAAAAATGTTCGATTTACTTGCAAGGTATCAAATATATTTGTATTGGGGTTGAATTAAGATATAGAAATTTTACAATGACAGATGATATGCACCTTGAAAGTTAAACATCATATGACAAAAGTTTCGTACATCTAAAAGAATTGTTTTTATGGAAAACCGTACCACATCTTCCTATATCTATTTCCGTCCCATCTTTTCTTCCTACATTACTTGCGACAGTAATGCATTTTTAGTTGAAATAACTTAAAGGGTAAACATTATTAAATCGATTTCCACAACTTGAGGTAATTTATGATAAAATGACATCACAAAACGAACAGAGCCAGAATCAACCAACATATAAAAAAAACGAATAAAAAAAACCAATCGAAGTCAAAAACCCTCTTCGACGCCGCTTTTTTTTTAAAGTGTAACGTCGTGTTGTAGGAACATCGTGCCAAACGTTTGACAGTAGACACAGAGCAATCAATACTTAATTATTACAACAAGCCATGGTGTCTGCGCTTATTTACAGGGAGGTGGAAGGCTTGGCTTGCCTTGGTAGTATACAAACTCAGTCCTCATATAATTCCATATATTATTCTTTCACCAAATTAAGTCCATATATATCGACCATGATTAACTGTACCACCCTTCCACAGTAGATAACGTATTACTATGAAATGGGATCTGTAAAATATATAAGTTTCTCACAGAAGGTAACCGAAGAAGGTGACCAAAGATTTTGCGACGATACAAATATCAAACTTTACAATATAAATAAATATCTTTAACTAATGATCATGAATTCAAATAGCAAAAGCTTTGCAATTAACAAATATATACCTATTAATAAAATTGACGGTACTAATTTTCTTGCACCAGATGCGCATTTCGACAATACATGTCTCTTCAGTGATGCTCTATTAAGCTTCATGTAAATCATTTAACAGTAAAATACATTTATTATGAAATTTGGAGTTTTACCAAGGGAGCTAACAATTAATTAATAACACTGTCTGCCAAACAACATTTCGGGGGCTCTTCCTCTTGTATCTTTCGTCCCTCTTTTATAGCTGATTATACGGGGTTTTTTCTTCTAATTATTGGGGGCATTATGATATGACCTATAGTTATTAATTTCTGTGTCATTTAGTCTCTTGGCAATCATAATACATATTCTTTTATATATAGCGATGTCGTTATTACGACATAGCTATGTCGTTTTAACGACATAGTGATGTCGTTATTACGACATGATATGTCGAAATTACGACATAGCGATGTCGTTTAACGACATGTTATGTCGAAATTACGACATAGCGATGTCGTAATAACGACATGTTATGTCGAAATTACGACATGCTATGTCGTAATTACGACATAAAATATTTTTTTTGAATGGCCCTTATCGGCTTCCGTAATTTAGTCTCTTGGCAATCATATTTATATACATAGCGATGTCGTTATTACGACATAGCTATGTCGTTATTACGACATGTTATGTCGAAATTACGACATAGCGATGTCGTTGTAACGACATATTATGTCGAAATTACGACATAGCGATGTCGTAATAACGACATGTTATGTCGAAGTTACGACATAATTTTTTTTTTTAAATGGCCCTTATCGGCTTCCGTATTATTCTATCCGTTTTGGTCTAGACATTTACTTCCATTGAACAATCGCACTGCGACTCTTGCATGATGTTCTCGAATTATTGGAATGGCTAAGCGCTGATCACAAACACATTTTTATATATATTTATATATGTAAGTTGACTTTTGATATTTCAAATTAAGTCGGTGTATCATAAAAATGTAAACGTTTTTTTTATTTTATAAATGGGAAACTTTCTAATTAATCCCATTTTAAAGTATGAGACGATTACCTGATCAGCACATCCCAATGACACCATCACACTGTTTTTGAAGTTTTCTCATGTTTTTTTTTTTTTTTTATCTTGGAACGGATATAAAAGAAATCAAGTTATGCACATCGGTATAATACTGTACACTAACTTGAAGTATTATAGTTACTGTATAACTACACAAGAAATAAACTAGTACGAAGTCGTCACCCCCTTTAACATAGGAACCATAGTGGTGTTACAGTATATCATAAAAGCAAACTACTACAAGAATGTGTCCCCAGTACCCGGATGCCCAATCCGCACTATCATTTTCTATGTTCAATGGACCGTGAAAAGGGGAGAAAATCTCTACTTTGGCATTGAAATTAGAAAGGTCATATTATGATAGGGAACATGTGTACTAAGTTATAAGTTGATTGAACTTCATCTTCATCAAAAACTACCTCGACCAAAAATGTTAACCTGAAATCTTTAACCTGAAGCGGGACAGACGGACGAACGGTCACACAGACCAGAAACATAATGTCCATAAATGGGGTATAAAAATCAGTTGAAAAGGGTTTAGCTCATCCAATTGGTACAAAGTAGATATATAGTAATTTTGATACAGGCACTGATCTTTACATAATTTGGATCTAAATATATTGGTTTTGCAGCAATAGTGTTTTATTTCTGCCATGTTTACTCGGATATAGAATATGAAAGTACCAATCATTACTTTTGATTGAAAGCGAGTAAAGAAAAGTTCACGAAAGTGTTGTTTTTTTCTTATATTTTCTTTAATTTGAAAAAAACCCATTCTCTTTTGAACACATATAAATTATCTTAAAATGCTTACCACTTCTAGTGTGAATTCGAATACGGTCATGGTGTCTGTCAATTGTTCGTAAGGTTTCTCTGTTGTACAGACCTTCTGAGTATTCTGTATGAGGTACTACGTGGTATTCCAGTATTTCTATAAAATCATAGTACAAAGTATTACTTACGATAACATATTTTAAAATATGTGGCTGTTGAATGTTGCATGTCAATAAGAAGATACGAAAATATATTTGTAAATGATTTCGTTCATTCATATATATTCATCGAAGTACGAAGCAAAGGACAAAATGAAGGATATGTTGAAAACATATAAAAAAAACTTTAGAAATACTTTAAATGTGTTGTTGGATTGTAACTTATCTGAAGTTTTAATCAACTTACCAAAAAATGATTATGGAGAAGTGTTTAACTTCCAGTAGTAAATATAACATGCATCTCAGGACAAAATCATGTTGATATGAAAAAATAACCTACTTTGTACTAAACCGATGGTTTTTTAACGTGTTAGTGTACAAGGTTGCAGCTACTTGGATAGAGAATTGCCTCAATGGCACTCATACCACACCTGCTTATATCTAAGGTTGCAGTTGCATCCTTCACCAAAACATTACTATAATTCTAAGCCCACCAGTCTTTGGTCTTAAGAATGATTGCCGATTGTTTTATCATCTGAGCAGCAAATACCAATTTTAAATTTCTTAGTTATCAAACCAACGACCCACGTACTCGAGGTATGCACGGTTTTAAAAGACCATCGAGGAGACCGCTTTCCTTAAATCGATTCTAAATAAATATATACCTGTAAGAAGACCTTTATTTGATGCCAATTTTGCTAGAAGTGATGGACCAAGACTAGCAAAGGCAGCATTCGTTGGTGCAAATACTGTCAGTGCATCACCTGGAAATTAAAAAAAATATATAAAAGAATGACACCTCTCTTAGCTTACATACATCCATATTTTTTTCTGTTTAAACAGTATAATTTTTTTTATATTTCTTTCATCCAGTCTTTTCATGAAAAGGGAGAAAGAAGAACTGAAAATAATATTAACTAACAAATGCAACGTTACAAGTCAATACACTATGAAATTTGAAACGTAAACATGGTCGAAGATATTTGAACACTGATTTAGAAATTAGTTTTGAAATTGTTGTCGTCTTTTTTTACCAGCAAACTAAACTTGACCTCGGTAGCCCTGCATGTTCTCCCTTTCAGGATTTGTACGACTTTCTGAATCATAAGAAACCGCCTTACGCATGAACCTTTTTCATTGGTTAATTCAACAATTTCTTTTTATTTATTATATATTTTGATAAACTGGACTTGTACTGTTTCCTTTTTTTACGTGTATATCAAAACCAATTGTCAATATTTTCGCTAGTTAAATGAAAACATTCTTCATATTCTGCATTTCTGAAAGAGGACGAATACAGTATTGTATTTTAGCAGTAAAGGAAAAGGTCACGTTTCAACCCTAATTGTAATTTGCATATACCTTTCAATGCATTAGCGAGACCAGCATTTTGAACCTGAGTCAACAATGTGCTGAGATCGTTGTTACCGACAACCAGGTCTACTATGTCTCCGGTTGGGGGCATCATAACCTTGTTGATGACATGAACTACTCCATTGGATGCAGATAGGTCAAATTTTGTTATTTTTGAACCCTCTACGGTTACGGCCTAAAATAGTACCATATTAAATGAGATTTATTATTCATACATTTTGGTAGCAGATGGTTTATAACAATTAGAGTTACATCGAATTTATCAATAAATATATCAAAATGAGGCATCACATGCAATTCTCACCTTGATTTAAAGTGTTTTCTTTAACTAAATATTTCAGAAGTTTACTGATTGATAGTTAAGGCTGGGAAACATTGTCTATATATTAGTTCAATTGGGCTTAAAAGTAGCTTTCAGTAGCCGCGAGAAAAGGTATGTCGATACTGTGTGTCCTTTGTCTTTCAGTTAGCTGTTTATGACTTGTACTGATCGGATTAGTCAAGCTCTTTTCTATTTGTTTTTCTTTTACTATTTTTCTTATGTGTTGTGATAATACACCATTTTTTAAAAGTTTAAGAGATGATCGTTCACCCATATGTTTTACACGTCACATAATACATACATGTATACACGAACCAATACTTTAATGGTTGTTGTTTGACATTCTTGATTTTTTTCGCTAACTAATTGTAAGCATTGTTTCGAACTTTGATAGGTCGTGGATTTTTTTTATAGCTTTCTATACAGTATGGATTTTTTCCTAATTGTTGAAAACCATGCGGTGACCTCTAGATGTTAACATCCATGTCATATGGTCTCCATTAGCAATCGCACGACATCCACTTATATAAAGGAGAGATGATAACCTAAATTTTACAATTAAAAATTGAACATTAAAAAGTAAAAAAAAAAAGTAATATTTTGATATCTGTTATAATGATATACTTACATTATTATGTGAGTAAATGTTGAATCTTATTTTTGTTCCCGCAAGTGTTTCTAACTGAAGTTCGTTTTTGGCTGCTGAGCTTGGTATTGTACCTTTCACTACATGGTACTTAAGAATATTTCCTAAAGCTGTTGTGTCCTTCAGAAGTTCTGCTTCAGTTCCGATGGCGTCAAATGCCGCATCAGTTGGGGCAAAGATTGTGTATGTTCCTGGCAATTATTTCATTGAAAAAAGAAGTTATCCATTGGAGTATGTACTAGTAACTTGAAGAGTCAATATGGCGCATTATAATATTTATATGAATAGTACTAATAATATCCCATGTATGTAGGTTTTATTTTGTGTAAGAAAGAAAGCAACGTCAAGTATATGCAATTAAATAATAAGATTACTTTGTACGAGTTTAAAAAAAAACCCAGTTTTTTAAGAGAGGCTTGTCTAGATATTCTGGTTTTTTTTCTTCAGTATTACATCTGAGTTCTATATTTTCCGACATTGTGAGTATATTGATATATTGTTTTTGTTTTCAAGTAAGACATTTACTCATAATTCAAAGGTGTAGTTGTTGCTCATAAAAATCGTCCGTGCTTTGTATGAAACGCAGAGAGGACACCAAAATGACCGATGACATCTTTAAATAATGATTTGAATATTACACTTCGTGCACAACAAATTAAAAGCAGTAACATATAAGTCTTTAGAAATCTATGTTAAAATGGTCGATTGTAAGTTTTTTTCCACGTATTCCATTACATATTATGATATATATTTATTTAGCTTGATACCTGAATAATTACCTTACATTGCTAATGATGTTAAGTATCTAGGTAAAAATCGTCTTATGTTGAGTAGTTTTTTTTTCTGGTAAAAGGAAGAAAATTCGAATTGTTCTAAAGTCTCTCATCATATAGCATATATGCTATACGTATTTCTCTCCTGATTTTTAATTCCCTGTAACGGATGATTGATTCTATTAAGAAAACCACAATGTTCATTTGAACGCAATTTTGATATCAAGTTATCTTGATCTGCTCTGGTTTCGATCTTTTATGTCACAAAAAAGTAAATCATGATACCCTCGTACAGAAAGAACACCCTGCCAAAAGAGTTGACTTTTTCAAAACACAGTCCAACAAGTCGGTTTTGCAAATATCATTATTGTATTTGTTTTATAGAAAATAATTAGATTATAGCTTATTGGAAAAAGTCATTTCTAAGCAATTCATATACCCGTTAACCACTATTTGGATAAAAACTATATGTAGAAAATACCTGCAAGTATAGCAGGGGCCAGTCCAGCAGCTGTGACGTATTTAATGAGTTTACTCTCTCCATCAGCTTGTAACACTTCAACAAGATTGCCGCACCAGACGCTGCCTACTACAAACATTAGACCAAAATACTTCAACATTTTAGTCAGTTTAAAGATTCAACTGTTTAGTTATGATATGCAGATTAAATTTGAAGGCCTGACTCTTTATATTACCAATTTATAAAATTAAGTCGCACATGTTTGACATGTGTATTTACGTGGTCACCTTAACCATAATATGCGAAGAAACGTCTGACCAATCTTGATAAGACACGATTTATATTCATAATTATATTAGGTGACCTATTACCCGAAATATATAATTCTTATGAAATATTTTCTTACATAACTAATTTGTACTTAAAACTATCTCAGTATATCTGAGTCTTTTGAAGACAAAACGCGTAAATACAAAATTTCAATCCTGGTATCTATGATGAGTTTATTTACATCCACTGGGTCTATGCAACTTGGTCTATGCCACTGCTGGTGAGATATTAATCCCCGAGGATATCACCAGCTCAGTAGACAGCACTTCTGTGTTGTCATGCATTATCATTGGTATGTTCATAATTATAAATTAACTGTTTACAAAACTTTGAAATTTTGAAATACCAAGGATTTTCTACCCCAGGAATATATTACCTTAGCCGTATTCGGCAAAACTTCTAAGAACTTTTGGTTCTCAACTTCGTAAGTGTATTTAGCATTTTAAACTTATTTTGATTTCTGGCGTCACTGATGGGTCTTTTGAAGACAAAACGCACGTCTGGCATAAATACAAAATGTCAATCCTGGTATCTATAATCAGTTCATTCACGGCCGACACTCGGCTAACCGAGAGATAGGTCGGTTAATCTATATTGAGTATGCGGCTATATCGGCGGTTGGTCTGTTAATCGGGTTGGTTATACGTCTGTTAAGAGTAAAACGCACAATTTTAATATTAAAATCTATTTAATATACAGATTTTAGGTACATTATAAGAATCAAATCAAAAAAAGAAAAGTGTCTGACAAAATGATATAGATCATAGAACATTTTCCAACTATTAAAACATTTCATAGTCTGCCCAGTTTTAAGGAAAACTAAAAGGCGTCGCGCAAGTATGTAGTATTTATGCTTATACGCACAGCAATTTTTGTAATGAAAGGCGAAAAAAACAATTTTAGATATCATTTAAAGGACACAAAACCGTACTTTGGTTCTAAAATATAAATTGAAATTAGTAAATATTTCATAATTGTAATATAACGTGAGTAATACCACGTTTTAGTGAACATTATGGGAATAAAGTCTGTTAATGGGTTGGACAATTGAAATTGTGTCAGTTAAGAGTTATTTAGCCACGACAATAGTTGTGCTACCTTTATATTTTCCCTTTGAAAAAGTTAAGAATGAGATACTCTTGAGTAAAAAAAAAATGACAATACGCTGCAACAGTATCCTTCTAGTAAGAACATTTTTATTTTGACTTCCTTTGCATTCTATTAAGGGGTGTATCACTTCAATATATGGATATGGATTGCCTGCTGGAATATGCATGACTCTATTATTAACGTTTTCTTCAGCCTTAATTTTTGTGTCTGTTCAAAGTAGCACGTTCTCAAATCCGTCCGAAAGTGTCTTTCTAATACAACACAGGGTACATATAACGTGTTATCGTTCTCATATGCACATGATATTTGTCACTGGACGTTAAACTCTAAATCGTCAACATCACCCGATTGGTTCTTTTCTTCTATTACTGAATCATCTGTTGTTTACACATCAGTCTAAAGAAGTAAATGGAAAGGAGCGAATGCAGCTACATTTGGTTATCTTAAGTTTTAATTCATTTTATTCCATTTAGTTACTTTCTACATAAGTGCAGAGGAGAACTGCAGTTGTCCGCATGTAAACTTTTAGCATTTATTACCAATATGAGTACATAGCAATCCGTTACTGTTTCAACACCCAGGGGTGTTTCATGTCTTTATTCTCAAATAGTTATTATTTTTTTCTATCTTTTTTTTATTAATGCATCACTTGCTACTGTCCTTATCTATTATTCTATATATTCTGTGTTTCCATCCAGATTCTCGTGTATACAATGAGGGTCCGGATTAGGGGTGTTGTTTATTTCTATATTCTTTAAATTGTCTGTTACTTTTCTCTACATTTTATTTTATTTTACTCATTATTATTTCTTTATTCTTTATATATTCTAGCATCCCAATATATTTTACTTACTGATGTTTAGTTACATTACGGCGTTTATCTCTGATTTATATACTGGTTACCAATGCAGATACAAATTAGTGTCATTCATGACAACCTAAACAGAATGATATATGCGACCATTCTTGGATGAAATCAATATGTATAGATTATAACATGCCCTTTTCTATATTAGCCCTGGTATCATCCCGAGACTCCCATATCGGCCTCGAGGCTTTAGCCGAGGGCCGATATGGGTCGAGGGGTGATACCAGGGCAAATATGGAAAAACATGTTATAATCTTTAAACTATTTATCACATATTTAAGTGTTTGCAGAAAAGAGGGAAAAAAAGTTCAATTATAACAATTTAATGAAACATAACAGGTAAATCTTAAAAATGTATCCGTATCCGCAACACATATGTGATAAGATATAAATAACACATAGCTGAGAGGGTGATAGAGCAGATTTGGTCCCGAGAAAACAATGTTTTTTCGAGGGGTACCGATCTGCTCTATCACCCTCTCAGCTATGTGATATTTGATTTATTATAATGAATGTCCTATCATCATTTCTTTAACAGATGAGTTTTATTTAAGAATTGAATGCTTCTTTTTGTAAATTTATTGGGGTGTAAAAGCGTTGACCGAAGTACATTTTGTATGAAGCGCGGAAGCGCTTCATTCTAAAAATGTACGCACGGTCAACGCTTTTACAACCCTATAAAGTTACAAAAAGAAGCATTCAATACTTATAATTACAGTTTTTAGCTATGATCATGAAAACACGAATTTTATATATTTTATTATTTAATTCACCTGTGCACTTTATTGTTGGAGCACGTGTTATCATGAGTGAAAAGTTGAATTAAACAATGCAACTGCTTACGGAATAACACGTGATGTGCAGTTAGCCAACCAGGATAAAATATTATAATGAAACATACATCTAATGTAATTATTATAAAGTATTTTCTATGTAGTCACGTACTTGGCAGCGTAACGGGTATTTGAACAATCATCAGATGTCAAGTAAATAGACAATAGTAGTGCATTGACTTGAAATATAAACGATACAAGGATTAGGCCCGAAACGGGAAAAAAGCTCTGCTATCAAGAAAAAATATATTTTCAATTGTTGTTATTTTGTTATTGTTATTTATTTTACTGAAATTTTGGGTAGATACCCCTTTCAAAAGGCCTCATATCTGGCTGAGAAATATACATCACAATGAACATGATGAAATGTACATCACCAGTTGAAACCCATCGATGGTGAACGAATGCGTTTAATGTCAATAATAAGCATAACACACATTTATAGGTTTTAAAGTAAAATTATTAACAAGTGAAATACGTTTTTCCAACAATTGTAAAAGAAATAAGTTTGAGTCGTTCCACGCTTCGTTGTATAGTAAATTAGAACTTTAAGCATTGTCTATAAAATAACTTGATGTAGATTCAATTCATTGTCGTTTAAACTGCCGATTTTTGTTTGGTCTAGCCGAGAGGGTGACATTCCAAAAAATTGTCACCCGTTAGCCATGTGATAGAGTAAATTAACACCTTCGTATTAGGCAATCATAATATGGCATTTTAACATGATGTATAATAATACTTTAATATTACACTTTTTTATATCAGTTTTCAATATTCATGGCCTAAATTCATTGTTCATGTCAGTGTTTCCGTATATATTATGTTTCATTGCTCATGTGTTGTTTCCGTATATTTTAGCCACTCGTCTTGAGCCTAACCATTTGATCCGATAACACCCCATACAGCAATAAAATTATACTTTTATTGCCATTCATAACTCTTAACAGACCAATTAACAGACCGGGTTTTATACATCCGACCCATTAACAGACCAGGTTTTAAATAAAGATTGATTTATGTCACTAAAATACAGATTTTTGTGTAGATTTTTCACACAATGATATCAATTTGGTTGACAAACATAATGCCTGTCTTTGTTCGATGTGCAAAATATCGCATGCAAGTAAATTCAACCAACGTGTCTTTTTGTGTACATTTTATGTGTGTAAAATGTGTATAAATTTATTGATGAGTAACACGCCTTTTCATTTTATAGATCGTACATCGAAGCTAGAAAAATAATAATTACACCACTGGATTCAGTACATTGAATTGTTTTGTTAGACATGAATAATTTTTATGATAAACATACATTTAAAAAGTTATACAATGAAACATGCAGAATTTCCAATGATTTCCTCGATAACACCTGATTAACAGACTTTAGCCAACTCGATTAACAGACCCACCGCCGATATAGCCACATACTCAATATAGATTAACCGACCAATCACTCGGTTAGCCGAGTGTCGGCCGTGTCATTGGAGGTAAAAATAAAGGCAATTCTGAACATTCTTTTAAAATGTTATTTCTCTTTCTGTTTCAGGCTTTATTTTCACTTTTTGTTCAGATTAAACAAAACGATTGTGATATGGTATTTTGACTTTGTCCTTCTTTTCTTTTTGTTTATACCAAAAATGAATGTCTTTATTGTATAAGTTTTCTTCATGTAAGGCCAAGCAGAATGATAGAATTGAGAGTGGAAATGGGGAATATCTCAAAGCGACAACAACCCGACCATGAAGCAGACAACAGCCGAAGGCCACCAATGGGTCTTCAATGTAGCGAGAAAGTATGTTTCTTAAATTGTAAATGAAACGCAATCTCATACTAGCTTACTAAAAGTTTTCTCATGGATAATTTGATATAATCTCTTACTGAACCTCTCAAGTTTCCCGTATGTTGTATCAATTTCTAAACTGTAGCTCTTAACTTTCCAGCGTATTTACGTATCCGTGGCTTTCAAATTTGTAAGTTTGACCGTTCCTGGTGCTGGAAATCGCGCTTCAAACTCACAATACGTACCAAGTGTTCCAAACTCTACGTACCGTAGTAAAGAGGAAATAACCTCTGTTTCGGAGTTCTCAAGTGTTTATTTCACAAACTTAATTTTTCAACCCGATCCCATATATATGTTTCGATTTTGAATGCTCTTGAACTTCGTATTTACTGTGGCCTTCCAACAGTTTATATTTTAGTGCCAATGGTGAGTCCTACACAGACGAAACAAGCTTCTGTCATAACAAAATAAAAACCTTGTATCTTTGATGATTTTTTTCAACCCATGGATCGATCCTATAAATGGTGGACGTTTAGTTCTTGAAGGTTCACCAGGGCAGAGGTCAACCCACGTGTTCGAGCATATCATGTTGGACGTTTCGTTTTCGAGGGTTCACCAGGGCAATAGTCAACCCACGTGTTCGAGCATATAATGTTGGACGTTTAGTTCTCGAAGGTTCACCAGGGCAATATTCAACCCACGTGTTTGAGCATATCATGTTGGACGTTTCGTTTTCGAGAGTATCACCACGGCAGTAGTCAGCACTTTTGCGTTGACATTAAAATATCATTGATATGATAATTTTCTGTAATTTTAGCACAACTTTTAGTATTTTCGGTGTTTACTGCTCTTTAAGGGGGAGGCCTTGATAACACCAAAATTATCCTCTCGTTTAATTTTTCTTATATTTACATTATTGAAAATGTAGGGCCCATGCATCATCTTCCAAAGTCTTAAGGAAATTGACCGTTTCATTTTATATTTAGGGTAATATATTGAATATGACCAGTTTTGGGGTACCCTAAAAACGGTCAAAAACACTAGTAGGTAAAAATCATTGAGTGTTTTTGCACATGTTGTCATTAGAAATACCCCTGACTGTTAAATTGCATAGAAGAAACATATATTAAAGTAAATCTGAAACATCATGGTAATATAAATAGACTGAACGCAAAAAAAAAACCCGGTTTTTAATAATTGATACGGCGAAAGTCTTGCCAGCTCAGGTAGGACATGTTTTTTCTTCAAATTTAACCAGAAAATTTTTTTGTCGTTTAATTCCCGCAAAAAAATGTTAAAACATTCATTGGTTATTAATCTTTAAAATCACAAAATTTTATCGAATTTTACCTTTTGAAATTTTCAAAATTTATCAACAAGTTGGCTAACAAGGCACACGAAAAAAAGTAGAATTTTGGGACAAAATTCATTTTCCTTTACAAAACCTGCTACAGACTGTTTTTGCATTCTTTTTATGTGTAATAGTTAAAGGAGTACTGTCCCAATAATAATTGTATTAATTTTATAAGGAAAAACATTAATATTCAGTATGGTACGAGTATTCTTGGGACGAGTTGACATAATTTTTTATCACAACTGTTTATTGGTTTCTCTCCCCAGACTACAAAATGCCCCTGTCATCAATAGCAGATGCTATCAGAAAGCATTGTTTTAATAGTCTGTCAATATCTAAGTTCTATCTTTGTGTTAATGGTGATTATCTATTAGCATAAGCTTGTACTAGGATTGATGTTCAGATCATATCCAAATATATATTAAAAAAAAAAACACAAACAGTAACTACAAACTATGTATCAATGACTTAGCACTAAAACCATATTACTTCATTATGTACTTCATATGTTCAAATCTAATTTCCCAAAACTTCAAAGGATTTTTGCTAAATGATTCCACAAGGTCCCTTAGTCAGTAAAGTGGCTCGAGAACTCATCAGACTCAGTTCATTGCCATTGGTGTTTTTTTTAAGCATTTCATGTATGAATGGTAATTTTCTACCTTTTTATCCACATCATTAAAAAAAATGTTCTTTAGTTTAATGTTTGATGGTGTCAAACATGTAGAGCTTACTCGTTCTGTCTGCATCATTCTCACAGCCAAATGTAAACAACATAAATGCTTGATCACTGTTTAATTTACTGCTATGTTAAAACGCACTAATGACTTTCAATTCATGTATAAGAGTTGTCTCTCATACACCAGGTCTACCCCCTCAACTTCTAACCTACCAGTGCCTTCCAAGTATTTTGATTTGGGCGCCACTG
This sequence comes from Mytilus edulis, assembly GCF_963676685.1. NCBI lineage: Eukaryota > Metazoa > Mollusca > Bivalvia > Mytilida > Mytilidae > Mytilus > Mytilus edulis. The sequence continues at coordinate 41,181,797 of NC_092350.1, forward strand.
GTACGTATATTGTTGAGGATACGCGTTTAGCGAATCAAGTTATAAGTATGAATTATTTTTATGAGATTAAATACCCGACTTTGGTTTATTTGTCTTGCTTTTCTGGTGACTACTTCCATGAACATATTTTGAATAATACTGCACCTTATGTTGGTCTTGATATCAATTCAATCTTGTTAAGAAAAGGTTCCATTATTACTTTGCAGAAACGTCCTTTTTGGTGAGCTTTTTGCAGTTCAAAGTCTAGATATTATGACGGAAGTAAGATAAGTGAATAAAAAATATATTCAAAAATAAAAATAAGAATAACGACAGGTCGATATTGCACGTTCTGTATACTGATGCGATTAATGTTAATAATTCCCTGAAAGAGATTATCCGATCATATCTATCCGAAAAGGCTTGAAGTGACACAAATAAGTTTCCTTGCCGATGTTTTAAACAAAATCGTCAATACTTTGAACGGATTTAATAATCAAATACAAAAAATCAACATTCAAAATTCAGATTAAAAATAAACGACGAACTCTTACAAGAGAAGCGCGATATTTAAACTCATTAGAAGAAAACAAAGTGACAACATCTATGGCAATACATGGAAACTGATTAAGGTTTAAACTACATATGTAATGAATAATAGAGATAGGTCATTTTGTACATATACCAAGGGGAAACTTGATGCAAAGCATTATTATTCATTGTTACATTGCATTTAATAGAAAAAGAGTACTTTGTGGCATATAAACCAAGATTTTTATAGAAAATCCACAGCCTTTAATACAGAGATTTTTGTTATAAAATTTGAAACATAGATTACTCACTTACTTTTCTATGATGTGCTAGTGTTTATTTTTTACACAAAGTTCTAAGCAACCTGTAAATTCTAAAATACATCGTGCTGAGTCATTAAAATCGAGCGCACCCTAAAAGGTGTACTTGATTTGGTTAATATTTTAATTTGTTTTAACAAATAGCTACATTAATAAAATCGTTTTAAGGAAAGCACTGCATTCAATAATCTTATCAGTCATGAAATTGAGAAATATGGTGGTACACGGATAAATGCTGTGGATTTTCTATAAAATTCCCATATGTTTAGCATTGAATCATCACAAGGGTACATAATCCTTTAAAGAAAACAAAGTATTTAAAAACAAAAACCACTCTGCACGTTACGAACCCCACCCAAAACTCAGAGTGATAGCATGTACCCGAAAAGGTAAACATATTAAAGTATTAACCATAAGAGCCATAATAACAACAATGCGAATAATTTATTGCAATACAAATTTCTGAATCATTTTAGCAATATTTCAAAGACCAATCCAATTAATAGTTAGTTTATGAATCACTAGCTTTCGTCTTACTCTTTAACACTAAATTTGCGTATCAAATAATACTATCATACACCATAAATATTTACAAAACATTTAAAAAAAAACGACAATAGTCTTAGTGATACGTTATAGTCTAAAATTGGTACGGCACATGATGTAAACAGTTTTTCAAATGTCTTTATTCCAAAATTCTTAAGATTATGAATTTTTGAAATTGTTCCACTGAGTGATCACCCTCCAGCTTCAGACAATCTCACAGCATTCACTTTATAGTTTTTAAATACATGGAACATTACTACCAGATATTTGTACTTGTCGACAATCTGTAATGAATTTCCTCCAATTTTAAACTTTTATTCTGATTACAAGAACTACATCCGATTTCTCAGTGTTGATAGGTACTCGCCATCGCTTACACCAGTCATGGACTCTGTTTCACATCATTTGCATGCCATTTGCATTGGGTGAGATTAACACCATATCGTCAGCATACACCAGTATCGATAAATTTGAGTTTCATATGCTAACACAAAGTTCAAGGTCTTTAACTTCCTGCACTAAATCAGTAATGAAAATGGAGAAAAGTGTCCGCGAAAGATTATCGCCTTGTCAAACACCGGAATTACAACTAAACCAATCCGCAAAAGTATCATTCAATCGAATACATGCGGTAGTATTAACGTAGATAATTTTGATAGAGTTAAAGATTTTCCCATCGATTTAATTTAAAAGAAGCTTGTACAGTAGCATATCTCTATCAAACATAGTCAAATGTCTTTTTAAAGTCGATAAATGTTGCAAACGGTTTTGGACAGTTCATTACAGCTGCATTAAGTGTGATAATATAGTCTTCACATGAACAATGCACATAGAACCCATTCTGTTCGTCTGCTAACGTGTTGTTTGTTCTAAATAAGCAGATACTCGGCTGTTAATAAACGCACTATATAGTTTTGAGAAAAAAGAGAGCAGACTTATTCCACGATAGTTAAGAGGAATTCGTTCATCTGATGTTTTGTTTTTAAGAATTGGACAAAGTATTGCCTGTCGCCAGATTGATTGAATAATACTAGTTTCAAATATAAGCTGAAACAGAGAATGAAGCACGCTTTTCACAGATTCATATTTCAAGACTTTATGGGTATGATATCGATTCCACAAGCCTTGCCTTTTTGTGCCCCATGTATTAAACGCTTGATTTCATCGATAGTTATTGTAGTATTCAGCTCCTGTTTTTCGTCATATCACGTGTCAATCATACGGTCTTCTAAAGACATGTGATAAAACTTGGCTATGAAAATTTTCATTAAACTCCGCCGTACTATTGTCAATGTTGTAAATATTATGAAAATCTGTTTTTCACCTGTTTAGCACTGAATCATCATCAGTTAGGATTTCATCGTTTGTACTATATATACTTCCATGGGATTTTTGTGTACTTTTCGGGGTTCTAGCTTTTTGATTTTGTCCCAGAAATCATTATGATTCGATGTAACCATATAATCGATTTCCGTACAAAAAGATTGTAATGACGTTCACATTGTCTTAATTTTCTATCCAATGATTTTTGCACCTGTTGCAATTCTTCTCGATATCTCTTTTTGAAAGATGAACTTCCTTCAAAACTAAAAAAAAAAAATCGTTTCCTTGAGACGCATTGCGTTTTACAGTTGGCCGAGTTCTTCATTCCAAAAAGGTTTAGAACTTTTATATCGTTTCTTTGTCTTTCTACTTGCATTTCATACTGGAATTTTGCAGTACATTTCGTCAACTATCAAAGTACAAAGATCGGAATAGATATTATCCACGTGACTTTGAGTATACCTTGTGGTCTCAATACGTTGAATTAAAGTTTGAGGTGCTGCTTTCCGTATTTCAGATCCAAAAAAGTCATTAGGAATCGTCGATTTAAGCATGGAGCGTTTGAACTTATCTATTTTTGAGCTACTATATTCGGAAATGTTGGTTAATTATTAATCATAATATTACAAGACAAGAAGCGTCGGAATCGGAACGGTTCAAATGTTTCACTTTCTCGGTTTCAAAAGAGGGACAAAAGATACCAGAGGGACAGTCAAACTTATAAATCGAAAATAAACTGACAACGCCATGGCTAAAAATGAAAAAGACAAACAGACAAATAATAGTACACATGGCACAACATAGAAAACTAAAGAATAAAAACACGAACCCCACCAAAAATTAGGGGTGATCTCAGGTGCTCCGGGAGGGTGAGCAGATCCTGCTCCACATGTAGCACTTTCAAATGTTGTCAGATTTGTCAGATAACAATATATATTATTTTTGAGACTGCATTCTAAAATAGACACAAAGCATTGAAAGATAGTATTTATAATAACGATATAGAGTAGTTGTGTAGGGCATTTGTACTAGTTATTATCAATTTTGTTTAACTCACAGCCAATTCATGGAGATGAACTTGTTATCGGACAGTAGTCTTCAGTTACCTTATATAAATACTATACATTTTAGGCATGGCTATACACGGGACGGCATAGCATAGTTACAACGAAAATTATGCGTGTGTCATTGTTACATACATCGGGTGTATACTAGTCAAAATAGTTTCACACAGGAATAATGATCCAACTTTCTTGCCTCAGAATGTTATAGTGTCTTGCTTTGTTGTTTATTAGGAAGAGTCTAGTGTCTCTTTTGTAGAATATACATAAAAGATATATATTAATAATAAGTTATAGAGTTGTTGGATCGATATAAAGCCGCATCTTTGCATGCATTCATGTGTTTATGTACTCTTTTGAAAATTAACATTGTTTTTCTTTTGGAGTATTTGTATTTTACGAAAAAAAATCTATGTTTAAAAGTAAAGAAATCTGAAATTGAAAGAGATCATCAATGCGACATAAAAAGTAAATGCACAGTCAAACAATTATTCTTATTCATTTATATTTAAGATTAACCGGACACTAATTTTGTTCCTCTTAGACGCTGCTGACAATATATTTGTCAATCGGTTTTTGTCTGGAACATACACGTCTTTGTACAAAAAGTAAAATCACAAAAATACTGAACTTAGAGGAAAATTAATTTGGAAAGTCCATAATCACATGGCAATTTCAAATAACAAAACGCATCAAAAACGAATGGACAAGAACTGTCATATTCCTGACTTGGTACAGGCATTTTTATAGAAAATGGTGGATTTAACCTGGTTTTATAGCGCTAACCCTCTCACTTTGATGACAGTCTCATCAAACACGAATGCTGTATTTGAAGTAGTTGGAACAGAAACATAACTTCTCAAGAGAACAACAACTTTAGCGAACATTCCGAAAAACCACGTGTTCAATTCTTAGTTGAGTCGTCAAAAGCGATATTTAGTTACAAACCACATTAGGAACAAATATTAGATTTAATACATGCACACAAAATCAAGTAAATGTACATGTGTCAAATAAAGTATAAACGTTAATTCATATTTATTGTTAATGTCAAACAATGTACTAAAGTTGTGTATGAAGTCAGTTATATCAGTCTATCTATTATCTATTAACATCTAATTTATCAGCAATCAAATCCGGTCTTCAAATTTATTGTGAAACTTCCTATTCGTAAGGTGGTGTGAATCGGATGTGGATACTAAAAACCTTATGATTTTTTAAAGTACAAACAATCTAAGGCTCTTTCATCATGCAATATTATTCAAGCATTTTGGCTTTCCTACACTTTACATAGGTATTTCCCATTTCAAACTAAAAGACAAATTGAAAGAGCTGGTATTGCTTTGTTTCATAAAAAAAAAGGGCAACGTAGAAAAAAGTATTTTGTCTTAGGAAGGGATAAATCCTTCTTTGTAAAGAATCACTTGGATTCAAACAAAAAGTTCTCTGAAATTGACATAATCAAGATGCTTGATTTCTTCATTGACAACATACTTGTTACGTTTGGAGAACGTGTTTTTGTTTTAACAGAATGTCGGCATTCCAATCGAAACCAATTGTGTCTCTCTTCCTGCCGACTGGTTACTTTATTAATGTGAGACTGCCTTCATACAGGAACCTCAAGATTTCGAAATATTCTATAGAAACCACGAATAAAAAATAATGGTGCTTTGAAATACCCAAAATATTTAATACATGCACACAAAATCAAGTAAATGTACATGTGTCAAATAAAGTATAAACGTTAATTCATATTTATTGTTAATGTCAAACAATGTACTAAAGTTGTGTATGAAGTCAGTTATATCAGTCTATCTATTATCTATTAACATCTAATTTATCAGCAATCAAATCCGGTCTTCAAATTTATTGTGAAACTTCCTATTCGTAAGGTGGTGTGAATCGGATGTGGATACTAAAAACAATTCTTATGATTTTTTAAAATACAAACAATCTAAGGCTCTTTCATCATGCAATATTATTCAAGCATTTTGGCTTTCCTACACTTTACATAGGTATTTCCCATTTCAAACTAAAAGACAAATTGAAAGAGCTGGTATTGCTTTGTTTCATAAAAAAAAGGGCAACGTAGAAAAAAGTATTTTGTCTTAGGAAGGGATAAATCCTTCTTTGTAAAGAATCACTTGGATTCAAACAAAAAGTTCTCTGAAATTGACATAATCAAGATGCTTGATTTCTTCATTGACAACATATTTGTTACGTTTGGAGAACGTGTTTTTGTTTTAACAGAATGTCGGCATTCCAATCGAAACCAATTGTGTCTCTCTTCCTGCCGACTGGTTACTTTATTAATGTGAGACTGCCTTCATACAGGAACCTCAAGATTTCGAAATATTCTATAGAAACCACGAATAAAAAATAATGGTGCTTTGAAATACCCAAAATATTTTCGGCCCATTTTCGCTTGCAACTTGATATGAATTACAATGATTTGGTAGTATTACACCTGTAGATGCAACCATCTACAAAGACTAAAATGAAATACATAATTTATTTGAATTTTATTATGACATAATCATGATAATGACGATATTGCATACATTGTACACGTAAGTATAAATATAATTATTTGCATAAATTACATATCAATATATTTACAGATGAAAGTGTAGCAGGCACACTATTGTCAATTATTATTTTCCAAAACCAAACGAAAGCCAATATCGGATTGGGATGAGAACATGGTCAATTAAATGAACAACACCATTTGTAGCTGGAATATCAGCTTTTATAACACGCCCATATGAGTTTACTGACACTGTTTTTCCTGTAAAATAAAAAATATATATAACGTATATGGAAAATAGCTGTAAGGTCTAAAGTATCTTGTTTTGCAATCTATTCTGTTCTGTTCCTCGTTTGAATATTTAGTATCTACTAGGAATAAACTTGAGTTAAAAAAACTACTAATGTATACTAAATAATATTGCATGCAAGTCCCGCTGTACATGAAGATCATCTTAAAGATGTATAATATATAAATTTACAGATTCTAGTAATCTCTTAGCGCAGTAAATGTAAAAAGATGTATAATATATAAATTTACAGATTCTAGTTATCTCTGAACGCAGTGAATGTAAAAAAATGTACAATATTTTCGATCTAGTATCATTTATAATTAGTTTAGGATTTATGTAGTTCAGGTTTAGAACTTTGTGTCAGATGTTCGGACTCCTTAGTTGTTTTTCTATCTTACTAGTTAATTTGTCCATTACATCAATTTTTCTTTTATAGAAGACTGTAACAGCTCATAGAAGGTCATTTTTCTAAATGGAGCATATTCTCGGTTAGAGACTCATATTATTCCTATAGAAATATACGGTAAAAGACCGAGTCAGCCTTGTCCCGCAATTTTTAATAGTTTGAAAATCTGGGAAAGGAGTTCCATAACCGATGGGTGTAAATAGATATTTCGATTTTAATGCCAAAACATGGCATTTTTGAACCAAAGTGAGATAATTTGGAGCTTTTCCAAAGATATAAACATTTTAAAAGTCATCTGGGGACATACTGAATCGATTTTGTTGGTTGATTTTTGTACCATAATAAAGTAATAACTCATAGTGTAATTAATAATATTTGTAATGAAAAAAACAAATGTTTAATTTTTTGCTGAAATTTGTGTACCCGCGAGCCTCCTTAATTTATGCTCTTATGGCTCATAATATCAATTTTGAAGTTGATTAGTTAAATTGCACATAAGTACATCCTTACCCAGCTTTCATGATATCTAAAAAAGCTCACCTGACACACTTAGACGAATGACGTCCTTCTGTGCATCTAACGTTCTGATGTATTCTCTGTTATACAAACCAGGTGAATATGCTGTATGTGGTACTAAATGATATTCTAAAACCTCTGTAATTAAAATCCTAAGGATTCAACTATTGCTGTTGTTTGTCATGTTAACATTATTTTTGCCTTTATCTTAAATGTGTACTGATTGAAAACACCCCCTCCCCCCCCCAAAAAAAAATAATTAAAAATTAAAAAAACCAAGCCCAAAAATCATAAAAAAAACAGAAAAAGAATAGGGACAATCAGCAGGAGTCATTACTTTAAGTTTATATCAACTTGTTCGTAAATCTGTTAACCCTCTCGAAGCATTAGAGATCATCTCGATTTATGATGTGGTTAATGCGGACAAGTCTTTAGTTTTCTATGCAGTGTTTTGTGTAATTATTTTGCCTTTTGTCGATCTTTTGCCATGAAGTTGTCCATTATCTTTTCAAATTCAGAGTTTTAAAAGAGGGACGAAAGATACCAAAGGGACAGTCAAACTCATAAATCTAAAACAAACTGACAACGCCATGGCTAAAAATAAAAAAAGACAAACAGAAAAACAATAGTACACACGACACAACATAGAAAACTAAAGAATAAACAACACGAACCCCACCAAAAACTAGGGGTGATCTCAGGTGCTCCGGAAGGGTAAGCAGATCCTGCTCCACATGTGGCACCCGTCGTGTTGCTTAAGTGATTACAAATCCGGTAAATAGTCTAATTCGGTAGGTCATATTCATGAAAGGGAAGGGGATTGTAGTTACGACGTAAGGAACATATCCGATATCATTTGTGAAACGGTTATTCCATAACTGTCAACCAACTCGTGATGGCGTCCGTAAAATTTACGAAGGGATGATTTCAACTTCACCATTTGGAACTCTTGGTTTAATAGCTTCCTTGTGAGCAGCAAACCTCTATCAAGAAAATCATGATAGGAAATGCAAGCACGGGAATATCGTATCAATTGGGAGATATATACCCCGTATGCAGGTGCTGCTGGAATGTTGCTACTTAGAAATGGAAAGTTCACAATTGGAAAGCTGAAATCATCTCTTTTGTCGTAAAGTTTTGTTTTCAACCGACCCTCATTGTCAATTTCTAGATGTAAGTCAAGATATGAAGCCGACTTAACTGTATCTGTAGTATCCTTTATCTCTAGTTCGATTGGATAGATGCGTTCCACATAGTCACCAAATTTTGAATTGTTTAGTGAAAGAACATCATCTATATAGCGGAAAGTAGAGTTAAAGGATATTGCTAACTTCTTATCTTTCTTCCTAAGAAGTTCCTGCATGAAGTCAGCCTCATAATAATAAAGAAACAAGTCGGCGAGTAGAGGGGCACAGTTTGTTCCCATTGGAATGCCGACAGTCTGTTGAAAAACACGTCCTCCGAACGTAACAAATATGTTGTCAATCAAGAAATCAAGCATCTTGATAATATCAGTTTCAGAGAATTTTTTGTTTGAATCAGAGTGATTCTTTACAAAGTAGGATTTATCCCTCCCTAAGACAAGATACTTGTATCTACGTTGGCCATTCTTTTTTATGAAGCAAAGTAATATCAACTCTTTCAATTTGTCTTTTAGTTTGGAATGTGGAATACTTGTGTACAGGGTAGAAAGGTCAAATGTTTTAATACTGTTACAAGATGAAAGAGAATTAGATTGTATGTACTCTAAAAGATCTTTTGAATTTTTAAGTATCCACATCTGATTCACGCCACCTCTGGAATAGGCAGTTTCACAATAACTTTGAAGCCCGTCTTTGATTGCTGATAAAATAGATGTTAATAATTTAGAAAGAGGTTTCGTGGAGCACTTGGAAGACCCAGCAATATACCGTTGTTTGTAAGGACACTTATGTAGTTTAGGTATCCAATACAGTGATGGAAGATCCAGTTCTTCATCTTTGGTTGAAATTCCAAAGGTACATAGAACAGACCTATGATTATCCAGGATTTCCTCTTTGGTAAGTGTCGTGAGGGTATATGTTGAGTTACCAAGTGAATTGTCAATACCTAATTCGTTTATCAAGCAGTTGATGTAGTGACTTTTACACACAAAAACGATGTTATTTGGGGCTTTATCTGCAGGGACAACAACATATTTGTCATGGAGGTCGGATAGGTGTTTTGCAACATTTGGGTCTTTAAAGATTGACGTAGCATGGGCATTGATGGACCCATTCAGTTTCTTAATTCTGATTTGTATCAACGACAAATGTCGTTTGGAGTTATAACCAATGTTTTTTTTTCAACTGATCGGGCGGAGCTTATGTTTTAATTTGAATAAGGACAGTCTATTTGAAGATGTGTGCGATAAGGTTGATTGCCGTTATAATTATCATTAATTTCTAATCACCTATCAGTGTCACCGAACGGATATAAAAAAGAACTGAGTGTATAATATGGGACAAATAACTGGACACTCCATTGATGAGTTTATCCCAATACTCCTGTGTATAAAATTGACTGGTCTTTAATAAGTGAACCTTCTAAACCCCGCCCATTCAAGTGAAATAAATCAAGTAATGCGTATATGTGAAGTCAAAAACTTATGAAATTGTCTCGTTAATTGTGAAAAAAGTTCGCTTATCTAGTTTAAGTTTGTAAAACCATAGCACGATATGTATATTATATACATTTACAACAGACAGCTTTTAAATTTGTATCTAAATAATCAATAAATTGACTATTCTACATTGCTATGTGTATGTCTAAAATTAAGTTCTAATTTTAGTTGATGTCTCCAAAATAAAATAAAGAAAACATTGTGTTGATGATAAAAAAAAAGATCACATTATTCTACACTTATATACATTAATATTTACCTTTAAGAAGAGCTGTATCACTATTTAATCTACTTAGAACATTTGCAGGTAATCTTGAAAATGCAGCATTGGTTGGTGCAAATACTGTTAAAGGATCACCTGCGTGTAGAATAAAGCTGTCATTGACAATGCAGAGTGATCATTATGAGTATTTGAAAACATGTGTATGTGCCTTTGCATTCCGTGCTTTCTTTTATTAATTTGTTGGGGTATTTCTTTTATGAAGTAGTTTAACTGTGATTATATAAATGAACATAACATACATCACTTTTTTTGGCTCTGATAGATTCTTGTGACGCGCAGTAATTTTATAGTTCGTTTGTGATTGTCTTGTTTGCTGTCGTTATTTAATGAGAGGTGTCCGTTTTTATTCTGCGCTTTACATTTTGTAATGAACTTTCGTATTTTTCAATTATGTATTTCTCTGTGCTGAGTGTTATTTAGGTTTAGCTAGCCATTAAACCAGGATGAATAAATCATGTTTTCTTAAATTATCCTGTACCGAATCAGGTTTATGACAGTTGTTATCAAACAATTCGTTTCTATGCATGTCGGGTTAGTGTTGCTTATTCTTTAGTTTTCTATGTTGTGTCGTGTGTACTATTGTTTGTCTGTTTTTCTTTTTCATTTTTAGCCATTACATGTACGTTGTCAGTTCATTTTCGATTTATGTGTTTGATTGTCCCTCTGGTATCTTTAGTCCCTCTTTTTGAAGTTTGTTTTCGTTGCAGTTCAGTGTTTTTGTAGTCCGTTGTTTGCCTTGATCTTAGTTTGTAACCTGTTTTTTCTCTCTCTCTTTTTATGACTTTTGAACAGCGATATACTACTGCTGCGTTTATTTATCTATTTATTTTAAAAAACAGGTTTAATCCACCATATTCTACATTTGAAAATGCCTGTACCAAATCAGGAATATGACAGTTCTTGTCCATTCGTTTTTGTATGTGTTTTGTCATTTGATTTTGCCATGTGATTAGGGACTTTCCGATTTGATTTTTCTTCTGAGTTCTGTGTTTTGGTGATTTGATTTTTATTATATACAAGATTAACGTAAATTGTAAAAAGGACAACATTATACTTAATACAAAATACTAACGTCGAATAATCCCTGTAATATTTGCCTTCTGGACTAACGACAATAATGTGCCTAAATCTTTGTTCCCTGAAACGAGGTCGACAATTCCTCCGGTAGGTGGTACCAACACTTTGTCAATGACATGGACGATTCCATTCGAAGCATTCAGGTCAAACTTTGAAATTTTGGCACCTTCAACTGTAACTGCCTATATGAAAATGAAATAAGGAAAGTTTCACATAAAACCTTATTAAAGTTACAGTGAAAATGTATTTGTATAAGGGAAAAATTCTATAAAATCAAGTAGTTAATTGCTCATAATACAGATATAAATTCGGCTTACATTCTCTTTCAAATAGTAAACTAGAGATAACAAATCATGCGTAGAAAAATATCAAGGATTCATTTCAAAATACAGATAATCTTATTACACATTGTACTCACAATCTGCAAATTTTTTGAAACATAGATGATAACCTTACAAACGGATTGCACTTACTTTATTATGCGGGTATATATTAAATCTGACTTTCAGTCCAGCAACAGATTCTACTGCTAGCTCATTCCTCGCATCTGTGCTTTTTATAACTCCATTTGTCAAATGATACAATAATATTGTGGTTAGAACAGTTTTATCAGAAAGAAGTTCTTGTTCTGTACCAATGGCGTCAAACGCAGCATTTGTGGGTGCAAAAATTGTGAATGTCCCTGAAAGAAAAATACAAAATGAAATTTCATGAAATGACAAAATCAAAAGCTGAAACACATCAGACGAATGGATAACAACTGTCATATTCATGACTTGGTACAGGCATTATTAGTTACACAGTGTGGAATTGTTCTAATACGAACATTGTATTGACCCGATAAATTCTGTATTAGGACAATTGAACACTGTGTAACGAATTTATCCTGATTTTGTTCTGTTACATATTATAATATTGAAATTCAATATCAACCAAATACAGTTTAGATAATTAAACAAAAAATATTAGGACTATAAAGCAATTCAAATTTCATTTTTTTTATTAGTTCAATGGTATAAGGTAGATAATTCCAATTGACGTAATAAATAAGGGAGATAATTCGAATTGACGTAATAAATAAGGGAGATAATTCCAATTGACGTAATAAAAAATTGTACTGAAATTTATTAGGACAATATCAGCCAATCAAATTGCGAGAAATTACTCTAAATCAGGATAATTTCTCTTATAGTATAGTCGATTAGACTAAATTTCACACAATAGTTAACAAATTGAAAAATAAATTTAAAGCCAAAACAAATCATTCATTCTATATATCGGCACTCTGTTTGTCAATAGACTATAGGACATATCGATTTCCCTAAACGAGAATCTGTAATACAGTGCATTAAAAACGAACTAACAAAAAAAAAAAACTCATAGAAAATTCAAAAAAGTGGTGTAGTCCAAAAAGTCTTACAAAACCGGAACTAAAATCCTGTCAGAAGAAAGTATAAATAAAAATTAACTTAATAGCTAGCTTATCTCTAGTATCATATTTTCAATCATGTCAGTATCTAAAATGAAAAAGGCAAACTAAACTTGTACATTTTTATTCAACGGTCATGGCGTTCTATTAAATAGTTATGTTATCACAAAAGGCCCAGTAAGAAATTGTTTGATGAAATTTATTAGTTTTTGACTAAAAGTATTTTGAATTAGATTTGTAGCGTGTTGAAGAACAATCTGACTTATTTCAATTTTGTTTATGTGCAAATGCCGTACAAAAATACTGAGCTTAGAGGAAAATCAATTCGGAAAGTCCATAATCACATGGCAAAATCAAATAACAAAACGCATCAAAAACGAATGGACAAGAACTGTCATATTCCTGACTTGGTACAGGCATTTTCAAATGTAGAAAATGGTAGATTAAACCTGATTTTATAGCGTATTCATAATATTTGACGAACGTTATAGTAGTAGAACCTATTAATTGTTGTAATGCAAATGTCATCTGACTTATTTTATTTTATACGATGCTTTCTAAAAATCTTCCAACACTTCTTCTTTTACAACTCTAACAAATATATTAACACATGTATAATGCACTAGCTATAAATATATATACTATATTGATATTCTTTTTACCTCCTAATATTGTATCAGCTAATCCACAGGCTGTCGCATATTTGATCAGTTTAGACTCGCCATTAGCTTGGAGCACCTCAATCAAATTACCACCTAAAACACAATGGACAGCAAGAAAGATGCAACAATACCTAAACATGTTAAGACCTTTTAATCAAATCTGCAGAATTGAAATGAAATTCATGAATAATTTTGTTATATATATAGCAATGTTGGTTCAATGACTACGTTGGAATTCCCTGGTAATTTTGAAATGATAAGATGTTGACCATACCAAGTCAAACGTGAGACATTATTGCGACAAAACTTCATTCAAGTTCTACATAACTTCATTCAAGTTCTACATAATTCAAAGGTGACTCGGTTTGTATCTAAAATTTCACATGTTAACATATAGAACATATTTCATACTAATTATCGCCAATACATATTAGTATACATTTATAAATAACAATTTTAGATGTGTGCTTACAATTAAAGTACCAATAATAGGACATAAGAAATATGTCTCTAGCTTTGTTGAAAAAGGATGATTTTATTCAACACAAATTTCTTTTTTTTTCTTCATATTTTTATTAGGGCATTAAAATGTTTATTTAAGACGTTGTAGGGACTGTTTGAAACTAAGATGGACGCTCTTTGGCAAACGGAATTATAATGAAATTATCAAATCAAATTATGTATTCAATGCTCAAAGGTGTAGTGTTAAGGACTTAATGTGACGTTAATACCTACAACCCTTTTGAAAGCAAAATCTATATTGGATATACTCATACCTGCATCCTTAAATTTAAATTTGCATAGATGACATTTGACTTAATTTCATTAGTTGAGTGATCATTAGTTGTGTCCATGCTTGAAGTGTATCACACATGCATGTGATTCACAAATATTTTTATTAACATAATCACAGAGTAGAAGATGAGTTAATTCATAAGATTTTGGATTCAATTTTTAGCATTTTGCATGACAAGAAATATTTGTTATTCAGAATGGTTCAAATGTTTCACCTTTTTTGTTTAAAGCACGATAAGATTTGTCAGGTAACAATATATATTATTTTCGAGGCTGCATTCCAAAATAGACACAGAGCATTGTAAGGTAGTACTGAAAATAACGGTATACAGTAGACGTGTAGTGCACTTGTACTAGTAACTATAAATATTGTTTACCCTCACAGTAAGTTCATGATGATAGATTAAATTTCTAAACACTGACCTTTAATTACCTTATATAGATATATCAAACATTCCTAGTTTGGCTATTAACAGGAAGACATACAATCGTTATCATGAAAATAATGCTTATGTCATTCTTACTTAAATCGCGTGTATAAGAGTCAAAAATAGTTCCACACTAGGCTAAACATCAAACTTACTTGCTTCAAAAGGTTACAGTGTCTGACTTAATTTTTTGTAGTAGGAAGTGTCTGGGGCTGAAGTCATAAAACTTTGCTTAGTGCTCGGAGGACAAAAACATGCTTGAAACATAAAATCAAGCATCAAGTACAAAAACCTGACTCGAAAATTTATGACTTCAAGGCCTGGTGTTGATATTTGGTTGAGGTTCCTCACGCTAGAGGAGAGTGTTAAATCATAAAATATTTCACTGCTGCTGGTTTTGCAGATGACAACTTGCTACGACAAGATAACGCATGTAACAATATACGATCAGAATAACAAATACAACGTCACCTTAAACTATCAATACCACCATTCACCGGCCATTTTGCTAAAAGAATTCTCCAAAAATTTTGTAACCTGTTCTGATAGTCGTTAGCAGTTTCTGTAACTATCATGTTTAGTCTTTAGTATTCTAAGATCAAATGCATCCTCGAAAATACTTTCAAATCGTTCACCAAAACACTCTAAGCGTTCAAAATGTGCAATTCAACACATGATTTGATGGTTTTTTTTTTTCAATTCTTGTTTTTTTATATTTATTTTATTTTATCAAAACACATTATAAAGCATAATCAGGATAATATACAAAGGATTATAAATTATTCTTTACAATACAGATAATACAATGTTAATTCTTACAATTACTAATTCTTAAAAACAGTTTGCGTTTTCTGCTGCAAACTAGTTTGTATATGTTTTGTTTTATTTCTATAGTAAAATTTTGAAGAAGAAAAAAAAACCGCGGTTTGCTCTATATATCACTGCAATTATTTAATATCTGATTCAAGGAAGATGGAAAGTAAAGAGCCAGATTTATATAGGTTTCATTTAAAAATTAAAAAAACAGAAGTCTCATGTATTTGTGTGATCGTTCTCAGAGTATAAAGTTAAAAAGTGCCAGCTATTTGTGTATACTTGTTTAGTATCAATGAAATTACTAATAATGTTATATTGCATGTAACAACGAATCAAAACAAGTTACACAAAACAAACCCAAAAAACACCGAGTTAGTTTTTTAAAACTACTAGTTATCTTTCTGAGCTTTTTACAAGTTCCATAACTAATAAGAAACTATTGTAATAAAATATATAAGAATGGTGGAAATAATTATTTTTTTAGAGTAATAATTTTTTTTGATGTTTTATATACATTACGAGCTTTTGATGGTCCTTTTAATTCTGTTGACCGTTTTGACTTTTCTACTCTTAACACTAAACTTTTACGCAATCTTATCAAATAGTTTTTTTTCTATTTGCAACTTATTAAAAGGTAGTTTGGTAAATCAAAATTCAAAAATGTTTGCTGCAACTTATTTTAAGCCTTCTTTTCTAATGAGAAAGGTAAATTTGATAGATTCACTAACTGGAGATGTGATGGGATGATTGAAGCTGTTTATTTCCTTGATAATATTAATGTACGTTTCGGCAAGACTTTTTTATATAGTTAATGCTCAAACTCAGTTAAGACCCGTCTGAATTGAATATAATTGATAAATTCAACAGCAATTACCGTTATTTTGATAATAATCAAGAATTTTCGAAAATATACTGGCGAAATTTAGCAAAAGGAACTTACGTAAAAGAAATCTAATATAAACGGTAATACCCTTCCTTTCCTAGATATAAACATTTCGGTTTTACACCGGAAATTCCACGCTAAAATTTACGACAAAAGGAACGATTTTCGTTCCCTCTTGTTAATTTTCCCTATTTTGATGGTGATGTTCTAATGCAACATCTTACAGCTGTTTAAATTTCACCACTCGTTCGCTATGCCCGTGTCTGTTGTGATTTATTTTTTATTTTAACGAACGCAATCTAAGTATTACTGGTAAATGATTAAGCCAGGGATTTCTTAACCATAAACTACTTACAACCTTGACTAATATCTTCCATGGATATAAATATTTGGTGTTGAAATTTGATTGTACCAGTAGAAAATTTCTAACGGGGTAGCACATCCTCAACTTTACGAAAATGTTCGTTACCGTGCCCGGAAATTTAGAAACGATCTAAGAAAACTTATCGACCCTTTAAATAAACGTATTCTAAACGGTTACCAATTCAACACTGTAATATCATTAAATATTGTTTTTATTGGTATCAATATTGTTTTTATTATCAGTAAATTAAAAAGAAACCATTATGGTTATATACATATACACATTCATTGATCTTCAATCTGTCGATACCTCCATTTTGGCATTGCACAAGGTCATGTTTTTTTAAACTGTTTATGCCATCTACAATAGATATATAACACTAAATATATTTGCTATTATATGTGTACTGATTGATCATTTAGTATTAGATGCCTGATTTTTTTGTTAGTTGTTAGTGGCTTTAAAGTAGCTGTCAATAACTGCGAGTACTCACATATCTATTCTTAGTGTCTTTTTGTTGTTGGGATATACAACGGTACCCGGCGACGTCAACTTTGTGTTCTGGTTAGATGTATCCATCTGATGAGTTAAGCCTTTTTCAACTAATTTTGATAGTGCGTTCTTGTGTGTCTCAGGTTAGGGGCGGGTTAGGATCCCGCTAATATGTTTAATCCCGCCACATTATCTTTGTATGTGTCTGTCCCAAATTAGGAGCCTGTGATTCGGTGTTTGTCGTTTGTTGATGTGTTAGATATTTGTTGTTCCTTCATTGTTTTTGAACATAAATTAGGCCGTTAGTTTTCTCGTTGAATTGTTTTACATTTGACATTTCGGTGCCTTTTATTGCTGCCTATGCGGTATTTGCTTTGCTCTTTTTGAAAGTCTTATGGTGACCTACAATTGTTTATATCTGTGTCATTTTGTCTTTTGTGGAGAGTGGTCTCATTTGCAATAATACCACATCTTCTTTTTCATATTTGATTATATATTTTAAAGTTATATAGGCATTTAGCAGGCACCAAATAAAGAATAAATATTATAATTTATCACCGAACATTGTAAATAACCTAAATGAATATACTTGTGATGTTTATATATCCAAAGTTGTTCGATTCGCTAGTGCATGTAACAACGTATTTGATTTTAACGAAAGAAATCTCTTTATTACTGAAAACAAATTGCACCTGGATTTTCGATATTACCAACTAATCAAAACATTTTTTGAGTATTGTCATCCGTACAAGGACATCATTCGTATGTATATAAATAAATTAATATGCAGACATCTTATACGTTCAGGTATATCACATCCATATTTCATGGTGATTTTCTGTAAAAAGCACAAACATGTTGGCATTTACCTGCAAAGCTCAACAGAACTGAAAACAGACTTATTCAGGTCATTAAGGATTGCATTTTTTGGTATTAAAATTGATTTACTCATAGGGTCTTTGTATCGGTAAGAGACATCTTTAAAATCAATAAATCTCTATATTCAGAGATGTCTGTATCATGTATATATCATGATTGATTGTTATTTGTTGAATGTCTAGTGGCAAATATTTCTATAGTCGAAAATGCAGATGAGGCCAGAGTGTTACGTTGTTTGTATAGAGTTTTATGAAGCATATGCATCCAATACAAACAAGATAAGTTAACCGATTTGTTGTTTAACGTAATGTTAATTGAAGCCATAAAGGACTTATGATTCGACAAAATCGCCTCCTTTTCATATATAATTTGTATGTCGGATTACATGAGTGTACGTCTGTTCTTAAATCTAACTTAATGTATTAATACATAAGGGAAACGGCTAGTAGTTTCAACTGAACAAGTTGCGGGTATTCAGGTAATTATTTAAGTTCACTCAAAGTAGTAATGCACATGCACTCGAATATCAAAGTTACCTTTTGTTCTTAGTTGTGTCTTTTAATATCTTTCTGTAATACTGCGTTGTATATAAATTAAGCATTAAGTAAAAACCTAGTACACATGACAGAAAAAAACTACTTTTTGATTAAATTAGTTATCAAAGGTACCTGGATTATAATTAAGTACGCCAGACGCGCGTTTCGTCTACATAAAACTCATCAGTGACGCTCATATCAAAATATTTATCAAGCCAAACAAGTACAAAGTTGAAGAGCATTGAGGGTCTAAAATTCAAAAAAATTGTGCAAAATACGGCTAAGGTAATCTGTGCCTGGGATAAGAAAATCCTAAGTTTTTCGATCTATTCAAAGTTTTATAAACAGGAAATTTATAAAAATGACGACATTATTGATATTCATGTCAACACCGAAGCATTGACTACTGGGCTGGTGATACCCTCGGGGACGAAACGTCCACCAACAGTGGCATCGACCCAGTGGTGTAAATAGTTATCAAAGGTACCAGAATTATAATTTAGTACGCCAGAAGCGCGTTTCGTCTACATAAGACTCTTCAGTGACGCTCATATCAAAATATTTATCAAGCCAAACAAGTACAAAGTTGAAGAGCATTGAAGGTCCAAAATTCCAATAAAATGTGCCAAATACGGCTAAGGTAATATGTGCCTTGATCGAGTTATCGGGTCAGAAAAAAAGATACTCATTTAAACTGTATCGCGCGTACATGGATACGTCGAAGCGTAAACATACAATGTATTTACATATTACAGTTATGCAACATGTATGTTAGTAAGTCTACTGTATGCATGTCAGATTCGTTTAAAACGTTGTACTTCCAAAATGGTTTCAGTCAGATTATCTATTTTCAAGTTCCATTTGAAATTTACCAGTTGCAAAAGCAGGTCATTTATTTTCAACATCATCTAGATACATCGAATACAACCCTATGATATCAATAAGTTGTCCTGTTCGATTCTTCTTAAGTTCTCAAAGGCAATTGAGCCAATAATTCAACACGTGGTCTGGTGGATTTGTGCATTATTCAATAAACGATGACATAGTGGAAGATAACAAAATTTGGTATCAAACTTAATCAGTTGAAACCGCAATTCGCACACAAAATGCACCTACATTAAATAAACACATCTTATATATAAATACGAGATGAACTCATCTCAATTGATTTTTTTAAAAGTGTTCTCTTGACTAAGATGAGCGAAATATACCAGAGGGACATTCAATCTCATCAATCGAAAATAAACTGACAAAGTCATGGTTAAAAAAAGTAAAAGACAAACAGACAAACAGTAGTACACAAAACAAAACATCGTTATCTAAAGACTTAGCAACACTTACTCCAACAACAATTGAGGTGATCTCAGATTCTCAGGAAAGGTAAGCAGATCCTGCTCCACATGTCGCATCTGTCGTTTTTCTCATGCTAGAACAAGCCCAGTAACAAGTCTAATTATGTATGTCTCATTCGTAAAAAGAGAACGGGATAGTTATTTCGACATTATGAACATATCCGCTTTCAACTGAGAAACTTATATTACATAGCAGGTGTAATACCACCAATGATTTTCCCCTATAAGCCTTTGTTAAATTTGCACTTTTCAAAAAATTGTGCAGAATTTATCTTTGTTTCAAATACAGAAATACTTGGCATGAGTAAAGGTTTATGCTGTGCAGTACTATATAAAAAAATTCACATAACATTTCGTTGCATATATTTAAATAACTATCACTGAAAGTTAACCAATCAAGTTTCCCTTCTTATTTAACCTGTGTACAAGCTGTAGTAACCATGTAAACTCAAGTTTCCAACATATTTTATAGAAACCCCAGATAAAAAGTTAATGGTGCTCTAAAATACGCAAGACATATGTTTATGACACAGAAAATGTTTTACTGCAATAAAATGTAGGATGATTAACCTACAACTGTCAAATTCATCTTCGATTTATTTTCGTATACAACCGGATGTGACATATCTTGATGTGGTGGTATAACACCTGACAGTTATCCAACTCGTGAAGAAGATCGTATAATTTATGAGGAGATGATTTCAATATCTCCATTTGGAACTGTTGGTTTCTTGTGAGCACCAATCATGTATCAAGTAAAGCATGCAAGAAAATACGAGACCAGGAATATAGTATATATATATATAGTAGATAGAATATAGTACCTGCTTACCCTTCCGGAGCACCTGAGATCAACCCAAGTTTTTGGTGGGTTTCGTGTTGTTTATTCTTTAGTTTTCTATGTTGTGTCATGTGTACTATTGTTTGTCTGTTTGTCTTTTTCATTTTTAGTCATGGCGTTGTCAGTTTATTTTCGATTTATGAGTTTGACTGTCCCTTTGGTATCTTTGGTCCTTCTTTTGAAAAAGAACACCTAAAACTAGATTGCTCCACAAACCGTATTATTCCGGGGTCTTTCAAATTTTATTTGTTTTAAATATATATAAAACTTTAATCTACATAAGGTTTGGTCTTTTATAAAAATAAAGTCTAAATTTAATTTGATTTTAACACTTTATGAATTTTAACTTATTGTGTTAGTTAATCATCCAGGAAATATAATTAAACGATTTATTGGATGTAAATTTTCCTTCTTTCGTTGATATGATTAAAGATTATGAACAACCTACTCCTGATTAGGAAAAAAATAATTACCAAACTTTACCAACCGATTTAATTTAAGGAAGTGTATCTGTGAATAAAGCCAAAGTGGTAGCAGTGGACATTATAGAAATTAATAGTGTAGTTCATGTTGTAAATCATTTTCTAATCCCATTAAGATAGTTGCTTTAATTAGATTTGGAAAATACACAATTCTGTGTACAGAGTCCAACTTTGACAACTATAAAGTTAGATTTGACACAGATAACTGAATAATACTTGAATTCTGCGGAACTAAATAAACCTTGTTTGAAATTAAAAAAAGAAAAGAAAAGAAAATGGAGCGTTTAGATTGAAAAGCTGAAAAATAACTTCATCGACTATGTCATAAACAAAGACAAAAGCAGGGGATTGTTAAACTTTATTGTTCAATCTTATAGAGTGCAATATTTTAAATCCTGTAAATGCAAACATCTACAAAGACTAAATAGAATTCACATTGCATTTCATTTAAATTTTAATTTTTCATAATTACAATATAGCATACATAGAATATGTAGGTGTGAATAAAATGTATTTTCATAAATTGTGTCTGTTTATTTAACGCATCAATGTAAAAATATCGGAAATTGATGAGACTGTCATTAAAGTGAGAGGGTTAGCGCTATAGAACCAGGTTTAATCCACCATTTTCTACATTTGAAAATGCCTGTACCAAGTCAGGAATATGACAGTTCTTGTCCATTTGTTTTTGATGCGTTTTGTTATTTGATTTTGCCATGTGATTGTGGACTTTCCCAATTGATCTTCCTCTAAGTTCAGTATTTTTGTGATTTTACTTTTTACATTTGTTCAGAATATAGTGTACTCAGCATACTGTTATAAGTTATAATCAAAATTATTTTCCAAAGCCATATGCAATTCGTTTTGGATAAAGTACATGATCAATCACATGCACAACACCATATGTAGCTGTAATATCAGATTTTATAACATGCGCATACGACTTTATTGACAGTCCTTTTTCTGTAAAATGAAATGCATATTACGTTTACAATTATAAAAGTAGAGATACACTGTAAACAGCAATAATGTTCAGCAAAGTAAGATCTACAAATAAGTCAACGTGACCAAAATTGTCAGGTTACCCCTTAAGGAGTTATAGCCCTTTATAGTAATTTTTTAACAATTTTCATAAATTTTTGTAAATTTTTGTAAATGTTTAGAATATATTTTCCACTGTAATTACTGGGCCAAGTTCATTATAGATAGAGATAATTGTAGCAAGAAGAATGTCCATGAATATTTTTGTTTAATTTATAGAAGGGGTTGTTCATTGACTACGTAGGAATTCCATGGTCATTTGATAAGGTACTGACCAAATTAATTCAAACGTGAGACATTATTAAGACATAACTTCATTATCAAGTTTTACATAATTCATAGGTGCGTCGGTTTGAATCGAAAGTTTTACAAAACTTGTACACTTCTTGGTCATAACAATTTTAGAGGGAAAGATATATCCATGTATGTCATACCAATTATCGCTAATACATGTAATATGAATATCTATAAATATTAATTAAAATGTTAACCTATTAGTAATATGATATTTGAAAAATGTCTCATGCGTTGTTGAGAAAAGAAGATTTTTTTCAACATTAAAGTCGTTTCTTTTTTTTTAATTCTAGAAAACTAAAATGTTCATATATGATGTCGACGGGACGGTTTGAAACTCAACTGGATGTTTTTTTTCCAAACGGGATTATAATGAAAATATCAAATCATATCAGACCAGAGTCGGGTACAGTTAGGTTTATGTCGATTCTTATCAAATATGTGCTCAACTTTACTGGTCGAGTTCAAAATATAATCTATTCAGACTCTGAGCAGTTTGTAGTTGCCCCACATCTATGCAGCGCCACGACAAGAAATTTGGTCAAATCTCGGGTACACTGTGATCGTCGTACGATTGTCGCACGACATTTTTAGCATCGTGTCGCTGTCTTGTGTCATGGGACGAACATTGGCCATGCACCTTTTTGCTCTACGATTTTTTTTGTCCTGTCACTGTTTTGTTGCTGTCGTGAGAGTGTCTTCCCACAGTCGTGTCACTGTCGTGCGATAAACACATTGTCGTGGGTACTAGAATAAACCGTTTTAATTTTAAAAAATCGTACGATTGTCGTACGACTGTCGTTATGTGACAGTGGCAAGACAGTGACACGACAGTAACACCAACATCCCATGACATGAAAACCTGAAAATAGCCCCAAAACAACTCACGATAGTCGAACGACTGTCGAACGACTGTGGAACGACCGACTTGCTGCAAACCCACGACAATTCAATTGAATTACTTTTTCATCGTGGAAATGTCGTACTTGATGTGACAACTCGAAATATGTTTTTTCACGACAGTACCACACGACAACTATTTCATAGATCTCCCACGACAGGAAATCGTACGATATGTTGTGACTTGGGGTTTAAGGTCTACATGTGACGTTTATACCCATAACCCTTTTGAAAGCAAATTTTTATTTTGGATCTACACATACCTTCATCCTTAAAATTTGCATTTGAATGGATGACTTATTTCTAATGACTTGTAATCATTGGCGATTGCCATGTTACCAAGTGTATCAATCTGTACATGATCTGTACATGATTTAGACATAAAAGGGGAGGTTTGGCATGCCACAAAACCTGGTTCAACCCGCCATTTTTTCCTTTAAAAATGTCCCGTACCAAGTCAGGAATATGGCCATTGTTATATTATAGTTCGTTTCTGTGTGTGTTACATTTTAACGTTGCGTCGTTTGTTTTCTCTTATTTTTTAGTGTAAATTCACATTGCGATAAGACGTGTCACGGTACTTGTCTATCCCAAATTCATGTATATGGTTTTGATGTTATATTTGTTATTCTCGTGGGATTTTGTCTGATGCTTGGTCCGTCTCTGTGTGTGTTACATTGTAGTGTTCCCCTCTTATATTAAATGCGTTTCCCTCAGTTTTAGTTTGTTACTCCGATTTTGTTTTTTGTCCATGGAGTTTGAACAGCGGTATACTACTATTGCCTTTATTTAGAAATATTTGTTATACACACAATCACAGAAAAGGTGACGAGTAAATTTGTAATGTTTTGGGTACAATTTTCAGCAATCTGTAAGAAAGGAATCATTGGTAAATCAGAATGGTTCGACTGTTACACTTTTTGCGTTTGAATAAGGTAAGATTGGTCAGATAGCAATATATTATTTATAAGGCTACATTCCTAAATAGACATAAAGCATTTAAAAGTGGTAAGGATAAAGGCATGTAGTAGGTAGTAAACAAAAGGTTTAACTAGTTACTACACATATAGTTTAACCTTTACAGTTATTTCATGGAGTTTTATATCGGACAGTAGTCTCAATATCCTTTTATACATATTTTACAATCCTAGTTTAGTTATACACAGGAAGGCATAAAATCGTTACAACGAACATATTGTGAGTGCACAGTGAAAACAAATATCCACAACAATATCAAGGAACTATGTATATTAGACCTTTCATCATAATTTCAATAAAGAAGTGTACTTTTTTTTCAAAACAAGAAGCAAATCATTTCATTTTTTTTTTGATGGTTGAAAAAAGCATATAGATAAGAATTTTTAAAAATAGACAAAATGACATGGCTGATGACAACGACAGGAGTGCTCATAAAAATTGAAAATTTCGCTGAATAAAAACTACTTTTTGTTAGTTTAATTTTTTTTCTTACCTATTCCAGTTTGATTATTATATCTTTAAATTCATTGATATTTTTCACATGTACTACATGTTTAAAAATGTCTTTTGACAAAAGACCAAATGACACAGAAATAAACAATTATAGGTCACCGTTAGGCCTCCAACAATGAGCAAAGTCCATAACGCATAGTCAGCTATAGATGGCCACAAAATGACAATGTAAAACCATAAAACCGAGAAAACTAACGGCCTAATTTATATACAAAAAAAGGATGAAAAACAAATATGTAACACATAAACAAACGACAACAACTGAATTACATGCTCTTGACTTGGGACAGACACATAAATACATAATGTGGCAAGGTTAAGCATGTTAGCGGGATCCCAACCCGTTTATCTAAAAGAAATTAAGTGTTAACTGATTTTTTAACACCTTTTGTAAAACTTTTTAAATTTATTGTGTAAGTTAACCATCTAGGAAATATGATTAAACGATTTATAACCATAACGTCTCGTTTTAATTGTTATACATGGTCATTTTGCGGCCATTAATAGCTGACTATTCGTTATGGACTATGCATTATGGACTATTCGTTATGGACTTTGCTCATTTCTTCTACTTTGTTGATATGCGTAATGATCATGAATAGCCTGCTCCTAATATGGCTCAATAACGATAACCATACATTACCGATTAAATTTCAGGAGGTGTAACTGTGGATTATGCCATAGTGGTAGAGGCAGATTTTTAAAGATAGCTTTTAAACAAGGTCTAATCCACTATTTTTCTACATAAGAAAATGCCTGTACTAATTCAAATGTTATCCATTCGTTTGATGTAATTGCGCTTTAAGATTTCCATTTGACTAGGGTCTTTTCTTTTTGAATTTTTCTTGGAGTTTTTTTGTGATTTTACTTTTAGCAACTGATGGTGTAGTGCATTTTATAGATCACATTCTGATCCCATTAAGATATAGATTTAAATTTGATTTGGAAAGATGACAATTCTATCTACAGAGTACAACTATGACATTAAAGAGCGGGTTTTTTTTTCTTGCTATATTGTATTTTAATGAATAGATTTTGACCTATATATCCTTCAAATCTTTATCATGCTTATGACTATTTTTTCGTGTTGTTCTTTCGTTTTATACTAAAGCATATCCGACAATTGCACCTCTAGTTCTATCTGTTAAGACCCGAATTTTGTTACTTTTAAATTAAGTAGTTCTTCTGGAAAAATGGTAGACAAAATCGCTACCGATACAACTCCATAAACAGTACTACAGCTCAGATACTACACAGAAAACTGTATAATTCTCGAATTTGGAAGAACTGGACCCAACATTCATTTAACTGGATCCAGGTGATAGGACGGACAGGCAGCATTTCATGTCAAACCAGTGACACATGTCATAGTCCTTATAGTATATGACAATTTCGATGATAAGGAATGTCGTAAATGAGGAAAAGATTATTGAAGTGTGACTACAACTATTACGAAATGTTAGTGATAATTCGCAGAGAAGATGTATCAAAAAGTATTAACAAAATATTCGAACCCCCAACACGCAGAGTTTCTTATCAAATGGCAAAATTAAAAGGTTACAAACATCAACCGAAAGGAGAATATAAAAATTGTTAGATTAGACACGGTTTTATAGCTAGCTTATACTCTCACTTTTATGGCAGTTGCATTAAATGCCATTATATTGACAACATTGTCTAAACAAAACAAAGAGACATATAAAAAGTAAAAACGCCAACAATAGGGGTACATCAGTCAGTAAAGTTTTATAATCTTATTTACTTTAAAAACAAAATGTGACAACAAAGAAAAACAAAAAGGTATTATTTTCTTTGTTGTGATGTTATGCTATTGTTTCAGAAAACAGAAAAAGGGAGAAGGTTTGGATCCATTAAAACGTTTAATCCCGCTGCAAATGTTTGCACCTGTCCTAAGTCAGGAATCTGATGTACAGTAGTTGTCGTTTGTTTATGTAATATATACGTGTTTTTCGTTTCTCGTTTTGTTTATATAGATTAGACCGTTGGTTTTCCTGTTTGAATGGTTTTACACTAGTAATTTTGGGGCCCTTTATAGCTTGTTGTTCGGTGTGAGCCAAGGCTCCGTGTTGAAGGCCGTACTTTAACCTATAATGGTTTACTTTTTAAATTGTTATTTGTATGGAGAGTTGTCTCATTGGCACTCACACCACATCTTCCTATATCTATATACACAAAGCACATTACAATAAATTGAAGACAAGAATACAAAACAAAATACCATAGCCCATGTAACAATGACGGGATGTATAAGTACTGAACCACTTTAAATGGATATTTCCAAAACTAGATTAAACAGTGAAAATGATATTTACAAAGACAAACAAGAAAACAACTATATCACGTTTTTAAGGTGGTACCAAACACCTTGACTGAAATTTATTTGGCTCGTTTAATTTTCCTAAAATTTTGACGAAACATTTACTTTGACCCTTTGACAAAAATATAAAAATTCAAAAAATTTTAACAAACCAATTTATCTGAAAAATTACACTGGTCATATAGCAGTTTGACAAACACTAATTTTGATCATTGAGAAGATTAATATTCCCTTAACAACACAAAGTAATTAAAACGTTTAGCTGATTTTACAGAGTTATCTCCCTGTAGTGTTAGGTACCTCCTTAAGATGAGGAACAATATCAGTAACTAGAATATGTTAATAAAGCGTATTATTGTTTAAGTTGACTTACAATATTTATCAGCAAGGTCTTAATATCTTTCAATGAACATTTTTTCAGACGAGACGTTCTTTGACATGTTTGACACAACCCTGGTTCGTCAGATTTCTGCTCAGACACTGGTGACATCTTAAAAAAATCTTAGTAGCAGCTGCAAGCTCTTGAAACCGAACTGTATAGCAAATATATATCCCATGCTTGCCATACTGCTTATTGCTACATGTACTTGTGTGTAGTGAATTTGAATTAGGTGAGACATTGACATTTTTAAGATTAAAATCGTCTAGTTTGTCATAGATGCTGGTATTAAGATGACAGCTTTTGTCAAGTTCGAGGTATAAGTCTATAAATGAAACAGAGAAATTAGATCAAAGGATTTTTTGAAGTATATTATATCGAAATTATTTTACTTCAGTTATGGAAGGGAGACAGAGGTTATCATTTCGCTTGGTTTATCATTCATTGGGTTCATTGGTAGTGTCTTGACATATTACTGGGCAGATTGAATGACAGCTTCAAGATATAATAGTGGAACCAATCGACAATTGGATGCGCGATTTGCAACAGAGGGTAATCTTTTTAACATTTGTGTTTGATCTATGTTCTGTTAGATTTCATACTAAGTTGAATGTTTTCCGAAATTGTTGTAATGAGCGTATCTGGTGAAGGTTGTACTTGTTTGGCTTTATAACTAATTTGATCCGAGCGTCACTGATGAGTCTTATGTAGACGAATTGCACGTCTGGCGTATTAAATTATAATCCTTTGACAACTAATTATAGAATACGTGATGTAAGCATTACCATCGTTTCAATTTCCTTACACCTTATATACTTACGATTGGTCGTTCTATCTTAAAATTAACCGGGACGATACCATATTGAATATGCTTCAAGTCATAACGGTGACCTATAGTTGTTAATGTCTTTTGTGGATAGTTGTCTCATTGGCAATCATACCACATCTTCTTTTTTATATAAAATAATTACATGTGTGAGTTTATTATTTCTCTGGATAAAAATGCAAACTATAATTTACTACATTTAATTCGTTTGATAGTTTGTTGTTGCCAATAGGGGATTTATTTAAAGTTCTTCTTTGAAAGGTTTAGCAAGAAATCGACATTAACGCTTATTTTAACTGTAAAAACAAATATTACATTGTGTTGACAATTTATCGCAAAAATAAAGGGATTATTTTATTTTGTGAGATGAATTTTAATGTAAACATTTTCCTTATACTTTTAAAACAAGCCAGGTTAAACACATTCGTGTTAAGGATTTTGAAAATCTAATTGATTCATACTGAAAAGGAAATCATACTGTGACCTACGTGTATTGGTATTCGTTTTTTCGTGTTACATGTAGATGTCGTGTCAGCTCGTAAATTTTTACATATATGCATATCTTTTACTGTATCAAAATATAAACTGATAAAATATTCTTATATTCGGTTGAATTACAACCATGGACCTCGCAATGGGGTCGGTGGAGTATATAATTGAATAATTAGGGCCGAAAGCATAAAGCTACTTAAGTCAAGAATATTCCAAACGGACGTATTTCTACTATAAATTAGTAATACGATTGGATATCTAAACATATGTCATTTTATGCAAACGGACACTTATTCCTTGTTTTAAAAAAATATTGCCATTTAAAAGAAACAAATTCTGAATTGATCGTTCGTTAAAAATTGGTGAAAAAATAATCATTTTTCCGCGATAAAAATATCATTATAGATAGAAAATAAAAAAACAACATACCACCCCCTTCCAAAGTTAATTTTATATTATATGCCGTTATCGGGTGGTAATATAATTCCTTTGTGTCTTACTTCATGTAAATACATCAACAGTTTGATTGTATCTAGATTTCTAACTATAAAGAAAGAAGATGTGGTATTATTGCCAATGAGATACTCCCAACAAGAGATCAAATGACACAGAAATTAACAACTATAGGTTACCATACAGCCTTCAACAATGACCAAAGCGAAATGAAAATTTAAAACGATTCAAACAAGAAAACGAACGGCCTAATTTATGTACAAAAAAAGAACTAAATACGAATATGTAAAACATAAACAAACGACACTAATTAATTATATATAGATTAATAAGTGGATTTCCTTTCACATACTAAATGAACCACATGGAGTTTTAAAACCTGAACTTTATAAATAAAAGATGATACATATTTTAAGGTATTTCTTGTCGTAGAACATGACTTGAGACCGTCATACGGTCGGTCTTTTATTTGATCAATGCTGACCCCACTCGTGTTCTACGCTAAGAAAAACCTTAAAATTTGCATAACCTAATAACAAAATTACTGATTATAATCATATTTGTATCTCTATGGTACATTACTTTTATTGTTTCCTTCAATGAGGGGTGAAAGATACCAGAGGGATATCCGAAATCAGAGACCAAAACACAAACTGAAATAAACATTGTTACAATAGAAAAGGACAAACAGAAAAACAATGGTACACAAAGCTCAACATAGAAACATAAGGACTTAGCAACACGAAGCCAACCAAAACATTTATATGGTTATATTATAGTTCGTTTCCGCGAATGTTGCATTTTTTGTTGTGTCGTTGTTCTCCTCTTATATTAGAAGTGTTTCCCCCAGTTTTAGTTTTGATCTAGGACAACAGTATACTATACTGTTGCCTTAATTTATATAGTAAGATTAGCTTATAGAGTGCTATATTTTAAAACCGGTATATGCAGACGTCTAGGAAGAATTAAATAAAATACATATTGAATTACATTTAAATTTTAATTATGACATAATAACGACATTACAAACATAGTTTGATAGTATAAATAACATGTATTTACATAAATTACATATGTACAGATCATAGTGTAACCAGCACACTGTTGTCGGTTATAAGTTATTTTCCAAAGCCAAACGTACGCCAATATCGGAGTGGGACGAGAACATGGTCAATTAAGTGAACAACACCATTTGTAGCTGGAATATCAGCTGTTATAACGTGGCCATATGAGTTTACTGATACTCCTCTTCCTGTAAAATAAAATGTATATTAGGTATATAAAATAGATTGATTGATTAATTTGTGTCATACGCCACTTTACTGTGATATTTCGCCACTCTACTGTGATATTTCGTGGCGGTCAGTTTTAATTGTTTTAATTGGTGGAGGACGCGAGAGTGCGTAGAGAGAACCATCAACCTTTGGTATGAAACTTTACAATCCTAGTAAATTAAAATTGGAGTTGAGTGCACCTGCCTCGTGTGGGATTCGAACTCCAAACCTCAGTTCTGATAGTCCAATGATACAGGAGTATCACTCGACCATCGAGGCCCACTTATTTGAAATATAGCTTTTATAAATTTTAAATTTTATACAAAAGTTTCATCACTGATCAAGTGTCTAAAGTATCTTAATTTGTAATATATTCAGGTATCATTCCGCGTTTGAATATTTGTTGGGACTAGGTTTGAACGTGTGTTAGAAGAAATGTACTATTTTATACAAAACCATAATGCTTACAAGTCTGTTAAAGCAGGTAAATTGGATCATTTGAGACCGTTTATATATGATTATTAATTATAAACAGATTTCAGATTTTGAAATTGAAGAAAATTCTGCTACGATTGGGACCAATAATTAGGAAAGACTTCAATATTTTTTGTGTGTAATCTATGTACAAAAGAAAGCGATGAGAGTTTTACTTTTACTTCTAGTATTACGTTTCAAAGTCTAAAACGACTGAATATAAGTCCCTGTATTCTTTACATTTTCGATATTAACAAAATGCATTGCATTTTTTTTTTTCATTAGAGAACATGGGATATATGGAGGTTGTTATTTGTTAAAGAAAATCTTATCTTAATTGATCTCAATTCTTTTTAATAGTCTTTGTTATTTTTTTTTGTCTCAGGAGATTTGGGCTTGTATAGTGTTTTCTATCTACTAATTCACAAGGCGGAGGGAATATAGGAGATTGACAGAGAGTATGAGCTAATATCCCATGTGAAGCCAGAACTACAATAATAGTATACCCTTATCTTTATTTCAACAGTATCTCCATGTTTATCTTTGTTTTCTTTCACACAGGATATCCCGTTTAGATAACCAATCAAATTTCAGAATTAAACGGAATATTTCACTCCAGTAATATAAATTTTTGGATTTAACCCAGCTTCCGAGATATTTATTAAAGCTCACCTGACACGCTTAGACGAATGACATCCCTTTTTGCATCTAATGTTCGCAGATATTCTCTGTTATATAAACCAGGTGAGTATTCTGTATGTGGTACTAAATGATATTCTAAAACCTCTGTAATACAAAATGTTAGGTTCAGTGTGTGTTGTTGTTGGTACGGTGACATCATGTATGCCTTAATCGGTGAGAATGATTGATATCGAACAAACAAATAAAACCATAAAAACCGATCAAAAGACATAAATATCGTATAGTAATTAGAAACAAACAGAAAAGCTATTACTAAAAGGTTCATGTCGTCTTGTTCTTTCATCTGTCAAAACCTTTCAAGAGAGCACAAGAGATGATATTGCTGTTAGGTGGGGTTTTCAAGGATCAGTTTGTATTTTTCTATGCAGTGTTGTTTTTAATCATTTGCATTTCGTCTGTGTTTTGTTGTGGCGTTTTCTAGTAACTGTTCGACTTAAGCGTTTTGAGTGTCCTTTTAAAACTTATAGATTAAACATCTTTAGTAGACTAGTAAACGTTTTTGAAGTTATGTGAAGCCAAACACTTTTTAAATTGACTACTTTAGTGTGAACAAAGGCTAGTACGTTAATATAGCTTAAATTGGAAAGACTTATGTATATGAATTGATATTTGAAGCCTTGTTAGTTTGTATCAACTAAAGTTTACAATTCTACATTCAACTACAGCAAGTAACATAAGCTATATGTATATCTGAAATTTAGTCTCTATATAAAATCCTGTCCACAAAATAAGAAAAAATTACAGGAAGTTGCTAATTAACAATTACGTTTATTTCGCAGCTTCATGTATTCGTTTTTACCTTTAAGTAGAGCTGTATCACTATTTAATCTGTTTAAAACATTTGAAGATAATCTTGAAAATGCAGCATTAGTTGGTGCAAATACTGTTAAAGGATCACCTGTGTGTAAAAAAGAAGATGTCAATAACAACGAAGAGATTATCAGGATCAAAAATTTATTATAATTTTTATACCAAAAAAAATCAAATTCAAGACGTTTGGGATACAAACAACAAAAAGTAGTTAAATGTATTCTTTTTACGTGTTTTTGTTGTACTTAACGTAAAATCTTATCAAGGAATGACTGTAATATTTTTTTCTGTCTTTGAAGAAATAACATAAAAAAAGGTGCACACTGAATAACCCGCCTAGCGGTTTATTTTAAAAAGTGCACCACACTTTTTATGTTATTTCAAATAGACAGATTTAATATTACAGTTATTTCTTATAATTTAATTCTAAATTCTATTTTAAACTAGAGAAAACCCCGAAACATCGTTGATGACGACACGGTCACATGACTTCATTATGTCTATGAGCTGATAAACAAAACAACGTCAGCCAATCAGAAGACGCGTTACATTCAAAATTAAATTATATGTATACGTTTATTGGTAAAAAAGAAACCATTATACTAAATACGAAATACTAACTTTGAATAATTCCTGTAATATTTGCTTTCTGGACTAATGACAATAATGTGCTTAGATCTTTGTTCCCTGACACGAGGTCGACAACTCCTCCAGTAGGTGGTATCATAACTTTGTCAATGACATGGACGATCCCATTCGAAGCATCCAGGTCAAATTTCGAAATTTTGGCGCCCTCAACTGTAACTGCCTATATGAAAGATGAAAATAAGACCAGTTTTAGATTAATAATTTGTAAGTAATGCATTGCAGTACAAATGTATTTAAATACGGAAAAAAGTCAATAGAATCAAGAAGTTTATTGCTCATAATAAAGACTTAATTGCGGCTAACATTTTTGTTAAATTGTAGAAAATGACCAGTCTTGTATGTACAAGTACATATCAACATAAGATTTCCATAGCTAGAAAGAAACATTATGTGTAGCAATACATCAAGATTGCATTTCAAAATATAGATAAACTCATAACACGTTGAAATCACAGTCTGCCAAAAAAAAATACAATAACCTTATAAACAAATTACACTTACATTGTTATGTTCATAAATATTGAATCTGACTTTCAGTCCAGCAACTGATTCTACTGTTAGCTCATTCTTTGCATCTGTGCTCCTTATAACTCCATTTGTCAGATGATACAATAATATAGTGGTAAGAACAGTTTTGTCAGAAAGAAGTTCTTGTTCAGTTCCAAGTGCATCAAACGCAGCATTTGTGGGTGCAAAGATGGTGAAAGTTCCTGAAAGAAAATTATTAACTGCAATATGGTTTTTTGAAAAGTAGCAAATTTTATGTCAAACACAATTTTGTGGATGAGTCAAATTCTGAATAATTATTAACAATGAATGAAAGGCGGTGTTCGTACATACGCCAAGTTGAACATATTGGTTTTTTTTTAAGGCAATTAAACTTATGATTGAGTCCGTAAAACTATCAAAGTGGTCAGTAGATTTCAAAGTCAGCTGTTAATTAGCTTTCAGCCAACAATAACCCTCGTTTAAGGAAATGAGAAAATAAACACAAGTCTCAAAATATCGTACAAATTAGGAGAACTGTATATTTGTATATATGTGCTGATAGAAAACAATAGAATAGCAAAAGTAAAGGCCATAGAATTAATTTGAATTCATGTCTATTTTGAAGGAAACTATGCAATACAAATTGTGTTGAGGGTTTGAATTAGTAAAACGGTTATCTTGGTATGTTAGATTTAGGCTATCGTTAAAGCAATTTATATTTGAATTTAAGATTTTTGACAACAACTATTTTGGTCTGAATTATTTACTTACAATTTTAGGTTTTCTATATACAAATCATATGTATCCAATTACAAATTGAAAAATGTAAATGTTTATCAAATATTTGTTTAAATATAGAAAAGCAGATATGGCAAAAAAAAAAAACAACAATGAAACTAAATCAATTACTGAGGTCACAAAAAAGAGGTTAAAAAACCCCTATAATGCATAGAACTGATGTTCACTCGTATTTAGTAAAACATTAAAGGATACATCTACAGAAGTTTGAACTCTTATTTTAATCTCAATTTAACAAGCATATTTGGTTAACAGAAATACAAGTTAAAAGACTGTTCTTGTTAACATTCTTTTTGCAATTATTTTTTTTGTATTCTGAGTTCTATTCGTTGATAGGGCAAACTGATTATTTGCAGAAGTCCTAACTTTTTATTAAACTGTTAATTTGAATAAAGTGTAAAAATATGTATTCACAAAAATATTGAATTCAAGGAAAATTTAAGAAGTCCATAAATCAAACACGACAAAACCAAATTCCTGATTGTATAAACCAATGGAGCGAATGAGACAAAACAGTTTAACTCCCGACTTGAACATGCATTCAAAGGTAAATAAATATTTAAAACTGTATGTATACGATTCTTATTTATGTCTGTATCTAAATTGTGACAAAACAAAACTTAAAAATGGTAGTCAAAAATCTTGGCGTCATATCAAATGAGTAATAGCATCACAAAAAACTCAGTAAAAAAATGTTTGTTCAATTTTGTCACTTTTTGATAACTTTAAATTGGATTTGAAGCGTATAAAAAAACAATCTTCCTTTGTCAATATTGTTTAGCAGTATTTCTTATAATTTAAAATATAATACCTTCCTTACGCTCGAGGTACTACTAATAAATAAATGTAAGAAATTTTGTGCCAACTCTTATTCAATTTTTTATTAATATTCATAATGTTTGAAAAACCTTATAGTAGAACCTATCAATTGATGTTATGCAAATAAATTCATATGACTACATTTTACTTTATACGATGCTTCGTACATATCTTTTTACACCTTTTCCTTTTCCTCTATCGCAAACACACAAATTAACACATATATTATGTACTAGTAAATTGAAATATTTATATTACCTCCTAATATGGTATCAGCTAATCCACAGGCTGTCGCATACTGGACCAGTCTTGATTCGCCATTAGCTTGGAGCACCTCAACCAGGTTACCACCAAAAACACAATGAACAGCAAGAAAGATGCAACAATACCTAAACATGTTAAGACCTCAAAACTTCAAAATCAAAATGAAATTCATCTAATTGTTGTTTAATTTATAGTAGGGTTGGCTCATTGACTACGAAGGAATTCCATGGTCATTTTGATATGATAAGGTATTGACCACATTAAGACAAACGTGAGACATTATTGAGACATAACTTCATTTTAAAGTTTTACATAATTCAAAGGTGACTCGGTTTGTATCTAAACTTTCACGCGTTAACACATACAATACTTGGTCCTTATCTGTTTCAGGGGAACAGATAATCCATATATAGTCTGCTAATTATCGCCATTTCATCTGAGTATTTATTTTTATTTATTTAAGATAATTTAATCAATAAAAGTTGTAGGATATAAGAAATATATTTCAACTTTGTTGAGAAAATATTATTTTCATCAACACGAGTAGTGGTTTTGTCATAAATCTAGTAACGTAACGGAAGGAACTGGTTTATGTAATTTCACTGGACATTTATTGAGGCTAGTTTGTGCTATATATATAGTAGCAGGCCCACAACAATAAAAGTGGATTGGGTTATTTATTATTTAAGGCACAATATCTTTTGATAGCTGCAAGTGTATTACAGCATTGAAACAAACATATTATAAAACTAAAATGTGTAAATAAGATGTTGCAGGGACGGTTCGAAACTCAACTTGACACTTTAATCCAATTGGAGTATAATGTAAATATCAAGTCAAATATATGATTAATTCGTTATGGTTTGAATATTATTTCATAATATTGCAAGACAAGAAACATTGGTAAATCAAAACGGTTAAAATATTTCACTTTCTTTGTTTCAAGTGTTTTAAGATTTGTCAAAATATAAAAAAAAAAATTTTGAGGCTGCATTCCAAAATAGACACAAAGCATTGAAAAGTAGTATTGGTAATCATGGTGTAGAGTAGTTATGAAGGGCATTTGTACTAGTTACTTCAAATATTGTTTAACCTCCCAGTCAGTTCATGGAAATGGACTTGATTTCGGACAGTAGCCTTCAGTTGACTTATATAAATATTATACATTTTAGAATGGTTATACACGACACGGCATAGCACAGTTACCATGAAACCCATGCGTGTGTCATTGTTACATAAATCGGGTGTATAAAAACCAGAAAAATGTTCTTATGTTTCACACTGGAATAAACATCCAACTTACTTGCTTCAAGATGTTAAAGTATTTTGCTTTATTGTTTGTAGTAGGAAGTGTCTGGTGTGGTAATTTGGTTGAGGTTCTCCAAGCTGACGGAGAAAGTAAACTCATCAAATACGTCACAGCTGCTGGACTGGCCCCTGCTATACTTGCAGGTATGTGTTGTTTCCTTATGTAAGTTTAAGTTCAGTTTCAGCATGTTTATTTGCAAAAGTATATGAATGGAGTTTTTGAGACTTCTTCTATGTCCACATTTTAAATTTTTTTCAAGGCAGCTCAATTCTTGTGCAACATGTACAATGAGCTGCAAAAGGTTCTTTTCTACACCCGACTTCACCTGGATAGATGCTAGCTTGATGAAGCTAGTTTGTCTAGCGAAATATCATATTTTTTTTTTTTATCGCATTGTAAATATTTCAAACATTCTAATATTTACTAAATAGTGTGTTAAAATCACATTGTTAGGTAATTTTGAAAATTGAATTAATCGTTGTTCTGATTAATCCACGCTCAAGTATTTGTACTTTATGTGTTGCTATATAATTATCAAAGGTACCAGGATAATAATTTAGTACGCCAGACGCGCGTTTCGTCTACATAAGACTCATCAGTGACGCTCATATCAAAATATTTATAAAGCCAAACAAGTATTTATTATTTATGCTATCTTCCTACAACCGAAACAAATCATCTGATAAGATGTAAGGGTCAGAAACCGACGAAAAGTTCTTTTTGGTATCGTAATGGCAACTCCAAGAAAGTGTGTCATCATTTTGCATTAATTGTCTAAAATTGATAAAATCCCAAATAAAATCTTGTTTACATAAATATCGATCGTGTTGCTTATCAAGAATGTGTAAACTGTGACGTGTAGTGTAAGTACTGACACATATTATCTAGTGCAGGGGTTCTCCAAAGGGAAAGGCAAATTAAATTAGAATAAAACTTAAGATTTCCGTCATCTGCATAAAATAAGTTATTAAAATAACTTGCCTATAAATCTGAAAACTAAAACTTTTCTAACTCAGGAATAGATTCCCGTAGCTGTATTTGGCAAAACTTTTAGGGATTTTTGGTCCTCAATGCTCTTCAACTTCGTATTTTATTTGGCCTTTTAAACATTGTTTGATTCGGGGGTCACTGATAAGTCTTTTGTAGACGAAACGAGCGTCTTGCGTAAATATATTTTTTTATTTTGTGATGAGTTTATTTACACCTAGTGTTATAATTAGATTGTTATGCTGATAAATTTTTGTTCTTTAACGGCATTCACATTCACACCTTTGATACACAGCACAAATTACATAGTCTCATTACCAGCGCTCTAGATCACTCGACCGGATCTGCTCTTTTAAAAATATAACTTCAATAGTCGTAGTGTTACCTTGTCACGGAAGGCGAATCTAGAGATAGACACACGACATGTGTTTTAAGCGCGTGAATATGTTGTTATTATATTGTATACACAATGTATTTTTATTTGTCAGCAATCTAACTCGGCAATTTCTATATACCGTTTGTAATAATGCTTCAATTCATTATACAGTCACTAGAAATAAGTATATCAACTTCATCAAAAACTACCTCTACCAAAAGCTTTAACCTGAAGCGGGACAGACATACGAACGAACGAAAAACGAACGCACGGATGCACAGACTAGAAAACATAATGCACATAAATGGGCCATAACAAATTATTGTTGAAAGTGAAAGTAGTGATTTGGTAAAAAATAAAGAAGGCTAGAGATTGGAGGGAGGCAGGACCTTTTTCGGGACGTCGGGATCGGGTGTTTTTAAGCTCGGGGATTGATCCTTCCACATGTTCCGGGATCCGGGAATATATTTTTCGATTTCAGGATATAAATTTCTTTAAATTCTGCATCTCGGGATTTCATGTTTTTAAGCCCGGGATTTCGGGATCAGGACCCCTCCGAACACCCCTCAAATTAGCCTTAGTTGGTTTTAGTAATTTATAATACAAGATTCATAACCTAACATAGGCATGTTAAAAAGGCTCTCAAAAGAAAACACTCAGTCTGATGGGTTGTCCTAGAAGCATGTTTTATTAGACTATGATGGTCCATATATAAGCAGTAACATTTATTTTATGTTTTTAATTTGATTTGACTTTTACCAAAAGATGCATTGTAGCAAAGGAGAAGAATAATTGTGGTCTGAGACCAGAAGCGCGAAAATAATTAAATTCAACAGAAAGGAAACAGGGAGAGGGCTTTTGATACCTTGAGAGAGAGAGAGAGAGAGAGAGAGAGAGAGAGAGAGAGAGGACTTTTGTGTATATTGATTAATCCCTGGTATTTGCAATGTTGCAACGGCGAGGGGAATTATTAGTCTTTGTTCAATTTTTACAAAAATTTTGTATATTTGCATTATTAATTGCCTTCTGTATTTTTCTTTCCCATACTCAAGCAAATCATATAACTGGATCCTCTTTTTCAGAAACTTTTGAGTTGATCTATAGGTTTATCACTTTTTCTCATGCTGTATAAACTACAACGTTATCGCTTTCTGAGTACATGTTAAAATTAAGGATGGAAAAGGGGAATATGTCAAAGAGACAATAAATATAAACGAAGAGAACAGAAAACAGCGATAACATTCTGCACCAGAAGGCGGGCTTCAGATGCCCCAAAACAAAACAGTGTACTAGTTCAGTGAAAATGAACGTAATACTGTAAAAATCATGCAGGACTAACAAAGGTTGGAGCAAACATTGGGCGGGTTTTACATGTTTTGTTATCTTATCCCTCCTGTATACATCTAGCCAATGTAGAAAAACAAACACACAGAAATACGCACAGTAAAACTAAGTTTAAAAGAAGTCCGAGTCCTATGTCATAATATGTAAAAAGGAAACTAAGCAAAATAACAATGATACATAAATAACAAACGACGTATTACAGTTACTGACGTGCATGCTTCAAACCTTAATTGAACTGATTGAAATATTGTTTCTTCATCCCATAAGGGGTTTAATATGATACCTTCACAAAATATATAAGAACATAACCCGTAGCATGCCAACAACTGGTTTTAGAATAAATGTGTTTATTTTCGACGAAAAGACCCTATGATCGAATGAATCAATATAAATTCCAAAATATGACATTTGTAATAACCTGACAACAGTTTCCATTCTGAATAAGTCGGTTTAATTAACATGTATATTTGCTAAAAAAAAAAAAGCGCTAAGAAAACACAAGTATTGGCATCATTTCTATTGTAATCAGTCAGTATTGACATATTTAGAAGAAAATACTGTTTATTCTTTTATTTCTTGTTACTTTATATGATTTTTTTAAGTATTTAAAATAACCTTGTTTTGTATACATACAATTTATATTGATACATATATGTATACATCAGTTAGTACGTTGGTGTTGCCTCAACGGAAAACCCATCTATGTATGTATTTATGTGTTCATATACATATTTAAATTTTCGTCTTTTCTTGTTGTTTTTCTTCCTGGTTAAATGACACTTAAAACCTCTATGTTAAACAGTACAAAGCTTTCAAATTGGAAAAGATCATTAATGTGACAAAAATAGTTGCATAGCGCATAAGCTCATCATAGATACCAGGACTAAATTGTCCTTATTCATATATTAAAATTGACGCAGACACCGATTGTGTACCTCTTTGAAGCTGCTAACCATAATTTTTCAATACTTTTTTGCCAGGAACGTACACTATCTTTGCACCAACTGATTCTGCATTTGATGCCGTTGGAACTGAAGCAGAACTTCTCAAGGACACAACAGCTTTAGCAAATATCCTGAAGTACCATGTTGTCACAGGTGCAATTCCAAGTTCAGCTGTCAAAAATGAACTCCAGTTAGAAACCTTAGCAGGAACAAAAATCAGATTTAATACATACTCGCATAATCATGTAAGTGTTTAAAACGGGGGAAATATTATCTTAGTGTTAATGTCAAAAATTGTTATCAAATAAAGTGTGACTATTTTTATAAAATCATATATTTGTATAAAGTTCCCTTGGATCTTTCTATTAAACAAAGTATTGCGCTTGTTTTCATATTCAGCGAGAGTGAGTTTTTTCACACGTTTTATATTTGTTTAACCATTTAGGCTGTAACAGTTGAAGGTTCTAAAATCTCCAAATTTGACCTCTCAGCATCCAATGGAGTAGTTCATGTCATTGAAAAGGTCATGATGCCTCCAACAGGAGATATTGTTGATTTGGTTGTCGGAAACAGCGATCTCAGTACTTTATTGGCCCAAGTTCAAAGCGCCGGACTTGCAACTGCGTTAAAAGGTATACAAATTTGGCATAAATGTCACAAGACTCTGAGTAAAAATTAGTTAATTTAATATATTATTAATCGAAGTGATTGTTGTACCATGCAACAAGAGTATAAATAATAAAATGCTCTGAAAAGAGAAGAAAAAAACATTTTTAAAATATTATTTGCTGTTTACATTTTTTGAGAATTTTTCAAAAGTTCTTTTAAACTATGTAATGGCGAATCAAAATTAGTTCATTTTACAATTTGAAAGATAAGAGGTCATTAAGCATACAAAACATGATAAAAAAATATAATCAATGAACATTGAAAATACCCAAAGATTCTTTTCTTCAAAAACTGTTTTTTATTTATTGACAGGTGATGGGTTGACTGTATTTGCACCAACAAATGCTGCTTTTGCAAAACTTGGATCGTCGATTCTTGCCAAACTTACATCAAATAAAGCTCTTCTAAAAGGTATTATAACCATTTTAATTAAAGATTAAACTCAATGTGCAATGAAAAATCCAAATAAATATATTTATTGTAGCGTTCACCCCCCTTTTTTTTTAATTGCATAGTGGTGTAACATCTTAGTATAGAAATAAAAGGAGTAGGTCCGGTAAGGGCCTATTTTTGGCCTCAAATTTCAGGTTCATCTTACGAAAGATTTTGGACACTTTTTAAACACTTAATTGTCTATTTCAATTGATTCAATTAGTTTATGTGATAGATTTTAACTGATTTAGTCATTAAAAACGCTCCGATTCAAGCTTAAATATGAAAAATCTATCAAATCTGCCAAAAAACGTCACTTTTCAGATGGTTTTTGTTAAAAATAAAAGTGGCCGCATCCGTGTTCATCCTCAACCTTTATATATGTTATGTATTATCATCAAATACAACTTGCATTTCAATATTATGAATGAACACGAATGCGGCCACTTTGATTTAAGACGGAAACCGTCTAAAATTTAACTAAAATGCTCAAATTGTGAAGATTTCAGTAATTTAGCATGACTTAATGATGCTAGTACCCAATATATGTGCATCTACTTTGCAGTAAATAGCTTAAAGATTGCATTTTCACAATTTTGTAAAACTTCTATATTTTGGGGCCAAAAAGGGGTCTTACTGAACCTACTCCTTTTATTTTAAAAAAATTAACAAGAGGCTCATATCAAACCTTTGGTACGACGTACAAAAAAAAAACCCAATCCAACCACAGATAGTAAGCAGTTGAGACTAGTTTATTAGTGTTGATGGGTTCTGAACTAGCATGGAATTGCTGTGAGAAAACAATAGATCGGTTTTTTTGTGTCTTTTGTCATGATTCAAAGGAGATTTTGTAATTCGTGTCAATCTATTGAGTCAATCCACTTCCAACTGATTTTAACAGCACGTTGTGATGTCATGCTTTTACACCAGTCCCAGATTTTTGGGATGGTTGAACGACCACCAACATGTAAAACACTGCCATATTCATTATCTGTCATTCCCAAGTCAAGAATCTGTAATTCAGTAGGTGTAGTTGTTAGTTGTCTGTCATATTTGTTTTTTAATTATCAATTATCACTAATAGAACCCTTATTGAATTTTTGTGTAACTAAATAGTCATTTGTCATTTTATTCAGTCTTAAGAAAAAACACATCGATAGATAAATATAAAAGAGATTTTGTACTGTTCATGGTTAACAAGGGATTTTTTTTTTTAGAAATACTAGAATACCATGTAGTACCTCATACAGAATACTCAGCCGGTCTGTACAACAGGGAACACTTAGCTACAATTGACAAACACCATGACCAAATTCGTCTTAGCACAAGAGGTAACTGTTTAATCGTTATTTTCTCAATGAATCTGTTTAAAACTCTGAGTTACTGCAAGTATTCATTTTTGACATAAAGTTACATTCCATCATTACATTAATTGCAAGTCCGGTAATTTGAATTTGAGTCAATAAACGTCCGTATGTGGTTGGTAATATTCGTTTTTCGTTTAGAGATATTAAAAACAGGTCAAAAATCAAAATTAAAACCACAAGTGTTTTCGTTTTTCGTTTTAGATTTCTCAAAAAGACGAAACGACCGGAAAACGAGTGGTTTTATTTTTCCTTGTTTGATTTCTCAAAAACCAAAATGAAAAATGAGAGAGTGTTTTTGATTTCACCACGAAAATCGACATGTGGCCTTAGTTTCTGTATTTTGTTATATTTCCCGTGTTATATTGTACAACGTTTTCCTTCATTGTTTTAAAGCAATCGATATAATACTAAAGCACGGATTTTTGTTACCATATGAATACATTGTAATAAATCTAATGTGATAAAAGGCGAAAGATACCAAAGGAAACATCCAAACTCATAGATCAGAATGAACTAACAACGCCATGGCTAAAAAAGAAAAAGATAAAAAGAAAAATAATAGTACACAAGACACAACATAGATAACTAAACACTGAGCAACACGAACCCCACCAAAAACTGGGGGGGGGGGGTGATATCAGGTGCTACGAACGGGTTAGGGGATCATGTTCCACATATGGCATCCGGCGTGTTGCTCATGTTATTATAAATTCGGTAAATACCAGTAGTCTAATTCGGTTGGTCACATTGCAAATATCCCATAATAT
The DNA here is from genome assembly GCF_963676685.1 of Mytilus edulis. Classification (NCBI taxonomy): domain Eukaryota; kingdom Metazoa; phylum Mollusca; class Bivalvia; order Mytilida; family Mytilidae; genus Mytilus; species Mytilus edulis. The sequence goes on from NC_092350.1 coordinate 41,225,945, forward strand.
ATAATAGTCGTCCTCTTGGTTTCTACTCAAAGGCAAGTGGGCTAATAATGAATCATATTAACTAAAACTTTGTTTGTTTTGGGATTTGTACATTATTCAATGAACTGCTTTTAAAATAGTGATATATAGTGAAAGATAACAACATTGTTGTCCAACTTTATGCAATATGACAGTGGACTTTCCATACGAACATCATCCCTAGATTAGAATTACATATCTTATATATATAAATAAATATCTGATTTGTTTCCTATCAAGTGTTATTTTTATTAACAGCTGGTATATACTAAAGGGAAAACCTTCAACTAAATGACTCCAGATGCGTTATTATTCCAGGTCCTCGTAAATTTTTTTTTAACTATATCAAATTCGAACGCTTATTTCTATCTGATTTTAACACTTAATGCTTAAGTTTATACAAAATGTACAACAGAATTTTGAGCCATGTTTATCTTCACTTTCTGAAATCGCCTGATTGCTTTTAAACGCTCCTAAACGCATCGCAATATTCTTAATTTATGTGATTAAGAATGTTTTCCTAACTATAATGATCATGAATTACCTGCTTCTCATATTGAAAAAGTAAAAATTAACATACTTTATCTATTAAATTTCAGGAGGTGTACATGTGAATAATGCCAGAGTGACACAGGCGGACATTTCAGCAACTAACGGTGTAGTTCATGTTATAGATCACGTTCTGATCCCATTAAGATATAGACTTCAATTTGGATTTGGAAAATAGACAATTCGGTGTACAGAGTACAATTATGACACCAATACTGGTGGTTGTTTTTTTGCCAGTTGTAGTTGAATAAATATATTTTTAACCATAGATTCTTTAGTCTTTTTGCGATGGTTTTTTTACGTACTCTATTTCATTTCAAAGATATGCATCCTGGACTATTGCATTTTCATGTCCGTCAGTTCATATTTGAATGTTGTTACTTTTAAATAAAGTATTTCTACTGGGTAAAAGGGCAAAAATTAGACAAGACCTATACAACATCAACATTAAAAATCATAGTTAAGGGCTTCAATTGAAACGAGTGTTTAAAAGAGTTGAGAACATACCATGAAGTCAATCAAGACAGTTAAAATAAGTCGATAAAATACAGCCAGCCAACACCATGATCAAAACAAAAAGATCAAAAACAGAATAGCAGTTATCCACAAATCACTTCCAAAAAGTAATGAAGAATCACCCACGTGAATTATAACCTCATAAAAATCTGTGATCACCTCAGGCGATTAGAAAAGTTTCAGCATGTTCAGGTTGGTAAAAAGAAATAAGACGGGATTGTTTGTACAATGCTCGCACACATAAGAGCTACGTGGCTGACCGGCCTGCTAGCGGGCTACCACGGGGAAAGGTACGTGGCTGACCGGCCTGCTAGCGGGCTACCACGGGGAAAGGTACGTGGCTGGCCGGCCTGCTAGCGGGCTACCACGGGGAAAGGTACGTGGCTGACCGGCCTGCTAGCGGGCTACCACGGGGAAAGGTACGTGGCTGACCGGCCTGCTAGCGGGCTACCACGGGGAAAGGTACGTGGCTGGCCGGCCTGCTAGCGGGCTACCACGGGGAAAGGTACGTGGCTGACCGGCCTGCTAGCGGGCTACCACGGGGAAAGGTACGTAGCAGGCCGACCACGTACCTTTTACCCGCGGTCATTCTTGACAGAAATATTCCACTAAGTACCAACATTATTATGATGGCAATAGTTAAACTTTCGAAAATATTCCAACTAGGTCACTATATACTCAGTTTTGGCCTCAAGCGGAACTGAAGAGACATTTATGGTCAAAATATCAATCTGGTGTAGTAAACCTGGTGCCGTCAATGTTATGACTACCACAGGCTCGATACATCTGCTGGTGAACTGTGTATGTAGCCCAGTAGCAAGTACTTTGGTACTCACGTCTGGACTGAAAAAATTGACATTGTGTTACTGAAATTTGTTGTTACAAATTTCAATTACGATTGATCTGTTTCGAGTGTAATGCAAAACTCAAATTCATTATACAAATTCAAATGGTTAAAAATTTGTTAACGTTCCAGTATGCATGTTCCTATATAGCTCATAATGATAACAGGTATCACTAATATCAAATGGTGCATAGAAATTTCACCAAAATCTAAAGCATTGGTTATGATATAATACAGTGAATGCTATGCATGTCCTTGCAACAAAACGTCACGCAACTCGGTAAGTCACATTCGGAGATAGAAAGTCCGAATTATAGTTACGATAACTGGACCCTCCCGTCATCATCTGTGTCATCAGATGTTCCTCCCATTTGTATTTTTTAGTTTGATAGGTTCCTTGTGAGCAACAATCCTCTTCCAAGGAAGCAATGATAGGAAATACAAGCCCTTGAATATCGTATGAACTATGATATCCTATTATGATTATTATTTTATATAAGAAAAAAAACGAAAACCCTTGATAAATTTCATGCGTTCGAAGCACTTTGCTGAATTTACCTTAATCAGTAACGCTCAAAGACGAATATTTAAAAGACAATGATGTATAATAAGCGAATCTTCCTCTGTCTGAGGAAGTAGAAACCTTACCTAACCTTACCTTACCTTAAAATTATTTCTTAATTCATAAACGGACTTCAGAAAGATGTGTTATTTATCAATTCAGTACCGACTATTCGGCTGATGATATCTTAAGGGACTGAGTATACACCATGCAGTGGAGAAAAATTGGGATAGTTTTCTTATTTTTTATTACGTTTGGTCATCTACTTTGATTAATGTAGAAAGTAGTGAGGCGTCGCTAAAATACATATTTGCCTTTATGGCACGTAGAGGAATATATATTAATTTTCATCAGTACACTATCGAAAATGCAACACATCTCCGTCAATAGAGGTTGTTTAAGAAGCTGTGTGACAGTGATCACTGAATTGTACGCGGATATAATAATGAAGAAAAAACATCAGTTAAAAACAGAAACTTGCTGAAGCAGACATGCAAAATGTTGTCTCCCACTGTTAGCTACCTTATAGTGAGTTATTTTGTGATTTGTTTCCGTAACTTGAATTTTTTTATGAGACGAGATAGTTAGTCTTGTGCTCAACCCCCTTACCTGGAGGGCCAGTGGATTTGTAGTAGAGGTTCCATTCCCCTAGATCAAATGCCGAACTAGGCTTACGAGCAAAGATCTACCCGGATTGGTATCAGAGTTGTATCTCCTAGATGGATTGCCTTTCTGGGCTATCAACCCCCATCTGACTGGCTATTTACCCATAGCTGGGACAAGGTTGATGAGTGCTAGGACATAACCACACGCCGGTGGACCTACACACTGCATCTACAGGGCCCTTGTTGCTCCCCGATCTCCATCAGTTTGGCCTGGCATCGAATGAGACCAGTATCCGTGTGTTACCACGAGGAGGCACCAATGGAGTCTTGGGAGAGTAGAGGCTATGTACAGGAGAGACTGACGCACTCGGCTCTCTTTTCACATACAATGCTAGTCAGCGGCATAAATGCACTAGAAGCATAACACTACCCTGTGGTTTTCACCACCAACATCGAATATTCTAAAAAAAAACATCAGCACTACTTTTGAATTCTAAACAACTTCACTGATAATATCAGGTTCTATCTTATCGTTACACTACGATATAGCATATGAACATTATAAAAGAGTTCTTACAAGACATGTGAATATCCGGTCACTATAAAATAGAGCATGTGATATCTTATTGGGCTGTGCGTTTTTGTGATATATCAAGAAATAATTTCCAAAGAATATGTGATGAAATAAACAATCAAGTACATTTCTATCAGAAGACCGTAAACAATTTCTAATAAAGAAACTACGATCCATGAACAAAATCATCAGACTTAAAAAGAAATGCAAATAATTTAATTGAAATATGATTCAAGTTTTCTTGTATGACTTCTGTATAGAACTTAACAATGACACAGTCAAAAACGCATAAAATAAAGGTTTATATAAAAAAGTAAAATCACAAAAATACCAAACACCGAGGAAACTCATAAAGGAAGGTCCGTAATTAAATGGTTAAATCAAAAACTCAAAAACATCAAACGAATGGATACCACTGTCATATTCCTGACTTGGTACAGATATTTTCGTATGTAAAAAAAGATGGTTAAACCTGGTTTTATAGCTAGCTAAACCTTACTTGGATGACAGTCGTATTAAATTCCTTTATATTGACAGCAACGTGTGAACAAAACAAATAGAACAAAATTGGGATAAAGCAGTCAATATTGTGTTATAATCTTAATTACTATAAACACAAACAAATGTGTAACAAAGAAACACAAAAAGGCATAAAACACATGACATGTCTTAATCGGTTTTTTTTTTAGGTTAAGAAATCGTCTTCAATGCATACAGAAATAGGTAGATCTTTTTTTGTAATTTTTGTTACCATCATCTCAACATACTTTTTATTCCGAAAGGTTCACCAGCAATGGCATAATCCCAGTGGTTGTAAACACTTATCAAATACACCTGGCTTTTAGTACGCTAGATGCGTGTTTTACAGTAGACTCATCAATACCACTTATATCATTAGTTGAAAAAATCAAAGTAGAAGATCCTTGAAAGCCAAAATTTCCCCAAAAGGATGCAAAATCGGAATGCGGTTATCTATTCCACGGGTAGAAATTCCTTTGTGTTTTAGGTGATTTCATCATCTTATGAAAATAGAAACCCGTCAATTATTTCACTATGCTAATATAGGGGAGGATTACAGAATTTTAAATCCCAACGCATTTTTGCGCCTATCCAAAGTCAGAAACATATGGCCTTTGTTAGTCTTGTATAGATTTTAATTTTACTTCATTTATATGTTTCGGAGTCTAGTTTAACGTCAATTGTCACTGAACTAGTATACATTTTTGTTAAGGGACCAACTGGAGCCCGCCTCCGGGTGTGGGATTTTCTTACTGTGTTGAAGACCTATTGGTGGCATTCGGTTGTTGGCTGCTCCTTGGTCAGGTTGTTGTCTCTGTGGCACCTTCCCCATTTCCATTCTCAATTTTATTCGAGAATATGTCTAAGTTAATGCACCATATGTTTTATTCAAAGACAAAAATGAAGATATGAATGAGGTCATTGGAAACTGAAAGTCGTACCTTTCTGGGTTAATGCTATAAGCATTAAAGGGAAAGTTGGACAATTATGTCATTAAAATTACAATGTCAACACATTATTTAGGAAAAGATAGATTTCTTTTAACAAATAGTGTCCACAGATACTATAAAATGAAATGCAAAACTTCTTTCCAAAATACATTTTATCCGGTATACACTTTAGGGTACGAACTCCTCATTCGTCAATTTCGGGGCTAAAACATATTGCATTTAAAATACATAAGCATATATGACTTTTTATGGAACGCCAACACTGTCTTGTTATGACCATTTTCATTGTATGATGTGCATTTACCTTTATATGATGTGCATTTACCTTTATATGCTGTGCTTTTACCTTTATATGATGTACACTTGTCATCATATGATGTGCAAATATCCTTATATGATGTGCACATATCCTTATATGATGTGCAAACATCATTATATTATGTGCAAACATACTTAAATGATGTGCATTTATACTTATATGATGTGCAAATTTCCTTACATGATGTGCAAATATACTTATATGATGTGCAAACATACTTGCATGAGGTGCAAACATTATCATATGATGTGCAAATGTACTTATATTATGTGCAAATATCCTTATATGATGTGCAAATATACTTATATGATGTGTAAATTTCCTTATATGGTGTGTACATATCCTTATATGATGTGCAGTTTCCCTTATATTACGTGCAAACATCTTTATATGATGTGGTTGTGTCATTATATTATGTGTTTGTAATCTTATATTATGTGGTTAGGTTTACTTCATTATATGATGTCGAAACGTCATTATATGATGTGCTTTCATCGTCGTTATGGTCAATGAACATGATTACGATTAGAATGATTACTATTACGTCATAACTGATTCCGATCTGCTTTTGTTAACTATTAACCCGGCTCAAGTATGTGTCTATCGTTAGCGAAAGTGCAATTTATAGGGAAAATGAGACAAAGCAATTAAACAAAATCAGCGTTTCAAACATTTCGGTTGAAGATTATTAAGATCAGTTAATACAGGAGCTAGTTGAAGAAATTCCCGGCTGTGGAGAAATTGATAACACATTTAAGAGCCTTTTATAGCTTGCTATTCGGTTTAAGCATAGGCTCCGTGTTGAAGGTCGTACTATGACCTATAATTGTTTCCTCTTACAAATTATGACTTGGATGGAGAGTTGTCTCAGTGGCTCTCATACCACATCTGCTTATTGATATTCATTGCAAAGGACACCATTGAAATCACAGTCTGTTTCAAAAATATTTCATAACAATAGCTATAAAATGATCTACTGATGCATAATATGGCGAGATGATTTGTTTTATAGAATGTTATTGAATAATATTAATCTGTAAATGGTAAGATGTATAATGTATTATTGAATATGTACACTGATATTAAATCTAGTATATCATATAATCTATGCTACTAAAGGAAGAGACCGATTTCTTTGAGCCGCAACTCCTCTAAAACCATACCAAGTCGGAAATATTTGTGATATGACGTTTACATGTAGTGTTTTTTTACTTTTAATTTGTCTTTGAACCAATCTTTTTTCCACAGAAAACGCAAATTATGTGAGAAAATACCAAATTTCGAAGACTGCAAGCTTAGTCGACGTAGTTAGTGCCCGCGAAATGCGAAATGGCAATGTGGGTAATTATAAAAATGAAAAAGTGGTATCTTTGCTAATGAGACAACTCTCCACAACAGACCAAATGACACAGAAATTAATAACTATACATTGTAGGTCACCATACGGTCTTCAACAATGAGCACATATTTGCATATACAGATTGTTTATTTTCAACTTATTTTAATGGAGATTTTTTTAATTGCTAATAAAATTCTGAAACATGAGTACTAGTATGTCAACAGATTTGGAGTAGCGTCAACGATTTCTGAAAAACAAGGGGTTGATTCCTGATGAAGTGTTTTAGACTTAATTTTCCGTCCGATTAGATCGGATTTTCCCCATCGTGGTACTTATTTTGATCCTTTTCGGTAATGGCAACGAATTTTACGTAGACAATACAGTTATTGAGTTAAAAGGGGGAAAAAACCCACTGAAAATCACACTTTGCCACACTTTTTCCAATTGAGGGTAATTAATATTTTTATTTTCCAACCGAGATGAATGGGGTGACGCCCGTCTTTTGGTCTTTTGCATTTTGTTCCTCTTTTTTGTCTCTTTAAAAAAATAGAATAAAAAGCATTAACTTTGTCATTACTGTGTCCACCTTATTACTGTGTCATCACTCTTTGTTTCAACACTTGCCCACTCGTTGGCATTTCCGTGTATCATCGGTACAGCGGATATAGCCATTAGGTACTAACCAAGGTGTCGTGGTCGATTTGATTTACATTATATCAATATGTACTTCAATTTAAACATATTTGTTGTTTTAAGAAATGATTTGGTCGTAGGTTGGTGATTAGAGAAGTCTCTCTATTTGCCCAAAACAAGAACCCTTACTAAAAACTTGTGCAAATACTTGTCAAAGAAGTTGGCGCTCGTCTCATCCGATATGATTCTATATTCATTGCAACTCTTTTTCTGAAAGAAGGCCACTGTTTGTGCGTAATAAGTATAGCTGTTTCAATAATTGGCATTGAAATATTTTGTACATATGTTATTTTTCGATATTTTATTCCGACAAGAAGCGTTGTGTATAGCTGACCACATGAATCCTTCTGTACGGTGCATAGTTAAATGAATGTACGGTCTATAGTTTTTCACGCTTCGAAGTACCTACAATGTTATATCCGCTGTACCGATGATACACGGTAATAATTATAATTTGGAATACTTTGCTTGCTTGTGACAATGGTGTTCGACAAGGAGAAAACTTATCACCTTTACTATTTTATTTACTTTTGATTGACTAAAATAATTTCTTAGTGACTACAAATATTACAGGACTTAACAGAACTATACCAGAAGATCTGGAAAGAGAATAAGAAATATATCTTAAGTGTTTTGTTATATTGTTTGCAGATGACACGGTGTTGTTGTCTGAAACAGCACAGGACCAGCAGACTCAACTCAATGTTTTCCATGATTATTGTTAGGCTTGGAACTTGAAAGGAAAGTTGACAAAATCTCCGATTTTCTTACAATGATACTAGTAACATTGGGATGATAAAACAATATAACTATTTGGAAATTGTTGTTACTAAAACGTGAAATTTTAATATGACCTGTTGGTGACCTTCTGCTGTTGTTTTTTTTATTTGGTCGGGTTGTTGTCTCTTTGACACATTCCCCATTTCTATTCTCAATTTTATACTGTAAATAGTTATTATTTTTATCTCTGTATACTGATGTCATACATTGACTTTGTGAGACTTAATATATAGATTAAGAGGCCATAAGCATACCGGTATGGATGATTGATTGACTGTTATTGAGCGCCACTTTCAACACTTTCAAGCTATTTCGTGGCGGTGAGTTTATATTGGTGGAGAAAGCCGAAGTGCCCGGAGAGACTCCCTGACCTACGTTTGGAAAACAGACAATTCTGGTCAATTAAGATTGGAATCGAGCTTACCTGTCACATGCGGGATTTGAAATCGCACACATAAGTGTTGACATGCTGATACAGCAGTTCGACTACTTATAAAAAAGAAGATGTGGTATGACTGCTAAAAAAACAACTCTCCACAAAAGGTCAAAATGACACAGAAATTAACAATTATACGTCACCGTACGGCCTTTAACAATGATCAAAGCCCATACCGCATATTCAGCTATAAAAGGCCCCGAAATGACAATGTAACCACTCGACCACCGAGCGCCCATCACTTTCACCCGAAATTGATTAAAGGATATATGGAATGAACCTGAACTCGGTGCATTACATTTACGTGCAGCTTTTTCTCATGTTTTTGTGCATATTTCACAGTTTCAACTATAGATGATTATGGGTGGATTCTTGAGGTCCAGCGGCAAATTGATATGTGCATATTCGTTCAAGAACTTATTAATATGATATGAATATAAACCCTGTTTTGTACTAGACTGACACCCTGATCCGGATTTTTTAACATGCTAGTTCAAAAGGTAGCATTCCGAAGGAAGCTTTTATATCACCTTACCCGGACATAATTTTGTGATTCCGAGCCGACCAGCTTTTGCTCTTAATTCTTAATCCCGCGGCTTATATAATTAGCTGGGAAGCAGCATGTAAATATGAATTTTAAAGTCTTTGGTTTTGACCCGGCCGCGGTTCGAACCCACGACCTCTCTCACTCAAGGCGAACATGCTACGACGAAAGTACCACCACTAGACATGCAGTAACCCGCAATATGAAGGTTTCGTGGGAAGCCGCTCATATACTAGTATACACTTTAGACTCAATTAAACAGGGCTAACGTACCGACCATTGATTTTTTTTATGTGAGTGGGGGGGGGGGGGGGGCAAGTTGTTTTGTATATTATGTTTGATTCTAAATTTCTTGAAATAGATTTTATCTATTTCAAAAGGGAAGCGAAATAGTTTGTTTCCATTTAAAATGAGGTAAAAATAAAACAATGATGAAACTTATTTATTTATTTATTTCGAACAAGGAAATACACGTGCTCCTTCCCTCAAACTAGAGTCGATGTCTAACACATTTATTTATTAATATAAAATGTACAGATTATCTGTTTAAGCTTTGGATACAAGTATCTGACAACACGTCATTTTATTTTCTGTCCTTGTATAAGCCTTCAAATTTTTGAAGGTGTGTATCAATCCAACAAAACCAGAGAATTGAGCGTTTTTAGTTAAGAAATAATTCCTTCATGACATGCTCTATACTCATTTTAACATGGGTAGGTATTATATTTGTCGATATTTTACACTGAGCGTTAGCGAGGTGTAAAATGTGGTCAAATATAATGCCTACCCATGTTAAAATGAGCATAGAGCATGACACGAAGGAATTATTTCGATTCTAATAGGACAAATACAGTATTTTTATAGGTCGAAGCGTACGAAAATACCGTAAAAGTGTTTGGCTTTTCCCGTTTCCTCCCCGAGGAGTGTGCATTACATTTTATATTTGATTAATTTAAAAACTTCGGGTAGATATAATGTTGTTTTATAAAATGTATAATAAAAGTTTATGCTAGCTGCTTAAATGTAAACATTTTAAAGGACAACGATGTAAATAACGGTAATGTACACAGTAAGTTCGTTCGCATGTGTCAAACATATTTTTTATGCTCATTAGAACACGGCTTTGTTTACAAAGCGTAATAAGGACGTCATATAAGAATCTGATCAGAATGAACTTAAAACACTGCATTTATTTATTTTTTACTGAGACCTGTTGTTCACTTACAGATAGAGAGTGGTGTTTTGAATTTTTCAAAGTGAAGATTTACGGCAGCGGCTTTTAATATTTTGCGTTTATCCTGGAAACATAATAGATTAATAAAAAAAACAAATAGTTCAATGTGTCTGAATTATACTCTATAGTAAAGGTTCTTTTTGGGCAATTTTGGCTTTTCAGAGTTTTGTTGTTTTATTGGCTATTATCTTGATAACTAATAATAGAGAAACCTTTTCTTGCAAGGTATAGACAAGAACATATATAATCAAAGTACTGACGTATGAAAGTTGTTTGCGACTTCAGGGAACTTAGTTTGGATTTGCCGTTTGTGGTTTCATTAATATTTACCACACCTTCATTCAATAATAGCATCAGATGAAAAATTCTCTGCGAGAAGAAATTGTTGAAACTAAATTTTCAGGTTTTAACAATTCAGGTGAGCGAAACGAGGCGTAAAGATTGATGGCTACGGTTGACGAAGAATTCGCCAAAAAATTATACCGCGGCTTTTTAACTATATACAATTGAATGCCACTTTTCCATTCTAAAAATGATAAAATGAAAGGCCCCCTTTATTTCTTCCTATCTATCCCCTCTTTTTTTTGGTTACAAATGACCGTTTCCTTATATGAGTCATTACTCTATCAGAGTCCGATTTTTTCCCAATTGTTTGTGTCTATCATGAGAATAATTATATAAAGAGAAACTCGAACAGCTAAAATGATCAGAAAGGCAATATTTACATAAATGAAAATACTAAACTTCGTGTATTATCTTCTTATAGAAAAAATGCTAACGTTAGGTATACCGAAATTGACAAATATAATGCCTTCCCTCGTTAAAACGATCATAGAGCATGACATAAAAGAATTATTTATTAAATTTATTAACCGTAGACTTCGTATGTTTATTATTAAAGACCCGTCGATTTAAACAAAACTTTGCAATCCATATATATTTTTACAATTTTTCAACAATATCAGATGTGATTTTTTGCATCTTAAAACGAGGTACTAACATGCCAAGGTTTATCTCAAGTTTCAACCATTTTCCAAACGGTAGCTACCGTGAGATTTGATCCTAATTAGTAGTAACGGTTACTCCGCAGAAGCAGATCGGAATCAGTTATGACGTAGACAGTAATCATTCTAATCGTAATCGTGTTCATTGACCATAACGACGATGAAAGCACATCATATAATGACGTTTCGACATCATATAATGAAGAAAATAAAACCACATAATATAAGATTACAAGCACATAATATAATGACACAAACACATCATATAAAGATATTTGCACATAATATAAGGTAAACTGCACATCATATAATGATATGTACACATCATATAAGTATATTTGCACAGCATATAAGTATATTTGCACAGCATATAAGTATATTTGCACAGCATATCAGTATATTTGCACATCATATAAGGACCTTTCAACATAAGATAAGTATATTTTCACATCATGTAAGAATGTTTGCACATCATATAAGTATATTTGCACATCATATAAGTATATATGCGCATCATATAAGTATGTTTGCACATCATATTATGATGTTTGTACATCATATAATGATGTGTGCACATCATGTAATGATGTTTGCACATCACATAAGGATATTTGCACATCATATAAAGACGTTTGCACACCATATGATGACAAGTGCGCATCATATAAAGGTGAATGCACATCATATAAAGGTAAATGCACAACATATAATGAAAAATGGGCATAATAAGACAGTGTTGGCGTTCCATAACTTTTAGTTTTATCAATTGTTATCATGCAATCTTGTGGGGCAACTAGACGAGAATGGAATTAATAGTTTCTACAGATATCCAGTTTGTTTGAATAAACACTAATTTCCTGTGAATTTAAGTTTATTAAAAAGTTTAACAAATATGCGGTAGTAATATCTTACCAGCAGTTAACATATCAACAAATAAATACTGCATATATACAATACATTTACAATTTAACTTAATCAATTGCATAGTGCAAAGTTATTTTCCAAATCCAAGGAAAAGCAAATATCTGGCGGGAATTAGAACGTGATCAATGACATGAACAACTCCATTTGTGGCGGCAATATCAGCCTGTGTTACTTTTCCATTGTTAATTGAGATTCCTCCACCTGAAACAAAAAAAAATATATTTTAGCTAACAATATGCAATTTACTTAAGTAACACATAGCATTTCAAGCAAGTATTTAAGGTGATATTGTATAATGTACATTAAACCCGATTCATTTAGTGTTCCTTCAATTCGTTTTATACGGTGATGCGAATAAGTAATAGATGATGAGAAATTCTTTTTTTATAGACATCCAGGCCCATATTATTACTTTTTTCTAATTGTGTATGCATTTTTACCGCTTCTTATATTTTTTTTTAATTTAATCAACAGGTGTCATGTTAGATTAAAATGTATAATTTTAAATTCCTTACCATATGCATGTACACGAATTGTATCATGATGTCTGTCCAGTGTTCTTAGAAATTCTCTGTTGTACAGACCAGCTGAGTATTCTGTGTGTGGTACTACATGATATTCCAAAATTTCTGCAAAGTAGAGTATATACAATATTATAAATTAAAATTGTATAAACAAGTAAATACCACCAAATCATAGTACGTCACATCCAGTTTCATTGCATACGAAAAAGGGTCGAAAAAATTTTCCCTTGAATTTGACGGTTGTAGGAAATTAAATTATTCATTTCATTGCTGTAAAGAGGGAAAGCTAAATAAACTATGATCTGTATACAATACAATTTTGCAACTATGTGGAAAAAAGAAAATCTTTGACTCATCCTGATCAGTATTTCTCTACTTACAGTAAATAAATATTCTTAAGTAGGAACATACCTTTAAGGAGGCCTTTATTTGAGGTTATTCTGCGTAAGAGAGTGGATCCAAGTCTTGCAAAAGCAGCGTTTGTTGGTGCAAAAACTGTCAAACCATCACCTGCAAATAATATCAAAACGAAATTATAATAATAACAGTGTTTAAATCAATATATATTTATTCGAATAAAATAGATATAGGCATACATCAATGAGACAAACAAAACGCTTAAAGATACATACTTAAACATATAATAAAATCAGTTAAGAAAAACTTTGTATCTCTAACAAATCATTTCAACACCACTAAACACTCAAATTCACCAATTCGTTAACTTATGAGGGGCAGTGGCATCACAGACGTTCTAACTTGATCTGTTTTTGTGGTAATAAGCTCTGGGAATAAGTTTCGGAACATTTGGTCATTCAAGTTAGAAAACGCAAAACCAATGATGAGGGATTTACACAAATGTACGTACGGACCGACCTAACGCCTTAAAGCCCCTTCGCAACGGCGTAGGCATAGAAAGAGAAATATAAGTCAATCCCCTCCTTAGTTTGAATACCTGTTTTTCAATCCCTTATGTTTTAAAGTATTAAAGAGCTTTGTCAATCTATAAAACTGTCACGCACTCATTATGAACAACTGACATACCTTTCAGTGCACTTGCAAGTCCTACATCCTGAACCTGGGCTAATAATGTGCTGAGGTCGCTGGTTCCAACAACCAAATCCACAATGTCTCCCGATGGTGGCATCATGACCTTCTCAATGACATGGATGATTCCATTTGATGCAGAGAGGTCGAATTTTGTTATCTTTGAACCCTCAACAGTAACAGCCTATAAAATAAATAAGATCGATTTATAGATACTTTAATGTAACATTTGTCTGTTCAGTTTTCTGTGTAGTGTTGTATGGGCCGTCGGTTGTCTGTTATTTTTACATTACTTGCTCTATGTGTTGTCACCTTTTCTTTGACTCTTGTTTTTAAATTCCCACTTTGATAATACCTTTTCGCCAAGTGTTAGTGTAAAATATTAGGACTGTCTGTCTATACAAGTATTTCTCTTAATATTTTGTTCGTTTTAATCAATTCGTTTAATCAAAATGTGTCTAAACTGTAAATAGGAGTACTACGTGTAAGACAAATTACATCAACAATGTTTTTAGTTTATGATAAAATGCAAGAGAAAAATAATTTTTTTAGCATTGCTTAAATATCGGAATAGATAGTTTGCGATTCAAAATGGTAGACACAATTATATACTTTCATTTAAACTTTTAAATTGATTTGAGTATGACCATTATCGGGATCAGTTCAAACATCTAAATAAGAAGCTACGATAGATTAAACTAGAGATGAAAACATCTTATTATAGAATTTGAAACCATCTTATTTTTTCAGAAGTGTTCTTACATGATTGTGTGAGTATGTATTGAATCTGATCTTTGTTCCTGCTAAGGTTTCTAGTTGAAGTTCATTTTTGGCTGCTGTACTTGGAATAACACCTTTGACAACGTGGTATTTCAAGATTTCTGCTAAAGCTGCAGTATCTTTCAAAAGTTCTGCTTCAGTTCCAACGGCATTAAATGCAGCATCAGTTGGTGCAAAGATTGTGTATGTTCCTGTACAAAATACAGAGTATCTGTTAACACAAATTCTAAAGACTATATTTCTTCTTTGCAGTGAAGATAATTCGTTAAACTAGTTAACTGATTGCGATGTCTAGTTTTAATTCAAAAAATCATCAATCAATCATATTTTTATCGAACAGGAATACCAAAATAAGTAATAAACTACAACTTAGATGGATATTGAATCTACCTATTTATTCAATTTATTAAAAAATAATCAGCATATATCTGATAATGAAAAATATCAATAATAAGAATTAATGGAAGGTATAAAGTAACTCTTCTAAACATTTAAATATAGCTTTTGAAAGTTATTTTTAATGCAGAGTATTTTGTTTCGAAGGTTTGATGTAATAATCAGTTGGAGCCTGATGCTGAGACATACAATTTTAAGCTTTTTACAAATTAAAGTATTCAGGGAATTTCCTAACACAATACTTGTTTTATCCTTTTCTGTGTTGCCTATGCAACATCTCTCACCAAATGAATTCCTTATGACCACCATAATCAACGTTAGTTAGCTATTAGCTTGTATAAAAATAAATGTGGTGTTTAAACTATGTTGAAAATAATGAATTTCTTGAATTCAAAACTATTGTATATTTTATTTAACTTAAGCATTGGATTATATAGGGGTAAATATATCCATAAAGGACAGCTGAGCAATACTTTAGTTTCAAAATACTGTTTATATAATCCAATACATACCTGCAAGTATAGCAGGGGCCAGTCCAGCAGCTGTGACGTATTTAATGAGTAAACTTTCTCCATCAGTTTGGAGAACCTCGACCAAATTACCACACCAGACACTACCGACTACACACAACAGACCAAGATACTTAAACATGTTAGTATTTACAGTATATCAAATGTTTAGTTCCAGTGAGAAAACATCGGTTAAAAACTTGCTTTTATACCATCATGTTAGGTAATTATGCCACACAAACTAAAATTAACGTGGTAACCATGATATTCAATCTCGTGTTTGACCATGCTTGATAAGAAAAGTTTTGTATTGATGTTTATATAAGGTGACCACTATATTTTGACCGAAATTTGTATTAACTGTAGAAATTTAGTAGAAATCGAAGGTACATACGTACGGTATGAATGTCAACTAATCATGTAACAAATTATACACTAACCATCAAATTTCCCCCAAGCTATAAAAAAAACCCTCTTATATACTGAATCCTATATGTTCCACTAACCTATGAAACATTTAAAAACCGAAAATTCATAATTCCCCTAAATAATAAAAATGGTTAATTTTTACGCCAGACAGAAGTATTTTTCTACAAAAGACTTATCAGTGACGCAGAGTTGATATCAAAGAGTCAGTAATAGTAAAGATTTAACATACATTGCCACGAACGTGTTTCAAAGCTCACTACCTCAGATTCAACAAGTTAGGAATCACCCACTGTAGATAAACTACTTAATCCACTCGGACAGTCTTGACCAGATGGAAGAGATTTTAACTCCAGAAAATATTTTTTTTGAGAACTATTTCAAATTATATATGATAATGCTTGGAAATATATAAGATCATAAAATAAAAAGTAGTATGAAACCAAAACAAGCATTAAATATGACCTTTCAAGCATTTACACAATATTTGTTTTTATGTCATGATGTCATCAAATGCATACATAGTTTTTATACAACTCCTGAATTTATATGCAGTTAAAGCGTTTTTCGTCTTTTTTCTTTCTTTTAGGAAAGACCAAATTATATTCAGAGAAGCTTTTTTGGACTATGATAGGTATTTGCATATTCTCCTAGATTATTAAGTTTCGAGATTCTTGAGAACGCAAGTAGTTTTCAAATCCACTATATACATAAATATATGTGTGTACTTAAAAGTTGATGTATCACAAGGCAAAAAACTCATGACATTTTTAACAAATATACAAACTTCGTCTTGGTCTGTTGCCATTGTAACTCGTTAAATTTGAATTCAGTCTTTAATTTTCTGATCACCTTGTATCTTAGTGTTTTGAGGACAGATTTATGAACATGTATGGTAACTTTTAAATTTTAACTAACATTTTTGCAAAATATGGGCCTTTTTGTCCTCTTTCTTTTTTTATCTGTATAACAATGACGGCGATATATCTTTTAACATAATTTTAATTTTCAACGGTACATTGACATATTAACCATCAAACAAGTATAGATTAAATTTTTTACTGGCTTTGCATATTTGTACTTATATTGTGTTTTGTTCTTGGAGTTTGTATTACATGTAGTACTTGTGTTAGTAAAATGTAGATTGTTTTAGCCCAACGGAGGGAACTCCTAAGAATCAATCAACGTGAGCACAATTATATAAAGTTTATACAATGTAAAAGGACAAACACGATCAACATGTGAAAGAATGGTCTGGACAGAAACATCGGAATGTGGTCTCGTGTCCTGACATGTTATGATAAGAGAAATAGCATGTGAAGTGTTTACATAAATTAACACGGCCGACACTCGGCTAACCGAGAGATTGGTCGGTTAATCTATATTGAGTATGCGGCTATATCGGAGGTTGGTATGTTAATCGGGTTGGCTAAAGTCTGTTAATCATGTGTTATCGAGAAAAACATTGCAAGTTCAGTATGTTTCATTGTATAACTTTAAAAAAATATTTTTATCATAAAAAATATTCATGTCTAACAAAACAATTCAATGTACTGAATCCAGTGGTGTAATAATTTTTTTTCTAGCTTCGATAAACGTTCTATAAAATGAAAAGACGGGTTACTCATCAATAAATTTATACACATTTTACACACACAAAATGTACACAAAATGGCACATTGGTCGAATTGACTTGCATGCAATATTTTGAAAATCGAAAACAGACAGGCATTATGTGTGTTGACCATAATAATATCATTGTGTGAAAAATCTTCACGAAAATCTGTATGTTGGTGACATTAATCAATTTTTATTTAAAACCTGGTCTGTTAATGGGTCGGCGGTATAAAACTCGGTCTGTTAATTGGTCTGTTAAGAGTTATGAATGGCAATAAAAGTATAATTTTATTGCTACTATATGGGGTGTTGTCGGATCATGGGTAGGCTCAGGACGAGCGGCTAAAATATACGGAAACAACACATGAACAATGAAACATAAAATATACGGAAACAACACATGAACAATGAAACATAAAATATACAGAAACAACACATGAACAATGAACAGTTTATACAATAGAAAATGAAAATTGATAAAAATGGTTTCAAAAAGTGTATTATTAAAGTAATATTAATTTCATCCAAGAATGGTCGCATTTATCTTGTGGATTCTGTTCAAAAGTCATCTACATTGCTAACAAGTATATAAATCAGAGATAAACGTCATAATGTATCTAAACATCAGTAAGTAAAATATATTGGGGTGCTCAGTAAAATATAAAGAATAGCAAAAAAATAATTAGTAACGGATAAATAAAATGTAAAGAAAAGTGGCATAACAATTTAAAGAATACAGAAATAAACAACACCCCCAATCCGGACCCTCATGGTATACACGAGAATCTGGATGGAGACACAGAATGTAGAATAATAGATAAGGACAGTAGAAAGTGGTGCATTGCTAAAAAAAAAAGAGAAAAAATAATAATTGTTTACGAATAAAGACATAAAACACCCCTGGGTGTTGAAACAGTAACGGACTGCGATGTACTCAAATTAGTGACAATTGCTAGAAGTTTACATGCGGACAACTGCAGTTCTCCTCTGCACTTACAAAATGTATGTAAAAAGGAACTAAACGGAATAAAATGAATTAAAACTTGAGATAACCAAATGTGTGTTCTTCAATTTGTGCTATTGAAATACCGGGTCTAAAGACTTTTTGTTTGTTTTTTTCTTATTGCAAAAATTTATACTTTTTCAGATATTGTCTCATATATATATTTCAATGCAAAATCATAACACGTCGTATATATATTTCTATTTAGAGGGATAATTCATTTATGTATAGCAGAGCTGGATTTAGGGGATGTTATGAAAATGTATATTTCCCATTTCACGTCCAAAATATAATATCTTGGTGAAATCACATGCGATCATAGGCATAGCCCCTGCTTTTTTTCTATCTTTTTAGAATGATCGAATGAATGAATGATTTTATTCTCGTAACATAGCTACAGAGAAAATAACAGTTCACATATAATACATATTTTGTTTCGCATGTGTGAAAATAAATAACAATATAATAGTATTACAGTTCCTCTAACCAAGAGGACAGACTTTCAATGAAATGTATCGTATAAATCTACATAATTTTTCTAGTTCTACAACATTTTCAGATGAGAATACTTTTTTAAATTTAATAATTGTAGCATTTTTCTTACAATAATGTGGTAAATATTTTTCTCTTTCTATGTTAAAAATTACATAATGTAGTGAAATTCATCGCCAATATTTTTAGACTGTTGCAGAGATGACAAGACCTTTCCGATCTCGGAATAGTTTGCCACCTTCCCGTCTCCACTGGCAAACGATGATTTCCGCTTCTATACACAAAGTATATAAAAAAATCAAAAAAATCGATAAATACTTTTCAAATTCAAATTCAGTCTTCAAAATTCTATAACATAAACTTTTTGAGATTGGTGTAAATCTGCACACCACTCTTGTCGAAATTGGTCTTTAAGGAGACCCCCCCCCCCTTTTTTAAAGCATTTTTTGTTAAAATGATCTTCGCAATGCCATACATTTGACATGCCACGTTCATCAAAAAAATTCTTAATACATAACATCCATTTATTTTTTATACCATAAATTAATTGTTATAATTAATGTCACAGTATAATAATTCATAAAGTATACTACAGGATAATTTATCTTCATTCGTCATGATTATCAAGAAGGCGATATATATATAAATATTCTTTATTATAAACTTATTTTTGCTTACTGTACATGTGTTTAGTTAATTTATAATAAGAAATAATTACACAAACTCCTTAACAATGATGCTGCCATAATGATACACTTCTTTACATGATAATTTTATTTTCAGCAATCAAATAATAACACAAAGAATAAAAAAAGGGGGAAGGGTGCATGCCCCTATTGCCCGTTGAATGAAAATATATTTCATGTTCAATTGTTCAATATCATTTTTCCATGTTGCACCGTATGGGTCCATATATATGATCATGATATATAATAATATTTGTAATAAAGTGTATTGTGTTCTATCCAACATCCAACATCCAACATAGCAAAATCAGACTCTTTGCAGATGACAGCATAATCTACCGACAAATTAAAACTCAAAACGACTGCCTCAAGCTTCAAGAAGACCTAGAAGCTGCCATACAATGGGAAAAAGATTGGCTTATGTCTTTCCATCCAGACAAGTGTAACATCATGAATATAACAACAAAAAGAAATCCCATCCACTTTTATTATAACATGTATGGACACATCTTAGAATCTGTAAAACATGCAAAATACTTAGGCATCACCATCTCAGCAGACCTAAAATGGAACACTCACATCCAACAAACTGCTGCAAAAGCAAATAAATCCTTAGGTTTCATCAGAAGAAACCTTAAAGTCCAATCGCAAACAATTAAAGAAAGAGCATACCAAACACTCATAAGACCAAAGTTGGAATACTGTTGTACTGTATGGGACCCATTTACAAACGAAAATATAAAATCACTGGAAAAAGTACAAAGACGGGCAGCAAGGTATGTGTGCAATAGACATCACAACACCAGCAGTGTGTCTGAGATGCTAGATACCATGAAATGGCAAACATTACAAGAACGCCGACTACGAACAAGGCTTATAATGTTCCACAAAATTGTAAATGAAAAGATAGCCATTCCATCGCAAAATGTATTACAACAGAGTCAGTCTACTACAAGATCCACCAATAAAGAATCCTACAGACAAATTCATTGCAATAAAGACAGCTATAAATTTTCTTTCTTCTGTCAAACCATCAAAGACTGGAACAAACTAACCCCTGAAATTACCAAAAACAGTACTACAGAAAACTTCAAGGATGCACTCACACACGACGTGCTCCTTGATACTTACCCTCATCTGAAATAAACAGATACTCTTGTTTTTATCTTATACCAAAAAACTAAAAATAAAAAATGTAATATTTAAAAACTAAATAAAAAATTGTATAAATTAAAAACAAAGAAAAATTGTAAAAAATTGAAAATACGAAAATATATGACCAAAACAACTTTGAATAAGAAATATTTTGTTAATTTATATTTTGACAAAATTTATCAACATAAATTTACTAAAAAACATTTACCAGGCATGCGCCGGAAAGTAAACATCAGTACGTTGATGGTTTTCTGTAACAAAAGAAGAAGATCCTTTCTGGTCTATAAAATCGGTCTTTCGTCAGATCTCAGAAACGGAAACGGAAGTGCTTTCTAGGTTACATGACGCCAAAATCTTGGACGAACTACAACTTTGACTTATATTCTTCCTTGTCTGCTGTTGTTTGGGCTAATGCATTGGTATAATTTTAAACCTTTGCAAAAAACTTATCATGGTCACTGCCTGTTCCACACACTTATAATAATTCAGATTCCAATCGGTGTTTCGGGGGTTTATAATTTTCCCCCTTTTAATATTTATTTTTTAATTATTTACTTTTGTTTACATATAATTGTTCCATATATCCAAACAAGGAAAAAATCATAAAATATACTTAGAGAACATTGGATGATAGATCAATGAAATTTTACATTTCTGCTTGAATATTTTGTCTGGGCCTCAGGTAACAGGTTGTATCAGGTCCATTCGCACATGTATAACTGTCAACTTTTCAAAATCTATGTGGGGGATTTTAAGCGAAAGAGGATCCTATGCATCTCTTACATTGTCATATGTGTTTTCAATCTACAACTTCATGTACTACAGGGCTCGACATTAACGCTTGTCCGATTGTCCGCTACCAGAGGTAAAAAAGGGCGGACAAGTAAAACCCCAGTAGAGCTTGTCTGATGGGACAAGTAAAATAATCTGTAGAAAATAATTTAAATCCCACTCTGATGATCAAACGAAATTCGTTAATCAATAAGGTTCTAAAAATGTTATTTAATTTGACCTGTTATAAGATTACAAAATCAATCGATAATAAATTTAAACTGTTGTCTTGTCATATACTTCGGCATAGAAAAAACACATTCTGTAAACGTAAACCAGTCATCGACACTCTTACTACTGAATCTTCCTCCGATCATTAAGAACAACCTCCAATGGAGAAACTTTATCAGTGATGCGCTTTAAAGATACGGAACTCAGCTTTGAGATTAAGATAACAATATTGACTGAGACGGACATTTTATAAACAAACCCCTTCAATACAATCATGGACTTAACAAAATTTGGTTTCACTACATCTGGGAAAAAGAAAAAAACAAAAGACGAAGAAGAGTATAAAGAAAGGAAGAAAGAATACAAGCTTAAAAGACAGAGGACGTATTTACCGAGCTGGGAAGAGGAATTCTTTGGGTTAAAATATGCTGTTCATACGGACGATGATGGGAAGGTTGATGAGTCAAAATCAAAAACTGTGATATGCCAAACGTGTAACAACTATTCTGATTTAGCAGATAGAAATTGCTCTATGTTCATAGGAACAAGTGCTTTCAGAAAAGATACATAAGTTGCTAACAATCTCAGTCTTCAATCACTGGTGGTCAAGTGGAAGACAGAAAAGACCAGGCTTCAACCCTCATGAGTTTAGAGGATTGAGAGCACTACCAGATCCTGACTCACTCTGATGATGACATTGATGACAACTAGATAATTAGAACCCTTTTGACTAAATGCAGTAGCCATTTTTGACTAGGATGTCACTAGATAATAAATATATAAACTATAACTGTTATATTCTTTTATTTCACTTTGTGCTAGCCATTAACATAAAAATTAACTATATTTTTAAAAGAAAAAAAAAGTTCACAATTATTTTTCGGACAAGTAAAATTCCATTCGGACAAGTTCATTTTGGTAAGTACTTGTCCTACAGGACAAGTTAAAAAAAAAGTTATTGTAGAGGCCTGTACTATATTGTTTGAATATAAAGGATGTTTGTTCTTTAAAAACAGTTAAAAACAGTTTGAAATCAAATCAAAACGTTAAACATGTACAATAGCCTTTTTACCTCATTTGAATGCCGTTTTGATTTGTTGATTAGTTTACAGAATAAAAAAAAAATTAAATTCAGGTCAACACCTCTCATGGGGGATTTCATTTTCAATCATATGGATGTTTATGCAATATAATTATATGCATTAACTTAAACCTTTCATTCAAAGATAATGATTGGACTGGACATGCTGGAAAAAAACAAATTATTTTCTTTTTAAAAAAATGAACTATATTTTTATAATTCATGCAATTACATGAAGCATCTTACAAAAATATGAACTTTTTGACTTATTATTTTTGTTATTGGTTTTAATGCTTACAATACACCTAATTGCTATTTATTCCATTCCGGATAAGTTCTAAAATTACTCAACTTTTTCATCCAGTTGAAACTATCTGGGACCCTGTTTAAACAATGCACCATGCAAGATACTTTTTAATGAGACCTGTTTAAACCACCGTAAATACTTCATACAAAATATTTTTTTACTTCAATTTTAATTTCGAAAAAAGTGGATAATACTCTGTCAAAGTTTTTTAATGGTCGCTTTCTAAAGTTTTTCCTCCCTCAGCTCACTACTGATGACCTCTATTTTCGGCGGCATGACCCAAACAGGAAGTTGTGTAAATGACTGTTTTTCCCGGATTGGACTAAATAGCGATAAGGTGTATGGTTTTCTCATTAGTTTTGTTTTATGTTTTCTCTTGTCGAGGCCTTTCAGAGCATGTTTTGCCGTTTGAGTTTTACTTATTGTTAAAGTTCATTCAGTGACCTATAGTTGCTGACATCCACATCCTTTGATTTATAGTGTACAGTTTCATTGACAATCATCATGATCATGCCAGTCATCTCCTTTAACTTTATTTTATAATACTATGCATGTAGGATCCATAATGTCATTATAGATGTGCATGTAGTAATAAATTAATGTAATGAAAAAGCCACTTATGAGAGTTAGTACTCAGAAAAAGCACATAGTCCTACATAATGCATACTCATTACATTGTATATATGCATCAAAATCATGGTCAATGACCACATTAGAAATCTACAATGTAGTTGAGTTATAACATGTATAATGCAAGGACACATGTTTGACTATTGTTAACACTCATATATATAAACATGTAATTTGTAAAATGTAAAAAAAAACACAGTCTTGTTTATATTAGATATAGGAAGATGTGGTATGAGTGCCAATGAGACAACTCTCAATCCAAGTAACAATTTATAAAAGTAAACCATTATACATGTAGGTCAAGGTACATTTGTACGGCCTTCAACACAGAGCCTTGGCAAACAGCAAGCTATAAATGGGCCGAAAAATTGCTAGTGTAAAACTATTCAGATGGGAAAACCAAGTCTAATCTATATAAAAAGGAGAAACACTTATGAATAACACAAACAGAAGACAACCACTGAACATATTGTTTATATTAGCATGATTTAAAATTATATTTTATTTACATGTACAATGAAGATGGAAGATGGCTGACCAGAATGATAGTGATTCAGACTGGGACAGTACTCTAGACTTTACATCTCCAAGACAACCTGGTTTATCTCAGCCACCAAGGATTGACATTGAAATAGAAGATGAAGATTTTAGTAGACAGGATTCCAGGGCTGATCCAAAACCTATGCCTGCAGAAAGATATTCAGTGGCATTAAGTTAGTTTATTCATATAACTTGTATAATGTTAAAGGAAAGTTTAAATCATTTCACTTTTGGAGAAAATATTTTATATCGTGTATATTGTGATCAGACATTACAATTCCTAGTTTTTTTCATTTTTACCACTATTACTTTGAACAAGGAGTCTTACAAAAAATTAAAGATACACAATAGTCATATTATCCAGCCATATTTTAAGAAAATTTGAAGTACACTGTAATTATTAGTTATAAATATTTTGTTCCAAATCAGTTGATAACACGGTCACCTGCACCTAAAGTTTGTGTATTAATAGGTGACAAAAGGCAAATCATGAGATGAATATCATAACATGTATATCCATATTTTTTTATCAGATAACAAGAAAAATTCTGAAGATAAGAAAAGGCAGAGAGATGATAGTCAAGTACCAGAGTAAGTTTTATCTTGTATATATTTAATAGTTGACTTTCAGCAGCAAATATGTTATGCATTTTGTACCTTATTCAGTGATATGCTTTTTAGATGAAAAGTTTTAAAAATGAATTTGATTCCTCTAAAAATTTATATGTTTATTACAGATTTAGACTAAATTTGTATTCTACTTTTTCACAATTCACGATGACATTGCTCTTTAGGCAAATTTCATAGTTAGTCTCTCCAGGGTATTCCAGCTTATTTTTATATCTTATATAATGGTTAAACATATTAGAAAGGTACTCATATAATATGTATCTGGATTGTTTTCCTCCAATTTTATGGAAGTTGCAGGATTGGAAATTAGTCATTTTTATGCCCAGGTGACGAAAAGTCTTTTACATTTTCATACATCATGTTCATAATAGAGTAAAAATTCATTTATGATAGCTGTCCTTGTGAGAAATCAAATTTTTGTCAAGCCTTCGACTTAAGTCGAAAAAGCGATCCTAAGCGATCCTACATTTCGTCGGCAGCGTCCACAAATTTTCACTCTGTGGTTAAAGTTTTTGAAATTTTAATAACTTTCTTAAACCATACTGGATTTCTACCAAAATTGGACAGAATAAAATTGAGAATGGAAATGGGGAATGTGTCAAAGAGACAACAACCCGACCAAAGAGAAGACAACAGCAGAAGGTCACCAACAGGTCTTCAATGCAGGGAGAAATTCCTGCACCCGGAGGCGTCCTTCAGCTGGCCCCTAAACAATATATATACTAGTTCAGTGATAGAAGCTTGTGTTTATGATCATAAGATATTATCCAGAAGTAAATTTTGTAAAAAATAAATATGTTTTTTCCTTATTTTACTTTTAAATGGACTTAGATTTTCTGTCAGAAAACAACACATTCACTCTGTGGTTAATTTAAAAAAAATTTTAATGACTTTCTTGTACTATTTTTAATTTGTACCAAACTTTGACAGAAGCTTATTTTTGCTCAAAAGTTATAACTTGAAGGAAATTTTGTTAATATTTTGTACCTGTGTATCTGTATTTAACTTATAAATGGACTTAGTTTTTCTTCCAGTTAATATAACATACTGTACATGTCTGCAGTTAAAATTTTTAACACATTTATTAGATTCATAAACTATTCAGATTTTTACCAAACTTGGACAGAAGCTTCTTACAATCAAAAGATAGCATCAAGAGGAATATTTTTATTGATTTTTATCCTCATTTTGTTGAGCCTGCGATTTACAGCAAAAGTAGGTGAGACACCGGGTTCCATGAAACCCTTCCAAATTTTTAGTTAGTGTTTTTACATAATACCCACATATGCCAAAACTAGTTGTTAGCTTGACATTTCACTTATCATGTTCATTTTTTATTGTTGACATTCACATTTTACTTCCTTTTAAATTTGCAGCCCTGGAGTTTGAAAGAAATGAAAAAAAAAAATTGTTTCCAACATATTGATAATGGAATATATAGATCATAACTACTGCTGGGTCATCAAACATGTCTTGCAGACAACAATTTCAAGTTGTGTTTCAGCAACACTGACTACTAAATCTAATGTTTGCTGCACCTTATTCACGCCTCCAGATTAGTTTCATCTTAGCTTTTTCATATTTTTGACCATTTATTTAGATAAATACTTGGGACATCAGTCTCAATATACAATTATAATTCTTATATGATTTATATATTAGGAAATACATTGATATGATTGGTCGAGAGAACTTCCGGTAGTTGATCTGGATGTTGGTTATTTTTCGATAGACGACGTTGACCGAACTTCTTTTCGTAACCAATGTAAACCAGATGGTGGCGATATTAACACCGATGTTAACAAAATTTATTTTCACTGCACGTTAATCGTTGAATAAAATGATACACAAAAAAATTCATTTGAATAATAATAAGAGTTTTTACAGTTAACTTTTTATCAGATAGCAAATTTTATAGAGTACAAATCTTTGCGTTAACCAACAAATATATTCATGCGCCAGGCATATTCAATGACATAAATATACAATTTAGGTGTAATAGAGGTAACGCATGTGGAAAAATATATTCCTTATTTCCAATTTTAAAGAATTATAAGGATTAAATGCCGTTTTAAAGGAATTTATTGGTGTATTAACTGGACCAAGTCACTCACAAACGTATCATAAAAGTCCTTCAGACTTTTAGTTGTTTGTGAGTGAATTGGTCGAGTTTATACACCAATAAATTCCTTTAAAAAGGTGTTTAATCCTATAATAAAAAAAAATATAAACTCTTAAGTAGAATTTTTTTTTTTTTAGAATAAAAGAACCTCCTCTATATGCAACAGTCCAGAAAGATTCTCGTGGTAAGGTTGTAGAAACCAAAACCAATGATAGTCCTCCATACAACTTTAGACAGGCAATGACAGGTATGGGTTAATAAAACAAATTATGAAATTATAGCATAGGCTAACAATTCTCAGTTGTATCCTTCATGTCCTTGAATAGATGACAGCTGTTTCTTTCTGCTTGATGGAGTTAAACTGTGTTATAACATTATCTTGGTGTATGCTCTTGTATAGAAAGGGCCTTTTTATTACAATAATTAACAGATGATTTACTCCATCCGTCTCTTTTTCTGTCTTGTTTTTTTTTTATTGATATTTCCAAAGTTTTGTGACTTTAATGGTAGAAAAATCAGATAAGTTACACTTAAGCATTTTTTAAGTATCAAGTTTGTTATCAGAATTATATGTATATATATACACAGTGCTGGGAGGTAGAAAATTAGGCAATTTTTGATCGTGATAATATATGGAACATTTATTGTCAATTATTTGCAATGAAAGGCTATAATAGTACTAGTGAAATTATATGGATATGTTAGTATTAGATACACATTTCAGAGAGTTTTCCCCGAATGGGTGCACATGTATCTTAATTTGAAACAAGACATAATGGCCAATGACAAATGAGAGTTTTTAAAAAATTAAGGAGGGGGTCTTTCATCCTTTTGATTTTGACTATTTGTTATTGGAAATCATGATAAATGCAGGGTATCCAATTTCATTTAATGACATCTTAGTGTCAGTTATTGTAATGCAGGTTTTTAAGATACAAAACATTACCTCTGACAAGACATTTTTATATTCTAAACGAAATTTTTAAGTAGTAATCTATTTGTAAAAAGGGCTAAATAAATTATCTTTTTCAGAATGATATGGAAATGAGATCATTTGTATGTACAAATCAAAATAAACATTATAGAAAAATTTACCTGCAAGTAGCATTAACGTAAGCTTATTTAAATATTTTATTTATATGAAGGTCCAATTACACCTGGTGGTCAGAGGGAACCAGCCAGACCTGGGAAGGACAGAAAAGGAAATCTGTATGATGTAGCAAGGAGTCCGAGTGATGGCAATGAACAACAACGAAAAGCTACAGTCACAAAGGAAGAAAGCTTCAGAAGTAAGTTTATCTAATTATATTTGTATCTGTAGTTTAAATAAATAAAATAAACAAAAAAGTTATGCATAGAAATGAAATGTTAAAAAAGCAAAGTACTAGGTGATGTTTAACAACCTGGACATTTGTCTGTGACCTTTGTAATGTTTGGGTGTTAGAGAAATTAAGACAGTTTTGTAAAAAAAACCTATTATATTAATTTATAATGTCAGCTGTATTACAAGTTTAATCTAAGCCATAACCTGAGACATTTGTAATTTTTAAGATAGAATTTTATTTATAGTTTTTGGTCAAGGTAGTTTTTAGCTAACCTGGCCGAAGGGCCATGTGAGCTTATGCCACCACTTGGCGTCCGTCGTCGTCCGTCGTCTGTTGTCGTCTGTCGTCGTAAACTATTTCAAGAATCTTCTCCTCTGAAACTACTTGGCCAAATACTTCCAAACTTTAACTGAATGTTTCTTAGGGTATCTAGTTTATAAATTGTATCCGAAGTTTTGATCTATCAACAAACATGGTCGCCATTGCTAAAAATAGAACAAAGTGGTCAAATACAGTTTTTGGCTTATATCTCAAAAATGAAAGCATTTAGAGCAAATCTGACATGGGGGTAAAAATGTTCATTAGGTCAAGATCTATCAGCCCTGAAATTTTCAGATGAATCAACCAACCCATTGTTGGGTTGCTGCCAATTAAGGAGGCTCGAGGGTATAAAAATTTCAGAAAAAAAATAAACATTTGTTTTTCATTACAAATTTTATTTATTACCATTTGTAGTTGTTACTTTATCATATGGTACAAAAAAAAATTAAAAAAAATGATTCGTGTTGGCCCCAGATGACTTTTAAAATGTAAACTGATCATCTAAAAAGTTCCAAATTATTTCCCTTTGGTGGAAAAATGCCATTTTTTGGCTTTAAAATTGAAATATCTCTTTTAACTCATTGGTGACCTATATTTTTTAATATAATTTCGATATATGCTGTACTTAAACTAAATTATTGTAAAATTTGAGCAATTTCTGTAATAAATTTCTTTTTTTATTTCGATATTACCTTTATTTCTCTTATTAGTTCAACAGGAAAAAAACACTTTTACAAAGATGTATGCTTCTTTCGAAGGCAGATTGTGAGCGCAAATGAACGGTGACCCCATTTTTTTTTTTTTCTCTTAACTATAAGATAAAGTTCATTTATAGAAAAATATTGAGAAATCCTATATAAATGATTTAGACCCGCGAACCCCCTTAATTGGTAATTTTAAGGACATTTTGCAGTTTTTGGTCATTATCTTGAATATTATTATAGATAAAGATTAAAAGATAAACTGTAAACAGCAAAAATGATCAGCAAAGTAAGATCTACAAATAAGTTAATATGACCAAAATTGTCAATTGACCCCTTAAGGGGTTATTGTCCTTTAATGACAATTTTTCACAATTTGTTCATCATATTTGCTAACTTTAAAAAATCTTCTCCTCTAAAACTACTCAACCAAATTCAACCAAACTTCAACTGAATGATCAGTAGGGTGTATAAAATAAAGTTTGTGTTTTATTTTCTATTTCGTCAAAAAACATGGCCGTCATGAACACAGGGTAAAATGCAGTTTTTGGCTTATATCTCCAAAACTCCAGCATTTAGAGCAAATAAGACAAGAAGTTATAGTATTTATTAGGTCAAGGTCTACCTGTCCTGAAATTTTCAGCTGAATTGGGTAACTGGTTTTTCAGGTATAATTCCCTTGAATTGATGATTTTAAAGAAAGTTTGCAGTTTTTGGTTATTATCTTGAATATTATTATAGATACAGATAAACTGTTTATAGCAAAAATGTTAAGCAAAGTAAGATCTACAATTAAGTCAATTTGACCAAAATTGTCAATTGACCCCTTAAGGAGTTTTTGCCCTATAAAGATTTTTTTCACAATTTGTTCATCATGTTGACTTACTTTTAAAAATCTTCTCCTTTGAAACTGCTACATGTATATCAATTTCAGCCAAACTTAGGCTAAATGAGTTTCAGAGTATCTAGTATAAATTTTATATTTTATTTCCTTGTATGTCAAGAAACATAGCTCCTATGGCTAAAATAGAACATAGGAGAAAATAAATTGAAAAGCCAAAATAATCATTGTTGTCTCTTTGACACATTCCCCATTTCCATTCTCAATTTTATTGATGAGAGATTTAACCAAAAAAATTAAGGTGAGCGATTCAGGCTCTTGAGAGCCTCTTGTTGATGAAGTTGAAGTCCAATTAGAGTTTTTACCCCAATTTTATGGTCCACTGAACATGGAAAATGAAAGAGCCAGAAGGGCATCTATGTACTATGGACAGATTCTTGTTTTAAATGTATACTTCACGCCACCATCAAACATGAAATGATTGAGGATGCATGAGTAGTTACATATATAATTATATTTTTATTAGGTGTGAATTCCTGGGATTCAGATGCTGATGAAAAGACTCTACAGGAATTAAGACAAAATTTTACTGTTGAGAAACAGAGAGAACAAGAAGCTGAATCACTTAAACTTCAACTACAGCACCAAGGTACAACTTTATACAAAAAATCTAATCTTAACAATTTTTTTTTATTCTTTTCCATACATATACTAATAGAAGTGACATCAAACTTTATATAGACTTCTTTACATGATGATGTTTTTACTGAAATTATCATGCAATAGACTATACTACATGCATGACTACATTATATACAGTCATGTGCAATTGTTTAGGTCAACTGTGTGAAATAACGGACATATATCTAAAATTTATAACTGCTTCATGAAAATTGCTTTATATGTATAAGACCATTATTGGCAATAACTTGATAATACATTTTTGAGGATTAAAATAATGTAACATTTAAACAAACAAAACGTTTTAGAGATAATTGTAATGATAGAATGACTTAACTGTTTCTGTCTGGTACACATGTACAGCGTTTCAGTCATACATAGAAATGACATCTGTATAATATTTTTAATACTTGTTATTTCCAAAGAGGATAGATAGTAGCTCAAGCTAAAAGTTGAATTTGTAATCTTTGAAAATCATTTGTTTCTAGCAATATATATAGCAGATGTGGTCAAATGATCTAGAGCGCTGGACATGAGGCTAACGATTGGTGCTGTAGTGTATCAAAGGTGTGAGTTCAAGCCCATTTAGGGACAAAAATTTGTGGGCATAAAATTCTACTACTGTTGGTTGTAATTTTCAGACATATAAAATTGAGAATGGAAATGGGGAATGTGTCAAAGAGACAACAACCCTGACCATAGAGCAGACAACAGCCGAAGTCAAACAATGTGTCTTCAATGTAGCGAGAAACTCTCTCACCCAGAGGCATCCTTCAGCTGGACCCTAAACAAATATGTATACTAGTTCAGCAGGGTTTAAGCTAGGATTTTGAGAGCTTTAGTCACTTTTGCGCACTATGAAAATCAACCTTTTTTTTGTGTAACAG
Source organism: Mytilus edulis (assembly GCF_963676685.1). Taxonomy (NCBI): domain Eukaryota; kingdom Metazoa; phylum Mollusca; class Bivalvia; order Mytilida; family Mytilidae; genus Mytilus; species Mytilus edulis. The sequence goes on from NC_092350.1 coordinate 41,258,058, forward strand.
CAAGGGACCAAGGATGTATGCATGTTACTAGCTAAGTCTAGCTTCATCTTTGACTTTGTCAAATTTTAAAAGCCTTAGGCATGATTGGCAGTCAGTATTGTATGATTTGACTGTATTGGCCCTTATTATGAAAGATTCTGACATGGCATGTGGAAACTTAGTTCACAATTTCTCTTCAGTTTGTTCCAGAGGACATTCCTAATCAACAAAAGTTGGATTCATTTTTTTTTAAACAAGGAATCACAGCAAAAAATAACTTGCAATGATTATATATCACTGCATAATCATTATCCTTGTAAAACGTCTAAATCGAAATTTGGAAATCATTTCTATTAAGTTGAAACTGTATAAAATCCTTTTTGGAACAAGTATAATGACTGAAAGGAGGTTGTAAACAAATCAAGAATAGATCATATTTACTACTACTCTATAAATAGTCACAGGTATACTTTTACGCATGCATAGCACACAGTACAGGAAGCCCCTGTTTAACTCGTGAAGACGTCTCAGAACGTTTTGAATAAAATTCTATATTTTAAATGGAAATTGTCGAAAGTATTTGATGGGAATTTATATTAATTATGACGCAAATGTGTTCAAATGACGAATCTTTGACAAACGAACTTCAAATTGTGATTGTTTGAGAAATATTGAGATTCAAATGCGAACTGTCCAGGGGGTAAAAATTTCTAACAAATGACGAAACTTTATTCCTGGTTGTTGAAAAGCCAACTGACTGATTCTCCTGGGGAAATAATTATGATGGTCAATTATGAGGTTTATTAATAATTAACGGATTAGCGACCCATCTGATAGCGATAAGCGGATACGTTGTAATCACAACTTGTAACACCTGTTGAAAATGTTAATTACCTGGGGGTCATAAACTTGTCAAAAACATAAAGACAGGTAGATTTGTAGTTTTTAATGCGAAAAATTGATTTGAAATACTTTCTTCAATGGGAAAACCCTTTTGTAAATTACGAAAGTGACGAGCGCTAGCAAAATCACTGTAATTCAGTGATAATGGATGTCCTACTAAACTCTGAATTATACACAAGAAACTAAAATTAAAAACTATACAAGACTAACTAAGGCCCTGACTTTAGACTGACGCAAAATTGCATATACATATATATATTATATATATGGTTGTGTTTATGTTTTTTTAGATCCATTATATGATGACCCAATGGGTACAAATAGATCTGAACCTACATGGAAGAGTTTAACCAGTGGGTTTGGTGAAAAGATTGCTAGGCTTTCAGGAAGAGGCAAAACACCAAAAAATAATAACAGAAATCAAAATGTAAGTTTTCATAGATCCTATAAAGTTTTATTTAAGCTTGTGTTTTAATTCATTGAGTGATTCAATCAGATTGATGTAAATGTTTAATACAATAGTGTAATCTCCCTAATCAGACACCTGAGTATTCCAACACTATGCTTAATCCAACATTTTTTTCTAGTCCCCAAGTCAGTCGTATAACACAGGTTACACTGTAATTGCATTACATGTTTGTTAATCTGATTGGGTAACAGCAATCTAAATTAACCTTCATTTCAAATTGAAATGTATGATGCATGATGCCACCAGCTTCCACAAGAAAGTGAACAGGAAAATGTATAGAAATCTTGTTTTCATGAAAAAATGTATTTATTACCATTGAATGCTTCTTTTAGTAACTTTATAGTTTTGTAAAAGTGTTGATCGTGCACACAATATAGAATGTTTATATTACAGGCAAAAACTGATCAATTCAAGTTAAACATATATAGAGTTCATCAAATGATAGCTAAAACTATGTTTATGCTCTATTTACCTTGACTTGAGACATATTGAATATATATTTGTCTAATTTTGTGTAAACATAAAATTTAAAATCATGTTGTGGCATTTTATAGCTGACTATACATTATGTCCTATTCTGCTTCAATTGGACTTTACAGGATATTTTGTCATTGGAAATCATACAACATCTCCTTGTTTTATATATATTTACTGTATGTAGGAAAAAAAATAATTTACTGTCTAATTTTTAAGGATGTACCTCAGCAGTCAAGACAACGACAAGAGCATCGACCCCAGCAGCCAGCGCCTAGTGACTTAAAACCTATAGCATTGAGGGCAACACAAGATATCTTCCGTGCATCAGGGTTGGCAGATAAAGAAGAAGTTCCAGAAACTACAGAGGATGATTTAAAGATGTTCCAGTCATATGCAGCCCCCATCTTCCCACCTTATGTAACAAAAGAGGATGAGGGAGCGTAAGTCTTTAATTTAAAAAAAAAATTATCAACTATTTTAACTTTTGAAGGTTTTTTTGCTTTTTGTTCTTGATCCATGTTAGGTGATTCAACCAAAAAATTAAGAATAATCTATAGGAATTGATTTTGTTTTCAGCTCTTTAACTTCTCCTGCATGATAGTAATGTTGAGGGATTAAAGAGCTGATGAAATTATGTTTAAATCAATAAATATTACAAAGTAATTCACCAAATTCTGACTAATGTGTCTTAACACTAAAATTCCATATGAAAGTTCAAGATATAACAATCAGAGGCTGAAAGTTCAAGATATAACAATCAGAGGCTGAAAGTTCAAGATATAACAATCAGAGGCTGAAAGTTCAAGATATAACAATCAGAGGCTGAAAGTTCAAGATATAACAATCAGAGGCTGAAAGTTCAAGATATAACAATCAGAGGCTGAAAGTTCAAGATATAACAATCAGAGGCTGAAAGTTTAAGATATAACAATCAGAGGCTGAAAGTTCAAGATATAACAATCAGAGGCTGAAAGTTCAAGATATAACAATCAGAGGCTGAAAGTTCAAGATATAACAATCAGAGGCTGAAAGTTCAAGATATAACAATCAGAGGCTGAAAGTTCAAGATATAACAATCAGAGGCTGAAAGTTTAAGATATAACAATCAGAGGCTGAAAGTTCAAGATATAACAATCAGAGGCTGAAAGTTCAAGATATAACAATCAGAGGCTGAAAGTTCAAGATATAACAATCAGAGGCTGAAAGTTTAGCTGTATGTCTGAGACTCTATTAGATAACAGTTTCAGCTAAATTTCATGTAAACAACATGTATGATGTTGGACTTGGTTTTCAAAAAATGTATAAAAAACATAAAACAGCTAATTATTCCCCTCCATTGCCCGGGCCGTGATATTGGTCATATGAAGTTAATCTATTGTAAAGTTTAAAAAATAAATAAATCTTTCTTTAAATATTTCTTCAATAGACAGTTTACAGTCTTGGACAATGTTTGAGTGATAGGGTGACATTTTTGAACACATTTGCATCTGTTCACATCTATTAATTTACTATATAAATAGTATTTTATTTGAAACAGAATGAAATTCAGGTAAGGAGAGTTTGGATTTGATTAACAAGCAGTTTACTTTTAATGTATCAAAGCTTTTAATCTTTCATTTGAACATGCAATGCAATATATTCAATTTCTGTGAATTAACTATTTGTCAGACTTACACAGTAGAACCTGTACAAACTAGCTTGATATTGGACTAGTGAAAAAGGGTTGGTTTCAACTGTAGGTCCACTATAACCCTTGGTTTATTATTCAGGTTTCTGTTTTGACAGAAAGTTATAAACTTGTGAAGTCAGATATTTTATATTTAGAAATTCTGTCTCACTGTAAATTGTAAACTGATAAACACAAATATCGTAATCATGGTAATAACCTTCAGTTTCACTATAAGTGCATTGTTTTCTTTTGCATGAAAATCCTCGTGTTGTATTAATTGTTCTTTGAGAGTTTCAGTTTACTTCCATCATTCATTTAATTCCTATTAAAAATAAAGAATTTCATCAATTGAAATTTCATCATGATAAAAAAAATTGTGGTACAATGTGCAATACCTATAAACTCAACAATGGAATTTAGTCATCCAGGTCTTATTCATTATAAGGGTCTTTGGTTTAAGGTTAGGGTTCACAACAGGGAACCCAGCATTTTGAAAATACATATTTCTAAGCCTGCTATTTGAAATTTATCAAGTTATAAATGAAATATATATTCCTAATTCTTTCAGTTTATTTTGATTAAAACTTAATAGTGTTTCAATAATGAGGTTCACAGTTGCTAATTGATAATCCTGAAAATCATCTTGTTTGAACAATTGTGTGTTGACTACAATTGGATCTATACTGTTATCATGTAAAGTTAATTAATAAAAAGGTAACAAAAATGTAATTAAGAGTATTGGGAATGCCTAATTTGATCAAAATTTGGAATACACGGTCCAATTTACAGAGAGTAATTTTACAAAGTCTTTAAATGGGAAAAAATGAAACTTTAATTTTCAATGGAACAGGGAAAAGGTTTATTCATGGTCAGGTTTACCCAGGTTTTACTGCAAACTAGTGCCACTTGTTCTTTAACAGCACTCAATGATATAAGGTGTATGGGGCAAGAGCAAAGTTTTGGTTTTATTTTTTATGAGTGTGGTTTTAGGGTAATATATTAAGTTTGGAATTTGAATATATTAGTATACAAGATGCTAGCAGTTATATGTACAGTATTAATATATGCAGTTGCTGCAATGTTCATAGCATGTTCTTGTACATTAAAATAAAAATTGTATCAGAAGAGAAAATAAGAAGTTAATGCTAGCATCTCATCCTATTCCTATGTTTCCATTGGTTTCTCTTGTTTATATATATATACCTCAAAATTCAGAAGAGCAGTCTCAGCAAGGAAGAATTAAATACAAACTATCCCATTCTCTTTAAAAACACCATCCCCTTTTTAGCTCACCTCACCTGGCAATTGTCGTTGTCGTCGTCTGTCGTCGTTAACTTTTACAAAAATCTTCTCCTCTGAAACTACTGGGCCAAAGTTAACCAAACTTGGCCACAATCATCATTGGGGTATCTAGTTTAAAAAATGTGTCCAGTGACCCTGCCAACCAACCAAGCTAAAAATAAAATATAGGGGTAAAATGTAGGTTTTGGCTTATAACTCTGAAACCAAAGCATTTATCGCAAATTTGACAAGGGGGTAAAAGTGTTTAAAAGGTCAAGATCTATCTGCCTTGAAATTTTCAGATGAATCGGACAACTGGTTGTTGGGTTGCTGCCCCCCATTTAGTAATTTTTAAAGAAATTTTGTCGTCTTTGTTTATAATCTTGAATACTATTATAGATAGAGATAAACTGTAAACAGCAATAATGTTTACAAAGTTAGAACTACAAATAAGTCAACATGACCAAAATGGTCAGTTGACCCCTTAAGGAGTTATTGCCCTTTCTAGTTAATATTTAACAATTTTTATTAATTTAGTAATTTTTTGTAAATTTTTACAAAATATTTTCCTCTGTAACTAAAGGGCCATGTTTATTATAGATAGAGAAAATTGTAAGTAGCAAGAATATTCAGTAAAGTAAGATCTACAAACACATCACCATCACCAAAACACAATGTTGTCATGAATCCATCTGCGTCCTTTGTTTAATATGCACATAGAACAAGGTGAGCACCACAGGCTCTTAAGAGCCTCTAGTTTAATAGATATTACATTCCTTGGCCTTGAATAATAAAATAAAATGTTGTTGGCTTTGAATAAAATTGTAGCTTTTTGGTTTAGTTTTAAGATATTTTTGTGTGCTGCATAAGGATATGATTGCTTGCTATCAAGCTATAACATTTTACTTGTTTGCAAATTTGTATGCCCCATTTATGGGCATTATGTTTTCTAGTCTGTGCGTCGGTTTATTTGTCAGTTTGTCCGTTCATTCATCAGTCTGTCCCACTTCAGGTGAAATTTTTTGGTCGAGGTTGTTTTTGATGAATTTGAAGTACAATCAACTTGTAACTTGGTACACATGTTCCCTATTATATGAATTTTATAATTTTATGCCAAATTTGAGATTTTACCTTATTTTTACGGTTCACTGAACATAGAAAATGTTCCCTTTTTTAAAGCTTTAAAAAAAGATATATAAAAAAGAAGATGTGGTTTGATTGCCAATGACAAAAATCTCCACATGCCCTGTATATTGTATTATCTGGCTATAATTATAAGGAGATGTTGGGTATAGGGAAAAAAAGTCCAGTGGCACTAAGTGGCACTAAACAAAAACAACAAAAATATCTATTTCTTTGGCTAATTAGCCTTAGAGAAAAAGATACTACTGCTGGCTAATATTTTGTTCACTTCATTATTGATTTTAGGATCAGATACATATTGAAACTTATATTTTTTTTTCTCAAGAAATATAATCTCTAAACATATTATATATACAGAAATGCAACATCAATCCACTCATATGTAATCGTCACTAGAAAAAACAATGATATCTATATTACTTTGGTTTATTAGCGATAAAGAAAAGAATATTACTGTTGGCTAATATTTAGTTCACTTCGTTATTGATGTAAGGGTCAGATAGATATTGAAACTTAATCTATTTTGGTTAACAAATATAATCTCAAATATGTATGACTTACCGGTAATTGTTTACATAGATTAGTTTTGTAATTTAAGTTAATGTTCTAATCATGATGTTTTTACTTAATCTTTATTTATTACCTAAATCCTGATATTTATTATTATGTTTTCTGTTTTGCTGTAGGCATAATAAGCTACTTTTATCATAAGATGTTTGTCTAAGCTAGCTTTTTTTTAATAGTATAATAGAAGTGATGATAATAATTAGATTTTAGCGCATGTGTGTAAAAAGGTTCAGAAAAATTTCAGACATTTCACAGGCTTCCTACACCAATAAAAACTGACACAAATAAAAACTGACAGCCTCGATATATTAAGAAAAAGTTCCCAGAGTGGAGTAAAATACCAACAGTCAAGCAATCCTAATTTCTGATATTTTGTTTCATGAAACCCTAGGGCAACAAACACTTTTTTAAAGTCAAGAAAACAAATATTGTAACAAAGTCCAGATAATTTAAGAATGATTTAAAATAGATTTTTTTTTCATTAATTTTCAGATGATAGACTAGTCCATTTATTTAAATGTTTTGGGGGTGTTTTTTACTATTGCCAAATTGTTTTACAACTTACTACGTCATATAAAGATTTACATCTGAAAGAGTGAAATTAAATCTCTTTTTCATATTTGGAAGATGTTTTGGTTATTAAATAGATGATTGGAGGTTAAAGAAAATTAATGCATTGATCACTTATATGATTCATTTTAATCCTGTTTATTTTTCAGATATACCTATTATTTTGGCCATACTAACAACCTTCAACAGTATGAAGTAGAAGATGAAGCTGAGCAGGCATTTATGCCAAAGATTGCTGAAAAGTAAGTGTAAAATATTTGACTTGTTACACAATGTATATTGATTGAACATTTGTGTTCACAGCTGATTTTCAAATAGATATAGGAAGATGTGGTATGAGTGCCAAGGAGACAAGTCTCCATACAAATAACAATTTATAAAAGTAAACCATTAAAGGTCAATGTACGGCCTTCAACACAGAGCCTTGGCTCACACCGAACAACAAGCTATAAAGGGCCCCGAAATTACTAGTGTAAAACCATTCAAACGGGAAAACCAACAGTCTTATCTATATAAAAAAAAAACGAGAAACGAGCAACACGTATAAATTACATAAACAAATGTTTAGATTGACTTGATTATTGAAATTATTTCGATTTCTTTTTTACAAATTTATAAAATTGCAAACTTAAAAGAACGTAGAATACTTCAAAAGAAATTAATATTTAGAAGTTCCAAAGGTTTTAACTTGAATAACTTCTCCACCAATAAAATCTGACCACCATGAAATAGCCACTAATGCTGATTGTGGCATTAAACACCAAAACTCACTGAAAAAATATCTAATCTTTACATATAATCAAATCACTCCTTATGTCTAATATTTAAGAAAGTTCGCTTCTCAATTTCAAAATAATTAACTTTTCAAAACATTAGTTTATTTTGATAAGGGATAAACAAAGGAATCAAAAGAGCAAAAAAAATATATCTAGGTCAATGTGCTTGTTTTCGAGATATTAGCCATTGAAATTTTGGTGGGAAAATATTCTGTCTAGACTTTTCATAGCTTTATCATTGACAAGTATAAGTTCTCAAAAACTTTTGCAGAATAATTGAATTTTTATAAGACTTTACAGATGGCTTATCTTTTAACATGTAAAATATTTTTAAAAAGAAAAATGAGGGTCAATGGGCAATTATTTTTAAGGCATTCTTATGGATAAAACCAGAGGATTCCAAAAATCTGACAAAATAGTCCAAAACATAAAGTTTTTATACGCCCATCAAAATTTTGACGGGACGTATTATGGTATACAAATGTCCGGTGTCCGTCCGTCCGTCCGTCCGTCTGTCCGTCTGTCTGTCCGGCGTAAACATGTCGCACCGTAACTTGAGAACGACTTATCCAAATTTCATGAAACTTAACATAGTTGTTTCTTATGATGGTCAAATGATCTGTATACTTTTTGGTGAAAATAGGATTAAAACTTTTTGAGTTACGGCACTTTGTAACTAAAACAGGGGTGTGTTTTTTTCACATGTCGCACCGTATCTCAAAAAAAATTCTTAATTATGGCTTAAAACTTTAAACACTTCTTAGTTATATTAATCTTAATATCTGTATACTTTTTGGTGATGATTCAAAATTTTATTTTTGAGTTATTGAGTATTTTGTAAAAAAAGGGGGAGGGTTTTTTTACATGTCGCACCATATCTCAAAAACGATTTATGATTATTGCTTAAAACTTTACACATGTCTTTGTTATATTAATCTGAAGATCTGTATACTTTTTGGTGATGATTAAAAATTTCATTTTTGAGTTATTGAGTATTTTGTAAAAAAAGAGGGAGGTTTTTTTTACATGTTGTGCCGTATCTCAAAAACCAATTATGATTATTGCTTAAAACTTTACACACTTCTTTGTTATATTAATCTAAAGATCTGTATACTTTTTGGTGATGATTCAAAACCTTGTTTTGGAGTTATTGAGTATTTTGTTAAACAGGGGAGGTTTTTTTTTACATGTCGCGCTGTATCTCAAAAATAATTTTTGATTATTGCTTAAAACTTTACACACTTCTTTGTTATATTAATCTAAAGATCTGTATACTTTTTGGTTTTGATTCAAAATTTTATTTTAGTGAAATTTACTTTTTTGTAAAAAAAAACAGGGTTGGGGATTTCACATGTCCCGCCGTGTCTCAAAAACAATATATGGTTATTGCTTAAAACTTTCTCAGAAACTATTTATGATTATTGCATGAAACTTCCACACAAGACGTCGGGCGTATCATGCGCTCATGGCGCAGCTGTTTATTATGAAATAAGGAATTGCCTCCCCTGAATCACTGCAGCACTTAATGATCTATGCATATACACATACTATGATATGAATTGTATGGATAAGGATTTGTAAAGGCATTTCCTTTTGTCAGATCTCTTTATTTAAATGAACAAGTATGATGTTTTAACATTCAAATATTATGACTTTGATCGAATAGATAACTAGAAACTTTGTTTGAACTGATTATATTCTTGTGTTTGCTTCAAAAATTTATACAAGAAAACTTAAATATCAATATCTGGCTATTTTAAACACTTATCTATGATTGTGTTAGGTGTCTATCTACAGTGTCATAATAACATTAATGGATAAATTTGTATAGGACAATGCCAATTTAAATATAAAAAAAACATGTAGACAGGGGGGTATTTAATATAAATTACTTTGAGGAAATGGGAGGGGATGTTTATAGTTTTCAATACAAATAGTATGAAAGTGAAAGTAACGTCATGTTTTGTCAAATGATTTGTTTATAAAATAATTTATTTTTCAGATTTGAAAGAATTCTGACAAGAATTTATCAAGAATTTTTTGGAGTTATTAGAATAATCACCAGCATAGCAATACTACTACTTGTGGAGACTTTAAACTATGTGTTGAAGTATGTTTTACAACCACTAGTGGTTGGAGTCCTGGGAACAATTGGAGAATTTTTCTTTAAACCATTGCTTTCCATATTTTTCAATGGATTTGTTCAGCCTTTTGGAATTTTCCTGTGGAATGCAGCTGTAAGCTTTAGACATATGTTTGGACCCCTTGGAGATATCCTGCGGAGAATACTGAAAGAGGTAGCAATGTGCTGTAAATCTTTTAAACCTATTGAGATACATTGGAAAACAGGGCATGGAACCAAATCTGATATTCAAAATGTCTAAGTAAAACAAGGAATGTGTTATGCAGCAGTTCTTTTATAGCAAATCTTTTGAAGAAAAAAATAAATAGAAATATCTTTTTTTCAGCAATTATTTGTTATTATGACAAATGTATTATACAAGAATATTCTGATCTGTTAGCAATTATTTTAAAGCAGTTTTGTGTTTACCATGTTTACAAATGGACATTTTGTCATTAGATTTCCTTTTAATTCCTGGGAGTTTCTTTTATCATTTATAAATAAATCATGTTTAACTTTGCAAATACAATGTTTTGTTTTCAGATTTTTTTTGTTTTAAAATTCTCATCATTTTAAAATTCGAAGTTAAAATAACAAAGAGAATTTCATATAAATTCAAAGTTTATCATCCTCATTATTATGTTAAATATTTTTTTTAAAGTTTGCAATAATATTAAGAATGTCTTTTATACATATTCTTATTTCATTTTGAAATTGCTGATTATTGTCAGGAAGTGAGTGGTTGTGAATTTGTTTTTAAAACAGAAATGACACCAATCTTGTAATAGATACTATGACAGTTGTCAATCATACCACATCTTCTTTTTATGCCCCACCTACGATAGTAGAGGGGCATTATGTTTTCTGGTCTGTGCGTCCGTCCGTCCGTCCGTTCGTTCGTCCGTCCGTCCGTCTGTCCCGCTTCAGGTTAAAGTTTTTGGTCAAGGTAGTTTTTGATGAAGTTTAAGTCCAATCGACTTCAAACTTAGTACACATGTCCCCTATGATATGATCTTTCTAATTTTAATGCCAAACTAGAGTTTTTACCCCAATTTCACGGTCCACTGAACATGGAAAATGATAGTGCGAGTGGGGCATTCGTGTACTGAGGACACATTCTTGTTTATATATGAAATGATTAGGCCTAAAATAAAATATTGTTTGTTTCCCCAATCCCGACCGACCGGGAAAAATCGCCGCGACCGGAATAATTTTATTGCCGATTTTGTGTAGAATTTTTTTTTTATCGAAATTCATGTGGTGGTGCGGTGCTCCTATGAAATGGACAAGTCAAATACATAAGACATAAGGAGACGCTGTTCTTCAAAGCGCCTTTGAAATCAGCATTGTTGAAAACGCCTTGATGACGCGACTTGGCTTCTTATTCCACGTGGTCTCGGGTCTTTACGATATTCAGAACAATATTCTCTAGACTGTTCATAGATTTACATGGACGCCGTTCTGTCAGTTTTTGTTGCCGTTTATTCGAAGATTTTCGAAGAAGGAAATATTTGAAGACATATGTGAGGACGTTATAGCCGATTTAAAATTGACTGAAATGGAGAAGGATGCTCTTGACAAAAACACATCCGTGTATCAAAACAAAGTGTTTCTACTGAAATATTTAGTCCACACTACGATGATGACATGAAACTTGCACTAGACTTTAATAAAGACTTTTTGTTTATGTAATTTATACATGTTTCTCGTTTTTCGTTTTTTTTTATATAGATTAGACCGTTGGTTTTCCCCTTTGAATGGTTTAACACTTGTAATTTTGGGGCCCTTTATACAAGCCTTTATAGCTTGTTTGGTGTGAGCCAAGGCTCAGTGTTGAAGGCCGTACCTTGACCTATAATTGTTTACCTTTATAAATTGTTATTTGGATAGAGAGTTGTCTCATTGGCACTCATACCACATCTTCCTATACCTATTTAAGTTTTGGAAATTTTGCATTGACATTAATATTGATGGGACCTCTACAGAAAAAGAAGCCTCCTCCTCAAATGTTGTCAACACCTTTAACAAAATGATGGGAGCCAGTCAAGCTGTCAACAAATTTTCTAAGGGAAAAGAAGAAGCTATTAACAAGTTAACAGGTATGCATAATAGTGACCGTCCCAACATCTATTTCTTGCAAGCAAAGGTAGACTTTTTTAGGATAAGGAGAGTCTCCTCACCTTTGTTTGCATTCCTTTTCTTGCAAATTTTCAAACCCCTTTACCTAAATTCCCTAATGATTTCCTTATGCCCTTACTTATTTAACCCGTGGCCTGAAACATGTGAAAGCAATTGATTTAAATTAATCATTTGGTCCCTAATAAAAGCAGATCACTCCACACTAGTCTTTTTAAAGCAGACAGCCCATGCATACTTCTCTAAATAGTGGTAACTGTTCGAGAATCAAGAGCATTGGACAGACTGCTAACCAAGTATGACTACTGTTGGGGATCTGTTATCACACCTGAAGGTTTGCTTTTATAGTATTACCAAAATATATTCTTTTCATTTTTAATATATAATAACATTGTCTTGCATAGCATGATTTTGTGACCCAACATTGAATGACATTTCCACATTTAACAAACACTCTCAGTTGATTGTATTTTATATGCATGTTCCATTGAGTTATTCAGTGTTTGATATGGGTTCAATGTTCAAATCCTTCTTTCAGTGGAAAATTGCATACTTCAATGAACGGTTTAAACTTCATTCTACTAGAACACATTCTGACGTTGAACTTGGACAGATTTCTGACAGATTATACTGCTTAATATAATAAACAGAAGGCTCAGTATTTTAGACATGTTCTTCATTGAAAATTCCCAATATATATATACAAAGTACTCTAGGATATTATTTTTTATTTATTAAAGATCTCTGTTGTTCTTTATTTCAGGTGATGCTGTTGAAGGCGTGGTGAATGTGCACCTACAAATAGACTGTGATGTACACATGTGGAATTTCCGTATTATGACTCTACCGTGGCACAGCCCGATATATGTGCCTCCTGTGCAGCTGTGGGGGCAACAAAGACTGTGTCATTATTGGAAAATTACCACTCAAAAGAAACCCAATTAAATAAACTATTTCAAATTATACATAGAGTTTTATTTAATAAGTCTGACATGAGGAAACTGATAGCTTAATACACTCTAGAATTTAAAATACAGCCCTATAATGATGGTTTGTAATTTCCTATTTACAAGTACCAAAAAAAAAATAATTTACCAAAAAAATAAAATAATTTACCTACCTACCTACCCTCACCTGACTTGATAGGCTCGGGTTTGGGGAAACAAACAATTATTTATTTTTGGCCTTAACATACAATTATTTAAGTTTTCAATAATGTAGAATTATTATTAATGTATTTCAAACCATATTAGGAATTGATTCAAATATGTGACACAACAATGTTAAAACCTTAACATTTTCTTGATTATCACTTCTATTTTGTATAAAACAAATTAGTGAACCAATTGAATTATGTTCACTCAGGTGTTCGTAAAAAGGATATAGTAATATTCAAGGTCAGTATTTTTCAAAGACGGTCATGGTGAAAAGGAATGTCAGAAGAACATAAGACTTTTGAAAAATAACAGATATTTGTGGCATAAAAAACTGATCATTTGGACCAGTTTCATTGAAGCACATATGCATACTGAATATCATTCATTTATTGACAAATTATGTCTAATGTTTAGACTATTCAACTTATGATAATGCTTTTTTCTTTCAGAAAAACATTTTGAACAAACAATTGAAATTATTAAGTAAGGCTTATAAAATGATAAGTATAGAAAATAATACACTGGTGTAAATAAATGGTCCAGACATTAATTGATAGTTTTTTCTTGAATAAAAATACACTGTTTGTTATAATTTTAGTACACTTTTACTAGTTCAATCCATAATGAGATCTCTATTTATAGCTAGTATCTGACCCTGAACTAGTACACATTTGTTTTAGGGGCCAGCTGAAGCCCACCTTGGGTTGCAGGACTTTCTCTCTGTGTTGAAAACCCTTTGGTGGCCTTTGGCTGTCTGCTGCTCTATGGTTGAGGTGTTGCCTCTTTTACATATTCCCCATTTCCATTCTCAAATTTATTTGGGAAATTTTGAAATATAGACAAAAGAATTTAAAAGATTGAAAGACAAATCTCATTTCAGTTAACATCATCATTGTTTGTTTAAACTGCAATGTAAAAATCATTCAAATGCAATGTTTATTTTATTTTGAATATTTTTCATATTATGCACGACTTATTGTGATATTGTAAATACTATTGACTTTTTAAAATTTACTATGTTTTTTATACTTGTTATATTATTATGACTGATTTTTGTTTTAGAAATCAAAAGTGTTAAAATATGTTTACGAATATAATCAAATTATGTTTATTTCTTTATTTATTTCACAGATTTTATTCATTTTACAATATTTTTTGTTTTATATATGAGCACAATATTTTGTGATTTAATAATCTATTTGAGTGAATTAGTAAATGGATCGTAGATTTGTGTGGACCAGTTAGTGCTTTTAACCTTAACAGTCTTGTAAATAATGTAAATTTATTATTATATTATTATATTATAATATTCATGGGATACTGATTTATTTATTTTTTTAGGTTATATGTGAACCACAAATTTGAATATTAAAATAAAATAACAAGTTTCCTTTAGGCTAGCTTGATAATATCTATGTGAAAACCACCAAATAAAATATTCACTTAATTACAGTTTTTCTTGAATCCACAAATTTAAACCCTGAATATATTAAACAAATCCACAGTAGTATAAATACTTTAGTTAAGTTAATATATATTATTTAGTTCAATGGAGTAGAACAATGATAAATGAGTATGCAGACAATTATCAAACAATTTATCCCTGTATTGCACTGAGTTCTGTGCTTATTGCTGTATTTTTGTTTATTCTACATTTGCTAGAGGCAAAGGGGAGGGTGAGATCTCACAGAATATTATGTGCTTGTCTAAAGTCAGGAGCCTCTTAATCTGGCCTTTGTAAGTCTTGTATGTTTTTAAATTTAAGTTTTTTTGATATGTTTAGGAGTTTGGTGGGATGTCCATTTCCATTAAATTAGTACACATTTTGTTTAGGGGTCAGCTTAAGCTTGTTTCCAGATGTAGGGTTATCTTGCTGTGTTGTAGATCCATTGGTGGCATTTGACTGTTTTCTGCATTTTAGTCAGGTTGTTGTCTCTTTGACACATTCCCCATTTCCAATTTTTTTCAAAAAAGAAAACTACATTTACAGTGGCTTTTAATACATAAGTATCATTTACCAATCTCAACCCTTTGCTCCTTGGGTCTTTAACTGGTGGTACTAACATAAGGAAATAATAATAAAACAGGAGTGGGGGGTAACTAGTTTTAGAAATGCATTAATTAATTGATCAATGTTAGATCAGCTAGTACATTTAATAAGTGAAACGGTATTTTCTGTATCTAGGAAATTTGGTTAATTTTCTGTGAAATGGTTTTGACGGATAATTATCTATTATTTAGTAACATGTTCAGGATAACAATGAGGAGTTATTATAAAATTAGTAAAGTTCCACACCTATATGATGCTTCCATGCAACTGGTTGTAACAACATGTCAATTAAACAATTGAGGTGTAAACAATTTATAGAAATGCATTGATATTTATTGATAACACCTAGTATATATAATAAGTGAAACATTGATTTTTTAATGGTATTTACTGTATCTAGAAAATTTCATTATTCTGTAAAATGGGTTTGATGGGTAAATATTAATTTACTAGTGACATGATAAAAATAACTGTGAAAAGTTGTTTTATAATCAGAAAAATACCAAATCGACATGTTACTTTTATGCAACTGGTTGTAACACCATGTCAATTAAACAGGTGAGGTGTTAACTAATTTGAGAAATATATTGATCTATGTGGAAGCGCCTAGTACATAATTCCATTATTATTCCGTGAAATGGTTTTGATAGGTAATTATTAATTATCTAGTTACACAATCAAGATAACAATGAAAAGTTGTTTTATAATCAGAAAAATACCAATCTTCATGTTACTGTTATGTAACTGATTGTAACACCATGTCAATTAAATGGTGGAGGTGTGAACTAGTTTGAGAAATGTATTGATCAATGTGGGAGCACCTAGTAAATAATTCCATAATTCTTCTGTGAAATGGTTTTGACGGGTAATTATCAATTATTTAGTTACATGATCAAGATAACAATGGGGAGTTTTATAATCAGAAAAGTTCTAGATTTACATTAAAAATTGTATACAACATTTGTGTTGCTTTCTGGCACCTGTTAAAGACTTTTTCCCGTTTTCTTTTCTTGATATTTTTGCCGCAAATAATCCTAACATCATGTATTTAAAACATAATTTATATTTTCTATTTACACATATGGCAGAAATTAAGTGTTTTGTGGCAGGTATCATTACTTAATCCATAGTTGAATACATGATGATTTTAAAACCAATATTCACTTATGTAGTAATCATAATATTAACAATGCTAAAAGTCTTGCTATTTTTTATTTTTTTTTTATTATGAATTGATTTTAAAAGGATACATCGATAACTTATCAACAGTATCTTAATATTTGCTGTATTTTCCTCTTGCAATTAAAAGCATAATACCCATACATCTATGCTTTGTTTTAGTATTTTGAAACTCATTATATCACCCAAAATCCTCTTTCCACAAAAAACCATAATTTTGTTTTTAATTTTGTTTTTTTTTTACCACTGAGACGATTATGTAGGCCATTGGAAGTACAATATTAAAAGGAAAATAAAAGAAGACATCATAAAATCCGTCCACACAACATTTTTGTACTTTTATTGTTAAAGAAAACAAATGATATTTACCAGTTTTATATATATTTGTAATTGATTCGTGAAGTACAGTTTACTTTCGATAAACACACTTGAAAGAACACAATGCTTTGTCTAATACTGTAAATTCTGAAATTATTTCGATGTTTTTATTATTGCAAAAAATGTGACGGTTATAATCACAATAATTTAAACCTCACATTTTGATTTTCTTTATATAAATTAAACAGTATTTTTTTCAATATGGCAAAAATTAAAACCACATTTTATTCTAAAATGACAAAATTGCATTAATATATGCACACACTAAATCCTGAATTTACGGTATAAAGAAGTGGAGTTTTAGTAAAAAAGTGAATTTATTGATAGATCTAAAGCAGAGTACGTTGTCTTAGGGACAAATACATTATATTCACATCGCAATATCCATTCTCCATCAAAACCATTTGACCTAGGACCATTTATTAGCACAATGGTAAACATATTAACTGAAATCTATAAAAAAAAAAAATGGGAAATAGAAGTATTGAGAAAAAACTGAACATAAGATATTTTTGCATCTTAATATGTCAGCATAATAAGACAAAAGGTTTAAAAAGGTATCAGTGGAAATACCATACATTTGATTCCTTTGTAAACCTAATATAGCACTGAAAAGTACATACTGGGGATTTATTATTATTCGATGGATACCAATTTTTTATGGCTTTTGTGGTTACTTGGAAATTAAAAGTTCACTGAAAAACATTTTTTCTAAAGGCTTGTATGCAGACTAGGCAAAACCATCAAATTAGCTATCCATGATTATGCAAGTTTTCCGTTATCCACGAAAATTGATACCTACAAAAATAAATGAATACACAGTGTATTACTTAGATATTTCCTCATTCATCTGTAGATACCCTTTCTTTCACTCAAAATTACATGCATTCATCTGTAGATACCCTTTCTTTCACTCAAAATTACATGTTGCTCAAAATTCCTGTCTACTTAATCAAATATATGAAATGTTGTAATCAGAATATTTGCATTTATTATTTATTTTTCTATATTATAAAGTATGACAGTGCACAATTTATCATTTATAAATTATAACATTATATTGTATAAGTTTTATCTACAGAATGATTTATGTTAATTTTTCAGTCTGTTTATAAATAAAAATGGACATACTTTTTTGTTTTTTATTTATTTCTGGCTATATCCCTATGGATAATTGTGTAGAGTTCCATAACTTTTCTTTTATTTATGCCTACTTCTTCCAGTGATTGATTTGTGGTATGCTCTACTATTCCAATTTAAGTGGATTTTAGTTAAACATTTGAAATTCATGTTAAAACACTTGTATTTTATTCTAAAGAATGAACAAATAGTCAAGGCAATTCGTGCCTATATGAGTGAAAATGAACTAAAGATTTCTTTAATCGAATTGCACTTTGGAGTTTTAATGTTATTCTAGAGATTGTATTCCATGATACATAAATACTGCTTACAAGCCAATTTAATCAAATATCTTTTAAGCGTAAACAATCGAACTTTTTCGTCGAGCCTGCAACTCTTGTCTCAGCAAGCGTGTCATAAGGATAGTGATCCAGTAGTGGTAGCCTTAACTGCTATTTATAACTTCTTAAAAGCTTTATATTTTAGAAGTGGGAAGACCTGGATGCTTCATACTTTGTACATAGATGCCTTATGTTACGAAGTTTCCGTCTGTCATACGACCATTGTCCATCACCTCATTTTCATGGTTCTTTGACTACTTCACAAAAAGAATAAATTGCTCTCTTATTATGAGTAATAGGTAAACTACATTTGGTATGTGCTTACCTTGCAAGGTCCTCATGCTCGTCTGACCTCATTTCATTGATCAGTGAACAAGGATAAGTTTTGGTGGTCAAGTCCATATCTCAGATACTATAGGCAATAGGTCTAGAATATTTGTGTATGGAAGGATTGTAAGATGTACATGTCCAACTGGCAGGTGTCATATGACCTTGATCTCATTTTTGTGGTTATAGTCAAGGTTTTTGTGTTTTTGGTCTTGTAAGCAATATGACATATATTTGGTGTATGGAATGATTGTAAAGTGTGCATGCATAACTGACAAGTGTCATCTGACCTTGACCTCATTTTTATGGTTAAGAGCTCAACTATAAATATTGTATGGAAGGATTGCAACTGTATTGTATACTTCTGTCTGGCAGGTATCATCTGACATTTACCTCATTTTGGTTGGTCATTGTTTTATGTTAAGTTTTGTTGAGGTTTGTTAACTATATGTAATGCATATATTGATTGTAAGGTTATATGTTTCCCGACATGGTTCATCTGATCTTGACCTCATTTTCATGGTTCATTTGTCAATGTTCAATTTTCTTGGTTTCTTAGAAACAAACTATAAGCAATAGGTCAACTATATTTAGTGTAGTGAATGATTGTAAAGTGTACATACATTTCTAGATTTGTTTATATGACTTTGACTTCATTTTCTTGGATCATGTTACGTGTATGTGATAGATGTGGTAAAGCTTTATATTTAAGACTATTCACTTAATATCAATGGTTAGTAAAGAAGGTGAGACATTTCAGCGTTCGGACTCTTGTTTAAGGGGGGGGGCTTGATCATTTGTTTGACTGTGTACCACCTGAATTCACAAATAAAAATGTATATTCTATTTTCCTCGATTGTAGATCAAGATGATCCAGAATACGACTTTACAGTTGGTAAGAAACTGCATACCCTTCTGGAATACCTGCTTTGATTACTAATTTAGAAGAAAAAGGCCTCGTGTTTATAATATTGTCAATTGCGTGCTGAATTGTTATTATTTTTTCAATGTCTGTGTTATCAGCCAGTGAAAGTCGTGTTTATCCATGAACAGGCATTGAAAACATAACTTCATTTCAAACGTTCATATTTGATCAAAGTTTAGATACTTTACATTTATCAACATGTTTCAAGTTTGATGTAACTGGAAATAAGTCATCAAGTCATTTAGAGAACAGCACAACACATAGGGTACTTGTCCATCTAAAGCACCTTGTATCTACCCCTGTTTTATTGGATGTTGCTATTGGTCAAATTTTAGATTTACGTGAAAAGATGTCTTTTGCATTTTTTTATCCATGTTAATATCTGGTTTTGTTTTTTATGTTTGTTGATTGCCTATTTAAGTGTCTTTGTTATCTTTTATATCATCTAAACAACAACATAATTTTCCAGCAGTTTTCAAAATGTTTATTAGAAACAGCCCATATAGTATTTGCATAACTCCTCACCACATTTTTAACTACGTTGTCATAACATCATTGTCCTCGCATTTTTATCTACCGTTTTAATATCTTTAATCAACATTTATTAGCTCATTCAAAATGCTGATACCATTGTGATCAATGTTCAGTATAGTTTAAGTGTTTAGATCTGTGCCCTGAAAAAGTTATGAAAACCATTATTAGTTTACTTAACCCACAAAATATTGATGATACAAAAAATATATGCCATTACATACAATTATGCTTTGAATCTTTGTAATTTTATTCATTTAACCTTGATTTGATATTTTGTCATACATTATATATATTTATTTATGTGATGTAATATCATGTTAATGTGGGGAAAGACATCATTATACTTGTAAACTTGAAAAAAATCTTGTATAGTTTATGCCATCAGCATTCACTCGGTAGTAGCACCATGGATATACGACAGAAACATTCCATACCTTAAGTTTTCAAATGTAGTCGGCTTAAACCAAATGCCTTTTTTCAAATTCCTTTAAAATGAATTGAGATTGAGATAAGTTTTCAGCATGTCAGCTTTAAATGTTCAAGAAGTTAAGTCTTTAAAAGTAAATATTCTCAACTATTGATGTTTTCTATTTCGCTTTAAGATCATACGTTTTATCGAGGAAAAGGATGTGAGTGCTTGCTTTAAAAAGCTATAGTTTTTTTCTTCGAGTTATGCCATTTGAATTTTATCCTTTTAAATCTCACTAAAAGATCTATGTCGTGTACACTTGAGTGAATGACGACCTCTCTTTCATATTCAGACGATGTATTTTATCCTTTTAAATCTCACTAAAAGATATATGTCGTCATGGTCGTATACACTTGAGTGAATGACGACCTCTCTTTCATATTCGGACGATGTGGGGTTATAGGTGTCATGCAACCAATAAAAAACCATAGATACCAGATCATTTTTTTTAATTCATACAGATCCTAATATTTCCATACATAAATCGTGATCTGATTGTATAGATATAAGAAAATGTGGTATGAGTCCAAATGACTAGTGTAAAACCATTCAAATGGGAAAACCATCGGTCTTATCTATATAAAAAACGAGAAACGAGAAACACTAATGAACCCCATCAAGTAACAACTACTACTACTAAACATCAAATACCTGACTTGGGACAGGTGCATGATTTCTGTTTTGCTGTTGGCGTAATATGGTAGATGTTTGTATATGTAAGCTTTTGTTTAAAAGTGGTGATGATGATATAGAATTTTAGCACATGTCTGTAAAACGGTATAGACAAGTTTAAGACATTTTGAATGCTTCCTCCGCAAATAAAAACTGACTACCACTGTATAGACAAAAGAACGGAAAGTCGAAATTTATTTAAAGTACCTCTTCTTTTTTCTTTTTCTTTCAGTAACTTCCTACTGTGGTTAGGAATGTCTTATATGTTTTCCTATAATTCGTAGATAAAAGACCAGTAGTTTTTACTATTGCCAAATTGCTTTACAATTTGTTTAGATATTTGAAGTTCTACATTTGAAAGAATAAGATTTTTTGGGAGATGTTGAGTTTGTATATTAGATGATAGGAGGTTAAAGAAATTAAGTAATTGATCAATGATATAACAGTTGATTTATTTTAATCCTGATGTGATTATATTTCAGATTGACCTATTAGTTTGGCCTTAATAAGATGTTACCACAGCAAATTATCACCGTGCTACTATAAGGCACCATGCAGTGTTCTTCTGCAGTGTTAATGAAGCTTCGCGAGATGTTTGGGCTATTTCGTTTATGTGAAATATTTAAAAAAAAAGGGAATGAATTTCACAACAGCTTGCCATTCAAAGCAAAATATTTGAAATCCAAGGTGGGTATAAGAACCAAAACAATTGAAAAACTATATGACCAAAAAGCAAAAAACATACTTGTCTAGTAGTATAATTTATCTAAGGTTACTTTGCCTAAGGGAGTTTACACTTTTATTACTAAATATTTTTTTAATTTTTAAACGGACAATGTGAGACACAATTTATTTATTTATTAAATAAATTTTTTGTTGAAGAAGGGACATTTTTACAGCTTTGTGAAGCATATAAACAATATATTACAGATCACATATCTTTAAAGAGGGACGAAAGATACTAAAGGGACAGTCAAACTCATAAATCTAAAACAAACTGACAACACCATGGCTAAAAATGAAAAAGACAAACAAACAACAGCACACACGACACAATATAGAAAACTAAAGAGTAAACAACACGAACCCCACCAAAAAAGTAGGGGTGATCTCTGTACGTCTCTGTACTACATTTTAAGGAATACTATTTATTTAGACATTTCCTATTTTTCTAATTCATGTCAAGATAACCGTCCCATGCAAAATTAATTCACAGTAAAACGTTGGCTTCACTCGCCTGCTGTATTATGTACATTTTAAAATAGAACTTTGATCAATCATGGTACAGTTAATGTTATTGCAAGTTTTTCTACTACCATATTTGGCACATTTTTTTGAAACTTTTGATTTTCAATCTTCTGCAACTTCGTATATATTGATTTTTTCTTCCAATTTTTGATTTTAGCGCCATTATAAATCAGATCAGTCTAACGTAGGCGAAACTGTCATCTGCCTTTCTAAAGTAACAAGCTGTTATCCTGGGGATATTTTGTTTTGACATCTGCTGATTACTAAAGAAAAGATCTATTCATGCTGACTGTACTATATGAACTTTATTTCCATCAATCACGTTTTGTTTCATGAATATCCAATAAAGGAAATATATCGATTTACCCATTTATCCACGTGACAAGGATATTACATATAAGTGATATAATCAGTTAATGCAGTTTTATTTTCGGGAGGGAATGATGGAAAACAGTACAATCAACCACGTTAATGTGTCCTCCACTGAGGAAGGAATAATGGAAGCACGCGTAATAATTTCACTGATTTTTATTACTGCAGCACTTATAGAAAATTCATGTTGCGTTATTGTATTATTTAGAGACAAAACCCTTATGGAGAACAGATTTCACAGATTAACAATGTTCCTGAGCGTCAGTAATGTTGGAACTTGTTTGGCAACACTATTACACGTTAACCTATCATTCTTTAAGAGCTTAACTTCTTTTATGTGCGTTGTGGTCATTACTATTACAATGGCTATGATAATTTGTTCGTTATTTCAAACATTAATGATTTGTTTGGAAACACTTTTTACTGCATTTGATTGTCAAAATAATTTCTTTAGAAAGATTTGCCGTACAGGACCGATTTGTTTGATATACGCAATGATAATTGTATATGTTTGGATTTTATACCTTGTTTTTGGAAATCTAAAAGCAAACGGATGTAGGCATTCTGATATAATAAGAAACAACGAGAG
Organism: Mytilus edulis; assembly: GCF_963676685.1. Lineage (NCBI taxonomy): Eukaryota > Metazoa > Mollusca > Bivalvia > Mytilida > Mytilidae > Mytilus > Mytilus edulis. Next base: position 41,281,510 of record NC_092350.1, read on the forward strand.
TAAATTGGTATTAGGAATTGATATTCCTGTTTTGATTTGCACTCTACTTATATCAAGTCTGTATACAGTAGTGGTAGCCAAAATTATACAACGGCATAAGCAAGTACACGAACTGAGTCGTCATACGGCAACACGATTAAAACACTGTGGAATCACTCTTGGAATATTAATAATAGTTTCCTTTACGGCAGTACTACCCGGAAGTGTATATTCGTTGTCCATACTATTTAATCCCGAGTCTGTTGAAGTTTCAATGAGACGTATCACGAATTCATTGTACATAATTAAACCATTAATAGAACCTGTCATCTACGTGTTACGTATTAAAAAGTTCCGTCGATACCTTAAATTTAACTGTTGCAGAAGTATACGTGTGCGTCATGCGGTTGTGATATTTGCAGCTCCAAATAACGTTGCAAATAATTGACTGAACTTCATTTATCATAATACGTACTTGAATGGTCTGCATATATAAAAAAAAAATAAGCAATTCGACATGACAAAAACGATTCAGTTTTCGGAATGTTAAGTGAAGTATCGAACTGTCGGTAGTGCTTGAACGACAATTACGGACAACATCCATATCACTCTGTACTAGCGTATATGACTGCGTTTAGACAAGTAAAGAATATCTCAGACCATTGAGGACAGTAATCCGAACTTTTTCACCTTTGTTGCTTTTTTTTTGTTTACACTTCAGTGCTACTGTTGTTCCGTTGTTTCCTTCTTATAGATGTGTTTCAGTCGGTTTTCGTTTGTAGCCCGGACTTTATTTTTTGTTGTTTTTTTAATCGATTTATGACTTTTAAATAGGGGCCATCTGGACTTAAAATGAACCATAATCGGCAATGTGTGAATTCCGTATTACAAAACTGATAAATCATCAAAAATAGGTTATGTAAACCTTTATCTTATTGTTATGCATTAACAATACAGTAAAATTAATTCGTTGTTAGTTCACACGCGTTTATCTTTAAAAGAAATACAAAAATTCGGAAATCATCTACTGTCTATGTTGTTTTCAATTTTGAATAAAATCATTCAATTACTCTTTGTTTTATCGTTGGAATGGGTGTCTTAATATATTACTATATGTATAAGTATGTATTCTTCAATATACCGTTTCCGAATCTAACTCATTTGAGGTAATATTTTCAAAAGAGTACACCATAATTTTGCGATTGTCTAACCATGTTATAAAGAATTAACAATCACCTGACGTTTTCATGTTTTGCTACGAACAATGAAAATACCCATTGTCCTTTAGATTATGTTTTGGCGAATTTTAATGGCCATTTTCTATATTTTTTTCATTTTTCTGACAATTATGTTTAGCGTAGTATGCGGTCATTATTGATGATGCTTCTTGATAAAAAAAGATGTATTTTTCGGTTTTTCTCCCCACTGATATCGTAAATGATAATGCAATCATTGTGAATCAATGGTTCTAATTGGATGACAACAAGAGTAAAATCCTGTCCTGCCTCTCTGTAGCTTACGACAACCAATACAAATGTACTTTTAGGTTTCCCAACCGCATGTAGTATTTCTGAACATGTTCTCCCCACTTTTATTTAAAGGAAAAACGTCTTATCCTTTTGAGGTAGCTTGGGCTTAGCATAAAATATACAAATTAGGATGACATCGATAACCCTGCTGAGATAAATATCAGAAGGCGTCGAAATTGACAGAAAAATTCAACACAGTCACATATATTCGTTATTTGCAATTTTGTGAATACAACACAATTTCATTTAATGACGTAAAATTATAAAACAAAAGAATTCTTCGAAAAACCTCTCAGTTTTCTGCATTTCATAGTAAGAAAAAACTTCACAATGATCATCTTTTCTTTGTGATTATAAATAATAAAGTAAGCACTCCGTTATGGATGTATTTTCATTTCCCTTATTTTCACTTATCACATCTTTAAAATGAAATGTTTGTGTGATTCATAGGTGTTTCCCGCTTCTCGTTTTTATATAGATTAAACCGTTGGTTTTCGTGTTTTAGAGTAGTCCTTTATAGTTGGCTGTTCGGTGTGAGCCATTGTTCAGTGTTGACGACGTATCATGACCTATAATTGTTAACTTTTATACATTGTAACTTGGATAGAGAATTGTCTCATTGTCACTCAAACCACATTGTTTTATTTCTGAAGATGTTATGTTATATCATATAACCATTTATACACAACAGTTTTATTTTTTTTTAAAAAGAACAAACGTGTCTTGTAGCTTTTCAGCATCCTGCAATGTACGTTTATGCTGTTGTAACTTTAAACTATTGTCTGATCGGTTATCGAGGTAAATAAACTCATCATAGACACCAGGACCAAATTTAGTAAATACGCCAGACGCGCGTTTCGTCTACAAATGACTCATCAGTGACGCTCGAATCCAAAAAAGTTAAAAAGGCCAAATAAAGTACGAAGTTGAAGAGCATTGAGGACCAAACTTCCTAAAAGTTTTGCCAAACATAGCTAAGGTAATCCATGCCTGAGGTAGAAAAGCCTTAGTATTTCAAAAAATTCACAAAAATTCAAAAATGTTCGAAAGTTCAGAAAACATCGAAAAATTGTGATTCAATATTAGGTTCATCAGGTTTTTTTATTAATTAAATAATCAATCTGATTAATTTTCAAATAAAAAATCAGTGAAAGAATGTGAAAAGTATGACAAGTAAAAAAATAAACAAAAATCAACATCTGAAGTAGCAAGAACTATTTTGTCGAGCCTGCGGCTTTTGTGGCAAAAGCGAGATATAGCGATCCCTTATTCCATGGTCGTCGGCGGCTGCCACAAATATTATTTCTTTGGTTAAATATAAAAAAAAGTAGTGATATGATTGCCAATGCGACAACTCTTCACAAGAGACCAAATAACATAAACATTAACAACTATGGGTCACCGTACGGACTTCAACAATGTACAAACCTATACCACACTGTCATAGAAGGCCCCGAAATGACAATGTAAAACAATTCAAACGAGAAAACTAACCGCCTAAGTTTTTGAAATTTTAATAACTTTCTTAAACTATCCTGGATTTCTACATGTTCTACCAAACTTAGAAAGAAGCTTGTTTGATCATAAGATAGTTTACAGAAGTAATTTTTGTAAAAACAAATCCTGATTATCTGTATATTATTTATAAATGAACTTCTTTCAGTTAAAATTAAATACTGTCTGCAGTTAAAGTTTTTAAATCATTCATTAGATTCATAAACCATCCTGGATATTTTCCAAACTTGGACGGAAGCTTCTTACAATCAAAAGATATTGTATCTAGAGGAAAATGTTTAATAAATTTTTCTCCATTTTTGTTGAGCCTGCGACTTTTGTCACAAAAGCGAGACATAGCGATCCTGTATTCCGTCGTCGTCGTCATTTGATCATTCAATACATTTATGTTTCAACTCTTTTATAAATCTATAGATTTGATAGCATACTGTATTAATTTTTAACAAGCATAACTTCTTTCATACATTTAAAACATTTTATTTCATTCACTACATATATACTTATGCATTCCCCTATCAGACTTGAAACATAGCAAAAACAACAGAAGTAGGCAAGGATTTGTATAGTGCAATACATAAATAAACAAATTATTGGTTAGCGCAACTTCAACGAATCTATCATGTCGTTACAGTTTAAATTGCTTTCCAAAATATTAAAAAAAAATATACGCTAAAAGTTTTATTTCAACACTTATATATTAATTTTGTTGAAACTGTTTTTATTTCATTTTAAGATCATTTAAGCGTTATAACATTTCGCATCTATCGACAATTAGTCATGATAAGCTATTGTATCTGTTGAACGCATTCCCGAATACCCAGCAGATTTGCTCCTGTTAAAGATGTATAATTATGTTGATTTGATTATTTTCCAATCAAGCTGTTCCTAATCGTGATTTTCTAGTCGTCAGTTACGAAAGTGATAACGGTGACATTAACAGTACGGAGTTCAAACCTTGAACCCGAAAAGAATTTAAATCATCGTAAATTTTGTCTCGACCAAAGTATTGTTTTAATGTTAGAGGTATTATAAATTACATTTTATATAATATTGAGGATTTTGAATGTGTTTTTTTGCTGTAACAGAAATAGTTTTACGGTCTTGACTTTTATATCACACTTTATTCAAATAAGAATCAGTTTAATGTTGACGTGATGTATATTTGGATCATTTATAAATGAACAAAGAAAAATTGATTGCTTGCATGATATTATTATAAAACTCAAACCATACGTAATCATTTCCTTATACTGAAAAGAACATTTAAAGTCATTGTTTGTTAAAAGGGCTAAGTGTAATGGGCATATGGACGTTTATATCATGGAATTGTACTGAGGTATTCAATTCCCTCATTATACATTTGTTACAACTATTGTGACATGGACACAATTGCATTAATGTTCAGTGCATGTACTAATATTCAAACCTGTAATCCGAAATAAAACATTTTCACTTGTCATTTTTTGTGGATATAGCATATAATTATACAACAGAACGGTTAAACGTAGAACGCAATCGTCCTTTAAGAAATAACACCCAATAGTAAAAAAAAAGGAAGAGAACATGCAAAAAAAGACATAATATATATTTCATAGATTACAGAAGCTAGTTATCAATGAGAAAGAAATCCAGTTTATTAACATATATTTATAACTAAGAGCGTTAAGATTTGGTTGATGTACGCACTCGTGGTATAGTGGTTTCGTGCAAAGACTGAAGACAGTGTAATGATTGACGATTAAAATACGTGCGAGATCGAAACCTTCCTATACCCTTGTCTTTTAAAAGGATAAAATATCGTCATAGAAAAGTTAAACGTGATAATATACGTAATATAAAGTTAACACAGGTGTCACTAGATTCAACAAAAACCTGATGTCACAATATAATTGAAAATGAAAATGGGGAATGTGTCTGGTATAAAATAAAATCACAAAAAAACGAACTCAGAGGAAAATTCAAAACTGAAAGTCCCTAATCAAATGGCAAAATCAAAAGCTCAAACACATCAAACAAATGGATAACAACTTTTATATTCCTGACTTGATACAGGCATTTTCCTATGTAGAAAATAGAGGATTTATAGCTAGATAAACCTGTCACTTGTATGACATTCGCATTAAATTCCTGGTATATTTTATATTTTTTTTGTATTTCAACTCAAAAACATCATTTCTTTAAAACGGAAACTGTTAAAAAGCATAATAAATCTCAATTGAGTAAATTTTATTTTTTGATAATTATTCCTTTCTGGATTTGGAACAAAATATTATCGGAAGAGTTTAACATTGATTTCTTTTCTACATAGGGAAATGCCTGTACCAAATATAGAATATGACAGTTGTTATTCATTTGTTTGCTGTGTTTAAGCATTTCCCATTGTATAGGGACTTTCCGTTTAGAATTTTCCTGGAGTTTGGTATTTTTGCTATTTTACTCTTTTCTTTGCTTATACTAAAAAATTGGAAACAACATGTTAAATAATTTCATGCGTCCGAAAAGCTTTACTGGATTTACCTTCATCAGGAACGCTCAAAGCCAAACATTTGAAATCCGAGGGATGAATAAGTACCGAAACAGTTGAAGAGCTATATGACAAAAACACCTAAAATAAATAGCCAAATTCATCTAAGGTCAACTTTGCCTGAGGGAGTTGAAACCTTAGTTATAAGTTCAAAATTTATTAACGGACAATTTAGAAAGGCTTGTTGAAAATCATGTCAGTACCAACATACTGACTATTGAGCTGATGATACCTTCTGGGACTGATAGATAGTCGACCCAGTGATGTAAAAAATTGAAAACAACACGTTAAATAATTTCATGCGTCCGAAGCGCTTTTCTGGATTTACCTTCATCAGGAACGCTCAAAGCCAAACATTTGAAATCCAAGATAGTTTTATTCAATCATAATGGAATTGAACTTTTGCTGACTGTATACATGTTTTCCATATCCCGTACACAATTTCATTTAAGTAGGTAACTGCTACTCATGTATGGCATATAATTTCGCGTTTTGGTGGTGTTCGTGTTGCTCAGTCAATAGTTGTCTATGTTTAAGTGTTGAGTACTACTGTTTGTCATGTTGGTCTTACTTTTCTAGCCATGGCGGTGTCAGTTTATTTTTACTTATGAGATTGAGTGTCCACTTGGTATCTCTCACCTGTCTTTCAAGTATAATTCTAAGATTAGTTCAAAAATGGTTGTTATAGTAATTTGTAAACATTGATAGTTTTCAGATGTTTTATTTTGTATTTGGAGTGTTGTCAAATTGAACAGTTTTGATTAACCGGTTACTCGGACAATCTTTCGACCGATTAACCGGTTAACCGATCGTTGAATTGATGTTTTAAAGGTCTTCGGTTTTATACGAAGGTGAATTGAAGTTTATGGTTTGACATTATAAGGCTTGGCTTTGAGCAGTCTGATAAAAGTTTATTTTTGATAATCCAATACTACCATATCTACGATGGCATCTGTAATAACTTCAGAATGTGAAGATGAAAATCGTCTTAATATCATCGGATTAACAATGTATATAACCGGTAATCGTTTCATTTTCTCTGGTGTCACAGAAAAATAATGCTGTGGAGTGTTTCAATTTGAGTTCATTAAGCTTGTTACTAGTACCACACAGTACTATACATTGATTCCATTCACATAATTTGCGTTTAACCGCTTTTGAGTCCGCATTTCGTTTAAAGTATAACAAAGCATTAGAAGATAGAAGTGACATATTTTCATTATCTACGCGATATTAAATCAAAGTAAAATAATGAAGTAAATCGTAAAATTTAATCAGCTACTCACAATACATGTACGCTAATTATGTTTACCAGCATGTTTTTTTTTGTTACCTTTGTTCCATTAATACTTACTTTTAAATTAGATCGTGCCCCGAGCTAATTTAAAAATTGTCTGTGTGTTAATTAATTTTGTAAAATTGGAGTGTTTTCAAGGTAAACAATATAGTAATCAATATACTGGACAATAGATCTGTCAAATACGGACAGTTTCCTATGCACAGTACTAGTCACTAACGTATATGCAGTTCAGTGTTTCTGTTGTCTTTTGATTTTTGTCTTTTAGATGATGTATTTTCCTCGGTTCAAGTTTGTAACCGCATTTATTTTCGATAAAAGGGTTGATGACAATATGTTGAATAGCAGCATACTACTGTTACCTTTGTATGACTACGTTAAGACAATTATAGAATATTCCAGAACATTGAGGACAGTAATCTGACTGATTTTGCTTTTGTGTTATTGCGTCATATGATCTTCAACAGGAACCATTATCGGTTATATGTGAACACAGAATTCAACCATCAAAAATAGGTTATGTAAACTTTTATCTTACATTTTTAAGCAGCAAAACACAGTACAATTTAATCATTGTTAGCTCTCACGCATATATATTAAATACAATATGACATAAGGATAAATTGGGGAAGTCCAGGGAGACCGGTAGTGATTGGGGAATTATTTCACTCTGCCCTTGCTCTGGGCCTGGCCATTTCTTGCAGGTTTGGAAACTGAGGTTACTGGTAACGGTGGGATCTACATAAGGATAACTTTTGGAACTCCTGTACCTCATCTTTTAAAGGGGAGGCCTACACCTGCCAACAGGTGGGGAACTAATAACTGGAGTATTATTGATAATACACGTGTTGTGTTTCCCCCGTTCACTCCCCATGGCAGGTGGTGGTGTAACCGTGCTTAACTACCAGTGGTTTTATGACACTTTGTCAACATAGGCCAGTTGATATCTATTGGGTAAAGGTAATCAGTAGTCACCCTGGCGTATCAACAAAATATTATAGAATACTCTGTAGCCAAAGTAATGCCACAAATTAAAAATGTATATTCTAGTTATGAAAATGTAAATAAAAGTTGGTGTAATAAAATGTATGTTTCATTTGAATGATTATTTTTTGTATAAGTGGTAAAGGTTATCAATGCATGTAACCTCTACATAACTGAATATAGTATATACAGACAGCATGTAGTATTTTAATCATGGTATCTGTGAATTACAATAACAACAAGCAAAGAGAGACAACTCTATAACAATTTTATCACTTTGTGACTTCAACATACTAGTAGTTTAGAAAACACAAAAAACTCTTGATCATTGTTCTTTATCTTATTGTTATTCAAGTGGTAATACTTTAGGGTTTTCTTCTATGAGTATTGCAATTAAAACATAACTTAACATATTAAAAAGTTAAAATTATACATCATCCATTAAGCTACTAAGTTAATCATGCCCTCGGGGAATAATCCACCGGCAGTAAAGTTTCTTCTGGGAAGAAACTTCACATCGACTTGTTTGTAGTAAGATATACAGTTATGAATTCTTATGAACCTACTTTCGTATTTATATTTTACCCTGACTGTTTATGACGTATTTACATGTTATTAGTTTGAGGTTTTGATATTTTAGTCTTAAGAAACTTGATTTATTTGTTCTTTGTAATTTGATTTGAACTAGCTTTTAGTAATTACGGGTAATCTTAAGATTTGAAATTGATAATTCCAAGCAGCATTTTCAATTAACATCCCTGTTTCATATCCGTCTGTCTAAAGCTGCAAGCACGCAGACAGTAAAAATAAGTATTGTTAAATGTAGAATTAATTCTTCCAAGGTACACTATTTGCCATATAAAATGAAATGCACTAGCATTAATTAGGTACTAGGACGGAAAATCCGAAACCTCATCATTATTGATCAAAATGCATTGTGATGTACATGTTTACATTGTAACAGTAAGATTATGTTTTAATTCATTTTTAAGAATTAAAACCATTAAGATGAAAATGTAAACAGGAAAACGATTCAGGAAAAAGAGTTTTGACTATTCCAATTTGCGAATAAAAGTCTTTGTTAAATCAATCAAATGACGTGCTGCAAATGAAAGCAAGACATTACTATGTCATGTATCAGTAAAAGTAAACAGACTGTTGATCGTATAATGTTGATATTTTCCTGTCTTCTGTTTAAAGGTTTCTGTCGTATTCAAGTATACCTCTGATCTGCCTTTATTTTAAAATATCTGTATGTGTTGTATCTTTCTAGTCTATGATTTATCCTAGTTCAACCGTTATTGGAACAACATTATATAGAGGCATAACAATTATAAATTATTATTTTAAATGGATTTGGCTATTATTTTGAGATCCTTTTCGGTAATATTGCTCTTCAATTGGTTCGGTACTTATGCATCTTTGGCTTTCGAATATTCGGCTTTGAGCGTTCCTGATGAAGGTAAATCAAGAAAAGCGCTTCGGATGCATGCACTTTATAATGTGACGTTTTCATTATTATAACAAAAATAGATAAAGAATATTACACAAAAATACAAGTTGAAGTAACAAGTAAAAGAAACATAGTTATAAAAGAAAGATTAAACATGGTTTACAATCACGGCAATTTCAATAATGAGGACAAATATCAGATTTATAGCTGTAAACCAGAAAACTCACCATTACATTTTATAATATTATTAAAGTTAGAAAGTGTTCTATGTTGCTGAATATTTAAAGTACCCTTTAACTTGTCGTAAAAGATATCTTATGACAGGCTTTGTGACTACCTTTGGACGTTCCGAAAAATACGTCTTAGACTACAAACCAATGCTCTCCACAGACAGTTCTTAGATGAAGTCTATCATAATTTATCTTTATGCTCTTTTTAAAGGCTTTCGTTTTTATTCTACATACTATCAATAAATGAATATTATATAATGATGCGTCTGTTTTTCAAATGATTATAACGACTATAGAAGAAGAAGTAAACCAGAAAGTTAGCCATACTGAATACTTCTTAGTGGGATAATTTAAAGTATTTTTGTTGCAATGTTATGCGATTGAGAAAGTTGTGCTTTGAAGCTTAAATGATTTACATATGAAGGATGGTATGTTGATATTCCACAATTCACAAAAATCCTTTGTCTGCAAAATCCATTCATCCTTTGACCAGTTATTGTCCAAAAGTTCAGTTCTTTCAGAATGAGGTAATGGATTATAAGAACTCTGGATTATATAATGAAAAAGATCATCAAGATAACGGTGGGTGTTGTAGACTATGTACTGGCTTCCGAAGCTACACAAAACACCTTACAAATATAGATTTATTTCGTCTTCAAGCCATTGTTCCACTACTAAATTGTCTATTCTTCTTACCATTACACTTGGTACAATTAAAAACCTGATAATAAATTGTTCAAATAAGGCCTTCGAAAATAGTGGAATTAATTACTTTTGGAGTGTCAAGAACTCGTTGGAAGTACTTGATAAATTGCATGCATATATTGGTGATTTTGAATCTGTTCAAAGTTTTGATTTTTCTACCCTGTATACCACATTGCCTCACATTCTCATTAAGAAACAATTCACACACCTAATTAAATGGGCATTTAAAAAGTCAGAATGTGAATACATATGTTCGAACTCTTTTATGTCTTATTTTAGTACATGTAGCAATAAACAAAAAAACTATGTCAATTGGACATGCTTTGATACTATATATGCCCTTGAATTTTTACTAGATAACATTTTTGTTCGCTTTGGGGATTCCGTATATCGTCAGATTATCGGAATTCCAATGGGGACTAACTGTGCACCACTTATTGTGGACCTGTTTTTGTATTGCTATGAGTTACAATTTATGACAAAAATAAGCAAAGACCCATCGAAACAATATCTGATAAACAAATTTAATAATACTTTTAGATATTTGAATGATATTTTGGCTCTCAATAATGACGACTTCAGTATGTATATTAAATAAATTTATCCTGTTGAACTTACTTTAAATAAAGCTAATACTAACAATGACCACTACCCTTTCCTCGATCTTGATATCTATATCATTAACGGAAAGCTGAATACTAAAATTTATGATAAAAGAGATGATTTTTCATTTCCTATCGTTAATTATCCATTTTTAGATGGTGACATTCCCTTGTCATCATCTTATGGTGTTTATATATCTCAACTTGTACGATTCGCTCGTGTATGTAACGATGTTTTAGATTTTAACGAGAGAAATTTATGTATTACTGAAAAATTATTACACCAGGGTTTTCGATATCACAAACTAGTCAAAACATTTACTAAATTTTATCATCGGTATAAGGACATCATTCGTTAATATAGCTCAACATGCAGACTTCCTCAGGTATTTCACATCCAATTTTTTATGGAAATATTCTTTATAAAGCACAAAGGTGTCAGTATTCACCTCAAAAACTAACAAAACCTTTGAATAGACTTATTAAGAAGGGATATAGTTACGATACTGTTGTCAGGTCATTAAAGATTGCATATTTTGGCGTTAATATTGATTCACTTATAGGGTCTTTGCATCGGAACTAAACACATTTATTCAAAAACCAGTTGTTGGCATGACACGGGTTATGATCTTCTCATATATGTTATGATGGTATGATACTAAACCCCTAACGGGAAGGATTGTGCCTGATGTTCATATGATGAAATCATAATCTTTCAGTCAGTTTAATTGAAGTTTGGAGCTGGCATGTCAGTTAACTGCTAGTAGTCTGTTGTTATTTATGTATTATTGTCATTTTGTTTATTTTCTTTGGTAACATATTCTGACATCAGACTCGGACTTCTCTTGAATTGAATTTTAATGTGCGTATTGTTATGCGTTTACTTTTCTACATTGGTTAGAGGTATAGGGGGAGGGTTGAGATCTCACAAACATGTTTAACCCCGCCGCATGTTTTCGCCTGTCCCAAGTCAGGAGCCTCTGGCCTTTGTTGGTCTTGTATTATTTTAATTTTAGTTTCTTGTGTACAATTTGGAAATTAGTATGGCGTTCATTATCACTGGACTAGTATATATTTGTTTAGGGGCCAGCTGAAGGACGCCTCCGGGTGCGGGAATTTCTAGCTACATCGAAGAACTGTTGGTGAACCTCTGCTGTTGTTTTTTATTTGGTCGGGTTGTTGTCTCTTTGACACATTCCCCATTTCCATTCTCAATTTTAATCAAATATTTCAGGGAAGTGCAGACTAGATAACCGTAGATAATACATACAATATTTTTTTTTTTTTAAAGTTATGCATTTTTAAGATCCATTTGTAAAGTCTGTCGTCAAGGATTTTCAGTAAAAAAGATAAGGGAGTGTTTCATGAATAGAATAATAAATATGAATAATTTGCAATAAAAAAATAAGTCAACGAATATAAAAAGTACAAGTAAGAAATACACCTCAAATTTTACATGTGTAGTAGCACGAAGCTTTTTTCGTTTTGTTATTCAAATACACCTACTCTGTTGTTATGTCTCATTAGAAAGGTATTTTCTTGGTCCATATACTTTATTTTTCGGTAATGTGCATTTTTAGTAATGATGTATCAAATATTTTTGCTTCATACGTTTTCAAGGCAGAACAGTGAACTTGAACACACCTGAACATAAAAAAAAAGGTGTACACAGTTTTGAAGGTCAAGCTGTGTTGTACAAGAATCTATAAAATATTTTGGGATGCTATGAAGAACAAAGACGCTAAATTCATTCAAGTGTGGACATCACAATATAGCAACTAATTACATAATAATTAATTATGTAATAATTATGTCATAATGAAATTATCACAATTTCAAAGAATAATCTTTTTTCTTTTTTTTTGGTACCTCATTTATAAAATATAAAGAAGGATGAAATGAATTACATCAGTTTAAAGTTGTCTGATTGGGAGTGAAAAAATCTTTGTATTGTGCTACCTTAATATTTATTGAAATATCATTGATATATTCATTTCTATAAATCAGCTATCATATACATGTTGAATTATTCAAAACACTACGGTTTATGTACCAACACAATTGTATATAAACAAAAGCCATATTTAGCTTTTTTCATCATAATTTGGGTTGTCCCATTCTCTTCAACTTCGTACTGGATTTGGCCTTCTAATTATTTGATTTGAGCTCCCTGATGAGTCTTATGTAGACCAAACACGCATCTATCATACTTAAAATTATAAGATATTATAATAGTATCTTTGATGGGTTTTTATTTTTACTTAAAAAAAACAATATATCTCTAAAACGGAAATGTTCTAGAAGCACGCTAAATTTAAAACGAATCTAAAACACCAACCATGGCCAACTCCGTAAAAGAAGGGCGAAAGATACCAGAGATACAGTCAAACTCATACATCAAAAATAAACTGACAATGCCATGGCTAAAAATGAAAAAAGGCAAACAAACAATAGTACACATGCCACAACATAGAAAACTAAAGAATAAGCAACACAACATAGAAAACCGAAGAATAAGCAACACGAACACCACCAAAAACTAGGGGTAATCTCAGGTACTTCGGAAGGGTAAGCAGATCCTGCTCCACATGTGGCACCCGTCATGTTGCTTGTGTGATACAAATCCGGTAAAAAGTCTAATCGGTAGGTCACATTCATGAAAGGGAAGGGGATTGTAGTTACGACGTAAAGAACATATCCGATATCATTTGTTAAACGGTTATTCTATAACGGTAAACCAACTCGTGATGGCGTCCGTAAAATTAGCGAAGGGATGATTTCAACTTCACCATTTGGAACTCTTGGTTTAATAGCTTCCTTGTGAGCAGCAACCCTCTATCAAGAAAATCATGATAGGAAATGCAAGCAAGTGAATATCGTATCAATTTGGAGACATATACCCCGTATGCAGGTGCTGCTGGAATGTTGCTACTTAGAAATGGAAAGTTCACAATTGGAAAGCTGAAATCATCTCTTTTGTCGTAATTTTGTTTTTCGACCGACCCTCATTGTCAATTTCTAAATGTAAGTCAAGATATGAGGCAGACTTAACTGTATCTGTAGTATCCTTTATGTCTAGTTCGATGGGATAGAAACTTCACCTTCAACATTGATCTATAGAGTTTTATCTTAATTTCTGTATGTATACAAAAACTTTACAGTTTTATTCAAACGAGAATGTATTTGAACTTTTACTAATTGTGTATAGGATGTTCTTTTTCCGATTTTTTTTTTATTTTAGTAGGTAACATTCTATTCGTAGGCTACACATGTCTAACACATAATTAAAGTTATCAAACAACCACATCACGCTTGCAATCGCAGTTGATATTTTTGTGATATTTATAATGTTTTATTTTGGTACTTTTTTCCTTTTCCTTACATTACATTTCAAACTACTTGTATTCGTTCTACTACAATTTTCCTCGTGTACTATAACAAGCAATAAAACCAAAATTTAATTTATAAGAACGACAAAACAGTCTTTTTTCTTGCCTGCGACATTCAATGCAAGTCAGAGAGATGCTAATCCGTTGGCGAGTAACTATTTTTGGAAAGCTGTAAAATCAGTAGACAGTAGAACTAAATAATTCATATATTTAGTGTGAAGGTTGGCGCCTGTTAAAACATTTTAACCCGTTCTGTCCTTAGTCTGGAATCTGTTGTTCAGTGGTTGTCGCTTGTTGATGTGGTTCATAAGTGTTTCTTGTTTCTCGTTTTTCATATAGATTAGACCGTTTGTTTTCCTGTTTGAATTGTTTTACACTAGTCATTTTGGGGTCCTTTATATCTTGTTGTTTGGTGTGAGCCAAGGCTCCGTGTTGAATGCCGTACTTTGACCTATAATGGTTTACTTTTTGATTTGGATGGAGAGTTGTCTCATTGGCACCATACCATATCTTCTTATATCTATTTTTTTAAATACAGAAACGTTATGATCTGAAATTATCCTTGGCCTCATTTCCATTGTTTAGTGCATTATATAACTTTATTTATGTCGCAATTGTCATGAGTAAAAAGCCAACTGCATTTAGAATATCATTTTTTCATAGAATGACAAAAGTTGAACATGTTTGTTAAACAGGGTTTATCCGACCTAGACCTAATTTCATGGTTCAGTGATCCACATGTTGTCGGGACTAGGTTCATTTCTTGAATGTTATTAACAAAACGGCAACAATATTTTTGGCGTATTAAGTGGTTGTAAAGTGTAATTTCTGTATGGCACTGACCTTCACCTCATTTTCATGGATAATTGGTGAACGTTATTTTGTCTTGATAAGTACAGTTTCTAAGATACTTGTAGTATATTACAAATAAGACGATGTGGTATACATTTATGTATGCTTGCCAATTAGACAACTATCCAGTGAAGACCAAACATAAAGATATTGACAAATACAGGTCCTTGTAAATCGTTCAACAATAGACAATAAGCATGCCTTAAATAAACTCGGAATTTGATTTGACTTTTAACATAAAATTCCATAATAATCAGTAAAGCAGGCCAGACAAACCAACTCAGGAAGGTTTTTCATTTGAACATTAGCAGAATACTTAGCACAGTCTACCTGTTTTACTATCATTTGTATTGCTGCTTTGTTGTTTTTAACAAAACAATGCCAGTAATTGATTTCTGCAACTCAATTCTTTCATATTGTAATTGGATTTAAAAAAAAAAGAGGTAATAACGTATTTATAAAGCATATATTAACAGAGAGAAGACAAATTTCCCGTTTTTTTCTATTTCGCTTTAAAAATTTACGACAAAAATGAATACATCACCTTATAAATTTCATGCGTCCACAGCGCTTTTCGTGATTTTCCTTCATATTTATATTTCTCTAAATTTTTGGCGATTCAACCCGTTCTGGACGCATTGTTTAAAAACATTTTATCAGCGTGTGGTTGTCGATGATCTCAGTAGATGTTGGTTAAGTTAAAAAGTCATACCTTTATCAGCACTCAGGAAGAATGAACATGTGTTGACATATTTATGAAAACTATTATTACGCGGAAAAAGTTCCACTTTCGGAAATTATTGATTAAGTGATTTACAATAACATATGATTATATATTTCATAAAATGTAATGTTCTTTATTAAAAATGATGGTCTTGAATTAATATTAGCTTCCATTTGATCAAGAGAAGCACAAATGAAGTATTTGTGCATCAATTTCGTAAGAGCATGGAGTTGAATATAGAAATGTGCACATTGAGGTTCTAGAAGGATATTTTGATTTATCAAATATGAAAATATATTGCATAATCAAAAGACAAACTGATTCTTAGTTAATTGTGGATTATACAATTTATCTTATCTATTCCCCGAGACTCGAACTTTGAAATTCTGTAATTTACTTATCTCTATTGAAAAAACCACTGGTACAATTGTAAGAATCTATATGTTTATCTCAAGATGAATTTATTTATTTTAAACAAGTGGTTGCATATAATATATATCCCTTTGAAATTGAATTAAAGATCTTACCAAAACTAGAAGTCTGTTTAATATCTGTACCGTTTTCTCATTGACAATGACGCAAATGGACGACTTCAAACAAAGGTCTTTAAAAGAGAGGCCAAATATACCAAAAGAATATTCAAATGCATAATTCGAATACAAACTGACATTGCAATGGTAAAAAAAAACAAAAAACAACGAAAGACAATTAACATTTTTACAAGGCACAATGTAAACTAAAGACTAAACAACGCAGACTTCACAAAAAACCGGAGTGATCTCAGGTGACCGGGAAGTGTAAGCAGATCCTTCGACGCATGAGACTTCTTTCGCGTTACTCCTATAATATTTAAAATTAGCTATATCTAGTGAACAGACATCGCACGATAGCGGATTGTCAATCGACTCTTATCTAGCCCTAACATATCACCAAATTCCTGCACCATCCGTCATTTTTTTTGCAAAGGATACAAGTATACAAAACTGTTACCGGAATAAACAACACAAAGAACAACCTTAACATGATCCTAAAAAAACAACGGTATATTGCTGGGTCTTCCAAGTGCTCCACGAAACCTCTTTCTAAATTATTAAAACATCTATTTTATCAGCAATCAAAGACGGGCTTCAAAGTTATTGTGAAACTGTCTATTCTAGAGGTGGCGTGAATCAGATGTGGATACTTTAAAATTTCAAAGTTCTTTTAGAGAACATACAATCTAACTCTCTTTCATCTTGTAATAGTATTAAAACATTTGACTTTTCTACACTTTACACAGGTATTCCACATTCCAAACTAAAAGACAAATTGAAAAAGTTGGTATTACTTTGTTTCATAAAAAAAGAATGGCCAACGTAGATACAAGTATCTTGTCTTAGGGAGGGATAAATTCTACTTTGTAAAGGATCACTCTGACTCAAACAAAAAATTCTCTGAAACTGACATTATCAAGATGCTTGATTTCTTGATTGACAACATATTTGTTACGTTCGGAGGACGTGTTTTTCAACAGACTGTCGACATTCCAATGGGAACAAATTGTGTCCCTCTTCTTTCCTACCTGTTTCTTGATTATTATGAGGCTGACTGCATACCGGAATTTCTTAGGAAGAAAGATAAGAAATTAGCAATATCCTTAAACTCTACTTCCCGCTATATAAACGATGTTCTTTCACTAAATGATTCAAAATTTGGTGACTATGTTGAACGCATCTATCCTATCGAACTAGAGATAAAGGATACTGCAGATACAGTTAAGTCTGCCTCATATCTTGACTTACATCTAAAAATTGAAAATGAGGGTCAGTTGAAAACAAAGCTTTACGACAAAAGAGATGATTTCAGCTTTCCAAATGTGAACTTTCCATTCCTAAGTAGCAACATTCCAGCAGCACCTGCATACGGGGATATATATCTCCAAATTGATACGATATTCCCGTGCTTGTATTTCCTATCATGATTTTCTTGATAGAGGTTTGCTGCTCACAAGGAAGCTATTAAACCAAGAGTTCCAAATGGTGAAGTTGAAATCATCCCTTCGTAAATTTTACGGACGCCATCAGGAGTTGGTTGACCGTTATTGAATAACCGTTTCACCAATGATATCGGATATGTTCCTTACGGTGTAACTAGAATTCCCTTCCCTTTCATTAATGTGGCCTACCGAATTAGACTATTTACCGGATTTGTTATCACATAAGCAACACGACGGGTGCCACATGTGGAGCGGGATCGTGTTACCTTCCGGAGCACCTTAGATTTACCCTAGTTTTTGGTTGGGTTCGTGTTGCTTATTCTTTAGTTTTCTATGTTTTGTCATGTGTACTATTGTTTGTCTGTTTGTCTTTTTTCATTTTTAGCCATGTATGTATGTATGTATGTTCTGTATCTTCCTCCTTAAGTAGGATCACCACCATGGGTTATGGTGTAAAAAGAAAGACATTTAACACACTGTATCGGTACAGATTTAATGTGAGCATTTGCCTATCCAGTTTCCCAGCCTGGCCGCGACGGGTCTTACTACCAGAAAGTTAACCTTCCCCAAAACAATAAGTACAATGTAATAAAGCATACGAACACACACACTCACCTTATTCGCTCATCATTAAAAATTTAAAAAAAATGCATAATATAAAAAAAATGTTATATACAAAATAAAGGATAAGTTCACCCCGGATGCCGCATGGGGTTGTCAGTTTATTTTCGATTTATGAATTTGACTGTCCCTCTATTATCTTTCGTCCCTATTTTTTTAACAAGTTAGCACGAACAACACGAACCCCTTTAAAACATTCCGTTGTTTTGCTCATGTAAATAAAAAGCCGATGATAAGTCTAAGTCGGTACGTTAAGGCAGTTGGCATATTTCATACGTGACGATTTTAGTTTCCCAATTGTCAATGTTCCATATCTAAGTAGTATCATATCCTTTTCCAATAAAATACTGACGAAATGAGAATTTATGCTATAAATATTGTTCTGGTTACGCATGAAAAACAACTTCATACATGTACGAACTGTATATACACTGCAGCAAGTACGTGTATTGTAATATTGTTACCTTCGTGAGATGTTCATTTGCTACCTTTCATCATCGATTAGTGCTAAATAAAGAATTTAGAGTTTCCGTGTTCTATGGGTCTTAAACATGAATCTAAATAAATTGTCTTTACAGATTTTTCACTGACATTTCATGTGAAGTTTATTCAAAAGTTCTGGTATAGATTTATTTTGAACCCCTTGGTTTACAAAGACTGTGAAGCAACACAATGGATTTCTAAACTATATTTGTAAATCTTTAAATGGATGAGCACAGCTGTACAATATTATGTTGAAGACTACTGAATTGTTCTGAGGAGTGTTCCCACCTGATTACACGAAACTGTTATGAAATCAGACAATTTTGATTTCAGATCAAATATCTTAAAAGACAAATCGAAATCATCTAGAATGTTTGATACATTTATAACTCTCATTGTCCTTTTTTGAATACAGGGATGGATATCAATTGATGCAGGTAGTAAAGATATATATTATTTATCTGCGAAAGTAGTTCAGAATTATTAGTACTTTCACTTTGGTCTAATTTAGTATTTAGCTTATTAAGGTCGTTTTCATAAGGTTGAATTTTATCTCTTTTTTGGTTTGCTTTTCGTTTACAAAAATCTAGACTGATGTCCCGAACTTCAGATTTAAAGTTATCCCACAGTATACCTAAATTTTCTGTCGTTTTTTCCTTTTTTTCGTAATATTTTATTAGTTTTTCTATATTACAACAGTAGACTCTATCATTCAGTATTGATGAGTTTAATTTCCAGTATCCTTTTCCTTTGTTTACTTTTTGAGTTCTGATTTTTAATGAAATACCGTTATGGTTTGTTGATTTTAATATAATAGGCCTTATATATGCTTTGACTATTTGTGATTTACATTCTTTACTTACAAGGAAGAAGTCAATTCTAGTTGCTTCTAATCCTGATTTTCTACGCCACGTATATTGAATTTGTGTTGGGTTTTTATCTCTCCATATATCTATGAATTTGAAATATTTTATGAGTGTTTTAAGCCTGTGAACTGGTTTGTCGAATTTGTTTTTTGTCTTTCTTATTTTTTGTATCATTAATTCTTAGAATGTCATTAAAATCTCCTCCAATTATAATTTGACCTAAGCTATGTTCTTGAGTCCAGTCTTTTACTTTTTTAAAGAAGGCATTTCTTTCTTTTGCTGTATTTGGTGCATATATATTTATAAGAGAATAGACATTATCTCCTAGTTCAACATTAATTAATAGATAACGTCCCTCCTGATCTTTAAATTCATTTATAATGTTATATTTTGTTTGTTTTGTAAACCAAATAGCTACACCCCTTGATGCGCTACTACCCAAACTATAAAAAAAATAATAGTTTAGAAGGGCTAGTGACATCAGAAGAAATTACAGAAGCAGTGTTTAAAATGAAACTTAATAAAGCACCAGGTTTAGATGGACTTAATGTAGAATTCTATCGACAATTTTGGCCCAAAATTCAAAAGATACTAACCAAAGTATATAATGAGTCATATAACAAGAAAAGTTTGACAAATTCGCAAAAAAAGGGGACAATTTCATTGATCTATAAAAAGAATGATCCAAAATCTCTGGATAACTATAAGCCAATACAATAACTTTATTAAATGTAGATGTTAAAATTCTTGCTTATACACTTGCACAAAGACTAAAAAAGTTCTACCCAATATTGTTAATGCAGACCAGAAGGGCTATGTAAAAACTAGATACATTGGTTTTAATATAAGACAAATAAAAGATGTCATTGACTATCCTGAAAACTGGCAATTTTATTTCTAGATTTTTCAAAAGCTTTTGATTCAATTGAATGGTTTTTCATGATACAAACATTAAACAAATTTGGATTTAAAAAAGATTTTATACACTGGGTTGAGACTATATACAATGGTATATCAGGGTGCATTGTAAATAATGGGTGGATATCAAACCATTTCAGATCTGTCGTGGAATTCGACAAGGATGTCCGTTGTCCGCTTTGATTTTTGTACTAGCGGTTGAGATATTAGCATGCAGAATTAGATCTGAGAAATCTATCAAAGGGTTCCAAATTAAATTAAATGGAAAAGACTGTAGTAAAAAAATATGTCAATTGGCTGACGACACAACCTTATTTTTAAAATCCAAGAAGGAAATATCTTTAGTCATGAACTTAATAGAAACATTTGACTCATTCTCAGGATTAAAATAAAATAGAACTAACACTGAAGGAATTTGGCTAGGCAGACTTAAACATACTAAAGATAAATTCGAAAGAATCAATTGGACGAAAGAACCTATAAAAAGTTTGGGCATTTATTTCGGCTATAATAAAGAAAACTGTAAAAAAAACTTAATAGTCAAAAACAAGCTGATAAAATTGAAAAAAAATTATAAACATGTGGTCAAAAAGAAAGCTAAGTATGCTAGGAAGAATAACTGTAGTCAAGTCTCTAATACATGTACTTAAGAAATAATTCATGGACGCAATAGATTATTGGAAATTTACACATGGCCTGGGCCGTGATATTCGAATTTTATCCTGAGCGTAAGCGAAGCTAAGTGCATTTTATTCTTTAGTTTTCTATGTTGTGTCGTGTGTACTATTGTTTTTCTGTTTGTCTTTTTTATTTTTAGCCATGGCGTTGTCAGTTTGTTTTAGATTTATGAGTTTGACTGTCCCTTTGGTATCTTTCGTCCCTCTTTTATCGAGAATTTTATCACAGTGTTGTTTACAAAGCTAAAGAAGCACGTCATATTAGAATGTCAAATATAACATATATAGCAAGCTATATGATATTACCAAAAGATTTTATACAAAACATTAAAACTATGACATATACCATCACGAGTTGGTTGACCGTTATGGAATAACCGTTTCACAAATGATATCGGATATGTTCCTTACGTCGTAACTACAATCCCCTTCCCTTTCATGAATGTGACCTATCGAATTAGACCATTTTCCGGATTTGTTATCACATAAGCAACACGACATGTGGAGCAGGATCTGATCACTCCCAGTTTTTTGGTGGGGTTCGTGTTGTTTATTCTTTAGCTTTCTATGTTGTGTCATGTGTGCTGTTGTTTGTTTGTCTTTTTCATTTTTAGCCATGGCGTTGTCAGTTTGTTTTAGATTTATGAGTTTGACTGTCCCTTTGGTATCTTTCGTCCCTCTCTTATATATAACTATACATGGAATGGGAAAAGAGATATGATTAAAAGAGATAATTTGTCGCAAAATTATACAGAAGGGGGATTAAAAATGATTTGTATAGATACCTATATTTCAACAATTCAACTAAAATGGATAAAACAATTATTGTTTGAAGAAAATGATGAGCAAAATTGGAAGATAATTCCAAAATATTTTTTGAATAAGTTAGGAGATGTTTTTTTAATATTCAAGATGAATATAGCCAATATAAATATACTTGAAAAAAAACATTATTAAACAAATCCCTGAGTTTTATATGCAGTTAATAAAGACCAGGATAAAAGCAAAAGAAAAAACTATACGAAAGCAAACAATGTTTTGGGAAATAAGGAAACAAATAATATGGGGCAATAAATATATTAACATCAACAATTAATGTTTACTGTTTAAAAACTGGATACAAAGCAACATTCTGGTTATAAATGATTTATTAGATAAAGATGGAGCTTACAAAACTGAAGAAAGCTTTTCCAAAACCGTGGACCAATATCATCAAAAACTCACCTTCTAAACATACACAAGTCAATATAAACATAAAAGAAAATCTGAACATCATAACCAAAAAACCTATTCAAACCCTAAATAACCATGATTTATATAACTTCTTACTAGAAACAAAGGAAATGCAAACACCTTTTTAAAATGGAAATCATATTTTACACTAGAAAATACTAATCTAGCATATGAAACATTAAAATTTATTTTTACATTTTTAGATGATAATAGATATAAAATATTTAGATGGAAACTACTTCATCATATACTTCCCTGTAATCAATTATTAAAACAATGGCATATAGCAGAAACAGATACCTGCTTACACTGTAAACAAATAGAGAATTATGAACACTTCTTCCTCAAATGTTCATATTTTGAATTATTCTGGAAAAAAAATACAACAAATTCTTAAGAAATTAAATATTGGAAGACATGTTATTAATCTAAAAAGCATAGCTTTGGGATATAATAGGTATCAAAGGTACCAGGATCATAATTTAATACGCCAGACGCGTGTTTCGTCTATATAAGACTCATCAGTGACGCTCACATTAAAATATTTATAAAGCCAAAAAAGTACAAAGTTAAGAGCATTGAGGATCCAAAGTTCCAAAAAGTTGTGCCAAATACGGCTAAGGTAATCTATGCCTGGGATAAGAACATTTTTAGTTTTTCGAAAAATTCAAAGTTTTGTAAACAGGAAATTTATAAAAATGACCACACTATTGATATTCATGTCAACACCGAAGTGTTGACTACTGGGCTGGTGATACCTTCGGGGACGAAACGTCCACCAGCAGTGGCATCGACCCAGTGGTGTAAATAGTTATCAAAGGTACCAGGATTATAATTTAGTACGCCAGACGCGCGTTTCGTCTACATAAGACTCATCAGTGACGCTCATATCGAAATATTTGTAAAGCCAAACAAGTACATTTTACAAAGTTGAAGAGCATTGAGGATCCAAAATTCCTAAAAGTTGTCACAAATACGGCTAAGGTAATCTATGCATGGGATAAGAAAATCATTAGTTTTTCGAAAAATTCAAAGTTTTGTAAACAGGAAATTTAAAAAAATGACCACATTATTGATATTCATGTCAACACCGAAGTGTTGACTACTGAGCTGGTGATATCCTCGGGGACGAAACGTCCACCAGCAGTGGCATCGACCCAGTGGTGTAAATAGTTATCAAAGGTACCAGTATTATAATTTAGTACGCCAGACGCGCGTAAAATAGCATCCAATTTTAAAATACATGATAAAGAGTACTATGAACTAAATTTACTTTTAACTATTATCAGTTACACAATATATGTATACTATATGTCTGACAAAAAAAAGTTATACAACCACTCAAAATATTAAGACAAGAGATCAGAACTTTTTTGAAATAAGAAACTTTTTAGGATATAAAATTGATAGGCTATTAAAGCAATTTAATGAACTGAATGTCTGACTAGGACATTATGAATGATGACTGAAAAAATAATAACTCACCCAAATACAGAGATTATACTGTAATTTTCTTCAAACATTGCAAAGGTATAATTAACTGTTTATGTATATACATGTAAATATTTGAAATATTGAGATTATATTGTAATTTTTCTTCAAGCACTGCACATGTATAACTACCTGTTTGTGTATACATGTAAATTATAGTGTTTATCAATTGTGAGTTGAGATTTGACTGTATTTTCATACATCATTCAACAGTTGTTTATATATATATATTAGTTATGTTTTCATGGTGATTACTTGTACTATATATTATTCATCTAGTTTTGTTGTTGTCCACTCATATTTTTTTTACTAGTTTAACGTTATCAAAGACATAACAATCTATAATCTGACATTAGAACACTCAGAAAATGAAAATTTATATTCATCCTTAAAGTGGACAGAGATGGAAATAACATTATTGTTGAAGACTGTATTTGACCTTAATAAGTCCTAAGTTTCTAAGACAGAACTATCTCACTGATGTATACCTTGCATCTCCTTTGATATCCAATATTTTGTGATAAGTAACTCTATCTATGTGTTGTTTTTCAATGTGGAATATAATTATCCTCAGACTAAATAAAGATCCAGTGCTAATAAAACTATTTATTAAAACTAATACATAATATGAAAATAGAAATTACATTGGAAAAACTGGGGACTAACAGCTGCATACACATAATAAACATTAAGAGTTATCCCCCTTTAAACGTATAAATGAAAATTAATATATACAGAAAACTTTGGGGAAAAGATAAAATTTGATGATAAAAGTATACAATTTTATCGAAAAGTCCAAATACAAATGCGAAGCAGCTGTAGCCCCAAGTTTAATTCTCCTTGTATTGCCAGTACAATAGCTTAAAACAAGGAAATTGATGAAACTAACTGATTTTGAGCTTGTTGAATTACTTTAGGGCTGGTATGAATATACCTAGTATAACAATCTGATGACCACCTGCCTAAAGTTTTAATCAAGTGGTCTTCTAATCTTACTTCCTGTGCTGTTGTTGCTGCTCCGATTCTGAAAGAATGTCCATTATAATTTTTGCTTTCAACACCTAAATTGTCTAAAATAATTTTGACATGTTTAATAAAAAGTTGTCTACTTAAAGGATTGACATCATCAGAGACAAACAGGGCATCAGATGTAAAACTTGACATTTTCTTTCGAAGAGACAAATAATTTTTAATAGCAAAGTAAGGACAAATAATGTGTCCACTTTTGTATAAGGGTATAGTGACACCTTGTCTGAAAGGATCTGTTTTTGATTTTTTCAAATGTAATAAAATGTGATTTTCAAAAATTGCTAAATCACCAACACACAAATGTGTTTCCGAATCAAAGTTGCGAAGTATAGTGAACTCTCCACAACGCAAAAAAAGCAAAAAAAGCTACAACACAAGCTGCTTCTAACATAACATTGTCGAAAAGACTGAAAAAAAATTTCCTCAATAGCATAACGATTTTATACAACAAAGACATAGTAATTGGCAATCTAGGCCTTTTAACACAACCTTTCTGCTTCTTTTTTAAACCATTTAAAATAGATTGTAAACATAATAATGGCTTGCCATATTGTTCTAAAGGACTAAATCCTGCATATTGCAAGTAATAATATCTTATACCACATAAATACAGTTTAATAGTACTATATTTTAAGCTTTTATGTTCATCGCAAAAGGCAACGAATCTCATTAACAAAGTTTCTGAAACCGGCGGCATTTCATTTGAAGTCTAGAATGATCCCTGTAGTAAGGAGAACTTCTTATATAAGTCAAATCCTGTAGTGTAATACGATCTTGTACTGTCCGCTACAGAATACTTCCATAATGTCTCTACTGAGTTGTCCAGAGAATGTCTGAAAGCTGTGGGCAAGGAGTGGCTGTTGCTTCTGCTAGAGGCGCTAAAAGTCTGAACTTGTTCATCTGTAAACGAGACAATGCATCAGCAATTACATTAGATTTTCCCGGTAAATGTTCACTATAAACAGCAAAGTTATAAGTTGCAGCACACATTGTAAGTTTACGCATTAATTTCATAATGTTTGTTTCTTTCGATCGACCTTTAGCAATAATGTGGACTGTTGCTAAATTGTCACAATAAAACAGAATCCTTTTTCCACACCACTCCTTACCCCATAGAACAGCTGCAACAACTATAGGATAAAGTTCCAAAAAGGCCATAGAAGCGGCAAAGTCAGATTTGCATGGTAAATTGTCGGGCCAACGGTCACAAAACCATTTATGCTGGTAATATCCACCAAATCCTATCAAAGAGGACGCATCTGTATAAAGCATCATATCTGCTGCTTTAGTTAAAGTCTTTTCATAAAAGAAATTGAAACCATTCCAATTTTTCAAAAAAGATAACCACATGTATAAATCAGCTTTGCACTCTTTGTTTAAATGAACATGATAAAAACTCTCTTTGACAGATGACATTATTTTGTACAAATAACTTACAAAAGAGCGTCCTGGAAGAATAACTCTAGTTGCAAAATTTAAATGTCCAAGCAACTGTTCAAGTTCTTATCTAGTACAGGACTTTTTACTTAAAATTAAAGTTATAAAATCTGTAATTCTTTTTACTTTGTCTTTTTTACAATGCCTAAATATTCTAATACGCAAGAAGGACCAACAGTCTTTTTCTTTGATAAAGGAATACTTAATTTGTTAAAAATTAAAGAAAGTAAAGCCATTGTTCTTTCTCCACAATCAGTAGGCCTATCAACTGTCAAAAAATCATCTAACAGATGAAAAATTACATTAATGTTATAATTATGTTTGGCTATCCAACATATACTTCTTGACAACATATCGAATAACTTAGGACTAGATCGACAACCGAAAGGAAGTCTTACATAATGATAATAAAAATTATGCCATTTAAAACAAAATAAATGCCATTGGGAAGGTTAAATACCCAATTGTTTAAACGCATCGCAGACATCTACCTTACAACAAATGCTATTAACACCATAATCTTGAATTGCATTGATTGCATCATCAACTTTAATGTAACTAAGTGAACATAAATCTTTGTCTATCAAATCATTCACACTATCATGATCACAGCTGTTGTGAGGCGAGGAAAGATCCAATATAAGTCTTTTCTTAAAAGAATATTTATGTACTGCTATTCCGATTGGACTAACCCTATAGACAGAAAAAGGGGGGTGTAAAAAAGGTCCCTGAATGAAGCCTTTAACCAATTCATCTTGAATTAGAGCAGTTACAAAATCTGCATATTTCCTTGCTGACAAAGCATTTTTTACATTCATAAGTAGAAATATTAATGTCAGAAACTAACATATCAAAACCATATCTAACACTGTTACACAGTAAGCTAACAAAGTTTCTGTCCGGGTGGTTTCTTAGCTCAAATTCTAACTGGTCACAATTTATAGGTGAAGAGGCTGTAAAGTCGGAAGGTAGTATTTTTTTAGGTTGAGATTTACTGCTTGCTTTAACTGAGTTTTGATCATTGTGTTGATAACCTTCTTTGTAGTTTTGACAAGTAGCTTTACCACGTGTTTTACTTTTTTACTTTTACACGTTTTACAAGCATGAACATATTTACAATAAGGTTTAGTGCAACCTTTAAATCCATTGAAATTGTTGCAGGCGAGTAAACCATCTACAAAAATAACATCACGGCCAAGAGAATCAGGTGTATTTCTAGATGAATTAGAATTTCTTTGTGGCTGAACATTTTGCTGCTGTACGCTACACATAACGGTGGAGTGAGTTGTTGAGTGACACTTTCTACATGTGTTGATCTTAGAACCTGCACATACCCTATTGCGTAAATCTGAGTCCCCTTTTGACCAATCTATTTTTATGTTGTGCTGAATTAGCATGACGGCACATTTAGCTGAGAACATTTTGTGATATTAATAAAAACAGTCTGGCCAGATGTTTGCTGTTTCAATGATGTGTGCCAAGTATAAGTCTAACTCCTCGTTTCTGTTAGGGAAAGCTGTACCCATAATACGTTTGTAACGCCCAAAGGCAATTACAAATTTGTCCATTGATAAATTTCTCTGGAGTCTTACATCAGACTCCTTATTCTTTTTCATAGTAGATTGTTCATAGTTAATAATAGCATCAATAATATATTAAGATTGACATCTTTACCTGTAATGATATCGTTCCTTGGTTCGGGGGAAACCATGTCAACAGCTGAAAACGATAAAGCTGGGAATCCGAATTTTCCTGGAGTTGATGAATTAATAGAATAAACGGGAATAGTGGAATTAAAAGACGGCGCAATGCCTAGGGAAAGCTGTTGATAGAATGAAAATTGGCTGTATCTGCTCTCCTTGTTTATTCATTTGTTGCATAGATTGCTGGCATATTTGAATTGTATTCATTAAGGTTTTGCATGTTTACATTTTGATTGTTATTGTTTATGGTTGCGTGCGCAGATGCAGCAGTGGGCGGAAGCTGAGGAATTGCGTGCGCATATGATGTAGACGGCGTAACAATCTCCTGTTGAACAGTTGGAATAGGAGTTGAGTGAACATCGCGATCGGAAGTATTTATGTCAATTGGATCACGTATAGTAGCATCACTTACGTTTAAAGAATAGTTTCCATCAGAAACTGTATTCCGTTCAGCTAAATTATCGGAATTGTCAATCGTAGCGGAACTATTTTTTGTTTGATTGTCCAAATACAGTCTTCTTAAACTACTGTTAGATAAATTTCCGGTAATCTTGATCCCTATTTTACTGAGGGCTGCCTTAAGTTGAGATGAAGTCCAATTAGAAGGATTTTGGTCATCTAATGTTTCTGTTTGAACACGATCGACTTGCCGATTTCCTCCTTGTAGCCATTTTGATTCCACAAGGAACGTTGTTTTTAATAAGAAAAGACAGTTACCATGAATTCGTTTTAAAGTCTTAGATCACACAGAATGATGCATAAATATCCATTAATCAGTATATATATAATCCAATCAAAATTTAAAATATGAAAATCCAATTAAAATGTAATGAAAATATCTGACAAAAGGGGCACTGCTATTGATCCAAAAGCAGCAATATAGATGACGTATATCCCAAAATTTGAAAATGAGGCTAACATGATAAAGAGGTACAAATGGGGAAATCCTATCTATGACTAAAACTGAGTTAATCCTTTATATAAACATCAATTATCCAAATAATTGTTAATTACCTTCAACTGATAAAATAGCATCCGATTTTACTGTAATTAGTAATAGATTTTGTAAAACGTATTTGCATTTCAAACGAATATTCTCAACAGAAAAATATAACGGCATATCAACAATCCTTTCAAAACAAACATTTTGGAAACATTTCCTTGAATAAAGCACTAATTAATGTATATTCCATATAAGCACTACACGTGTTATCTACCGTCTTTGTAAACAAAGAAACTAGTATAGAAAATCATTCAGGCGAAGACATAAATTATATACGGATTATTGAAAATTTGTGTACTAACATAATTAACCATAATAGATGTTCTATACTAATTTTAACGAGGCCGGGAAAAGGTACCGGTATTTGATGTATCTATTAACAAATGTAAAAAAAAAGATATATATATAAGTGTAAAACATGTAGCATGCTCGTAATATGGAGAAAATTTGTAGTTACATTTGCCATTTTAACGATAAGAGCTACAATTTTGTTTTGTACAAGTGTCAATAATTTCGAGTAGCCGAATAGATTTAAAAGAGAGAAAAAAATACAAAAGGGACTTTCAAAATCATAAATCGTAAATAAACCGACAACTCCATGGCTAAAAAAAGGAAAATTCCTACCGACAAACAAAAGTAAACAAAACACAAGTGCTCCTAAAGAATGAGCAGATACTGCTCCACATGTGGCATCCGGCGTGGTGCTCGTGTTAGTCCAAACCCGGTGATAAGTCTTTTTCGGTAGGTCACATTCTGGGAAAAGTGGTCGGGATTGTAGTAATCCGCATTTTGTTTCTGATGGTTTTAAATTAATATTTCTTGGTCCAAAATCGGACAGACGCATGATTTTGTTTATATTATACCATAAGAAAGGGGGTGTAATAACATATTTTGCTAAATCAGAGCATATTTCAACCTATTAGAGGTAATTTATTGAGATTATTTTGATTTAGTACTGACTTTCTTATAACTGATATGTCAGACAAATATTTTATCCCTTTACCAAAGTTATAAATATGCGTCTGTGTGTTTTATACAACAACGTAATTGAGACCCTACTCTTCATTATTTTAGGCTTGGTAGCTGCTAAGCTTTTGTTATATAGGTAATGCTCAATTCAAGCATTGATTTGACAAGTAATTGTTATGAGACATATATCTTTAAAAAAATGTTCAACGATTCTTCTATTGTTGTAACAAGTGATATGTGTAAGGCATTGTATTTTGATTGATATTACCTTTAATTACAGTTTTTGGTTGGGTTCGTGTTGCTCAGTCTTTACTTTTCTATGTTGTGTTTTGTGAACTATTGTTTATCGGTAGAACTTGAGTAAAAAGGTAAAATAAAAAAACTTGACTCCAAAGCAAACTCACAAAGGAGCAATCCACAAAAACTGACAAACTCAAACGCTACCAATCAACGGAACAAGAAGTGAAAAAGCAACTGCCATATTCCTGACTTGATACAGGTGGTTTCCGACGAAAATGGTGGGTTACACCTGGTTCTATAGCTAGATTAACATTAGACTTGTATGACAGTTGTTTTATGGTTCCGTTATATTAGCAAAGTTATGTGAGCTACGCAAACAAACATAATAGGTTAGTATGACAATAATTGGGATCCAGCGGCCAAAACTGTGTATCGGTACATTACAGACATACTTCAAACCTGACTAAACAATTCAAACAAACATATAAATTAACATACCCCTTCCCCGGCGTTTAAAACTTGTAAATATACATTACTTGTCTACGTGTTTGCATTGTTCAGATTCAATTTACAGGTGTGTTCTCCTAGGTAAACACTCCACATAGGGGGTCATGAAGTAGACGCAAGTTTTACGATCACTATCATGAATTGGTTGACTGATGTGGCTGTGTCTCAATAAAGAGAGAATTTTTGTTCGCGATATCAAATTCTAAGAGACAAGAATGGTTGTCTGATCTGTACCAATTGTTCCCAATCAAGGCCATTGTACTTAGTACGGATTTGCATGACTGGTTATGCATTCATAACTTTTTCTCATATTTTACACATCTATAAAGGCAACAGTAGTAAACAGCAGTTCAAAAGTGAAAAGTCGATTTAGAGAAAACAAATCCGGGTTACAAACTAAAGCCAAGAGAAACACATCAACTATAAAAGGAAAACAACAAAACAACAGAAACACTGGTGCAACAAAAACAAACGCCAACATACATAGAAACGGACTTTTTGATAACAACTGCCATATCCCTGACTATACGAGGCGAGACAAAAATCAATAGTGTCTGCTGTTTTGTCCATAGATAACTCAGTGATAACACTGGACAGTCGAGTAAAGTGGATATATAACGTCATTTGTTCGCACTGAATTCCCCAAATTTTTACCCAAAAAAAATCACGTTCAAAATTATTGGCCAATCAGGCGGAAGCAGCTTTGCTTCGTCATTATCGTTATCAATCGGGAAACTTCTCAAGAGTTTCTGACACACGTGTTATTCCTAACGACCAATGGAAAGCAGAGGTCTAATTTTCGTTGTTCTAACTTTAGAATTTGACATGGGATGTATATTTCCCTTAGACGGAAAAACGTAAAAGCTTGAAAGAGAAAATGAAATTAAACTTTAACAAATTTGTCAGTTGTTAACAGTTTATCGAGAAAGTTTTTTTTGAAATGGCATTTCTTAGATAAATTATTATGAAATAAGTATCTCTAAGTAAAGGATCCAATTCCCATATATTCGTTGATCTTTCTCTCCCTCCTCGGCTCATATATGCCTCATAGTATATAACAGTTTGAACATGTATATTTCACTTTCGGACAAGTAAAAGTAATAGGGCACTTGCCCAACTGGACAATTTGGTATACAAGTTAATGTCGAACCCTGTAAGGTAGTTACCATTTTATTTTCAAGAGGTTGGGGTTTGGGGGCTAGGATATGTATCTGTAGTGATACGTGTAAAATCCTGTTAAGGCCATTGGCCCCCCTTTTGTGGAAAAAATTGTTTGCTTATATAGCATGTATAGGAAATCACTGAAGCGTGACGGGACCGGGTCCCCCTTAGGTCAGTTTTCGGGCCGCCCCTCCTTACAAAAGTTCTGGATCCGCCACTGAAGGCTTTTATACAGGATGAAAATGTTATCCTGCATGTTCTTTACTCTTTATAAATCTGACGTTTATTTTTTAACTGAAAACTCGTTCTTGATTTTTTTTTAATTTCATCAACCCCCACCCACTTTCTCCCATACATCAAATGGTAGCTGAGACTAAGCTCCATGTACAGGAGTGGGGCGAGTACTTTGACTTGCTTCCGTTTTTGCCAATCTTTGACTGAATTTTGGGTTAACAATTATAGTGCATGACATGGATAAAGTCAAATTGTTTTTCGTGGAAAGTATAATACATTTGTGTACTATCATCTTTCAAAAAATATGCATGATTATATTTACCTTTCATTGGACATTGCGCTTTCAAGTAAAAACAAGTTGGTATGACATCCATCAAAACGAAACACTTTAGCTTTTGTTGCGTTGCGACTGTTGGTTTTTTAAAATATATGTTTCGTTCCCCGGTTTCTTCCAGTTAATCGACAGTGTAACTATTTCAGTATATTTTTTTATAATACCTTTTTGAAACATTAGTTTGAAAAACTAAGTTCTTTGACTTGTATTAACTATCTGACTATCTAAGTTTTAATTTGTCCATTCCAACAAAATCCAGCTGACCAGCGCCCATAGATTGCGTCATAGTATAAAAAACGGCAAGGGTGAAAATATTTCCGGTTTCGTATTCGCCGTGCTAAGGGACGGTGCAATATTTATCAAGCAGGGGGGACCGGTGCAAATCGCAAAACCTGTTTGGAAAAAAGTATTGTCCCATGCTGATGTGATAGGAAAAAAAGTTATGTCCAATGACCTCTATTCATTAAAAAAAGTATGTGTCCCATGAATATCATGAATATATTGAGTGAATAAAAACACAATATGTACCTTAAATAACGTAAAGCAACAATATTTATTGTGATATAAATGTTTTCGACAATCATTTTAACATTCTCGACTAGTCTTGACCTTCAAATTTAGTTTTGACTGGTGTAAATCAGCCCATCTAACTAAATTAAATATTGATATTACAAAATTCAAGCTTATTAGCTAGTTTGATTTATTGCTGTGAAATGAAAGAATTTAATTTTACAATAGGTAAAAATAAAAATTATTTATATATAAATTCCGATAGGCATCTTTAATTTTTTTTATAACTTTTTCAAATCAACTTGGATCTTCATCAAACTATGCAGCTATCTTAGATATATATTAAGCTTACTGAATCCCATGTCATTTTGTTTTTTGTTGTATTGCTGTCAAATTTAAGAATTAGATAAATCTAGGTCAAAAAAGCTAGAATTTGCAGTTCGAACAAAATAGAGATAGTACACTTTACAATTTAATTGTTAAATTTGACAGCAATACAACAAAAAACAAAATGACCTGGGATTCAGTAAGCTTAATATATATCTAAGATAGCTGCTTAGTTTGATGATAATCCAAGTTGATTTGAAAAAGTTATTAAAAAAATTAAAGTGTACTATCTGTATTTTGTTCGAACTGCAAATTCTACCTTTTTTGACCTAGATTAATTTAATTGTTAAATTTGACAGCAATACAACAATAAACAAAATGACCTGGGATTCAGTAAGCTTAATATATATCAAAGATAGCTGCATAGTTTGATGAAAATCCAAATTGATTTGAAAAAGTTATTAAAATAATTAAAGTGTACTATCTCTATTTTGTTCAAAATGCAAATTCTAGCTTTTTTTACCTAGATTAATTTAATTCTTGAATTTGACAGCAATACAACAAAAAACAAAATGACATGGGATTCAGTAAGCTTAATATATATCTAAGATAGCTGCTTAGTTTGATGATAATCCAAGTTGATTTGAAAAAGTTATTAAAAAAATTAAAGTGTACTATCTATATTTTTTCGAACTGCAAATTCTACCTTTTTTGACCTAGATTAATGTAATTGTTCAATTTGACAGCAATACAACAACAAAAAAAATGACCTGGGATTCAGTAAGCTTAACATATATCTAAGATAGCTGCATAGTTTGATGAAAATCCAAGTTGTTTTGAAAAAGTTATTAAAAAAATTAAAGTATACTATCTCTATTTTGTCTGAATTGCAAATCCTAGCTTTTTTTTACCAAGATTACTGTAATTCTTAAATTTTACAGCAATTCAACAAAAAAACTAAATGACATGGGATTCAGTAAGCTTAATATATATCTAAGATAGCTGCATATTTTGATGAAAATCCAAGTTGATTTGAAAAAGTTATAAAAAAATTAAAGATGCCTATCTGAATTTATATAATAATTTTTATTTTTACCTATTGTAAAATTAAATTTTTTCATTTACAACAAATCAAACTACCTAATAAGCTTGAATTTTGTAAGATCAATATCTAATTTAGTTAGATGGGCTGATTTACACCAGTCAAAACTAAAATTGGTTATCATATTCTGTTTCTGTTTGAATGTTTCTTGTGTGTATTTTTGGGCTAATTAAAATAAAATGTTTACTACTTAAGCATTTGAAAAAAGTGTATGTCCCATGCATTAAGATAATGAAAAATCATCAGGTCCCACTACTTTGCACGTTGAAAAAAGTACATGTCCCCTTACCATTTGCACCGGTCCCCCCTGCTTGATAAATAATGCACCGTCCCTAAGCTTTTGTACATTTACATAATATGTGAGAGTTAGTCTGGAATCTAGCATAGGCGGATAAAGGGACGGGGTCCTGGAGAATCACTGAAGTATGACTGGAGCGGCGTTCTCCCCCTTTAGGTCAGTCAGCGGGGCCCCCCTTATGAAAAGTTCTGGATCAGACACTGTCAAGAATGGGGATTTAAATAAGGACCAAAACAATTAGATCGTTAAAAAACAAAAAATATATAATAAAGGATCACAGAGAATAATTGAGTATACTTTATTATGAAGAATCATGCAGAGATCTGCAGAGACATTATTTTCAGACCATTAGGTCCGAGACCACAGTTATTTCCTAGTGTATTCATTTTGTTTTATAATTTTCAACTCATGAACTATGCAAATATTTTTAACACTATCTCCTCATGGTGTTCAACGAAAAGCTCACCAGATCTTATCTTCCAGTGGCAAGAACTTTTTATATGGGGGGCCCGCTGACTGACTTTAGAGGGATCTCTCCAGTCATGCTTCAATGCCTCCCTATATAATCAACAATTTTTCACACGAATGGCCCCACCCCTGGATCCGCCTATGTCTGCACGTGTTTGTCAATATGGCCAATCAAATCAAAGTCTTTACCTACTAAATATGCCTTGAAATATACTAAAACCTAGGTTGCCACATGTTGAGCAGGAAGTTCCTGACTCGTGACTGTTTATCATTCACAGTTCCACCCATGTATTTTGGAGGTTCGTGTTGTGCATAAAGGCAGATTTGGAGCACTCTGTCCCTCCCCTTTTAGTGGGTAAAAATATAATTACCGAAGCTGAGCATGTCAAGAAAGATCCCCTCTTTAACAGTCAGTGGGACCCCTTAAGAAAATTTTTGAATCCGTCACTGGCACAATTTAAGTTTTTATGTAATATGATATAAAGCCCAACATTTACTGTTTTTATCTTTCTCTCAATTTTTTTTATTTATGGAACTACAATTTTAATTGGTATCCACCAACAATGACGAAACGTATGATAAAGTTAAAATAGTATATTATTCTCTACATTGTATAAGGGACAAAGTATGACCCCCAAGTGGCCAAGTATGAGGCCTAAGTGACTATTGTTTGTCATGATTTAAACACGATAATAGTGTTTCTTTCCCCTAATTCTTATGAGCCGCATTGAAAATGACAGGTTACCTCAGACCTCAAACACTCTGAAACTTTTTAAAGTACTTTCTTTATGCTCATGTGTATTTTTTTGTTAGTATAGTTTTGTACTTGAGCAGATAATCAGAATGGTCAACAATCAAGTATTGGCAATGTTTAATTGTTCATGGTTTGCTTGAACAACCAAACCTCTAATCCGAGATTACTCTGACTACCAAACAACATGATCCAGGTAATTTTTAATTTAGCCTTGTAAAATGTCAATGTATATACATACCACAGACGATACATAAAAGTCCTTATAGTTTGTGAGTCGCCCCAGTTTACACATCAATAACCTATTCAAAAAATGTGTTTAATTCTAGAAAAATAGAGATATTACAGATAAAGCAATGATAGTCCTTCAAATTAATCTGGGTATTTAGGAATTTGAAATCAAAGATGTATACACGCATATATATACACAAATTCCACCCTTATGTCTCTACATGTTTATCTGAGACGAGTGGATGTCCCAGAAAAAAATAAAATAGCCTTGCCAGACGTCATAATAATTTGGACTATATACTAGCACGGTATTAGATGTTAATATAAAACAATGTTAAGTTATTCAACCTGGACACAATTAATAATTTTCAAGTCAATTTCATGTGAATGATTTAACGTAACAATTATGTAAAATATTAACTTGAATTCACGTCAACAAAACTTGCCTGTGTAACACATGCGTTACACATGCGTTTAACTATACATGTGTTACACATGCAAATATCGCATGTGTCACATGCATTATCCAACACATGCGTGACACAGGTGTATTTCTGACGCATGTGTACCACGCATGATTCCCATGCGTGGCAAGAAACACATGTGTTACGCATGTAACACACCTGTGACACATGCGTTTTTAGGTACATGCGTGACACATGTGTGGCATTTTTACCCTAGTTTATAGGTACAGAATATTTTAAGAAAAAAAATGGTGGGTTGAACCTGGTGTTAAGGCTAGCCAAACCTTCCGCTTATATTGCAATGTTAAAAAATATCGCTAAAATGACAACACTACGTGATATGAAAACAGTACAAACAATCGCAAGAACACTCAGCACAGAGAAACGCATAAAAAAATAATATAATAGTACATTATACCATGTAAACTGTAGAATAACAACGGACATATTTAATAGACGACAACACAGGACCAAAAGAAATAACGTATTTTAGAGACGTATATATAATCTTCAACTTCACACAATTTGGAACGAGATCCAAAAATTCACAATTATTTTCACAATACTCGTCAAAAAAATTATCTTGACTATGACGGTCTTGAAAGACTATTCTAAATAAATGCTTGTTGACGACGTCAAAATTATTTGGACTCATGCAATACTTTATTCATGGAAAAAGGTAATTAACTCAACTAAACTTACAAATAAGACATATGTCAAATGTACCAAAAATACAAAAATCAAACCACAAATAATAAGACATAACACAATAGAAACATCATAACTAAATACATGAATGTTGGATGTATAAATACAAAGACATGTCGTATATCAATTCAAATTCACATTCGGCAAAACAGTCATATAGGTTTTATATATAGGTCACTGTCGGTACTTACTTGTGAAACCACAATCTAAGACGTGGTAAAATATCGTTAGTCAGTTTAGACACAGACACATCGTATAGATTAACAAATTCGTGATGGTGTCCATAAAATTTACGGAGTGTCATTTTTATTCTTTATAATGGTTGCAGCAATGCAAAATTCGATAAAAGTCTTGTAAGCTTTGGAATAGAAAAAAAATAACTGCTCTTATTTGTATGACAATCCAGAATTGAAAGTCAAAGGTTAAAAAATATTCGAAATTTGTAAAATTCTATATTTACATTTGAACTTCGAGATTCGAATTTCGAAATTCAATATCGTAACAAGCCGAGTTCATGTATTCGTTATATATTACTGTGTGAACATTTAACGACGAGAAAGTTGTCGTTTAAAAAAACCTGAATGCGCTACAATTCAACCTTATGTTTACAAGGGATATTAAGTTGGACATAAGCTACTATTTAGACAACAAAATTGAAGTGTGTTTTTATATGTTTTAAATGTAAATAAAGGCGGAATACTAGTAACCAGTTTGGTTCAATTTTGTCAAAAATAAGCTCAAAATATCGTTGATATAATTATTATTGTCTTGCAAGATAATAATTCGACCTCATATGGGTCCTTATTCATTCATGTAACCTTAAAAATTGAATCTTAGCTAGAGATGGGTAGCACATTTGTTTATCATGTGTAGTTATAACCAGGGTTCGACATTAACTTTTATACCAACTTGTCCAGTTGGGCAAGTGCCCTATTACTTTTACTTGTCCGAAAGTGAAATCTACATGCCCAAACTTTTATATACTATGAGGCATATATTGATCCGAGGAGGAAGAGAAAGATCAACGAATATATGGGAATTGGATCCTTTACATAGAGATACTTATGTCATAATAATTTATCTAAGAAGTGCCATTTCAAAAAAAAACTTTCTCGATAAACCGACAACAACTGACAAATTTGTTAAAGTTTAATTTCATTTTCTCTTTCAAGCTTTTACGTTTTTCCATATAAGGGAAATATACATCCGATGTCATATTCTAAAGTTAGAACAAAGAAAATTGGACCTCTGCTTTCCCTTGGTCGTTAGTAATAACACGTGCGCCGGAAACTCCTAAGAAGTGTCCCGATTGATAACGATAATGACGAAGCAAAGCTGCTACCGTCTGATTGGCCAATAATTTTGAACGTGATCTTTTGTTGGAAAAATGGAGAATTCAGTGTGAACAAATGACGAAATATATGCATTCATGATTTAGAGGGGGGGTTAAGACCCCTTTACTCGACTGTGCAGTGTTATCACTGAGTTATCTATGGACAAAACAGCAGACACTATTGATTTTTGTCTCGCCTTGACGGAGTCAAAAAGCGAGACGTAGGTATGATGTTTCCGGCGTCGGCGATGGCGGCGATTGAGTCAACAATATTAGTTTGTGATCAGGTCTAGTTTATGGTGAACCACTAGTGATATGTCAATCATATTTGGTATTCAGTTGTATAAGCATTTGCACATCTCATTTCCATGGAGATTATTTGCCCCTGCCGCCTCAGTCATGGTCTATTGACTTCGACACTTTTGCTTATTTTACATGTATTAGTTTGTGATTAGGTCAGTTTATGGGGAACCATAAGTGTTAGGTCAATGATATTTGGTATACAATTGTATAAGCATTGGTATATCTCATTTCCATGGAGATAATTTGGCTCCTCTCCCTTAGTCATGGTCTATTGACTTTGAATTGTTTTCTAGGTTATCATGTATTAGTTTGTGATTAGGTCAGTTCAAGGGGAACCATTAGTGGTAGGCCAATGTTAATTTGTATTCAGTTGTATAAGCATTGGCACATCTCATTTCAATGGAGAATATTTGGCATCGCCCCTCAGTCACAGTCTAATGACTTTTAAACTTATCTTAGTTTACATGTATTAGTTTGTGATAAGATCAGTTTAAGATGAACTGCTAATGTTTAGTCAATGATATTTGGTATGCAAATGTATTGGCATTTGCAAGTATTATTTCCATGGAGATTATATAGCCCCACCCCCTCTTCATGGTTCATTAACTTTGAAACTTTTACATAGTTTACAAGTTAATGTTTGTATTTAGGTTTGGGAACGACTTATAATAAGTCAATGGTATTTGGTATGCAGTTGAATAAGCATTGGCACATCTCATTTACAGTAACTTAGTCATGGACTCATGGTTTATTGACTCTGAATATTTGTATAACTTGTGTAAGATGTTAAAGTATTGCTATTTTCATTTCAACATTTGCATAATCAAAATTACAAAAAGGCGAGACATATCTCTGTGATAAGAGTTTATGTGAAATGTTAATCATATAACATTTTTTTCTCACTTGCCCGATCGGACAACCAAGATGATGCTTTTACTTGTCCGAATATTTATATACTTGCCCCGGACAATAGGACAACCATTAGTGTCGGACCCTGATAACCATAAAAAAAAAACATGCAAAGCTTTAAAATGAAACAAAGGAACTATTTCGTGTAATGATTCGGCACACAAACAATTTTTCGTATAAAGGTATTTACTTATTGTTTCAGTCGAAGTCGTCAGATCCAAGAGACAAAGACAAACCGTCTAACACTATTGTATGTTCTTGTTTGTCTATTTATACTTATACATGCATTTATCATGTTCATGTCTATATCGGGTAACATGACCATTGACGGTCTCCGAATTATTAATTAAATAGCGTCGAGTCGTCGTTAAATACACACGAAAGCTCGCCATTTATTTCGATTTCATCAATTGTTTTTTTTTCTATAGAACTTTTGTAAATTTGGTACATATTTGGTATGTTATCATTTTAAAGAGTATGAGGCAATTTGGCGATAATGAATTTTGCAAGTTATACTGCTTTAAATGATATAAAGTAATACGAATTATCACATTTTTTAATTCTACTGTCAACGTTTCTGTCGACTTTAATGAAATTATTGTCGGAACAAACATTTGAAGAAGACAAGGGGTTCCAGTACAGTATTTTACGTTATTTAAATCATATTTACTAACTAATTAACTTTTTTCCAGTTGCTTACAGTCACGATGTGCTTACGTTCTGTAAAATTAGATTTTTTGTATAAAGCTTAAATTATTTAATTTCTTGTTGGAGAAACCTGGGGCCGTATCAATGAAAGTATCCTAGGACATGTCCTAAGATAGGTCTTAGGACATTATTTAGGATGGTCTTAGGACGTGTCTGAGACATGTCTTAGGATGTAAAACAAAGCTGTCTTAGGACAGTCCTAACTAGGACCATCCTATCACATTTATTTAAACGAAAATATATGTAGAGATTTGTATGACATAGATTGAATTGTATTTTAGAACCTATATTTAAAGAGAGGGAGGATGACTCTAATATAGAAAACAATTAGCGCAAAATAAAAGTTAAAGTGTTTACGGAATACTCATAAATATGTTATTAAATATGATAAAAGATATCAATTTAATTTAATACGAAAACAAAAGTAAATGGTCACAAAACTTTGTGATATTCGTGCTGCAATTTTAGTACATAAACTAGTTTTGTCCTTAGGTCAACTCGATATGTATTGAATCAGGATTAGGTAAAAAAGAATTAAACTTTTCCCCATATTTGAATTATTTAAAATATGTTGCTTATGATGATAGTATTGTTTAGGCTTCACAAAAGGCAGCACGAAATAATCTAATATAATACAATTAAATCTTTAACAAACATTAAACAATATTTTTTTTTATTAATTTTATCTAATGATAGTTTATTATTGTATTAGTATTTTAGTATTGAGTTTATGCCATATTTGTTGTTTTTATTACGTTTTAGGACGATGTTACCTTTAGGACTATCCTAAGACACCTAATTGTATATCCTAACTTTAGGACCAAATTTAGGACATATCTTATTTTAGGAGACTTTCGTTAACCCGACTTAGGACTAAGACGTGTCCTAAGACCATTCTAAGACATGTTTTAGTCCTAGGACAGCTTCGTTGACACGGCCCCTGATTTGTAATGATAATTAATGAAATTTCCCGGTTATTATAGTTACAGTATTTATTGTAAATGTACTTCTTCATATATCGTAATTCAAACAAATAATCTGTTATATGG
The DNA here is from genome assembly GCF_963676685.1 of Mytilus edulis. Lineage (NCBI taxonomy): Eukaryota > Metazoa > Mollusca > Bivalvia > Mytilida > Mytilidae > Mytilus > Mytilus edulis. The sequence goes on from NC_092350.1 coordinate 41,323,335, forward strand.
ATAAGGTCAAATCTAAAGTACACATCTTTTTTAAATTTTTATTAGAATCATCACGGGTATGACCATTCATTTTCTGTCGGCGGAATTCTTCGCTGACGGAAAAACCATTTTCACCTCATAGTGTTATGCTTTGTACTATCTGAAATTTCCCTTCGATTTATTATCTGCATTTTATGGAGCAGATAATTCATTCTGTTTTTAGAAATATTATTGATTTTCAGTACTTACCATCAGTCCGTTATACTTATGTACAAAATTTTCCTCTGCAAAAACAATCCAATAGTCGTTATCTAATATACAAGCGACAGTGTTGTAGATTGTGTATGTCAAGATGTATTGAGTATAGTTAAAGTAACAGCTTCGCAAAAATGACGCTGTTATATGCTCGTTGGACGGAATTACGGGTATCTGTCTCAAAGTAAGTGAAGAATATCTGCGGTGTTTTGTAAACAAGCAGTCTTCAATAAGTTGTAAAAGCGGTCTAATGTATAGTCACCTTTATCGGGTATTATTTATTCAGATTCATTACATAAGAGAGTCGTCGTCTTTGTTCGTTACCATAACAGTAGCATCTAGGACAATGTGACATATCAAGAATTTTTTTCTACATTATTTCGATCAATTTTAAACAATTTATTATCTTAGACAGTTGCTCAGGTAACATATCCGCCTTCTTTCTTTTACATATTTTTTAGTTTCAACAAGGTCGATCTCTCTTAAGAAATATATTCATGTGTAAAGTCTAACTTACTTCCATATCTCCCTAAAGACATTTTGGATTTTGATGACTCTGAATAACACTGTCTCATTTCGGAATGTGGAACAATTGACTGCAAAACTTGTGAAATTTTAATAACAGATGCTCAATTCACTAGCAGTTTAAGTAACAAGTCTTATTTTACTAGGAGTTACGATGATCTGAAGTGTAAATCAATAAATGTCGTCTACGGATTAGAGTGTAACCTTTGCGGATTGGTTTACGTCGGTGAAACGAAAGGAAGGCTAAACAAACGTATGTGCGGCCATAGATCAGATATCAACCTCAATGCATACGACATTCTGTACCAGCATTTTAATCAGCCTGATCATTCAATCGTTTCTATGACCAGAAGACTAACAATCCACAACTTGCAACAACTCTCCGTAGACAAAAAGAAGACTACTGGATTCGACAATTGGGAACTGCGACACCATATGGTTGCAATGACAAAATTGATGGTATAGGTATTATATCTAGTCCTTCGTGTAGTTCGGTGAATGCGATGAATATATTCAACTCTACTCCTCGACGTAGACGTAGTCATGGTCATCATCATTATACATCACCTACTTTGCATGATGTCTCTATTAATGACTTGCTGCCATTTATACAAAAGCCGTTAGATATTCATCACATTCGCACGAAACTTTATTCATTACCCCTTTCAAAACTTCATTCTCTGTTCAATTGTTGTTTGGAAACCACTGTTACAAACCCCTCTTCAAACCAAAACAAACGTACAGCTATCATTTTGGATATTGCAAGTCACAGACTTTCCAAACGAGTTCACATTGGAAAAGATGAAAAAGAGAAGAAATCTTTTCTTAAACTTTCCTTTGCCAACAAAGGTCTCGATGGCGTCAACTTAGGCAATATCCTTCATCATAAATTAGTTCAGTCGAAAATACCACCTTATTTTAAAGATCAGTCTGTACCGATAATTTCTTATTCCTATACCAAACCAGTTTCAACTAAAATTTTCAATTACAAACCCGTTTTGCAGGATCTCAACATTGACGACTTCAAGTCTAAACCTCCTGATTGCACCTGTGCTAGTTCCCAATTCATATATTATCCGGCTGGCCACGTTATTACCGGAAACCGCAACATAATCAATGCCACTTCCCTGCGAAATTTGTTATTCAAAGGTCCGAAATATCGTGAACCTAAATCCATCAATTGGAAATACAACTTCAAAATACTGATGGATTCAGTCGAGGATTATGCCAGGCAATGGGCTAAACGCGAGAAAGAAGACATAGATACTATTTCCGAATTGATTAAGGCTGTGAGGTCGTTGGTTGATGCAAATCAGAATTAAGAAACTAAATGGGTCTATCAATACCCACGCTACGTCAATTTTTAAAGACACAAATGTTGCAAAACATTTGTCCTACCTCCATGACAAATATGTTGTTGTCCCCGCAACGGTATATTGCTGGGTCTTCCGAGTGCTCCACGAAACCTCTTTTTAAATTATTAACATCTATTTTATCAGCAATCAAAGCCTGGCTCCAAAGTTATTGTGAAACTGCCTATTCTAGAGGTGGCGTGAATCAGATGTGGATACTAAAAAATTCCAAAGATCTTTTAGAGTACATACAATCTAAGACTCTCTCATCTTGCAATAGTATTAAAACATTTGACTTTTCTACACTTTATACGAGTATTCCCCATTCCAAAATTAAAAAACAATTTGAAAGAGTTGGTTTTACTTTGTTCATTATAAAGAATAGCGAACGAAGATACAAGTGTCTTGTCTTGGGGAGGGATAAATCCTACTTTGTAAGGAAATTTTTTCATTCATATACCTGTGCACTTTATTGTAACAGCTCTTGTCAACATGACGTTACAATTTATTTTGAAATGAAGTTGATTCAAGCTTAGGTCACACATTCACGATTTTTACTGCCATCCTTGACAGGCCCATTCCCGATTAAAATTTGTCAAGTCTGATCAAGATCCTTTGAATCGTGGATGGAAATTCAAACTTTAATTAAAATTTGTAAAACAAATAATTTAATCACGACAACAATCAGATATTGTTCAGGAAGCGTCAATCTTCAACCGTTTCCAAGCGAATTAACCCGATAATCCTGTTCTCAATCCGCTTCTAATTCAATTTGTATCTTTCGCCTGTTAAAATTCGACCGAGTCTGTCAGGACTGCGTTTCGATTCTACCGAATATAATCCGACAGATATCAGACAGTGACCAGACAGTGAACCGACGCTGACGGAAGTTATCCGTTCGAAAACTGACGGCAATCTCGGGATGTTCTGGTACTGTCGGAACGGAATCCTATCACGGTCCGCTCTATCGCATTGCAAACGGCTTTGTCTGGTCTCAGTCGTATTGTATTCTGTAATTGTCGGGACACTGACGTGGGTATCATTGACGAATTTCGTATTAATAACGGGACTGTTCCGGAACGGTTTCGACAAAAACGGTTCGCAATCGACAAGATCTAGATGCAATCTGGACTCAAACGGCAGAAAAACAACAATGAAAAATTTCTCCAGATCATTCCCGTTCAAGAGGACACCGTCCAGAATACACAGAACATTGTTAGGATTTTGATCCGATACAGCAGAATCTGTCACGACATAGGCACGATTGTAATCCGACTAGACAAATCGGCTGAGTTTCCCTGAATGTAACAGGACGCACCTTACTGTCGGGGTGCTTCGCCGAACTATTCGGACCCTTCCCGACCCGTGGGAATTTGTTACGAACTTAAACGACTGCGTTCAGACAATGATAGGACATTCAAGATAATTTAAGATAGTAATCCGACTTTTTCACTTTTCGTGTCGTATCGCTGTCTGATCTCAAACGGTAGCAATAATCGGCAATATGTGAACTCCGCATTAGGAATAAAACAAGATCGCAGTTCGTCAATCAGAATAATGTATTATAATGAAAAATACATCTTATGTAGTTATTAACAAATGAAAATAATATAATGATATGTCTCTTTTTTATTGATTGTTAAACCTATAGAAGAGGACAAAAACTAGAAAGGTTGAATACTATTTAGTGGGATAATTTAGAGGTACTTTTGTTGTATTGTCGTGCGATCATGAAAAGTTTAGAAGCTTTAAAGATTTACAAATAAAAGATGAACTTTAACAGTCGAACATACTGGAATCGCTTTGAATTCATCCAAGCTCTTAAACTCAAATTAAACACCTCTGTATCATATTTATTTATCACTTAATCTTAAACCGTTTGAAAATAAAGTATAAAGTCATGTTTGAAATCAACGTCTTACAAGACACGTTCACGTGAAAACATTAGACTGTGGTTTAAAGTTGTTGTCCATTCGTTTGACGAGTCTGAGGCTTTTGATTTTGCCATTTGACAAAATTTTCATTTGAATTTTCATCAGAATTCATTTTTTTTTTAGATTTTACTTTTTAAAGGGCATACGATACAGTTACAGGGGAGGTAGTTACGTTGCTAACGTAAAAAAGTAATTCATCGTAACCGTCTATCATAATTTTCCATCATTTTGGAAAATTTCTTTATCGTGTATTGTGTCTATTTAAATAAAAAGTTCGTAGAAAAGATCTAACGAAAAGAATACCGACTAAAATTCATTATTACGGTCTGTTAAGTTGAAGTTTCCTAGAGGACAGTGAATTCACCAGAGTTTGCTTACTTGTTATGATGTTTTTGTAGATATTTGAGGTTACAAGAATCCCTTATAAGTTTCGAATACTACTATTAGACCTTTTTGCACATTAAAACAAACGTTTTGGCCTTTTAAACATTTTTTATTCGAGCGTAACTGTTGAGTCTTTTGTAGACGACACGCGTGTCTGGTGTAAATATAAAATTTCATTCCTGGTATCTATGATGAGTTTATTTACGTATAAAATGTACAGTTTTGAACACTTAAAAACAGAACCTACTTTCATATTTGTATCAATTCATCTTTACCTAGACTATTTATGACGTCTTTACATGCTATCCGTTGGATGTTTACCTTTTGATATTTTAGTCTTGCGAAACTTAATTCATTTGTTATTTTTAATTTGATTTGAACTAGCTTACAGTAATTAAGGGTACTCTCACGACTTGAAATTGATAATTCCAAACAGCATTTTCAATTAACATCACAGTTTCATTTCCGCCGTCTAAAGCAGACAATAAAAATAAGAATTGATAAATGTCTAATTAATTCTTACCAAGTACATTATTTGCTGTATAAAATGAAATGCACTTAGTCTAGCATATATTAAGTACAAGAACGGAAAATTAGAAATCTCGTCAATATTGATCAAAATGCATTGTAATATATATGCATCTGTAAACTTGTTTTTACTTTTAACTTGAAGATTAAAAAAACATAAAGATAAAAATGTAAACAGGGAAATGATTCAAGTAAAATTCCTGCGTGTAAAGATGGATTTTGCTTTTATTTTTTTGGACCTGCTCAGTCATATGTCTCTTCCATTGTTTCACTGCTTATACATCATTGGCTGCAAAATATTCGGCTTTGTGCGTTCCTGGTGAAGGTAAATCCAGAAACGAGCTTCGGATGCATGAACTGTAAAATGTGACGTTTTTATTATTATAACAAATATTGCTAACTCACGTTCACAAAGGTACAAGTAAAAGTCACAACTTATAGAAATATAATTATAGAATAAAGTATACAAAGGCAATTACAATATAGAGGGGAAAAACCAGATTCTTGGTTGTTAACCAGAAACTCAAAATGACATTTTATGATATTTATAGAGTTTTAAAATATTCTATGATGCTAAATATTGAAAGTACCCTATATGGCTTGTGACTTTCTTGTAAAGTTCCAAAAGTTAGCTTTATAAGGTTCCTGACTTGGCATATGGAATTATAAGAAAACATGGTGGGTTGAACCTAATTTAATGGCTAGCGAAGCCTCCCGCTTTATGACAATGTAAACAAATATTGATAAAATGACAACACTACGAGACAGCGCACACACACGCAAGAAAAATCACAGAGAAACACAAAAAACAACAAACAATATAATAGTCTACGCAACATGTAAACTGCTGAACAACAACAAACATATTTCATCAATGACAAAATACACAGTATATAAAAACAGGGACGCGCTTACATAGCTAACATGTAATGTCGAACTTTATACAATTATGTTCACAATACTCGTTCAAAAAAATTGTTAATGAGTAACCTTATATTTTTTTCAATTACAGACGATAAGGCATAAATTCATCCAACCGAAACCATAACAGAAACAACAAAAATTAGTACATGAATGTTGGATGTACGAAATACCAAGACTCGTCGTACAGTATTATATGTAAATTCACACTTGATAAAGAAGTTATATTCGGGAATAGGTCACGTTTGATACTTAGCAGACAAACGATATAGATGTTAAACCATAATCTAAGAAGTGGTAAAAATATCATTAGTTAGAAACAGACACCAATTTGTGATGGTGTTTATAAAATTTACGGAATGTCATTTTTATTATCTCCTCCTCATGAATCAGTTTGAGCAGTGTCATCGTAAGGAGCACACTTCTGTATATGAAGTCAGTATAGTGTAAACATGTACTGGCATAAGATATCAATTGAGATATGTAAACACTATATGACTGAGCAGAGTCATGCTCAAAATCTACATCTTATTCGACACATTCCTTGAAATACATTAAACGTATTATAATCCTTTCAGCACTACTTAAATGTAAATTCAATTTTTCAAACCGGTAAATGAATGCGGCAGTTTTGTTTCATATTTAACTTCGCATGTCTTATCTAATAAGCTAAACTATAAAATCGCACGATTTTCCCGAGATTCATGGACCTTCTTTAAAAAAATGATATTTTTCTTAATCATGTGAGAAGATTATTTGTGCCAATTTTTAGAAACAAATCACAGATGGGTTTTTTTTTTAAATTAGACAAATGCTCAGCAACAAATTCCTCTTTTGTTAATTATGTGATAAACATTAACTATTTCCAACAAAATGCAACACAAATTAAAAACAGATCTTTTTTTAAATAATTTTTTTTTTTAAATTAACTTGATATATTTTTACATAAATATTATATTTTTTTTTCTACATGAAATTTGTTTTTTGAAAAATTAAGAAATAAACTATGCTTAACTATGCAATATCAGAATTTGTTAAAGTCGAAAATATTTAGAAAATTACTTTGGTCGTTGGCTATAAACAACTGCTAAAATAATTTCGAGAATAACATTGCCTAGGAATAAGAATAGTTTTGAATGCATTAATAATATAAGGCAAAGTCTGATGTTTGTATATTGAGAATAGACATGTAATTCTCAGATATTTTAAAACTGCATCATATATCTTTTCATTGTCATGAAAAAAAAGAGAATAATTTGGAAAAAAAGTTTCACTACTCCCTCATAGACATAATTGAAGAATGTATATGTGTTTATAACAATTAACAAAAAAAAAGTACTACATCATGGTGTATGCAATGTATGCTATAGCAGGATAAAACTAGCAGTATCCCACATTTTTCTTTTAATATTCTATCATTAAGTTTACTTTCTATTCATATAGAGATGCCTTTTCTCTGTAGAATCCATATGAAATATGTGTATAACTGCGGTAGCTTGAATACAAGCGCGGTAATCTTTCATTGGTTCGTTTTCTCTTGTTTGAATATATCACAATATGAACTACATATAAGCAAGTAAATATAAGTAAAACACTCCCGAGATTTATTTGAATCCTGTAAAATTCTGAAAATTCAGCCGGTTTGGTGTTTTATGATTGCTCGGTTCTGTGATTACCGAAAAACATTCACACTCGTGTGTTCAAGGTGTTGTAATCAACCATTAGCAACGAAAACATTCACACTCGTGTGTTCAAGGTGTTGTAATCAACCATTAGCAACGTTATTTGGAATCGCAAATACCACAACCGCATCACTCACAATAATACGACTACAACAATCAATGTGAAGGTATCGACGGAACGTTTTAATACGTAAAATGTAAATGAAAGGATCTAGTAATGGTTTAATTATGTACAGTGAATTCGTTATACGTCTCATTGAAAGTGTTACAGACTCGGGTTTGACTAGGACGAAAAACGAATATACACTTCTTGGTAGTACTGCCATAAACGAAACTACTATTAATATCCCAAGGGTTATTCCACAGTGTTTTAATCGTGTTGCCGTATTACGACTCAGTGGGTTTACTTGTTTATGCCGTTGTATAATTTTAGCTACCACTACTGAATAAAGACTTGATATTAATAGAGTTAAAATCAAAACAGGAATATCAATCCCTAATATCAATTTACTCTCGTTGTTTCCTATTACATCAGGATAATTACACTCATTTGCTTTTCGATTGCCAAAAACCAGGCATAAAATCCCAACATATGAAATTATCATTGTATATATCAAACATATCGGTCCTGATCCACACATCTTTTCAAAGAAATTATGTTGACGATCAAATGCTGTGAAAAGTCTATCCAGACAAATCATTAATGTTTGAAATAACGAACAAATCATCATTGCAAATGTAATAGTAATGACCACAACGCACAGAAAAGAAGTTAGGTTTTTATAAGGTGATAGGCTAATGTGTAATATTATTGCCAAACAAGTTCCCACATTACTGACGCTCTGAAACATTGTTAAAGAGTGAAATCTGTTCTCCTTTAGTGTTTTATATCTAAATAAAACAATAATACAACAAGAATTCTCTATTAGTGATATGATAATAAAAATCAGTGAAATTATATAGTGTTTTTCCACTTCTCCTCCCACAAGAGACGAAAAATTACCGTTGTTGATTGTAGTGTTTTCCATTATTTGTTCCGGAAAATAAATCTCCAATCACTAGTTTTATCACTTGTAATTTAACAAACTTGTCACGTGGTTCAATGGTTAAAATCGATTTAATTGCTTTTTTATATATTCTTGAAACAAAAAGGTGAAAAAAATAAAATTGATACAGATGTTAAAACAAAATATCATCAGGGACAACAGCCTTATAATTTAGTTTGTTATAATAGTAATTTTCCCTAAGCTAGTCAACAACTTTCAAAATAAAATAAACAATGACAATACAAAATAAAAGTAAAACGTATTTGCCTTATTGATGAATTATGTATTGAATTTAGTCATATATTGGTCGTTTAGCTCTTTAAAAGTCTCGGTTCTTATATATCCTTGGTCTTTAAATATTCGATGAATGGGAATCCTGAATAGCACTTCTTTATGCCTCACCTTTACCGAGTAGCTGCATATTATCATCATCGCCACATCCATATATATGGCAGATCCATGGTAAATATCTAAAGGACGTCTTGAAATCCCAAATCTATGGCAGATTTTCAAAATCTAATTTATAATAAATTTTCTAGGGTGCGAATCTAACGCGTATTTTGTAGTTCCAAAATCTATAGCAGATTTTCTGTTAATGGTGGAACAGACAGTGTATATATGACGAATGACTTGCATTAGACAAGTTTCTATCTCATGAATTGTACTTTCTCTAACAGTGCAGGTATTCTCGACAAAATATAGCTAAAATTGATGTATATAAATGCTATAGATCTATGACAGGTTTGTTTCTAAAGTCCCAAAATGCTAAGAAAGATTACTTGCTACTATAGTACAGGCAGTCACTGTTATATGCTAAAACGACTGCACTATGTACAGGCAGTCACTGTTATATGCTAAAACGCCTGCATTATTTGTTAAAAGCTAGTCGAATAGTATCATAAGAATGAACAAAACAGGACGAAGTCATAGCAGAATGAAAAGTTATTTAAAGACGAAGTCAAAAAGCACACAAATCTTGGAATTCACAGGCACTAGATGTTTCATCAATAATGGTATAAAAGGGTAAATCAGAAGAAGAAAAAATGTTTGACACTTAAACCTTCCCATAGTCTATATTTTACTACTTTTAGTTGATAGAACGTATATTGTATGTGGTACAATCAAGGCACAAGGCAACACCAAGAACACAAATGATGACAAAAAATTGAATGAGCGGGAACAAACACGAAACTCAAACACAGGAAATACCACAAACCAAATCATCAGCGCTACGAATTATCATAACAAACGATATCGAATCTGTGTTTTGTCATATGTAGCGACGACGTTATTGTTTTTTCTTAAAAATTATGTGATTTAAAAATCTGCCAAAGATTTGGAGAAAACAAAAAATGCAATAGATTTATAATTGTTAGATCTGTGGTGGTGTAATAGTTTTTTTTTATATAGATTTGAAATATGCAGTAGATCGGGAACTTTCGGCAGATATGGCCCCTACATATATATCATTTCAAAATTGTAATATAAAGTTCCCACTTAAAACTCTGTGTCATATATACTCGATTTCTCAAAAAAATTGCTATGGAATCCAAGCTTTTATCTGAATCGCCAAGATCTTCAAGATAAAACATGCATATTTTCTTTCAACATCGAAAAATGACAAAACTACGTGATACTACAAAGAATGGTTACCTATACACTATCTTTCAATCTATCACTCTAAAACTTAATTGAATATCTTTAAAAAAACAAAAAAACAAACAAAAAAACTCTGTGTGTGTCTTATTTTTCTAAAATTATCTTGACAATGATGCAAATGAACGACTTCAAACAATGATCTATGACATACGTGATGCTTCTATTTTCCCAAATTAATTTCCCATATCATGGTACGTGTAGTATGAAGCCCTCTTCCACGTATTAAGTGTTAAGGTTACGACTTGCAACATAAGAATTTAATGGTATGAATAAAGTTCTAGGTACGAATGAAAACAAACTACTTACATGCATATACACCGCTAATTCGAGTATAGTAACCTTTAAACTTTCTTGAAAGGTCATTCAGCATGCTACCTATCACCACGATCATTGCTAAATACGATGTCAATATGCTATCTAACACCACGCGTTCTATCACCGCTAAGTACACGAATTAAAAGAAATAATTTTCTACATGTCTTATCTAATCTTTATTAGTAGTCTTCAGAAATATCTAACTGACATTCCATGTGAAGTTTAAAGTGAAAGTTTTGATATAAATTCATTTTGAACACCTGGATTTACAAAGACTGTGGGCATCATACATTTAATTTTCATTTCAACATTTGCAAATCAATAAATGAGCACCGATGTACATGAGTATATTCACTGGTATTAAAGAGATAATCGTAACTGCAATTACGATTATCCCAATATGGCGACGGTAGATATAGGTAAAATCTTAACACTCATTTTTCTTAAATGTAGCATGTTTTTGTCAATAGTTACTCAGCTGCAAGGTTTATCTATACCATTTCATCATATTTGAATCGTAACGGTGCACTGGAATTGTCTAAGCGCTTTGAAAATAGCCGTTGAAAAATTCGGGATGATAATCGTAACTCGGAAAAAAGATAATCGTAATTACGGTATTTAAAAATAAAAAAGATAATCGTAACTGGAAACTGTTTTATTGATATTGACACTAAAAACGTATATCTGATAGCATATTATGAAATTATGGCGATGAATTATTTACGAAACGTCCCAACATCTTATGACATTTCTTTTTATGCATATATAATTAATTGTTCTTATGAAAACAGCTACATACTAGTATATTATAAAATTGGAAGGGTGAACAAGCTTCAAGAAATTTGGAAATGGAAAAACACGAACTTTGTTAATATAAAGAAATTTATTGAACTAGGTATGCCACAAAATATGTGAATGAGCGATGGAAATTATGATACATGACAATAATTGTCAGGCGACACGCATGTGTCACCTTACATCAGATTTCTGATTAAGACAGTAAACAAAAAATAATCTATCCTGAAGTAAGTAGTAAATATAGTTAATATTGTTTAAATTATTTTATTGTAGGTGGTTATATGTGCTATTTCTGCCCCCGGGAAGCCACTGCTGATTTAATTCTAGAACATACCCTATTATGCCATAACGAAGTAGGAAAGACATTTAGTATTCGTCAAAAACCGTTTGACGAGAAATTAGTGGCTACAGTTTTCATGTCACTTCGATCATTTTTCATAAATGATATCACAACTTAAAAGTTATGATGAACAAGGGATAACTTTGAAAACTGTTTTACAGTGTCATTTCTTTTATAGCTGACTATGCGGTATGGGCTTTGTTCATTGTTGAAGACTGTACGGTGACCTTTATTTGTTAATTTCTGAGTCATGTTGGTCTCTTGTGGAAAGTTGTCTCATTGGCAAACATACCACATCTTCTTATTCATATTAGCTACTTCATGACTGTCACTGAAATTTCAGTATCTCAGATATAAACTATAAACAACACAAATTCAATTTTGAATTATGATAATATGACATCCTTAAAACATTTAATGCTATATAAGACTAGAGAATGTTTGGCCCTAAATGGGATTCTTTGTGTATTATGAAATTAAGTAACGTGGAGTTCATTGACAAACATGGATTTGTGTTCTTTTATAGTTTGGCCAAAAGCCCGAAAATCAAAAAATAAAATTGATTTAGCTTTAAATTTTCTTACAAGAAATACTTATTCAAAGAATGACTGCAAAGATGAGAATAAAATAACGCATATTCCGCAAAATTAGAAACAAACTTATTAAAAATTAATAAATACTCGGTATATGAAAAGTATGCTGCATACAAATGCATGGAAGATATTGTAGAGAAAAATATTGAAGGTAATAAACAAGGAACATTTTTGTATTTGCATACTTGCCATATAATTAGTACTTTTCTATTAAATGAAAACATAAATTAGCCTTTCCTAATGTTCATGCATTTTTCTGAAGCACAAAATATTTGTTTTAAAATCTATAAAAATCTTTGCCGACTGTGATAATCTACATGTTTGGCCCTTTGATGTAATTTATCAATAAACATATTTGTGTTTTTTTTTCGTCTGTCAAATGCTTCGTAAGACTATAGGTAAGGCTAATAAAAACAAAAAATAAAAGTAACAATAAACAAAAGTAACAAAAAACAAAAGTAACAAAAAACAAAAGTGATAATAAACAATAGTAACAATAAACTGGTAACTATTCTAGATCCTTTACCATCCACACTGTTTAAAGAAACGTCCTAAAATACATGGGAATTTGATCAAAACATTTGAATTTAATTTTTAAAATCATATATCAGTATAAAATAGAAAAAAGTGAATCCAAAGGAAAAATATGGACGGCTGAATTTATTGATAAGAACTAAATCATCAGCGTATAACAGATATGATATATCATTATCATTTAACTTGGGTGGTTCACATGTTGAGTCAAAAATAGATGGTAAATCATTAATATATAAAGAAAATAATGTAGGGCTTAAAATACACCCTTGTTTTACCCCAACTGAGAAATTAAAAAAATCAGTGATACCTTCCGAGATCTTTACCAAGTACAAACCCTCTTTATACATATCTTTCATTATACTAAAAAAAGGGACCATCTATGTTGTAATAAGACAATTTGTAAAAGAGGGCATCTCTATCAATAGTATCAAATGTCTTCCTGAAATCAATGAAACAGGCATATATCTTTTTTGACATATGAAAATGTGGTATACGTGACTTTTATTTTGAGCAATGAATTGAAAGGATTGCACTTTTGGAATATGGGATATAGTTAATCCATCCTTTTTCTCATCAATTAGAGATATATAGGTAAATTTATCCTAGATATTAACCTGTAAGTTTCTTCATTTATTTTTATATGCGTTAATGTCATCGTTTAAGTGGGCATTTACATTTTTAACACACAAAATACCATTGAAATGCTGAAAGACACATTTATTATGTTTCAGTTACTATTATCATATAAAGAAAATTACGATTATCAAAGAAGAAAAATACCATAGAGTTACGATTATCATCCCGAATTTTTCAACGGCTATTTTCACAGCTCTTAGACAATTCCAGTGCACCGTTACGATTCAAATATGATGTAATGGTATAGATAAACCTTGCAGCTGAGTAACTATTGACAAAAACATGCTACATTTAAGAAAAACGAGTGTAAAGATTTTACCTATATCTACCGTCGCCATATTGGGATAATCGTAATTGCAGTTACTATTATCTCTTTAATACCAGTGATATTGGTGATTAAACTGCATTTATCTGATGGTTGTTCTTACCTGAGTACACGGATCTGTTTTGATAGCAAAAGATATAGATTTCAGTTCAAATATCTTAAAAAACTAAACATTATCATGGAGAATGTAAGATAAGTTTATTACCATCATTGTCTTTAATTGAATACACATATGGATCTCCAGTGACATAGGTAGTTAAGATATATACATACGTTAAAACGTATCGTTTGCTCACAATTTGGAGAATTATCTTAAGTACATTTGTATTCTTCAAATGCTATGAGCTACGCATGTTTGGTGTAAATCAATTCAAAATACAAGAGCAGCTGATAAATATGATCACCATTTTGTGTTTGTTGAAGATCCTATAGACTTTTAATTTTGCACATATCAAAACATAACGAATGAGATATAACCATATGCGTTTGTCTCATCAAAGCATATTTTAACCATTCTGAAGCAATCTCTTTATATACTTAGAATCCAGTAATGGCTTTCCTAGAACTGATATATAACTAACAAATCATTAATCCCTTAAACAGAATGAAGTGTCCACTTTGTGCCAGTGTTTCATATAGCGATGTAATGTAAAGCCTACAGTTTCTACTTTTCATTATATTAGGCATGTTGGTGTTACAATTGACATACGTAAGCGACCTCACGCTAATCTAAGGAGAATTTTGAGCTCTAACCAAAACTTCGATATAATCATAAATACAAGATTTCAAACGACTTTTTTTCGACAAAACAAACCTATGAAAGTGTAGTGATGTATATGTTACAGGCATTTTCTAAATTTAGGCATTTTGTAAAATGACTGAATTTTCAGGCAATTTATAAAATGCCTAAACTTGACAGGCATTATACAAAATGACTAAAAATACCTAGTCATTTTGTGAAATGACTGAAATTTTGAAGCACAATTCAACAAATTGCCTGTTTAGTTTTAGGCAATTTGTAGAAGGATTTCATTGACAAAAGTAAACAAAAACACGATATCGTGCAAAGAAAATAACTAATGGTTCAGTAGAATTAATTTATTTTTCATAAAACCATCTGGGAAGGTTTGTTTGACATATTATATGTTCTTTTAAGTGAAACTACGTAAAGTACGTACTCACTTTGTAATTCAGGTGCCAGTAGTGAATTTATGATTATTTTGTCAAAATGGCAGAAAGACAAATTGTTCTGTCAATAGAACAAAATTTACAATAACTTTTTTTTAGAAATTCTTGATTCAAAACAGTAAAGCAAAACATTTGTTGACAAACAGATGTCTTTTTTATTGACCGAATGCTGTTTGTTCGCTTTTAGTTGCAAAAATGTCATGAATGACATGCATTTTTAAGACGTGAACAATTTGGTTATAATTTGTATGGGTTATTTCTGTAGGGGATTGACCCGGATAAGGGACAGAAATTTAGACTGCCGCTTGTAATTAAACTGAAGGTATTTTGAACATTTCAGGGAAAGAAAATTTCACCTGCAGATCACCCACAAATTAAAAAAAGTATAGTTCTTAACGTGCATGAAGTGTTGCATTTAAATAAAATATGGCAATATATTTAATGTCCCCTTTCAGAAATAATGAGAATCATAAATTTGTACATCCACATAGAAACAAACTCAAAATACAAGGCTGTGTTTTGTAATGATGCAAATGTATGGTTGGCAGTGTCATCGGATACATTTATCAATCTTGATAGCCTATTGCAAACTGTGGCTACGTTTAAATTTATGTGGTCCAGTATATGAAGTGTAGAAATTTTTTTTAATTGAATATAAAGGGCAATAACTTCATAAAGGGTATATTGTCATATTGTCTTATTTGTAGATTGTAATTTTCTTAACGTTAATGCTGTTTACAGTTTATCTCTCTAGGCTATAAATTTCTTCTTTATTTATTAAAATTCTTCTTTTTTAATTCAGTAATTATCATAAATAAAACTCCTCAGATGTTCAAAGCTTTCAATTGGTTTTTTTTCTAACATTTCATTCTTTAAAACAATTTCAGGCATTTTGTAAAATGCCTTTCAATTTTTCCAGGCATTTTGTAAAATGCCTAGAAAAATTAGTCATTATGTATAATGACTGAATCTTGCAGGTATTTTAGAAAATGCCTAAAATTTTCAGCCATTTTACAAAATGCCTAAATTTAGAAAATGCCTGTAACATATATATACTGTTTAATTAGTTAAACTGAATGTGTAATTCAGACAAAACTACGTTGTAAAAAAATGCACAGTAAATTCAATATGGCTACCGGTGGTAAACAACAAAATGACAGTGATATCAGTCATAACATAAAACAGTTCCTACTTTTCATTATATAGGCATCTTGGTATTACAATTGAATCTACAGCACGTTTACAGAGTAATTGAGTATGTCACGTGTTACAGAGTAATTTAGTATGTCACGTGTTACATAGTAAATGAGTATGTCACGTGTTACAAACTATTGTTCAGGTCAAGTGTCGATTTAACAAGTTATTGTTATGAGAAATATATAAAATAATTGCAACGAATTTTCGATTGATGTTATACGTAATATGTGAAAAGCATTGCAATTTCATTGATATTACCTTAAAACTTTATTTTTGGATTATACTTGATTGATTTCTATAGTTCTATAGTAAACAGGGATTTCGTTACCATTAATTACTTAAAACCTTTACTAAATTTTACCATAGATATAAAGATTTGTTTTTTGAAGTTTAGTTGTTCCTGTAGAACACTTAGTTCCAATCGGATAGCACACTTTCATTTTTACGGAAATGTTGTTAACCGTGCCTGAAAACTTAGAAACTTGTCGATCTTTTAAAATAAACGTATTCTAAAAGGTACCTATTCAATACTGTGATAAGATAATTGATTGTGGTGTTTTTATTGGTATAAATATTGATTTTGTTATCAATCAAATTAAAAGCATACTAAATGTTACTTGTATGTTATATACATTTACACACATTTATCTACAATCTGTCGCTACCCGTAACTTGGCATTGCACTAGATCATGTTTTTCTCTGACTGTTGATGACGTCTTTACACGAAATTCATTGGAGGTTTGATGTGAACGGATTGATAATTTAGTCTTAGATGCATGATTTTTCTTTCTTAGTTGTTAGAGGCTTTGAACTAGCTGTCAGTTAACTGCGAGTACTCTCAGATCTGTACCAAGTGTCTTTTTGCTATTTGGATGTACAAGTACCCGCCCAAGTCCACTTGTATTTTTATCCATCTGATGAGTTAAGCCTTTTTCAACTGATTTTTGTAGCTCGTTCTTATGTTGTACTGTTATACCACTGTCACAGGTAATGGTGAGGGTTAATATCCCGCAAACATGTTTAACCCCGCCAAACTCTAGATCTGTATGAATGTGCCTGGTCCAAGTCAGGAGCCTGTAATTAATTGGTTGTCGTTTGTTTATGTTTTACATGTTTGTTTTCTGTTCATTTTTTGTACATTATTAGGCTGTTAATTTTCTCGTTTGAATTGTTCTACATTGTCATTTCGGGGCTATTTATAGCTGACTACGCGGTATGGGCTTTACTCAATGTTGAGGGCCGTACGGCGATTTATAGTTGTTATTTTTTTGTATCTTTTGGTCTCTTGTGGAGAGTTGTCTCATTGGCAATCATACCACATCTTCTTTTTTATATTTACAGATAGCTAATTTCCTTAGCATTATCATATAAATATTGAAAGCTACTGGATATAAACAAATGAAAATATGATTTGGTTTTTGTTCATCATTATTGAAAGTGAAATAGTGGAATATTGATTCATTTATACAGCAATGTTACTTTTTAATCAAGAAAAGCTTTGAAACATCGAAGCACATTTATTACGTCCTTAGAAACAAACATTAAAACGTCACACAATAATTTCAATAATTTTGATATTTTAACATGCAGACTTAACGCAAACGCAAATAATGTAAAATGTCAGAGTTCATATAAACACTTGTGCAGTTTACGAAAAGTCAGAGCCACGTCATACGTAACAAAGAAACCTCTAAAGGCATATGGACAAAACACATTAGTGAAATTGAAAGACCAAAATACAAAAATTATCATAGAACAATAACTCAATAACGGGATGATTGAGTCACGTCAAATTGATATCACCAAAAACTAACTATACAGAAAAAGTGATATTTATAAAGACAATTTATAAAGACAAATAAACGAATACTTATACAGTTATTAAGATCATGAATAACGTCAGTAATATATATCAAGGTCATCGTGTTTTAATTGTGCTGTTGATACGGAATATTTATCAACAAGGCCTTGGTACCTTCCGATCATTTATTATTTTCAGAAAAGAACGAGATGTTCTTTGACTTACTCCTCGTTCATTAACTTTCTGCTGAGACACTAGCGATGTTTTACAAAGTGTGAGTAAGGGCTGCAAGCTCTTCAGTACCGAATAAGTTGAGAAATGCAGGTAAAGTCTCGACATTACTTTTAAAACAGCTATTGCAACTACAGTAATCTATAACAACCAAGGAGTAGAATCTAACATATTTTTTTACGAGGGAGTTCAACGTCCCTTCTGAACTCAAAGTTTCGCCATTAAACTGGAAATAAACCCGACAAGTCAGCATTCATCTGTCTGCGTTAGGACACATTTATCTCAGAATGTTATAAATTAAGACATTGTAACAATACAACTTCAGGCTGACACAGACAAGGTGTGAATCAACAAACTAATATTTATGCTAATCAGAAAAATATGTGCAAAGAGGAGTAATAACGTTTCGAAAAAGACATACTTAAAGGCGCCGACTACATCGTTAAAATTATCGAGGACCAAGTTATTAGCTTTAAAATTTATATAGTAAAAGAAATGCGCGTCTGGCGTACTACATTATAAATAATAATCCTGGTAACTTTGATAACTATTTACACCACTGGGTCGATGACACTGCTGGTGGACGTTTCGTCCCCGAGGGTATCACCAGCCCAGTAGTCAACACTTCGGTGTTGACATGAATATCAATAATGTGGTCATTTTTATAAATTTCCAGTTTACAAAACATTGACTTTTTCGAAAAACTAAGGATTTTCTTATCCCAGGCATAGATTACCTTAACCGTATTTGGCACAATTTTTGGAATTTTGGATCATCAATGCTCTTCAACTTTGTACTTGTTTGGCTTTATAAATATTTTGATATGAGCGTCACTGATGAGTCTTATGTAGACGAAACGCGCGTCTGGCGTACTAAATTATAATCCTGGTACCTTTAATAACTAATTATATGATATTTATTGCGCCAGGACCAACCAAAAGAAACATCAGTCATCCTTCAAAATCTACAGTTATTGTAACCGTCATTACATACAAGACCACATCTTTTGACAACGAGAACGGATAATACACGATAAAGTTGCCATGAATACATCACCAGATCTACCGTCAAGAAATGTCTGTAGCTTAAAGTAGGACAGAGAACTTATCACAATGGCTCGTTCAGGGCAAACAGCATGTAAATCCACTCGGTAAAAGCTCGAAGAAAACAAATTGCCACAAAAACCACAAGTTAGAGCACACTTGATACTGGTTGAGTCAATGCAAGAAGCCAAATATATACAAACCTCGACCTAGTAAGAGTGCAAAGACAATTACGAAGCTCCTGTGATGGTCAGTATATATGTTCATGAATGGGCTAAGAGATAAACTTGAATTGTGATAATTGTATATAAGTGATGCGTGTAAAAGAATTTGTGTAATGCTTGTTATACGGAAATACATTTGCTTGATTTATTCAATAATAAAGAATGGATATCAAACTAAGCAAAGATATCATTTAAGAATTGTAGGTTCGTATTATTCATTGACAAATAAACAACAACAACTAGACTAGTTTTTGGCTGCTTATTTGTCATGGCAATTTAGTTTTCTTCAAGCAAAAAACATAAATTGTCAACAACTTACAACAAGTTAACTATCAAACACAGATGGATATACCAGTCAGTGTATAACAATTGTATCTGCTGGATTAACCAATGCAGTGAGTTTCGATAAATCCGCCATCTCAATAATCACTTATAATCACAAGCCAAGCAGTCAGCACTTTTTGTGCTGACATGAATTGTCATTGATATGGTTATATTTATAAATTTACTGTTTACAAAATTTTGAATTTTTTGAAAAACTAAGTCTTTTCTACCTCAGGCATAGATTAACTAAGCTGTATTTGGCAAAACATTTTTGGAAATTTGGTCCTTAATGCTCTTCAACTTCGTATTGTATTTGGCCTTGTTAACTTTTTTGGATTCGAGCGTCACTGATGAGTCTTTTGTAGACGAAACGCGCGTCTGGCGTATATACTAAATTTAGTCCTGGTATCTATGATGAGTTTATTTAAGTCCAAACAAGTTCTGCCATGACGATTTTTTATGATCTTCTTATCATGTACATTGATAGAATGTCCAAAATATTAATGAGAACTGAAACCTGTAAAATAAATCTACTATAAGAGAAAACAACAAAACAACGGAAAAACTGAAGTGCAACCAAAAAAAAACGACAATGCAACACAAGCAGAAACAAACTATAAGATAGCAACTGCCATTTTCCTGTCTTGGTACAGGACATTTTAAGAAACATTATGGGTTTAACCTGATTTTGTAGCTAGCCAAACGTCCCGCTTTTATGGCAATGTTAAAGTCATATGAAACGAGTGAGTGGTGAAAAAAAATGTTTATCCAATTCTTTTACCAATGCATGTATTAATAATAAACTCAGTCCACTGTGCACGATTTTCTCATATTTTACGCAAATATAACGTATAAATCGTCAATTTTTTTTCTCTCTGTCTGTTATGATTTAACAAATATGGCTGCTCATTAAATACCGTGTTTTGAAGCCGAAGTTTACCGATTGTCACCTTATAGTAAAAAAAATAACAAAAAGCATAGGTATTTAGCACGTGTTTAACATGTACAATTACAGAATTGTTTATTTTAATAACAGATCCATGCGTATTGCGACCACCGGATTTTTACGAGGAGGGTTACGATCAGGTCACGATGCATACGGAAAATATATCGGCGAATTGCTGCCTAGAAGGAAGCAATTAAAAATAAGTAAACTTCTTCTAAATGTGGACAAATTAAAGAATTTTCCTCAGAAAAAAGTATATGTACATAAGTTGTATAATGAAAACTATCCATTTAGTTATAAAAAACAAATGTATATTTTGTTTTAATTTGAGGTTTCTTATGACTTTAAATATATTAACATAAAAATGGTAACATAACATGACAGGACTACAAAATTAAAAATTGGAAGAATCATGCTATGTAATATTTATTCGGTTGCATATATCATTAGCTAAAATATTATATATATTGTGCACTAACAAGTACTAACCTTACCACTAATATGCTATATGCTAACGTTAACGAGGCCGGGATAAAGTACCGATACTTTATGTATCTCTAACAAATGTAAATAACGGCATCAGTAGTACTTAAAATGTTATCTATTTTGTGAGTTTGTTTTGCTCACAAGTGTTGTCAAAATAATGGAATTGTATATGACTGCCCGTCGTAGAGAGGTAAAGGTTGCTATAAAAGCAGGTTAAATCCACTATTTTCTTAATAGAATGAAATTCAAAACAGTGTGGCTGTGGCCATTGATTGACACATTAAATTCATCCATTGACTGGGACAATTTAGGTGAACGTTTGTATGTAACGACCATTGCTTACTGTGTACTTTTTAAAGCCACTTAAACTATGGGGTCACCAAAGGTTCTCAACACCTTAATAAAGTAATTCGAAAAAAAATAATATATCAATTATTTAAATCAAAACATAAAGGTTATTTCTGATTAATTTTTCGAATTATTTTATAATTAAAGGCGTTAAGAAACCTTGGTGACCCCACAGTTTAAATGTCTATCGTAGGTACGTCGTGAACAGTGGTCGTTACAGACAAAAGTTCACTTAAATTGTCCCAGTCAATGGATGAATTTAATGTGTCAATCAATGGCCACAGCCACACTGTTTTAAGTTTCATTCTAAGGAAATGCCTGTACCAAGTCAGGAATATGACAGTTGTTTTCCATTTGTTTGAGATTTGTTTGAGGTTTTGAATTTTCCTTAGAGTTCCGTATTTGTTTGTTACTTGACTTTTTCATGATCACATTAGTAAGAATTCCACTTATATCGAAACACTTCATTCTAGTGGAGAACGGGAGATAAATCTCAGTGTCTTTATATATATATATATACATCATCAATCTTTTTGTTTTCATTTTTACTTCAAATTTAAGTTTTAGATCTTTACAGTTTTTTCTCATAACAAGAGGCTGTCACAACGACAGCAAACCGGATTTATTAACATTTATTTGTGTCCTGGCAATATCACAAGAACCATAACTGATGAATGCTGAAAGTGAAAATCGTCAATATCAAATTTGACCTCCATTTTGTAGTCAGTATCAACATATTAAAATTTGAAAAGCTTAGATTGAATGGTTCATTAGTAAATGCAACAACGTGAATGGAAACACCATTTTACGATCTTTCAAGAACCATAACTCCTGAACGGTAAAGTCAAAATCGTCATTCTTGAACTTGACCTCTATTTTGTCATCAGTAAGAACATATAAAAATTTCAAAAGCTTTGGTTGAATGGTTTATGAGAAAATGCACGGACACGACTGGAAACACCATTTTCAATCTTTCAAGAACCATAACTCCTGAACGGTAAAAGTCAAAATCGCCATTATTGAACTTGACCTCCATTTTGTCATCAGTAACAATATATTAAAATTTGGGAAGCTTTGGTAGAACAGTTCATGCGTAAATGCACGGACACGACTGGAAACTCCATTTTTCAATCTTTCAAGAACCATAACTCCTGAACCGTAAAAGTCAAAATCGTCATTATTGAACTTGACCTCCATTTTGTCATCAGTAACAACATATTAAAATTTGGGAAGCTTTGGTAGAACAGTTCATGCGTAAATGCACGGACACGACTGGAAACTCCATTTTTCAATCTTTCAAGAACCATAACTCCTGAACCGTAAAAGTCAAAATCGTCATTATTGAACTTGACCTCCATTTTGTCATCAGTAACAACATATTAAAATTTGGGAAGCTTTTGTAGAACAGTTCATGCGTAAATGCACGGACACGACTGGAAACTCCATTTTTCAATCTTTCAAGAACCATAACTCCTGAACGGTAAAAGTCAAAATCGCCATTATCGAACTTCACCTTCATTTAGTTGTCAGTAACAATATATATTAAAATTTTAAAAGCTTTGGTTGAACGGTTCATGAGTAAATGCACGGACAACATTTGATTGCCGCCCGCCCGCCCGCCCGCCCGCCCGCACGCCGTACATCCCCAAATCAATAACCGACATTTTTGTCACAAAAATCCGGTTAAAAATGCAAAATTGCGTATTTGAAAAACTACTTATTTTTAAATTTAAATAATCTTAAGTATTCAACAAAAGCAATACATGATATTGAATGAAATGAATATTAAAGAAGAAAATTAAAAAAAAACTTGTACGAACATGAGCAAAACGACTTATAGTAAGAAAACAATTTCGTAGACACCTTATTTTAAATTAAAAAAGTGTTGTAAGCAAACTATCAAACGTATCTTTTCATTCACTAAACAAGTGTTTTTCATTAGTAATCTACGCCAAATTTTGCACGATTTGTAACTTGCAACTTTATGAAAAAGGTGACCCATACTTTTTAGTATATGTTTGTTTTAGATATGGTAAATCTCTATTTTGGCAAAGTATAAGAAAGTATTATAAAAATTATAAAAATTTATATTTTCGTCAAAGGGTCAAAGTAAATATTTGGTCAAAATTTTATGGAAACTAAAGGAGTCAAATCAACTTTAATCAAGGTGTTTGGCACCACCTGATTCTTTACATAATATTTAATTATTAGCCATGAAATCCAAAAGACCTAGGAATTCGTCTTTACACTATTGCACGTGGTTGTCTGTCTATTTATACCTATATTTTTGTTTATATTGGGTAACACGACCATTGGCAGTCTTAAAAGGTCATCTCGATTGTTAATCAATTGGCTTCTAGTCGTAAAACACGCATAAAATGCTGATACTTTATTTCGATTCCATCAATTGATTTTATTTGTTGATGAACTTTTGTAGATCTGGTAATATTGTGGTATATTATTAATCAAATAAAATATCTGAGAATATTTATTAGAATATTAAACTAGATTTGGCAGGTAACACGCCTTTAGGTAATATCTGACTAATACACGTATTGTATTCTAGTATCAACACCTCAATCCTCTTTCAATAAAGTCGAACAAAAACATATAATTCAGACATTCCAGATGTCGATATGTCGGAGGCAGTGTAACAGTAGTTTTCATAAACACTGACATGTTGCATGTTACAAGAAAAATTGCAATGGAGTTTACAGAAAGCTTAACTTATTTGGAATTAAACTTTCGGAGTATAGGGACGCTAAGGAGATTAAGAAAAATATGTTGTGCCATTCAAAGAAACGGAACACATTTATAAATTGATTATTTAGAGGTGAAGAGATATAAAAACATAATTATCATTTGTATATTGATTTAGAACTTTTATTTTAATCACTGTATTGTTCAAGGTATATGAAGACATGAAATAAAACTATTTGATTGAAAAACAGGAAACGTAAACATGTTACTGAATAGATTATTTAATCCATTCTAAAAAAAAAATGGTTTAGATAAGAAACTTTTTTTTTAAAGTAAAGGACAGTTAAAAAAAGGTCCATTGACATTTAGATCTGTTCCTTGTTTCTTTTGTGTTTTTAATGTGTTCAAATGCTTGGTATTTATTTGATGAGTTAGCCCTTTTTAATTATTCGTATATATGTCGTACTGTAAAACCGTTGACCCCCTTTTAGGGGAAAACGAAAGGTGGGGGTTCGGCGCATGCAAACATAAATTCTCCCTCCCGCATTCTGTATGTGCCTATACCAAATAAAGAGCCTGTAATTTAGGGATTGCATTTTGTTTATTTTCATCTTTTAAACATAAATTGGGCCTTTTGTTTTCACGTTCGAATTGTTTTACATTTGCAATTTTTGGGCTTTTATAGTTTACTATGCTATATGAGTTTTGCTCAACGTTAAAGGCCGTACGGTGACCGATAATTGTTAACTTTTATGTCATTTGATCTAAGGTTTGTTAATATGTGATAATAACTGAAAACGACGAATATACCAAAACATGCCAAAAGGTAAACTAATAAAACATTTGTGAAATTTTTAACTGATGCTTTGTTCATCGTAGACAACACATATGTTGAGATTGAATGTTCAATGTATAAGGAAATTTTAGCATACATATCAATTATTTTTTTATTAGTATACTGTTAATTTTCGTCGTCAACTTCTTGAGCGGAATGTTTTATTACCTTTAACCCTCTTGCTGCCAAAGGGACATTTATGGCTTCTACACACAAATCTTGTTGATTGTGTAGAACGTCAAAGGTCCATGGTAACGTCACAATACTCAGGGGGCACTGACAACGTCAAAAGACGGCGCCAAAAGGACGATTTTGGCGGGAATGAAGCAAACTGAATAAAATGCATTAAAAGTATACTTAAAACGGATGTAAAGAAATTATACAGGATCATAAGCTTGTTAGTACTATAATATCAACTTATTTAACGTATTTACTAATTATCTAGTTCGTCAATTTCATGTAAAATGTTGCATTCTTTCGAGAAATTTGTTTTACGTTTTTTTCGAACATCTATCAATCAGATTATCTCATATAATAATCGTATTCCTAATAAATAATCATAAAAAAGGTAACTGGTGTACTTGTTTACGCGAAATATTTATATTAAGTCACAATACACGCTTTATTTAAGAGAACTGGGTAATTTATTTAGGGCTCTAATGTCGCGATTGAAATCTCAGTTAGTTTTTTTTTTTTGTAAAAGTACAAACATGTTAACCGATGTACTTGTATTGCAATACGACATTTCAATACATTTTAAACCCGTTTCAGCATGGAAGCACTGACAAAAAAATATTCATTTTCATTCGAAAAGGGGATGTTAAATTAGTAGTAGACACAATGATTTCTCCTCCTATCATATATATCATAGATATCCTTTCCCAGTGGGAACCCTTTTTTCTGGCATTCATCACAGATCTTTTACTTTGTAGTACCCACTGAGCAATAGATTTATTGTATATTAAATTTCAGACGTCCTTTATATTGCATGACTGAAATATTTGCCACTGAACGTTGAGAAGAGAACAATTTATCAATTAACAAATTTTAAAGATATTCCGTGTATGTCAATTACAGTTTGTACTTTATCATAGTAAATGAAAATGAGTTATTATTGATTCAGGTTTACTTGTAGACAATAGCAATTCATTTAAGAGAGTTTCTTCCCTTGTTTTTACTATGTTTTTTTTTATTCTCTAAAATTTTGAGCAATAAGTGGTCAACAAAATAATAATAAACATAATTAAAAAATAAGCAAATGGAATATGGATAATAATTTTTATAAAAAATATTTTCTCGCCTACCGAAACAAGGATTGAAATTAAAATTGTTATCTGCCACGTTTGATACTTTACAACAAGAAGTAGTTCATAGAATCACAGAACAGCTACTCGGAGAGTTTATTTATTTTTATTTGTACACGCTTTGTTTTTATTTTTTATTTTCTTTGGGTGCCGATGTTTTGCCGTTTATATATATTGATTTGAGAGATTTTTTTACGGTATTTACCAATTATAAAAAGGTTTACTATCCTAATAAAAAACGAGAATAAAAATATGTGGTTAAGAATCATTTATGCATTTCACTTGACAAAGATAAAACAAGGTCGCCTTCAAAGCTAGTATAGCAATTGGGATATCATTTTCACTTTACTTTAAGACACGAAAGATAATTTTTTTTTTATTAAAGTTGTATTTTTAATTAATGTTGTATTAAAAAAACATCGTTTATGACAATCTTAGAGCAATAACTTCCGTAAAATTACTTATACATCGCTTTTCATAATTACGGCTACATTGACGCGGGAATAACTATGGACGGCGGGAAAGCGCAGTTCTACAGAGAGGCACAAGTTTTGCAACGTCACAGATAAGAAACGTCAAGATGCTTTTGGCGCGACATAGCAAGAAAAAAACTCGGCAGCAAGAGGGTTAAACCATTGCTATCACATTTAATGAGCACTAGGTGTTTCAGCTTTAAAGTTTTGGCAGATTAAATTTGAGGGGGTAAAATTTTTGTCTTTTACGTACATATAAGTAAGCAAGCTAACAACAATTGTTATACTAAATTGTATGATTATTGACTGGGTTTGAGTGGAATGGTGTGTTTATTGTCCCCGAGGTGCAACTATTACCCTGAGACAATAGTTGTATTCGAGGGGACAATAAACCTACTATTCCACGAATATCCATCAGTAAGTGTTTTGTTATACCGAAAGAGACAACAGACAATAAATGTTGGGGCTAAATCAATAATCGTAATATAAAAAGCAGAAACACAACATGTATACTTTATATATCATGTATATTCTGAATGGTAAGGCTACGTTCTGCACTGACCTCAACCCTAGATACAATAGGTAAAACGCAACGCCGTAACTCCCGCAGTATTCGCCAACATTAGCCAACGTCGTAGCTGCATTTGAAATGCCGCGAAATATAATGACGCTTGGAGTCCAATGGTTTCACCTAGGTCAAATAGTTAAAAACTATAGACCGGTCCAATAGTTCAACCCTTGTTATTTGACAAAAATAGTAAAAATACTGCGTACTTATTTTATACAGAAATTTATGACTAAGGTATAATTAATGTAAAAAAAATGAATACAAATGAGACAAATTAAAACATAGGAAACACGTTTTGGTTAATAAAAGGAAAAAAATTTGAAGGTATTGTCAAATGCTGATTTTGCGAAATGAACAAGGAAAAATCTACACATGCATAAAATGTTTGCAAAGTGAGCATATTAAAAGAAAAAGATATGAACAAAGCGAAACAAAAATTCTGATTTTGAATCAATATTGTTGAAACTGGCACTTGTTTGAAATGAATACAAAGTTAGGAATAATAAACAACACATTACAAGGAAACATTTTGTCAATATCGAATCGATATCACCGATATCGACGATATCACCGATATCGACGATATCAACTATATCGACGATATCAACTATAGTTAAAGATGAATTTAATATAAATACAACATAAAATCTATACAAAGTTAAGAAATGAATGCGACGCATTACAAGGGAAATTCAAATGTTGATATCGAACGACATCGACAACATAATCAATGGAATAATTCAACACTTGTATGAAATGTATTCAAAATACAGAATTAATGCTTTATATTACGATAGAAAATTTAAATGTCGATATCGACCCTAATTTAAGATGCATACAACGTAGAAGATTCAAAGCAACAAATAAAGAGGGAAATTAGAATGTTGTTGATATCGAGTCTTTATCGTCGATATCAAAATACCTACAAAATTAACCAGGACAACTTACTCTTAATAATGAAGTAGATTAATGGTAATTTAAAGCAGTTACATGGGCATCGATATCGATACGATGTCATCAATATCGTCGCTATCCACACACACAGAAGTACCAGGACAACTGATGAAGTAGAGGTATGGGGTATATAGTGATTAAGTTAATACCGATACCGATACGATATCGTTGATATCGTCATTGTGTCTTGGACATACCCGGGATTGCAATTTTATATTTGAACCAGACACGCTTGTTTTTTTTTTTTTTTTGAAGGTTCGAAATAAATGCTGCCTCGTTCGAATATAAACACTAAATGGTCAGAAGGTGTGTGATTTGATTTTTGCATGAAATGCTGATATTTCTTTTTTTTTTGGACTGTTTTATTTTTTTTGGAACTTTTGTAAATCTGGTAAATATTGTGGTATGTAATTAACCAAATTGAAAAGTTTGAGTCAATTTTGGCTTAACTACAAATTATTTTTTTATTTTAGTTTTTTTAATATCGGAAATACTACATAAGGAAATGCGTGTACTAAGTCAGAAATATGACCTTTAGTTTCCTCTCTCTTAATGTGTTTGGCTTTTGGTTTTGCCTTTTGTTAGGTCACTTCATGTTTTAATTTGTCTTTGGATTTCGATAATTCAGTAAATTCAAGTTTTTGGTTACGGCAACAATATCATCAATTAAATTGTAAAGAAGGTTTTTGTAACCCGAAGCATTGACGACGAACATACTTTAGATCCTTTTTTTCAAATTATTTCAATCAAATTAAAAAAATTATTATCTTGAGAGTTGCTTAATTTACATATCCACTTTTTTTGTTGGCATATTTGTACTTGGACAATAGTTGATCTCCATTAACATATTTGTTTCATTAGTAAATAAAAAAAATAAAACTTCTTAAGGTAATGGAACAGGACTCATCCACCAAATCAATTCATATATCACTGTTTCACTGTACATTTTCATTTTGTTTGATTTTTTTGCGATGAAATATGTCAAAATATGCATACAATAGGCCCTTCAGCTGTCTGTACAGTCTTCGACATGATACATTTGCTAGTTTTGTTTGATTTCGTTGTATATACTTTGAATTCTTTAGTAAGCTGTGTTGTATATCTGTCATTTATGCTTGGACATAATTGACTGCTTGATAGTAAGTATTGTCGCATTAAAATATCATATATACAAGAAGATGTGGTATGAATGCCTATGAGACAGCTCTTTACAAGAGAATTTTCAGGAATTTGACTGTTTTTTTTTTCACTTGTTCCGTTGGGTGAAAAAGTTTGATTTTTTAAAGATTTTAATGATCTTTCCCTTTTTGAATTTACCTCTGTATTTTTATCAAGATGCTTGATTTCTTGATTGGCAGCATATTAATTGCGTTGTGAGGACGTGTTTTTCAACAAGCTATCGTCGCCATGGGAACCAATTGTGTCCCTCTTCTTGTCGACTTGTTCCTTTTTTCTTATAAGGCTGACTTCATACAGGAACTTCTTAGGAAGAAAGGAAGTTAAAAGTATCCCTTAACTTGACTTTCCGCTTTAAAGATGATGTTCTCTCACTAGATAATTCATAATTTGATGACCATGCTACACGCTTCTACCCAATCGAACTAGAGATAAAGGATTACATCAAATAAAGTTAAGTCTGCCTCATATCTCGACTTACAGGGCCGTAACTACATTGAGGCAAATGAGGCAAATGCCTCATGCTGGAAATTTAAAAAAAAAAAAAAAAAAAAAAACTGAAAAAAAAAGATTGTCTTCATATCAAATTGTTTTCATGGAAAGTGTCGTGCAAGAAGCAAGTTCTCTTCACTCCCTGATGTCGCCCCTGCATTTTTTTCGTGATCCATGTTTCTATTTTACTTTTGGTTTTCGGAGTTAATGGTCTATTGTTTGTACTTCTGTGTCTCGGGTTTCACGGTCTTTTGTTCTTTTATTTTCCTACTTTATGACTATAGTCTGAGTGTTGATTTTCATTTCTAAACGTGCGCAATGTTGCATGTCCACCAATGTCCAGATAGTGTGCGGAAAAATATTTTAAGAATATGCTCTACGATGCTATACCGGACACAGAAAAAATTGTCTTTTCTGCATCGATAATTGAACTTGATATCAAAGAATACAAAACTGCCTTTTTTGTATATTAAACCACAGGCCTTTGGCATATGATAGATATATTTTTTTCTCGTTGATTAAGATATTCTATTTTCTATATTAATAATGCATATATATCACTTTTGTGCATGTCTCACCTAGTTTCGAGTGATCTAAGCGACTCAGAGAAAAAACCAAATTTTTCTTAGTATGGATTGTAAAATTGGGTATTTTCTCTGAGACATGCACAAAAGTGATACATATGTATTATACATATAGAAAATTGACTATTTTGATCAACAACAACAAAAAATAAAAATATATATATATCATATACCCAAGCGCCTGTGGACAAAACTACATAGCTGACATGGTTTAAATTAAGTAAGACCACCGATTTCCCGGTACCAAATCCTTTGAAAAATACAACAACAATGTATTGCCATGTGACCTTTTACATTGATGGGTTAAACTTGCATTAAGTCGTGTTCAGACAGAAAATAAAGGAATATGGGGTTAACATACACGGGAACTTATCGCACACAAAATCAATGCATAGAAAAAATACAAATGATCAATGGTCAAAATTTTTATTCCTGTTCTTCATCTTGATAGTTGCTGGAGGGTTCTCAATAATAAAAGAATCATTAATACTGTAAAAGAAGGTCAAGATGGTCCCTAGTGTCGAATTAAGCAGTACTAGTACTTAAAGTATAATACTGCACTGTCACTATATTTAAATCTAGTCATAAAAAAAAATCACCAAAGTCAGCACAATACGAGACAAGAACAGACAGACAGACCCGGTATTAATGATTATGAGAAATACGAATGTTACTTTATCCTACATATCGGTCTTTTAATATTGCCCCTAAAACCTAAAAGTCTTAAATTATAATGAATCTATGTTTTTGCATTGAGACCAGAATATTGTCGAAAAAATAGCTAAAGATTATTTGCGTTTCAATGTAAGATAGAGTCTGTGGAATGCTCAGAATGCACGATTTTGCGTTATTTTACTTAAAGCTTCTGGGGGCCTTGAGCGGCCCCCAGACACTTCGCCAAAATTCGCTCGGCGAATATATTTTGCCTCTTTATTAAAAGAGGCTAGTTACGGCCCTGACTTACATCTAGAAATGGACAATGAGAGTCGGCTGAAAACAAAACTTTACGACAAAAGAGATGATTTTGGCTTCCCAATTATGAACTTTCCATTTCTATGTAGCAACATTCCAGCAGCGTCTTCATACGGAGTGTATAATTCCCAATTGATACGATATTGCCGTGCTTGTATTTCCTCTTATGATTTCCTTGATAGAGGTATGCTACTCACCAGGAATCTATCAAGCCAAAAGTTTCAAATGGTGAAGTTGAAATCATCCCTTCTTTAAAGTGTACGAACGCCATCACGACTTGATTGATCGTTATGGAATATCCGTTTCACAGATGATATAGGATATAGGCCTTTAGTTGTAACTACAATCTCGTTCCCATTTTAGCGCACCGGGGCCTGAAGGGCCCATGAAAGCTTATGCCATCACTTGGCATCCGTCGTCGTAAAGTATTTCATAAATCTTCTCCTCTGAAACTAATGGGCCAAATATCTTCAAACTTTAACTGAAATTTCCTTAGGGTATCTAATTTATAAATTGTATCCAAAGTTTTGTTACATAGACAAACATGGCCACTATGGCTAAAAATAGAACATAGGGGTCAAATGTAGTTTTCGGCTTATATCTAAAAATAAAACTAAAGCTTTTAGAGCAAATCATGGGTAAAATTGTCAATTGGTCAAGATCTATCAGCCTTGAAATTTTCAGACGAATCGAACAACCCATTGTTGGGTTGCTGCCACTAAATTGGTAGTTTTAAGGAAATTTTGCAGTTTTTTGCTATTATCTTAAATACTATTTAGATAGATATAAACTGTAAACAGCAAAAAATTTCAACAAAGTAAGATCTACAAAAAAGTTAATAACACCATAATTGTCAATTGACTTCTTAAGGAGTTATTGCCCTTTAAAAACCATTTACACAATTTGTTCATCAAGTTTGCTAACATTAAAAAAATCTTCTCTGAAATAAGGTGAGTGATTCAGGCTCTTATAAGCCTCTTCTTACGAATGTGACCTACCAAATTAAACTATTTACCGGGTTTGTAATAACATAAGCAACCCGACTGGTGCAAAATGTGGAGCAGGATCTGCTAAACCTTCCGGAGCACACAGGAACACCCCCAGTTTTAGTTGGGGTTCGTGTTGCTTAGCATTTGGTTTTTTATGTTGTGTCTTGTGTACTATTATTTGTCTGTTAGTCTTGTTGTTTTTCCGCCATGGCGTTGTCAGTTTATTTTCAATCTATGAGTTTAAATGTCCTTCTGGTATCTTTCGTCTCTTTTTTGTTATACTACACCAGATGAGAATTTTGATAATAAATGTATCTTTATTGATGTTCAGGCCTACATATTATTTATATAAATTTTCTGTCACTATATCTTTAAATTCATCTTCTATATTGTCCAATTTTTCGAAACACTTTGATGCCTTACTTTTCATCTTTTTGGAATTGTTCTAATAACACAATTCCGTACGAAAAAGATAACAATAATTATGTTCTAAATAAACTCAACATAGATACAAGGATTGAAATTGTTTAAATGCGACAGACGCGCGTTTTGTCTACAAAAGACTCATCAGTGACGCTCCAACAAAAGTAGTTAAACAGGCCAAACATGTTTATAAGTAAGCAAACTCCGGTGCTTAATAAATTTAAACATAATTTAACCTCAATATATAACATTTCTGAACTGCCGATAATTATATTTTTGCATTGCATAAAGTCATGTTTTCCCAAGACTTTTTATGACGTTTTTATATTTATTCTGGTTGACATCTAGCTATTTATATTTTATTCTTGAAAAACTTGATTCATGTAGTAGTTGTGATTAAGTTTGAAAGATATATCAGTACTACGATAACTACGATAACTCTCACGATGTGAAACTGATAATTCTGAATAACATCCCAGTTTCATTTCCGTTCGACTTAAGCTCGAATAATAACAAGAATTGTCAAATGTCTGATTAATTCTTCCCATGCAAATGATTTTCTATATAACTGCAATGCATCAGCATATTATAAAGTACTTGGACGGGAAATCAGAAATATCATCATTAATATTGACCAAAAACGCATTGCGACATTAAGTTCTATTGCAATTTTACTAGAAGAATTATTACCATTTAAATACAATTTAAAAAAGAGAAAGTTTGAAAGGAAAAAGAGTTACAATATTCTGTTTTGGATTTTACTATTTGCATCTGACGATCTTTGATAAATATATCAAACAAGCTTTAAATAAAAGCAATACATCAGTATGACTTTATCAAACGACAATTTGCAAATGAAGACATTACATTAGTATGTCTTGTATCAGTAAACCACCTGTTGAAGACTGAAACATGTTGATCTTTTCGTGATTTTTGTTTTTGCAAATCTGTCTCATCAAAGTCTATCAAGATCTTACATATGTTTTTTTGTATCTTTCTATTATATATTTTATCTTGATGTTCCTGCTTTTGATGAAATGATATGTTCAGACATAACAAATAATGTGTTATAACATTACACAAAGGACAGATGATGATAAAGTCGCAATCTTAAAGAGGAATACTAATAAAAGAAAAATTATAAAATATGGAACGCAATAAAAATTACAAACTTGAGGTAACACACAAATACCATATTCCTAGTTGTAATCTATAGAATTTACCTTAACGTTTATAATTTTTACAAAGTAGACAGTTTTTGGTACTTCCGAACTTCTGTGAACCAGTACGGTCATATGGTGATCAAAGGTACATAATGCAATTAAAGGTATGATGATTTTTCTAGCAAAGGTAACCAGAAGGTTTCTTGACATGGAATGAGTGTCCCTTTATTTGAACTTTAATAGAAAGAGGAATTCATTATAGAAAGAAATGGGACCATTTATTAGTTATATTACCCCCTTAATAAGCAAACTCGGGTGCTTGATAAATTAAATCGTAACTTATCCCATATATATTGCATTTATGTACTTATCTGATTCTGTTTTCTGCCGATAATTATATTTTGGCATAGCATAAATTCTTGTTTTCCCAGACTGTTTATGACGTCTTTATCATTCCGATTCAAATTTCATTTCCGTCTGTCTCAAACTGCGAGAACGCAGACGACAAATATAAAAATTGTTAAATGTCTGATAAATTCTTCCCATGTAAATTATTTGCTATATAAAATGAATTGCATCGGCATATATTACGTACCTAGACGGGAAATCAGAAATATCTTCCTCAGTTTGGACCAAAAATGCATTGTAACAGTAAGTTTTTATTAAATATTACTAGTAATTTTAAAACCATTTAAATACAAGTTTAAAAATGGATCGTTTGAAAGGGAAAAGAAGTGATATATCATGTTTTGAGTTTTTGCATTTAACAATCTTTGACAACAAGCTGCAATTGAAAGCAAGACATTAGTTTGTTTTTATCAAACGACACGATTCAAATTAAAGCAAAACATTAGTATTTCTTGTATCAACAATTATTGTTGAAGGCTGCAATATGTTAGTCTTTTCATGTTTTTCTAAAACTGTATGAACGTAGACAATAAAATAAGAATAGTTAAATGTATGATTATTTCTTTTCATGTACATTATTTGCTTTATCAAATGGAATGCATCAACATATATATCATCTTCAATATTGACCTTAATGCATTGTGACAGTTTTTTATGAAATTTTTCCCGAAGAATTAAAACCATTGTTTTACCTTTTTTAATCGAGCGTCACTGACGAGTCTTTTGAAGACAAAACGCGCATCCGGCGAGTTCATAAAATAAAAATCCTAGTATCTATGATGAGTTAATTAAAAACAAATTCAAAAAGTGGACGTTTGAAAGGAAAAGTAGTGAAAATGTCATGGATTTTTTTCAATTTGCATTTAACAATCTTTGATAAATTTCAAACGACAAGCCTCAAATAGAAGCAATACATTAGTATTTCTTCATCATACGACAAGCTTCAAATGAAAGCAATACATAAGTCTGTCTTTGTAAAACTACAGGCTTCAAATAAAAACAATACATTACGCTGTATGTCTTGTATCAGCAAACATACTGTTGAAGAAAGCAATGTGTTGATCTTTTCATGTCTTTTGTTTTTATGTTATTCTGTCTCATCAAAGTTTATATATATGTTTAAATTTTGTATCGTTCTATTATATAATTTAGTTTGATGTTCTTGCTATTGTAAAAATGATGAACATACATAACAAATAATGTTTTATAATATTATACAAATGAAGAGATGGTGCAATCTCAAACAGAAATAATCATGTAATAATAAAAGAAAAATATTAAAATATGGAATGCAATGCTTATTACAAAATAAAGAATACAAACAAATATCATATTCATAATTGCAACCCAGATAATTCATCTTACGATTTATAATTTCTATAAATAAAGGCAACAGTAGTATACCGCTGTTCAAAATTCATAAATCCATGCACAAAATCAAAATCGGGGTAACAAACTAAAACTGAGGGAAACGCATTAAATATAAGAGGAGAACAACGACACAACATTAAAATGTAACATACACAGAAACGGACTAAGCATTAGACAAAATTCTATGAGAATAACAAATATAAAATCAAAACCAAATACATGAATTTGGGATAGATAAGTACCGTGACACGTCTTATAGTAATGTGAATTCACACCAAAAAATAAGAGAAAACAAACGATACAACGGAAACACAACGTTAAAATGTATAAACGTTTGTTTTATTTTTGACTATTTTTATAAAATCATACGAAAACTAACCCTCAAGTATTATATTGGTTAAGAAAAATTCTATCAAAACAAGCCCTTATCGACAGAGAAAAGTGTACCTTCAAAAAGTTATTTATATCCGTTTCTTGTATGTTAAAAGAGGGACGAAAGATACCAAAGGGACAGTCAAACTCATAAATCTAAAACAAACTGACAACGCCATGGCTAAAAATGAAAAAGACAAACAGAAAAACAATAGTACACATGACACAACATAGAAAACTAAAGAATAATCAACACGAACCCCACCAAAAACTAGGGGTGATCTCAGGTGCTCCGGAAGGGTAAGCAGATCCTGCTCCACATGTGGCACCCGTCGTGTTGCTTATGTGATTACAAATCCGGTAAATAGTCTAATTCGGTAGGTCACATTCATGAAAGGGAAGGGGATTGTAGTTACGACGTAAGGAACATATCCGATATCATTTGTGAAACGGTTATTCCATAACGGTCAACCAACTCGTGATGGCGTCCGTAAAATTTACGAAGGGATGATTTCAACTTCACCATTTGGAACTCTTGGTTTAATAGCTTCCTTGTGAGCAGTAACCCTCTATCAAGAAAATCATGATAGGAAATGCAAGCACGGGAATATCGTATCAATTGGGAGATATATACCCCGTATGCAGGTGCTGCTGGAATGTTGCTACTATTCCATAGTTAAGAAGTTCTCTTTTGTTGTACATTATCTAGTAATCTTTTAAGACGAACTGGTAACTTTTGATTGACAATTCTAAATTTACAGCGACTGAAAGTACTCCATATCTTCCAAGATATTAAAATAGTATTCACAAGTAAAGTTTTGTTTTTTATTCTATATTCCAGTTTTTTTACATTGGAAAGCCAGAGGTGAATAAACTAGTTGTAAATATTAGTTCAACTGTACTTGTTAGCCCATTGTCATATGAGCAAAAACCCACGATCGTATAAAAGTTGTTTTATAATCATTGGTTAACTATAGTCGAAATGTCTTGCATGTGCTAATTGGGAAACTAATTTAACATAATATAATCAGAATTGTGTGTCAGTGTCCTGTAACATTCGAACAAATTAGAAAGCTAATAATACCCATGTGCAAATAATATCGTTCTAGCTTATTTTTTTACCGTGTATGATGTCGACGAGTCCATATTTTTCTCTTATATATCGTTATCCCTAATTCTTACAGTTGCTTAGTGCAGACCAAACAAAGATATCAGGCTTATAATTTGGTACGCAGGATGCGCTTTACGTCTGCAAAGCCTTCCCGGAATGATTTCGAATAAACACAGCTGGAATTTTGAATTAAATACTACATTTAAGAGTAATAAAACCTAAAAATCCGAAAATAAACAGTAAACAAAAAAACTATATCAATGTATATCATCGGAATGTCCAGTTGACTTTTGATTTACAAATTGTTAGGATGAATGATAATGATCGCATACCGACCATGCGAGGGCCGTAATGCCGGTTAAGGTCGTAGATAACTTCTATTTGTTGTATGATCACATTGTTCACGGCTTGCATTGACTTCTTTGATTGGTGAATTCTGTTTCTTCAAAAATTTGTTTAAAAAAAAATCTAAAAGGTAATTTATCTTTTAAATATTTAACGTCAAATTCTAAATCTTGATTTCGTGGTATTCTATTCATTGCAAAACCAACTATTTAATTTTTTATTGACATTCACTCTTTGGAAAATTATCATTGCAATACGCTTTCAATATTTCAAGTGACTATGCAATGAAATGTAGGATCAGTTTCTTATAGCTGTCAAATTGAAGGAAATATTGTTTGTTGACCCATTTTAGTTTGCGGAAGTGACGTACTGTGATTAATGTATTTTCCTAAATGGTTTTCCATAATTCAATACATATACAGCATCTTGGCATACAGTGTCAAAGGCCTTTTCGACGTCAATAACAGTACAAATTGTGTTGTTTTATTGATTATAATTTGCTTCCACAAATATGAAAACAACACTACCGGAATCTCAAATTAAACATTTTTATCGATTTAACAACGGAAATACTTGAGAAAACTTAAGAGAAACTTATATCTTTAGTACAAAACAAATCCTTTATTCTTGAAAAAAAACTTAGTCTAGTACAATATTGTACCATCGATTTTTAGTAACCATTCTTTTTTCATTATTAAAGCAAAAATATCATGAGAGTAATGATAAGAGGTACTAAATGGAATTAAGACTACACTTGGCGGAATACAGATATGAACAATATAAACTGTTGTAAATAAGAACAAGCAGAAACAAGTGCTCCGTCTTTATATTTCTTTAATATAACAGAAATTTTCGGTCGTATTTCTTTTTCAAACTAAACATTTTTTTTTCGCGTTTGAATTCTTTAAATAATGAGACATTATTATATTATTTAAAAGATAATCAAAATAAATGCTTCATGACTGTTTTGCAGATATGCTTGTTTTTGTTTATTCTGCTTTAAGTTTTAAAACTTGAAATTAAACTAAAACAGAAGGCATATAATATTTTTACTTTAAGCTTCACCAAAAACGCATATATGTGCTTATAAAAATACTTTTTAAATTCAATTGAGACACAATATAAATAAATATTAATCATGCGTTTAATGTCATTAATGAAAAAAATATTTAAATTTATTTATATTTTTTATCAATAATATTAACAGAAAAATAGGTTAACGTTGGGCAAACTGTTTCCAAAGGGATCTTGTACTAACACCATTGTGAGACAACAAATGCGTGATCCTATGTGGGTTGCAGGCACAATGCCTTTAGAAAGGTTAAACTGCTAATATAATTTAAACAGGAATTGGTGCTCAAATATAAAGGAGGTTTTCCTATATAAAGAATAAATATTAAAACGATGTTTTTGAAAGTCATAACATTTTAAAAACAAATTAAAGAGTGTTAACGTTACATTTTAGGTTGAAATATTCATAACTAACGCAATAGTTATCAAAGGTACCAGGATTATAATTTAGTAGGCCAGACGCGCGTTTCGTCTACATAAGACTCATCAGTGACGCTCATATCAAAATATTTATAAAGCCAAACAAGTACAAAGTTGAAAAGCATTGAGAATGCAAAATTCCAAAAAGTTGTGCCAAATACGGCTAAAGTAATCTATGCCTTGGAAAAGAAAATCCGTAGTTTTTTCGAAAAATTCAAAGTTTTGTAAACAGGAAATTTATAAAAGACCTATTGCATTAAAATAATAATGAAAAGTCAAATGAAAATGTAAAGCTATTTAATATATATAAATTTGAATCGAATTATAAAGGGCGATTCCAAAATGAACGTATGAATAATTCTTCAAAATTTGATTTCAACATTTCAATTATTGATGATACGGTAAATTAATCTATGATTATATAGTTAAAGCGATAATAAATCCAAAGAATCTAAACAATACGGAAAAAATTGTTCATCAAGAATTTTACTAAACAAACATTTTTGTTGTGGAATATGTATACATAACAATGTCTAGAAAGATGTTACAATTTTATGTAGAAGGACAAATTTATATTTAAAAAATTATCGAGACTATCAGAATATTTATGGATTTCGGACCAAATTCTGCATATCCTTTTTTCTCAGTGCTTATGTTTATTCTATAGATGCATAGAGGTTTTATATGTACGCCTTAAACGATATTTCAATGGATTATATAAGACTCACATTACATATTTCATATGTTGTCGCTTACAAATCTAAGATACCATAACAATATTTAGTCTAATAACACATAAAAAGCCTGAAAAGGACAAGGCTCTCATATGATTTTGAAACCAAACCTATCATTCTGATTTAGTTTTGTTATTAATGTTGCTTTATCGTTGTCTTCTCTTCCTCTTTTGACTATGCATTGGTCCTTTTTCTACTTTTTAATTTTTACTTTTCTCCTTGGTTCGGTTGGAATCAGTTTAACTTCTCTTGAATTCTGTATCTAACTGCTAGAATAATTATTCTATACCTTTGTACAGTTTCTGCATACACTGACATACATTTGGGATTAAACGCATCTGTTATTTTTAAATGATAATCATGTGCTTCTTATTACTAAATATCAGATTATTTTGATCTTTCGTAATCGTGACATTGGAACTGAAAACGGGTATGACATATGATTCCTTCAATTAATAATCCATTTCAAATTATTTATCTTAAACCATACTTTTTGCAGGATTTAACCATGGCGTTGTCAGTTTATTTTCCATCTATAAGTTTGACTATCCCTCTGTTATCTTTCGTCCCTCTTTTAAGGAGTCTGATTTATTAAACTCCTATAACAGTTTACATACTCATACATAATATTATGCAATCGATTATTTATTGACTCAAAATGTCGCATGTCTAGACTAAGCAACCTTTTTATTATTATTTTTGTCTTTAAAGCAAATTTCTCCAACAAACAGATAAAATGAAGAAATTAAAAGGTTAGATAATAATTGCCTGTGGGATCTATATACAAAAATACAATGTCTCGTGGCATTATAATTTGATTGCGCATTTTTTCTCGCCACATACAATTTGTTTCTTGTTTTTACCGTACAAATAATGGATATCATTATTAGAATTCAACTGGTTGTTTTGTTTTCAATTTCAACAACAAATCAGCTAACTATAGGAACTCATAGCAGGAAATATGGCAGAATCTTCCATAAATGATTTTTACAGTATTAATGAATTCTCGCAACTATTAATACGAACACTGTCTCTCTCTATCTATTAAAATGAACATATTCACAAAAATCTATCAAACCTTGAAGAACATATTTGGATAACCAACTGGGTACTACATAGCATTAAAGAGAAAACTCGCTAGTCGGGATGTATTGAACTAATTTATTGCCATAATGGACAACACACAAATTAAGCGATGTAAATTCAATCTTTGCAGAATCTACCACACCTGTGAAGCATGTCATCAACAAGCTTATTGTTCAATGTTTAGTTAAAATGTAAAACACATATATTTAAAACACGCTTTAACATTTATAAAATAGCAGTATTGTGTTTATTTAATTGTGAAGTTTATAGTCTTTGTTGCCTTGTAACGGAGTTTTTTCGTTAACTTAAAATTGAAAAGCGCAAATTAGAGGCCATCTTTTCTTCTTTAAACACACAGAAAAACGAAGATGCATAGTGCATTGCGTGTCCTTTCAAACTTTGATCAATTTATACTCACCAGTCTTTTCAATAATATGACACAAAGGGATAGAGGAGGAAGTTCAATTTAGAGTAGTTCGTAATTTATCTAACAGTACATTTACTAAAAGTACATCTTTTAACGATCAAATGAAATGTTCAGTTGTTTACTTAAATACTGCTGACGATGTTAATATTATTTAAATGTATAAGGATTGAAATATCTAGTAAGTCCGACGTCCGGTTAGCTTTAAGATAACTTCCATTACACCATTTAATGATAATTTCCATGTTTTTTAACCCTCTCCCTTTCACACCGGTACAGCTTACCGGTGAAACCAATTTCAAGATTTTTTGGGGACATTTAGACATGTTTAATCGCCATTTGCTAACGTACAGATGTGGTTAAGGGCTCAAATTAATCCTCAGATAACCAGCAATGCGATTGAATGTGCATCAAACCTCTATCATTATTAGTTAATAAACAAGTCGCCCCTTACTGATGTGTAATTTTTCTGTAAAAACCATTTATTTTTCTTCGAATTTTGAGGGATATTCTCAAATAGAAGTGCAAAGAAAACTGCTCTTTTAAGAGGATTTATGTCTTTTTTCAATAACTGTGCAGTGAGTTTTTGAAGAATAGTATTGAACTAATAGTTCTAACTTGTACACTAGTTGCAAATGTTATTTTTAGTGTAGCAGCGCAATCACAAACTTGAATTACGCTAAAAAAAGTCATTTCTTAAAGATATTATGAGAAAAGAGACAAAAATCGCTAAAATATTCTGAATGTTTTTGGCAAAGTTGAAATAGATGTAACAAAACATGGTTTCGTAAGTGTTGCGGTATACTAAAGTTGAAAACACTTTTGTTTGAATGAAGAAACATGTATATTTCAATGAAAAAATGACAGTTTAAAGAGTGGATTCCTCCTAGGTTTGCGTAAAAATCATGCATTTGGCAACAAAAAATTATCATCTGAACACATAATTCCAAAAAAGAAAACTAACTGGGTGAGAATCTTTATATTATTTTTTTTTTCCATTTCTTTTGTAGTAGTAGACTTAAGTACTTAAATTTCGATAAATTCACTACAATGTCAGTGGCGCAGGGGGAAGCTGATCTATCTCAAGGCGCTAAGATTGAGAGTTCGATTCTCACTGCCGGAGTTGGAAAAACAATTTCCTATATTAAATGTAACTTAACTTAACTTTACTTTCTTTCAATTTCAAAAAGGAAACCTACGAATATTTTTTTTAAAGAATGTGTGTGCAAAATTCCCCCTCCCCCCTTTTTACCCCCTTTGCTCCATCAGGTTCGGTCAAGGGTGTCCCAGATCGAGCTAGCATTGGTAATTCAATGAATTTTCCCTTGTAAAAACAAAGTTAAGGTTGCTGATTGATTGAAAACGAATTAGACAAATAACTAGGGTCCAAGTTTTGAAATCGGACAAAAAGAGCGTCTAAAATCAATTATTTTGAATGTTACGGACATCGATATTTCAAGGCCTATAGCACGTTATGCGTCTATTTATACCACTATGATAACTTATATGGCTTCAACAGACTCGAGGCATTGTGTTTCCATCAAAACCTGACCCTATTAGCCCACCAATATGTCTCTGCACGACTTTTTGCCCAAGGATTTCGTATATTTTCACTTTTTCTCCAACAGTCACGTGACTTTTGGAAGTATACCACGTGACCAAAAAATGACGAA
This sequence comes from Mytilus edulis, assembly GCF_963676685.1. NCBI lineage: Eukaryota > Metazoa > Mollusca > Bivalvia > Mytilida > Mytilidae > Mytilus > Mytilus edulis. Next base: position 41,366,581 of record NC_092350.1, read on the forward strand.
TTATCGTCAAACTTAATTTTTTGAAATATTTTACCAATTATCTTTCATTTGACTCAAACATGGCATGTGTATGACCATTGATGCGAATTATGTATTCATTTAAACTTCGATAATGTATTTTCGATAAGTAAAGGTCTAAAATGCATGAAAGGGAAAGGGTTAAGAGTAATCAAGAAAGTGTTTTTGATACCGTTTTCCCTGTGCAACTTCTATTAACTGTGCTATATTACCTTACAATCAGAGAGCTCTATCGAACATTATCCTGACGGATTTTTGGGTTTTATAAGCACTACTAGTGAAATCGTACATAGTGTTGACTTGTTTCATGCTGATCAAGGTTATCTACAAGAAACCGGAACTTAAATGGACCATGGAGAAGTTTTGCAGAAATGATATTGATGCAACGATTGGTTTGAATAAACCATAATATAGGATTCAAATTCATTTGAACATGAAAGCTGATATTCGGACAGGGTATGCTTTTTTTAAAACAAAAATACTAAACTAACATTAACACCAAATAGACTTTGTACTTCTCATAAAGCACTTGGATTTTGCATAGATAGTGCCGGAAGATCTGGTATTTGGGTTCATGACTAATGACCAAACTACTAAATCGATGTTTATTATCAAATATAACATTTTTAGAAATATTTCTTATTCATGAATCTATCATGGTGTGGGGTCTGCAGTTATTAATACAAAGGTATTTCAAAAATAGTTAGGACAGTCCTATTTTTAAGTCATCATCGATACCAGTCATTTATTTGGTTCGTTGCATTAAAATCAAATAAAAACTGCTATTCTTAAATACAAACTTGGCGCCCATTAAAAACCAAAACTTCCGAAAAAGTGGTACTAATACGGTTAGAAATATATGCCCCGGGGTAGAAAAATCTCAGTATTTTGAATAATTCTACATTGCATTTGTAAAACAGAGAATTTACAAATTAAATCTACACGTCAATGGTATTTCATGTTAGCATAAACATGTTTTACGGTGTTTATCCTGTGAAAAAAGTAAACAGAAAATTGACCAATTGCTTTTCAAATAATTGCAACTCTTAAACTACAAATCTAAGCCTTGTTTGCATATTTCTAATCTTGAAATCTTAATGAAAACAGAGTAAATATTATGATTGAATTTTCAAGTTTCACTTATCATTTCGAAACCAACTAAGCTGATGTTGAACAAGGAAGACCTAGTTGAGACAGGTAGAAATTTGATAGTTCCGACTCGCGTTTGTTTGACGCATGTTTTTGTATGGAAAGGTGTATAATTATCACCAATGTTTAATATTATTACGTATTGTTCTTCTTTTTTAATCTAATGAATGGTAATGATGTACTTTAATGTGTTGTATTTAACGTAAACAAAAATTGAATCTGATTAGATTTTCACCTTTATAAGACTGTTACCAATGTTATGTCAACTGATGACATATTAATTAATTTGCATAAGGACAGTCTATTTGAAGATGTGTGTGATAAGGATGATTGCCGTTATATTATTATTGAATTCTGATCACCTATAAGTTTCACCAAACGCATATACAAAAGAACTGAGTGTTTGATACGAATAACTGGACACTTTATTGATGAGTTTATTCCAAAACACCTGTCTATAGATGGACTGGTCTTAAATAAGCGAACTTCTTAAACCCCGCCCAGTCACATGAAATAAATCTAGTAATACCAAACAAGCATTCAATGGGCTCAAATGGAAATTACCTGAAGCAAAGTACGTAAGTTTTAAAGTAAAAAATTTAAATAATTTGCATGAGTGAAATACTCCTTTATTTACTGATTTCTAAAATTTTGTAACAGAAAATTTGAAAGTCATAAGAAACCTCAAATTAAAAAAAAAATATGCATATGTTTTTTATAACTTAATCGATAGTTTTTATTATACAACTTATGTGCATATACTTTTTTCTGAGGAAAATTCTTTAATTTGTCCACATTTAGAAGAAGTTTACTTATTTGAATTGCTTGCTTCCAGGAAGCAATTCGCCGACATATTTTCCGTATGCATAGTGACCCGAGCGTAACCCTCCTCGTAAGAATCCTGTGATCGTAATACGCATAGATCTGTCATTGAAATAAACAAATATCTGATTATACATGTTAAACACGTGCTCAATACCCATGCTTTTTGTGATTTGTTAACTATAAGGTGACAATCGGTAAAACTCGGCTTCAAAACACGGCATTTAATGAGCAGCCATATTTGTTAAATCATAACAAACAGAGAGAAAAAAAATTGACGATAATATGATATATTTGCGAAAAAAATGATAAAATCGTGCACAGAGGACTAAGTTTATGATATATAAATGCATTGGTTCAAGAATTGGATAAACATTATTTTTCTCCACTCACTCGTTTCATATGACGTTAATTACACAATTTACGTATTGTCATGCCAGTACCAAAGTTCTGGCTACTAGGCTGGTGATACCCTCGAAGACAAACAGTCCAAAATCAGAGGAATTGAACCAGTTGAAGTAATAACATTACTGGTACCAATGTTTTACACAACGTGTGATAACAATGTGATTTCGATACTTTTTTTCTGTTCAGTGGTGCTGGAGACCTTCGAAAAGATTACCACCCATATACACCAAAAATCGCTTGCTAAATAAACCCATGATCAAACACACATCCAAGTTTGAAAGACGCTGAAGCCTCTCGAAGTGCACGGCTTGAGCCCTATATATATCAGAACATTAGTTTTATCTGTCTTGACGCCACAGGAAAAGATCGGCAACTCAACAAAAGACATTGCCACACTTTCAGAAAATATATCCTTCCTCTAAGGGCACATTGTATAATATTTATATTTATAACAAATACTTGTTGTTGTGTGGTTTCTTATTATTTTATTTCCATATATTCATTATATTAAACACTACATGTTAATGTATTATGTTTCCTTCTATATACCGTCAGAAACATGCCCCTTAACTGTTCAAGAGATTGGCCTTGTATGGGAAACTGTGCCCAACTTCATTATAGCAGAACTCATTCAATGTTCAATGAAAAGGGTTCTACGATAAGAATTGAACAAACAAAAAAGTAACATGTCTAATGGAGCTGTCTGTTCTATCACTAGAATCAATTTTAATCCAGTGAAAACCTATCAAAAGGACAGGAATGTCAACAATGGTACGAATATAAAATTCACTGGGTTCGGGCAACAAGCCTATATTTCAAGTTGAGGGGTGGTTGCACTAAATTAATAATATCGTGAACATCGGATTTTGATAATTTACCGATCAAGAGTTTTGTGTTTGTCTTGTGTGTTTTCAAAGTAATATTAAACGCACCCTTTTGTACATCTTTTTTAATTTGAAAAAACTATGGAACAAAAAATTAAGGTTAATTTCAATTTGAATTTTGGTTTTGCTATTTACCGTTCAATTTTAATTTCAAATTAAAAAATAATATTGAATTGACTACTTTTTTTTTAATAAAGTGTATATAATGAAATTATATTATTTCAAATGATCCCTTTAATACAGAAAAAGTATTAATCCTCAAATTTTCGACACTATAATGCAATGGGTTCAGAAGAGGGGGATGTCTGCTAAACGTAAATTGAACTTTACTTTTTGTCTTTTTTGTTTTCATATATCCTTCCTCTAAGTCCAGATTGTATAATATTTTATTTATAACAAATATTTGTTGTTGTGTGGTTTCTTATTATGAATTTGTTTCCATATATTCAATATATTGAACACTACATGTTAATGTATTATGTTTCCTTCTATATACCTTAGTCAGTTGGTTAAGGGAATAAACAGAGGATGATGTAGAGGAGGACAAAAAAACCCACCCCCCTAATGAAGCTTCATATACTATAAATGCATTGACTTTTATCAGGTTACGCTCAAATTTTGGCTTGAAAGACCCCACCTTCCAAATTTTTTTTAATTATAAATCTAAACCTGACAAATTATTCAAACTTATCAAAATGATAAAAGTACTATGATTTCTGTTTTGTTGATGATTAACTTCACTTTAAATACTATTAGCCATTTGGCCAAGCAGTTTTTTATTGATGAAAAAATCCGTAGAGTTATCGAGAACCAACTACCCTCGACAGGACATTTAAGTTTGGTATTGAACGAATCTGTCACGTGCGGGGATAGGAATTACAATCTAAGTGTTGACAGGTTTGTTCAGTAGATTAACTATCTAAACCACTCGATCACCAATGCCTCGTATGTCATATCTATGTCGATATAATTATGATCGATGACTTCAGTTTTATAGCACAATATTGATTTCTTAAAATTTAAATTATCCATTGTTTGGAAACAGTATCAGTGGTTCGCAATTGATATTTGTATTACCTATATGAAGTATCGAACTCTTCAACATCGATGTAATGCCGTAAATAGCAATAGGTAAATATCTTTTTTTTTCGAATTTGATTAGCAAGTGTTATTTTACAATATATCGAGATAATTAAATCCAGATTTTCAGAAAACATTTATAATGAAAATTATTGTCCGGAAGATTGGTGTTAAAAGTGTGGGTTAGACGATGAATGCACCAAATTTGGCATGGTTATAGTTTTGAAGGTTTCAAAAATTATTAGCTCTGGACAAACCTTGCAATTTCAATATTGCGGCTTTTTTCCTAGATGGCTGCCTTAGAGACAGCATACATGTATATCACTCATATATGGCAAACTCAAAGGCCGGATTCGACGTGGTGTTTAAAAAAAATATAAGCTATGGACCAATTTCTCAATTTCCAAATCCCGTCTAAAAATATCAAAGTCAACAAATATCAGTTATACAGCTTCAAATTTGGAATATTTATAGTGATACATGTAGTGGCTTCGAACATAACCTATGGATCAAAGTTGAAATTTCAAAATGGCAGGTTTTTTTTCAAGATAGACGCCAAATGATATCAAATCAGCACATATACCTTATATAAGCTAACAAAGTGTTAAGGTTTTACGTACCATCAATTACACTCAGAAAACAAGTGTATGCCACGTTTTTATACGTAAGGCAAACAACATCAAAACCTCAGAAGTTTAACTACGACTAAGGAATCGTCACAAAGTACATACTTTTCCAATTTCAGCATCTTTTCAGTGTTACTTGGATAAATCGTCATGACCAAATTTTTTGAAAAATATGAATTTCTCTGGTACTTTAACCAATATGTATGCGCCACCACAACTGTTCATATTATTGTTATAACTAATAACATTAGTATAGACTAAGATTATCCTAGGACTTTCCAAATATATCATGTATTTAATACTTGAACCTAGTAAAAACCGTTATATGGACATGCAATTGTCAATTGTCTTGCCAGTAATACATGTATGCAAACCTAGTATAACATCTGTATATGGTATCTGTATATGGTAAACACGTAATTAGGATGGTAACATATATTGGTTGAAGAAGATGATAAAGAAAAAAATTAGTATGTCTGGTAATCATTCCACACATAAAAGCCAATACAAATGTCCTCCCGCCTGTATATATCATTTCGCATTTAACAATGTTTCAGGAAAAGATCAAATCTGTCTCTCCGATTTTGCATTCTATGAATACAATCCAGTAATGTGTTTTCAGAAGATGTGATTAAAGTATTTTCAATAATTACTAGAACACACCCGCGGGCATTTAGCTTGGTTGAAAGCGTGAAAACTATTATAGAGCGATTTTTTGTCAAAGATTTCATGACTGAAGAAGTTCAGGAAAGGTATCAAAAGTCAAAGGTACTTGGTGACAGAGCAATTTATGTTAGCCCTTTTTCCCCAATCCGTTATCTTTTTTTAATTTTATATCAATTTTCCATATACTGTGAACACACGCTATCGTTAGCGTCAAATTGGTTAAAATTTTACCGTGATTCGTCAAAATATCCTTATCGTAATTCGTCAGAAGTCTCAAATAATTATCGTCACCGTCATTTTTGTATTCGTCAAAATCAGTCGATTTTTTATCGTCTAAAAGAAAGTGTACATTTTATCGTCATACACCAAATATTACGGTTAATTATATTTGGCAAGAACTTTTACCTTTATTCGCCATGAAGGTACCCCCCATAATGACCCTCATGAAAACTGTGTAATTCTAAACCGTCCTAAACGGAAGTACAGTCTTAAAGTCTTACCGATGACGGAAACCATATCCGGATGCCTTAATTATCTTTTTTCTCCCAAAATAACCCAAACGGAATAATATTAAGTGAGGATGACAAATGCGACAATGCATGGTACCTATATGACACAAAGGCATGATGATTAATTTATTGCGGAAAGAAGAGAAGCACACAAAATGAGGTCTTCTCGTTTAATAGTATAGATAATAGAACAATAACATAATGGCATTATAATAGAACAATAACATAATGGCATTATAATAGAAAAATAACATAATGGCATTATAATAGAACAATAACATAATGGCGGGATGTTTAAAAGTACATAGCCACGTCATGTGTACAAAAGAAACACAAAAAGTCACAAGTACAAAACACACCAGCAAAAATGAAAGATAATACAAACAACATATCGACAGGATGTATAAGTACCGAGTCACGTCAAATGGATATCAAATGGAAACAGTAAAAGTAATATTAATAATAGAACAAAGACAAACAAAAGAACAATATAACACGTTATATAGGGCATACGATACAGTTACAGGGGAGGTAATGACGTTGCTAACGTTATTGTTATTTTGGCGACATCAAACTATGACTTATCGGGAAAAGATTCAGTTTTCGACTGATTTTTATCATTCAAACTTATTTAACTTGAAAACGAGTTCATGGACCCCTATTTTTTTTAAATGCCATTTGGTTTGATTACGCGAGAAGATTATGTCTGCCAATTTTCATGAAAACGTAAATAGTGCATTTTTTTTAAATTTGATAAATATACAGCAATAAATGATGTTTTTTTCTACATTCAAGAATATTTGATAAATATGAGTTATTCCTGAATAAAAAATGTATAAATTTTTAGGATACATATAAATTACAGAAATTAAAAAAATCATTTAACAAAAACCAATTTGTGTTTAATTTTTAAAACAAAAAAGTTATGTCTTTTATTCGTAAGGGAAAATACGGCCACAAATCCGAATTTTGAGCAAATTTACAAAATTTCGACCTCATTTTACTCAAAAAGTAGCAGATGAAGGTATATTTTTTATTACATTTTCGATTTAATCATGTAACAAATAGTCTATATGGAAATTTTTATCAAAATGTAAATACGGGATCAAAACTGTATCGTATGCCCTTAAGACAATAAACAACGTCAGTACGCAGCATTTATACACAAAGACCACCATGTATTATTTGTGAAGTTGTCACGGCATATTTATTAACAAGGTCTTGGTACCTTCCGATGAACCTTTTTAGATAAAGGACGAGACGGTTTTAACATACCTCTGGTTCATCGACTTTCTGCTCAGACACTGGTGTACTACTCATTCTAAAACAAAGATCCTAACATTTTTTTAATGAGGAACGAGACCCTGGTGAAAGTTATGTAACAATCAAAGAATGGAGTAATAAGGAAGAATTGGGTTCACCTAACAACAACTGATCTGTAACCTTAACGGATGTCAAGTTGGTTCAATATTCAACATTCAACATTCAACATTTATTTTTTTTTAGCATTCATTTTCATTAAACATTCAACATTCGTTTTCATTCGTTTTCAACATTCGTTTTCAACATTCGTTTTCAATATTCAACATTCGTTTTCAACATTCAACATTCGTTTTCAACATTCAACATGCGTTCTCAACATTCAACATTCGTTCAGATAGTTAAGAGAATGTTACTTCTGGTGTATGTAAGTGTAATTATATACTGTTTATTTCATCCTCATTATCCTATTATCAGTTTGTGATATTATGCTATGTAACTGTACCATTCAAGTGTTGTAAACGTGATTTGAAAATGATAAATGTAGATCAAGTCATGAGTAGAACTCACACTTGTTGGGCAATCAGATTGAATGTTATTAATAATATTGCACAAATACAGCATACAAATATCGGGTCTTGTTCAGAAAAGGATACATTAATTAACCATTTTTAATCCACCTTATAAACATATGAAAAATTTACGTTAGGGAAAATTTCGTCCTTTTATCCATTGTGATAGGTAGTGAATACGGATGACATATACCGTATTGGATATTTATCACAAAGGTACTAGCATTTTCGAATAAGCTAAAAATAAAATGTGATTGAAAGATGTTGAAACTCAATCTCCGTACAGCGCTCGTTTCCTTTCCGTATACTTAATACACTACAATACAATGATACAGTAGTGTTTCTCTCAAACGCTGAAACTGTTCCACCTGGATTGATGTAAGTCGAGAAATCACAATAACAGTGCCGCTAAGCATAAGTGGTGCAATTTCATATATTAAACTTTTTCCATAACCAGCGGGTAAAATTCCAATTATTTCTTTCTTCCCCTTCTGTAACATATTTTAAATTTCTATTTGCTTTTCTTTTAAATTAAGACTTTCTTTGTTCAGTACACGGAGGTGCGATTTGTAGTCGTCCATCTTTATGAACTAGATTTCATGTAATCTTGAGCGTTTTGTAGCGTTGTAAATCGGTTTGGAGACATTTCATATTAAGTGTAGTGATACGAAGTAAGTACGGAACGGATGTGAGCTCAACGCCGGAGATTGGTTGAAACGGTACTAAAGCCACACAAAATTAATTATAATTCTTCGGACATTTTCTGCGAGAGAGCAACATTTTTTTCTCGAATTTTCATTTTTTGCAGGCAAAGGTATTTTTTTTACTAGCGAGCGGTACTATTTTTGAAATATTAAAAAAATAAAACCAATGAAAAGGATCCTATCCAAGCGAGTGATACTGTTTTTGAAATATTCAAAAAATAAAATCTATGATAAGCACTATATGCAAGAAAGCGATCAGACATTTACATAGTTTTGGTGCTTCATGTTTTATACATCTCATAGCCTACATCTATATCACTCTACATTGCTTCTTAGTATGTTCTTAGAAACCGTGTTAAATCTACACATCATTTCAAGTACAAAAATGGCTAACTATTAGCAAAGTGGGGACATCTTCATGTCGTCTGCTCAAATAAATATCCAGCTGTCAAGATAAAATGTGCGATGACAATGTTGCTTTATCAAATGGGGTGAGAAAATGTGCAATGATTTAATGGGCAGTCATTTATAGACATTTTGAAAATTGCTGTAAAAATATATTGTTGTTTAGAGGATGAGAATACACCATGACAGTAAAATTTTGTTAGAAACAAAACCAGACAATAGTATGGAAATAATTATCACGAAAAGACTATATCATCAGTCAAGACATATTTCTTCAAATAAGTCTCAAATTTTAGGATCACCAACCTCTCATGAAACAGGGGATGATTCTAGGTGCAGAAAAAAGTGTCAGCTGCTAGGATTTTATTGTTTGAATAGCCCGATAAGTCATTTCGAGTATCACCAAATTTAAAATATGTTGGTATATACAATAAAGTATCTAAAATTTGACATAATGTGAAAGTTTGAAATGAAAAAGGTTTTCTTTGTCTGTACTATGGATAAACATGACTTTGATTATTTGACAATACAGATGTGAAAATTTAAGAACAAGCAACACAATATCGACAGCGTTAACAACATGAGTCCCTTTTATTAGAAACATTTGGGGTCAACGCAGGGGTACCAGAAGACGGTGTAGTTTCTGGCCATATGTTACCACGAGTGGTACTTGCAAGACGAAAATCGGTAATGAGTCGTATTTATTGATCCTCTTGAATACAGGCTGAGAAAAAGATACTAAGAATGTTGCAAGGACATATAAATTATCAGTTGTGACTCAGTGGTACACAGTCAAACAAATCCTAAAAGCGTCCTGAAAACGTTTGATGTGTTTTCCATTTATGGCATATTTGATTTTATCTTACTTCCTATACATTTCCAGGAATATGATTGGTTAAAAGCGTCCGCGTGCAAACCGTGTATATTTGATATTAGGTTAGTAGGGAGGCGGGGCTTATCTCATACACGGTTAGTAGTGGAGTTATGTCCCTTTATATTCCTTATTAGGTAAGAAGGGGCGGAGCTTATTTCATACACGGTTAGTAATGGTGTAAGGTCCCTTATAAAAAAACAAAACGGTACTGGGAAAAAAATCTTAAAAGTTCCAACAGACGAAGAAATTGGAAACAAATTCATAAAACACATTTAAACCTTACAAGTCGTTATTGTTGGCATCTGTTTTTGTAGGATCAATGGAAGTATTTTCTTAGTGCTAACAGTATTGAAGACTTGCTCATTTTGAGAATCACTAGTCTTAATTTCACACGTTAAGATAGTCGGTAAGATAAATTCGTTACATAGTGTGCTAGTGACGTAATACGGTATATATGGGGTCAGTAAATTCCATATGGGGATTCGAGCTTCGCTCTTACCCCATATGGAATTTACTGACCCCATATATACCGTATTAGGTCACTAGCACACTATGTAACTAATAAAATTGATTTGCAAGCAGCATCGATGTATCATGGAAGCACAATCCCTAGAACATAGTATGAACTGTAAATAGCATTTAAAGAAAGAAAAGAGTACCAGCAAAGCCTTGTCGTAGTCTAGTTCATTCTTACTTTTTGGCGACTATTTTGAAAATTTCCGCATTTCTAATCAATTTTGTATACCGCCATGGCTTGGTTCAAATGTTCTATATTCTTTTAAAAGATTGATTTGAATATCATTTGATGTAGTTTATACATATTATATTATATATGCATCTGGGTGAATTTTTTACTGATTGGCAGCTATCTTGGAAATACCGCCATTTTGGATTTTTTAAAGCTGGTCAATAGCTTAAATTAACTACCACATATAGATCTCCAATTGTGCAAAGATCATACTTTTATCATTAAGTATTCTAAAAATAATTACAATATGCACGAACCAGCTGGACTATTAATAAATAATTAAAAACAATTGACGGTGCTTAAATGTAACGATTGAAAATCTAAAATTGACTAAGAATGGCTGTTGTTATTTCTGATTAATTTGTTATCTGATTCGAATTCGACATCAGTCTTGTTGCAAGCAAGTACAGAGGGGCTGAAGATACCTGCGGGACAGTCAAACTCATAGACCGAAAATAAACTGACAACGCCATAGCTAAAAACGAAAAAGACAAACAGACAAATAATAGTACACAAACACAACATAGAAAAATAAAGACTACGCAACACGAATCCCACCAATATCTAGGGAAGTTGTTGTTCGTATGTTTATATTAAGAAAATAAGATTATAATTTATTTTGCATTTGCTAGAGATATAGTGGGAGGGGTAATCCTATTGAATGCTTAACTCTATCCCAAGGCAGGAGTTTCTGGCCTTTGTCTAGTATAATGTTTTTTGGTCATTTTAGTTCATATATGTTTCGGGGTTTATTGTGACGGCCATTTTCACTTAACTAGGCTTAGTACACATTGGTGTCTAAGAACCAGAAAAAGCCTGCCTCCGGATGCGGGATTTTCACGTTGGCTTGAAGACCGATCGATGACATTGTGCTTTTTTCTGCTTTTTTTTATAGGGTTGCTGTCTCCTTGGCACATTTCCTGTTTCTATTGTTTATTATATGTACTAATGTGCACTGCTTAACATTAAATATACGCTGTTTATGTAATTGTACTTGTGTATAGAGCTTAGAAATTAGTATGCATGTACTATTTAGAGAATAGTACTTTTCACTGTCAATATACAATGTCGAAGATGGTTATCTGTTGAGCAATGGCATAAAATGTAACATTCAGCGAATTAATGCTTAATATTGATTTTTTAGATATATATATCAACATTTTTTTTTTTACAGGCCTTAAATCTGAATGAAATAACATATTCACTTTCACAAAACGACAGACCGTAAAGTCTCTATGTGTACTTTACCACTAACTAGTAAACGTCCTTGACTGTATGATGCCAAAAATATTCTTTTTTTATTATGTTGTTTTTGTTATATCTTAAGGCTTATAATTACATTTTAATACCTGTACATTTCAGATGGCGTTACTTTTGTTTAAAGATCCAGAAGATAAACGTGATATAAAATGGCACTAATGAGCACACCTGAGACCCCTTCTAAAAATTGAAACTACGTTATATTGCAATATTGATTTAAGCCAATGCCTCCTACTCATATATATATATATATCTTTCTATATAAATATTCAATTAGACGTTGCATTTATTTATTGTTTTATTAAACGCTATGAGAGTGAGAATAATTTATCAGTAAAGAGACAATTTATATCAGTGAAGACAACATGGAAAACACTACATATAGTGACTTTAATAGTTCTACAATGGACGATGCTAAAACTCAATTGACGCGGACTTTTTCTATGTTTTTAATTTTCGTAGCGCTTGCAGAAAATTTGTGTTGTATTTTTGTTCTATTTAGATGTAAACAACTTAAAGAGAACAGATTTTTCTCTTTGACTATGTTCCAAAGTTTCAGTAACATGGGGACTTGTTTGGTGTTAACGACGATCATTTATATAACAATATTTGCAAAATCTGCAGGTATTATGTGTGTGATACTCGTTGGACTAATGATTGCCATGATCATTTGTTCTTTGTATCAAACACTACTGATCTGTCTTGACAGACTTTTCACTGCATATGAGATTAATCCAGCTTTCTTTGGTAGAATTAGCCATTCTGTAGCGATATTTGTCGCATATACAACGATAATTTTCTTAGTTGCGAGCTTTTTCTTAGGTTTTGGAAACTTGGATTTAAAAGAATGTGGATATTCGTTTGTAATTGGTGATAACGAACATATATTCATATTAGTAATCGATAGTGTCGTATTTTTGCTTACTTTCCTTATATCTGTAATATACACAGTAGTAATTATAAAGATTGTACATCGTCACAAACAAGTACATCCGGTTAGTTCCAACACGGCAAACAAACTAAGGCAATGTGGAATAACTCTTGGTATAGTTATTGTATTATCATTTGTAGCAATACTTCCCGAGAATGCATGTTCGCTTTCTGCTCTTCTTTATCCTGGATCTGTTTCAATGGCAACGCGTCGCATTATGGCAGCCATTTATATTGTCAAACCGTTATTAGATCCTTTCGTCTACGTTTTGCGTATCCGAACATTCCGTGGTTTCCTCAAATGTAGCTGTTGTATAAACAACTTACAGTGATTCAGATAAGAAATTAAGAAAATAAGTCACGACGATATAGAAAATACACATCACTCCTTCTGGACTCCTTAGAAAAAACACTCAGTAGGAAATCAATGGAAAACTCAATCAGTAGGAATCTATTGAATACAAAACCAGTAGGAATTCAATGGTAAGAATTCAATGGAACACTCATTCAGTATGAATTAAATTGAAAGAATTCCATGGAAAACTCACTCAGAAGGAAGTCAATGAAAAACTCACTCAGTAGGCATTCAAAGGAAAATTCACTCAGTAGAAATTCAATGGAAAGCTTACTCACCAGAAATTCAATGAAAAATTTCCTCAGTAGGAATTTAAATGAAAACTCACTCAGTATAAATTCAATGGAAAACTTACTCAGAAGGGATTCAAAAGAAAACTCATCCAGTGGACTTTCAATGGACAACTCCCTCAGTAGTTATTCAATGAAAAACTCACTCAGAAGGGAACTAATATCACTCTTGGAAAACTCACTTTATTTGTACTTCGATAGACAATTCAATTGGTAGTAACGCATTGGAAGCTTTTTAAATTGTGAGTTTGAAAAGTCGACAAATAAAAATACACTTATTTTGACATGTGATCAAATCCTGATTACCAGACGTACAGTCTTAATAGATATAGAAAAACGGTATTTGTATCATGATTTAAGAATATTAAATTGTACAATTGGTAGAAAGCTAAAAATTTGTCCTAATTGTCCAATCTTTAGTAAGTGGTGTTATTTATTTAAAATCGTCGATTTGGGGAAGAAAACAAAAAAATGTCTTATCAGAAGTTCATTGATTTCAAGTCATTCTTTTCCAAACATTATTTTTTTAAACACATTGTTAAGGCAAAAGTAGTATACTGCTGTTCAAAAATTATAAATTAATTGAGAGATAAAAAAAAAATTCGAACATTACAATAGAAATTGTAGACAATATCTGATTTAAAGTTAATTTTTTCAGTATTTTTTCATTGAATACATTTTTTTGAAAACCTGGAGTTTAAACTTATCTATTGTAATAAACTAGCATACACATTGTTACTATTGACGACTACAATATAAATCTTTACTTTCGTTGACTAACATATACATTTTTTTATTTTCTTGATTAGGATGTATACACATCATTTCATTTATTGACTAGCATACACATCGCTACTTTAATTTACTAGCAAACACACTGTTACTTTTGTTGACTAGCAAACACATTGTTACTTGTGTTAACTCGCATTTATATACATAGTTACTTTAACTGACTAAGATAAACATTGACACTTTTTACCAGTAAATATACACATCATTACATTTGTTGACTAGCATATACATCGTTACATATTTACTAATATGTATACACATCGTTACTTTTGTAGACTAGTATACACATTGCTACGTGTGTGACTAGCATACATACAAATCGTTAGTTCTGTTGACTATCAAACACATCGTTACTTTTGGTGACTACATTTAGAATACACGTCGTTACTTTTGTTGACTAACATATATAATCATCGTTACTCTTGTTGACTAGCATATATACACATTGTTTTTTTTGTTGATTAGCATACATGTCTTTACTTTTGTTTACTAGTACACAAATCTATCAAGGTGTTAGGTTAAAGGATTTGTTTGGTTTAAATTTTATAAAGACATTCAAAATATTGCATACATACTAATAACTTTTTATAAACTGTGAATTCTTATTGGCACTCATGCCATATCTGCTTATTTGTAATATTTAGATGTATCTAATGTTTTCAGCACCACTCACATGTGTGTGTATGTATTTCCTGTATAATTATAATGCAATATCAGATATAGAAACTACTTAAAACTTTTGAGAATATTATATGGTCATAGAAATCACACTTAGAAATATTTAGCATGTAAAATTATTTACGTTTATTCTATTTTTTTGAAATTGATTTAGAATAATTTGTCGTAATTCCTAATGCTATAAGAAGTAAGTGGGCAGTTTTCGCTATATTTTCAACCTACGCTACGCGGGGCAAGGAAAAGGTGTCTATCTTTACGTTCTCCCGTCCGTCCGTCCGTCCGTTCATCCTTCATGTCGTCTTGTGAGTGATCTCGTTTGACCTACATTCTTGTCAGACATTTATGAAATTTTTATCAAAGATTTAAAGCAGCAAGTTTCTATAATATATGATGATAAATATTGTTGGACACTAAATTAGCGTCGATCAACTTATTTGTAGCAATTATACCCTTGAAAATGTCAATTCCATCGAAACTCTTTAATTGAATAATCTTTCAATTCTTGTAAGAATTTTGTGAATTTTTTTTCAAATATTTAGTTTTTGTTTGAGCAGATGAGCCGGACAAGTTTAAAAATCCGCGCAACCAACTATTTTCAACTGAAGCCTTATAATGTAAAATATGTGAGAAAAATAAATCAGCACAACCGATCTTAACCCTTTCTTTCTTGTTGTATGTTAATGAAATTTAGTTTTGATACCTAAGTTGTTTGAACTGAAAACTTTATTTCTCTTAAACGTGTAATATAATCTGATTCGATATGTGAATGCCATTTTTTGTTTAAATGTGAATGTTGTGGTAAAACAGATGTGAACCAAATAGCATTGTAATAGTCTATGTAATCCAAATTTAGCTTGTAAAGATAGATGATTGTTTTGGAAATATTGTTCTTAACTTTTAATATATTGTGTTTAATATTTAAGTGTAGTGTTTCTAACATTTTAATATATTGTGCTTAATATTTAAGTATATTGTTCCTAACATTTTAATATATTTTGCTTAATATTGAAGTATATTGTTTCTAACATTTTAATATGTTTGCGCCTAACATTTGAATGTATTGTACTCAACATTTTATAATTTATGTTAATAATGATTAAACTTTTAATAATTTTTGTCGAGCATTGTGATTTTTGTCACAGAAAGCTCGTCAAAGGGAAGTATACTTTATAAGATATGTTATATCAACGACAACAAAAAACGTTTATGTTGACGTCTTTGTCAAATTTTAAATCTACTATCTACTACAAATTGTATGTTGGCGTCTTAATCAGATTAATCTGTTTAGTCAGTTGTGTTGTTTGTCTGTATTGTATGTTTACAAATTTTTGACTGCTGAATCCGAATTATTGTCACGTTAACCGACCGTGTCTGTTTGATTTGCTCACCCCGCTTTGTCAATATAACGGACATCGAAACGACTGTCATGCAAATGGAAGGTCTAGCTAGCTATAAAACCAGATTCAACCAAGTCAGGTATTTGGCAATTGTTTTCACTGTTTACAAACCTTTACATTTTTGAAATACTAAGGTTTTTCTATCTCAGGAATAGATTACCTTAGCTGTGATTTAGGAATTTTTGGTTCACAATGCTCTCCAACTTCATACTTTCTTTGGCCTTTTTAACTTTTTTATTCGAGCGTCAATGATGAGTCTTCTGTAGACGAAACGCGCGTCTGGCGCAAATACATTCTTTCAATCCGGTATCCATGATGAGTTTGTATATAATCAAAATTAAACAATGATAAGTGAGGGAAAACAGAACTAAGTACAAAGCATCAAGTCTTTGTGATATAATACACATTAATTAAACCTGGTAATTGGAGAGGCAAAACAGTAAACGTATCGTATTAAGTATTTTAAAGTATTGATATGAAGTGGAAAACAAACCAATGTAATATGTTGATATCATTTGTTTTTGTAATAAAGTTATTGTTATGGTTATCATTTGTTTGTCATATCTGCTAAATTTGAGCAACTGGTTAGCTGTAAAGCTATTCAAATTAATGAAATATAGATATTGATACTAGTTTTATCTATCAGCATCAGCAGGGTGTTCGCGATATAATACGTAGAAAAATTATATCCTCAATGACAATGACTATCTCATACATGAAAGTGCAGACGCTAAAATGTTTAGCCTGTTTATCTGTGATTGAATTTGATGGTGAAATGCTATAAGATAACATAAATCACAGTGATAATAACTTAAACGTTGTCAA
This sequence comes from Mytilus edulis, assembly GCF_963676685.1. Classification (NCBI taxonomy): domain Eukaryota; kingdom Metazoa; phylum Mollusca; class Bivalvia; order Mytilida; family Mytilidae; genus Mytilus; species Mytilus edulis. Next base: position 41,383,833 of record NC_092350.1, read on the forward strand.
TGATTCATTAAATCAGGTTAAGATGTACACTGTACGATCATTGCATACACAAAATATGGTTGACCTATAATTGCTTACTTTAAATCATCTGACAATGATAAGTGAAGGTTGACCAATAAACTATGAGTATACATGTAAGGTCAAGGTCAGATAAACCCTATAAGACGAACATGTATGATAGTTTCATACAATTAATATATAATTGACCTGTCACTGTAATTAGTATCTGTGACAAGAACATAACCACAAACATTAAAGGTTGATCAATAAACCATTAAAATAAATTGAAGGTCGGAATTACCCTGCCAGATGGATATGCATTATACATGTACCATGTACCACCTAACAAATATGCCATATAACAGATACAAGATAAGGGATGTTTGCTCCTTATATGTATCACAGAGAAATAAAATTAGAAAAAAATAACTTGTTCTTAAATTTGCTCAGCGACATATTTTAAATACTTCAAACGGAACATTTTAGAATGTGAATATCATTTAATTTTCCAGGACACTTTTGCTGTATCACATTTAAACGCTGGTGGTTTTTTTTTTTTTTTTTTTTCATATAATAAAATATTGAAGTCTTGTTACATTTAGATTTGATTTAAGAACGTCTTCGTACATTGTTGTTTGGAATTCTTAATTGGATTTTGGAGCAATCTTGTGTAATTAACGTGTAGGTTCATCGTGTTATGTTGTTATTTGTATGAAATTTTCATGATGTAACTGTTGCATCTATAGGTCAAACTAATGTCTTTAATGACCAAACAAACGGAAGAATAATATTTGATTAGTATCACCGGGTGAATGGAATTCAAAAATGAATTTCATAGGTAATCCAAACAAAACAAGTGTTAAGTTAGCAAAAGAGTATAAAGTGAATTATAGCATATGTAGGTCATAAAGCCATCATACAAATTAATTAAATAAATAGCTTTATTGAAATAAGAGAGAGTACGTGCCGTTTAATTGTAATATGTTGCTGGTTTATTGAATAATAAAAAGTAAAATAACAAAAATACCGAACTCCGAGGTAAATACAAAAGGGAAAGGTCCTAATCAAATAGGAAAATCAAAAGCTCAAACACATAAAACGTAATGAATAACAACTGTCATGTTCCTGACTTGGTACAGGTATTTTCTTATGTAGAAAATCTCGATACAGCATGAAAATTCCATATATTGACAACAATGTGTGACCAAAACAAAGACATAAAAGGGAAACAGCAGTCAACATAGTGTTTCAGATTTAGTACAGGCATTTTCTTATGTAGAAAATAGTGGATAATACCTGGTTTTATAAGTAAACTCTCACGTGTGACAGTCGCATAAAATTTCATTATATTGACCGATGCATTTCGAGTTTTTTTACAGTTAAACTCTAATAAACTGTTGTAAATACAGCTAGATTATACTTATTTGTCTAACTTTTCGAGCAGGATAAGTCTGTTTTATTTCTGGTCCTTGGTACTGCAATTAGATCTATATTGTGTGATTAAAATGTAAAATCTTAGCAAATCTAAAGTACAAAGGTACTGATAATGCATGTGTTGTATATTTGAAACCCACTGCTTTATGTTTTTTTTTTTCAATTCAATTCAAAGTTTTATTGCCATATAAACTATACAGTTTGTGACATATAACAACAACAAAAACAAATAAAGACAATAACTAAGTAACTCAATATATATACACAAATTCAGGTAAATATTAAAGGGTCCTCTGTCCTCAGTTCCATTGACTTTTTTATAAAGGATCCTAGTTTATTCACTTGTGTTGGTGTTGATGGGTTAAGTATATATATAACTTTGTCATTGTCAGTGAGATTAGCAAATGAATTACTTTCTCTGTTAATGCAATTAAAATATGTTAATCTAATATTTGAATTATGAGAACAATTTATTAAGAAATGTTTCTCATCATCTAGTACTTTGCATTTTTTGCAAAGTCTCTCTTCGCGAGGAATTTTAAAATGCCTTCCTTTTTCAATTAATAATGAATGGTCACTGATTCTAAGTTTTGTAATTAATTTTCTAACTTCAAAGTTTGGGTTAGAGAGGTAAGGTTTGATCAATAGATTTGGCTCAAGTCCTTTATAAAAATTTAATTTACTTTTATCATCAATAGATTTCAACTTATCCATCAACAGGTTGTTGTAATATGCGTTTATTTGGGGTTTAATATAGCTTTTAATATTTTTTAATTGTTTTAAATTATTACAGGTATTTAGTCTATCTATATCAATGTTAGATTCAGAAAGAATATCTTTTGCAAAAGTGAACCATGAATAGGAGCCACTATAATCCAAAGTTTTAGTTAATTGAAAAGATTCATGTAATAAGGGATTCAAATTTGAGGTGAAAAGCCTTGCTAAATACATAATAGTTTGGGTTTTTATATGACATTCAATAGGCAGTCTTCCTAATTCGTTCCTTGTACCAAAATTTGAGGCACTCTTGTTAGTGCCAAGGGTAAACTTGCAATAACTAAGATGCAAGTTTTCTATTGGAGTCTTGTCAATAAAATTAAATGGGTCCACAATTTTTCCAGAAACCAAAGCTCTTTTTTTAGCTTTGAAATATGTTATATATGAGTCCAAATATGTTATCTCAGAATTATAAGTTAATATAGGTCTCACTAAGGTGTCAAATAACACTCTGATAGGAAGGCTGCCAAGAGAATTAGTATATGTTTTAATAGAAAACAAAACCTTTTTTTGCCTTTTTTGTTAATTCAGCTGTACTATGACTGAGAATACCATTTGATTTAATTAGCAGACCCAAGTAAGGATATTCCACAACATTCTCTATTTTTTTGTTTTTATATACAAGTATAGATGTTTCAGGCTTTTGCTTTGTTGTTGAAAAGACCATACTTTTTGTTTTATTTATGTTTAGAGAAAGCTGCCGGTTTTCACAAAACATGGAAACTTTATTTAGACTATTTTGGAGACCCTCCTTAGATTCTGATAGTAAAAGCAGATCATCAGCAAACAGGAGGGAGCCTAGTTTACTATTTACGAGCTCCAATGGACTTGAGTTGTCATCTTCCAAACCTTTAGTGATATCATTTATAAAAATATTGAACAAAGTAGGACTTAATGAGTCCCCTTGTTTCACACCTCTAGTAATGTCAAAATAGTCAGAAATGTGATCTTTATATTTTAAAGAGGATTTTGTATTTGAATATTGTTGTTTTATTACCCTGTAAAAAGACTTTCCTACTCCCATTTTGCATAATTTATATAGAAGGGCTGTCCTCCATACAGAGTCAAATGCCTTTCTTAAGTCAATGAAGCATGCATATATTTTTTTGTTATTTTTGTGTATATATTTATTAATTAAAGATTTTAATAGGAAAATACTGTCAGCAGTTCTGTGGTTTTCTCTGAAGCCAAACTGACAGTTATTCAGCTGTTTATCCACAACTGTGATTAGTCTATTATTGAGTACAACATTGAATATTTTAGGAAGATTACTGATTAAAGATATACCTCTGTAATTATTGGGATCAGATTTGTCTCCCTTCTTATGAAGTGCTATTATACATGAGTCCTTCCATGATTTTGGGTATATACCCGTTTTAGAATTAAATAAAATATTTTAACAATTGACTTAATTATTACTTGATTTGAGGTTTTAATTATTTCATTTATAATTCTATCTGGTCCAGCAGACTTTTGAAGTTTTAGTCCTCTGATTACCTTATTTACTTCTGAACAAGATATTGGAGCACCAACCTGATTTTCCTCGTAATTAGCCATTTCAAACTCTATTATCTCATTCTTTACATTTTCAGTCAATAAAGCATCAATCAGTTTAAGTTTAGAATTTTCTGACCATTTATATGATTTAATCCAGTGCCAACCTTTTCCCTCAAGGCCAATTTCTTTATCTATATTTATAGAGCACTTCATATATAAAGTAATTTGAACATGATCTGATAGGTAAGTAAAATCGTTTGTTTTAAAATATTTGACTGAGGACAGGAGCCTCTCGCTAACAACAGCATAATCAACAGTACTAAATCCACTGCTTGACATATATGGATAATATCCCAATGAGTCACCTAAAAATCGACCATTGAGTAAGAGCAGCCTTGAAGACAAACACAAGTCTAATAACTTTGTACCAACTGTATTGACAGAAGTATCTTGATTGTTTCTATTTATTTCTGAATCAGTAATATAATTTTCAGGGAGTAAATCAAAACCATCAAAATTATTGATGTGATCAGAATCATTTACAATAAAGTCAGCTCTTTGGCCAGTTCGAGCATTTAGATCTCCAATTAATACAATCTGTCCATTCATGGAGAAAGTAGATATCTCATTTTCTAAAAAATCTAAGTCATTATCATAGTGAGATGATAAACAAAACTACATGGATGTTCTGAATAAAACTACTCATTGTAGTGGGCATGGAATGATTCGATAAAATCGGGAAAAAATCAAAAATTTGAACTCAAATTCAAATTTTATGAAAAAATTATACTTACCTGACATATGTACTTAAGGATTTCAATCTCGTTGGTATTAGACTCGACCGGAAGTTCAAAACGCGCGGGAACCTGATGTCATGCTACATCCGGTTCACCACGAACTATCAGTTTTCTCACGGCGACTTGAAAGACCCCGTTAAGAAAACTTAAAAACTTCCTAGGGAGGAAGGGTGGGTAGTACATATGTCAGGTAAGTATAATTTATTCATAAAATTTGAATTTGAGTTCAAATTTTTGAATTTTATATCATAAATTAAGGTACTTACCTGACATATGTACTTAAGGATTTCTTTTGATTACAAAGCAATAATTTGTAGTAGGAAGTTTTGACCAAAAGTTTTCTTACAGTACTTCTTCCCATAAACCCTGAACTATACAATATAATATATATACATACAACTTAATATACATGGTAATACATACCCTTACTATGTAGTTCCAAAAAGTTTATATATTTCAACATTGTTGAAAATCATCTGATTATACAGATTGGCCGTTAAAAACCTGTGTTTTAAAAACCTCAGGCAAACTGTCATCTATGTGCATTTAAAAATCCACCACCATTCCCACATAACGAAAAAAAACATATATACACACTCCCTCCGCGACTCGCAGAGGAAGAACTCATTCTTCATCCTACAAATTTAAAAAATTTACATTAACAACTTTTAAATAAAACTTAGTAAAAGTTGTGGATTTTGCCCAATCAGCACTATCCAACACATTTTTCATACTGGCTCCTTTAAAAAGTGCCCATGATGGTCCAACTGACCTAGTAGAATGACCTCTTACTTTGCCTATTTGCTTTTTATTCTGTTGGTAAGCCATCTTGATAGTTTTCACTATCCAATGTGATATAGTTTGAGCTGTTACTGGTTTGTGAGGCTTGTTAGTTGATAAAAACAATTTAAATTCTTGTTTTTCCCCATTTTGTCTCAGTTTATCTGTTCTTTTCAGATACATGTAAAGAGTTCTTTTAGGATCTAGTAATTTACTCTCTGGAAAAGCAGGTATGAAAATTTTTGAATTGTCATGATTAGCTCTATCTTGTTTAGCTAAACCATGTCTCAAGAAAGTAACTCCTCTTTCTTGAATATTTACAGAGCCTTCGCCCAATTTTAAAGATTGTAAACTTGTAATAGCTATTAAAAACGCTGTTTTCCAAGTAAGATGTTTAAGGCTAGCAAATTTCATTGGAGCAAAAGGAGGTTTCTTAAACATGTCCAGAACAAGTGGTAAATCCCACTCTGGCAGTAATTTACGCTCTGGAGGTCTACTGTTAAACACCCCTCTTAAAAGCCTGATAATGTAAGGATGTTGTCCCACTGGTGTTTTATCAACAGGAGCTAACACAGAAATAAGGATGCTAAAAAAATTGCACACTCCTCTAAAGTTGCAACATATGGATCAATTTTCCGTTGATCACACCAGCTACTGAATTGTCTAAATTTACATTTGTAGTCTTTGTGTGTACCAGCTCTCCATGACGCGGACAATAATTTTCTAGTGTTTTCTGAAAAGCCTTTTGTTTCAAATTGTTTGTCGATATTCGCCATGCAGTCAGGCTGAATATCTCTGGATTTTGATGAAATATTCTTAATCTTCCCTGACCTTTTTCTAATAGATTTTCCCATTGAGGTAATAGAAGGGGTTGTGCTATCAGTAACTGTATCAACTGTGGATACCACCATTGTTTTGGCCAAAAGGGAGCTATCAGAATCATTTCGCATTGATAATCTATCATGTGTTGCAACACTTTCGGAATTAAAGATAGAGGTGGGTAAGCATAAGCAAACATCCTGTCCTATCCGATTGATAGAGCATCCTGTGTCAGTGCTGTTGGATCTTGATCCCAAGCACAGAACACTGGACACTTTCGATTCTGAGCCGAGGCAAAAAGGTCTATTGTTGGTGACCCCCATTCCAGAAAAATGTTGTTTAATATTGCCTTGTTCAGAGACCATTCTGTTGGTTTCACTTTGATCCTGCTTAGTTGATCTGCTAGAATATTTTTTACCCCCGCAATGTGGGCTGCTTTGATTACAATTTTGTTTGTCAAAACCATATTCCAGAGATTCCACGTCTGACTGCAAAGCTGAATCGATTTTGTCCCCCCTTGTTTGTTTATGTACTGTACTACTGTTGTATTGTCTGAACGAATTAGTACATGTTTGTTTGTTAAGATAGGAAGTAAATGTTTGACTGTTAGGAATACTGCTTCCAACTCCAGATTGTTTATGTGATTGAGCAATTCCAATTGATTTGTCGACCACAGACCCTGTACTGTTCGTGTCCCTAAATGTCCCCCCCCCCAACCTGTCATTGAGGCATCTGTTGTGATTGTTACACTTGTTGACTCCTGAAATAGAGACCGCCCTTTCATTGTATTTGCTTGACACAACCACCATGCTAGATGAGCTTTCAGCTCTTGTGTACATAGGATTTGATATTCTAGACTCATTTTGGAGGGTCTTCAAACTTGTAACAAGTGCATTTGAATTGGTCTCATGAACAGACGACTGTTGGGAATCAATTCTAGGCATGATGCTATTAAGCCCAGAACTTTCAAATAATGTCTTGCTGATATCTGACCTTTCATTAACTGAATTATTGTTATTTTCAAATTTTTTATTCTCTCTGGAGTTGGATACACTAGTCCTAGATCTAGTCTGAATAATCCTCCTATATATGTTATTGTTTGTGTTGGAATTAAATCTGACTTTTCTGTGTTTATTATAAAACCTAGAGAAGTAAGGAGAGTGATGGTTGTATCTCGATTTTTTACAAGTACGGATTTTTGTTGATCGACTATAAGCCAGTCGTCTAGGTATACTGCTAATCTTATCCCTTGTTTTCTCAGGTGTGCTGCCACCACTGAGACTATCTTTGTAAATACCCGAGGTGAGCTTGTTGAACCGAAACATAGTACTTTGAACTGATACACTGTTTCGTCTATTGCAAACCTTAGGTATTTTCGATGTTTTGGAAAGATTGGTACATGTAAATAAGCATCTTGTAAATCGAGAGAACAAACCCAGTCTCCTTTCTTGACTAGATTTAAGACCTTGGTCATTGTATCCATTTTGAAGTGTTGTTTCTTGAGATACTGGTTCAGTGGTCGTAAATTTATAACGGGTCTCAACTTCCCGTTTTTCTTTTCTACTAAGAAAAGTGTGCTGTAGAAACCTGTCTGAATATGTGTTTTTTGCACAATTTCAACAGCATCTTTTTCTAATAAATTTTTTACTTCTTGTTTTAAAAGTTCCAAATTTGTGACATTTACAAAATGTCTTTTTGACTCCTAAAAAGGGAGGTTTTTGTAAAAATTCTAGTTTGTAACCATTTTGAATTATAGCCGAAACCCATTTGTCGCTTGTAATTTCTTCCCATTTTGGAAAAAAATGAACAAGACGACCACCTACTGGTATCTCCAGAAACAACACTATTCTCACCTAGTCATTTTCTATAGGACTTCCCTCCTCTAGCCGGAAAGGGAGTCTTCTTGTAACCAGTGTCTGGTTTGGAGAATTTTCCATCATCTGTCTTTTTGATGAACTTTCTATTTCCTGTGTTGGAATACACTTTTGGGATACGAAAATTCTCTGAAGTCTTGTCTTTGTTCTGGTCTGACTTCTCTATTTTAGACTTCTTAGCTTTACTAGAATCATCTGTCAAAGGTGTTTTTCTTTTCCTATCTTTTGGGAGTATATCGGGTAACAAATCATCAAGAGTTTTGTCTTTGTCTTTTCTCGCTTTTAAAGCAGAAACTAAATTGTCACCAAAAACACCTTCTCCAGTAAGAGGCAGGTCTGAAATGTCTCTCGAATCATGGAGAAGAAACATGGATGTATCTGTCATACACATTTGACGTCTGATAATATGGTGAAAAGCACCTGCTCTACCAGCTTGATCCAACTCTTTCGTGGACATGGCAAAAATGTCCCTTATTTGTTGAATTGCTTTGTCAATGTTTGGTGTTTCATCTGTTAATAATTCTAATAAATTACCAAGACTCTGTTGCATGTACATGCAAATGACAATACCCATAAAACTTGCCTGCTGCCCTCTGTATGCTATTCTTTCAAGCATTTTGTAAGGTTGTGAATGTAAATTCTTTCCTTTAGAAAAAGAGGCTTTACTGCCATGTCTTTTAACTAAACAATTTCCAATGAAATCATCTAAAGTTGGTACCTGTAGGAATTTTTCTGTTTCCTCATCAACAGGAAAAAGCTCTTTAGTTTCCTCAGCAAAGGCTGATACTAAAATTGGTTTGAGCGCACGCCAGTGACCCATTAGAACCTCTTTTTGAGAATCATCCATGGTAATGCCAATTTTTTTCTCAGTTTTCTTGGCAATGGCATCCTCCCCAAAAATATCAAACAAACATTTTTTTGCTTTGCTTGACAAATGTTCCTCATTAGAGCCTTCATTGTCAGACTCTGTGCCAGAACCCAAAACTTCGTTTTGACCTGGTTGTAATGACATTACATCATCACGTTCATCAGCAGATTCACTATCAGAATCTCTAGACCTACGTGTCTGTCTTTGTGACTGACTTGTAGAAGAACCTGACTGTCTTTGTGACAGACTAGGAGTAGAACTAGACTGTCTTTGTGACAGTGTATTTCCACTTTCAGACGTATTTTTGTCCCCATTTGCGGTACTTGTCTGTCCCTTAATAAAATCAAACATACTGTCCAACTTACTATTGAGGTTTCCAAATTTTGCGTTCCATTTTTCTTCTAGTTGCGTATACTTGGACCTGGACTTCCTCTTCTTCGTAACTACTGACGAAGTTGTAGGTGCACGTGGCTTCTGCCCTTCACCATCACGAGAGGAATCCTCCAACGTATCTTCTAACGGAGAAATATCTCCGTGTCCACTTACCTCTGCCATCTCAAAACGGCAGAATTATGAGTAACTAAAAAACACGACTGTCTTTCAAGTCGCCGAGAAAGAAAACTGATAGTTCATGGTGAACCGGATGTAGCATAACATCAGGTTCCCGCGCGTTTTGAGACTTCCGGTCGAGTCTAATACCAACGAGATTGAAATCCTTAAGTACATATGTCAGGTAAGTACCTTAATTTATGATATAAAATTATACAATTTACTCCGACATATTCGAACATTAAGAAACATGTTCATCTTAAACTATTGCGTATCATGATCGCTACACTCATATGCGGCTTAGCTTAGCGAAAGGTAGTGCGACGTAATCAGTCAAACAAACTTTATTAGATAAACTCTCTAAGGAACGATCGTTTCCATTGGTCAATTCAAACTTTCGACCTCACACCTTCGAAAATAGAACACACATACTATAACGTTGAATGGACTGATTAATATTCACGTATCTGGTCAAGGTCGTTTAAAGCTTCCATCGACATATTCTCATACATGACTTCAATCACAATTCTAGCTTTTATAAATGTGCATGTGAAATTCATTGGTTTTATAGTTTTCTGCAATTGGTTGTAAAGTTTAAACTTTAAAATCTTAACAGTTTTCACACCTAAATATTCAATTTAAATGTCTCCTCTAGATCAAGGGATGACATCAAAAGTTCAATGTAGGATAAAAAAAAAACTCAATTCACATATTTTTTCATTTATTCCTCTCCCCCCCCCCCCCCCCCCCTTGCTTATCTTGCATTTTATTTTACTCAATGGACTCGATGAATTAACGCTGTACTTGAAAAATGAAACCGTACTTTTCTACAAACACTTTATATTCTTTTCCAAGTTTTATGTATTCGACATAGGATAGCGATTTTTTTTTGATTCCGTTTACTTGAAGAAAAAAAAATCTCGAAATTGCAAGTAAATTCATAACATGTAACCAACCATGCTTTGTTAAGAAAAAACGGAGATGGCCAATCATGGCACAGGGGATGATTAAATGTAGTTTATAAACTTCAACGATATACTTCATTAGGTTTTGCTATTATCGGTTGAAAAACGAACGTAAATTATATATTGTAAATATTTATAGACCGTTGGTTTTCCCGTTTAGATGGTTTTACACTAGTAATTTTGGGGACCTTTATAGCTTGTTGTTCAGTGGCTCCGTGTTGAAGGCCGTACATTGACCTATCATGGTTTACTTTTATAAATTGTTATTTGGATGGTGAGTTGTCTCATTGGCATTCACACCACATCCTCCTATATCTATGTAAATAGACGCAAACAGTTTTTAAAAAAGTGTTTATTCATTAAATCATTCAAATGTATCGATAGAAAGGTGAATTTCTTCTTGTGCATGCATTTAGTCATCCTTAATTTCTTGATATTTTGTTTATCAGTTTATTATACACGTTTCGTTTTGTATTTCATTTTAAATACGAATACATACTACATATACTTTAGCGGAAAGTTCAACAAAAAGTCAATGTTATGCAGCTCTATTCTTACAGGATAAATGTTCATCCATTTAAAATCGAAAACAGTACATTTATATTTAAAAAAAGAAGACGTGGTATGATTGCCAATGAGACAACTATCCACAAGAGACCAAAATGACACAGAAATTAACAACTATAGGTCACCTTACGGCTTTCAATAATGAGCAAAGCCCATACCGCATAGTCAGCTATAAAAGGCCCCGAATTCAAACAAGAGAATTGTTCCTTATAAACTACGATTTCTCACAAGTATTAATTTATTATTTAGTTCCACACATGCATAAGAAATAATCTTCGCCGATGTAACATTTCAATTTATTACAACAACATGCCTTCACTGAATTCATTCAGGTGCACCAATGATACGATTAAAGTTATTTTGTTTCTATCTTTGGGGGACAATTTCCTCCGTTTATGGTACGCTTATAGCTACATTTTTGTACTGTGTGTATGTTTTATAGCATGAAAATAATAAAAGAGAAATGTCAGTGCAACCACTGATTAATGATTGTAATGGATCAGTATTATGAGATACTTATTATAAGTGACTACGACATTGTTAGGATTATAACCTATCGTCAGTATGAAAGAAATTAAAAGTAGTTCATATATTCATCCGCGTATAAAAGCGGCACATGTATTTTATTTTATCCTTATATTTCTCATCATGCCGGGTACAAGACAATTGAGTTGCTGCATGCAAACACTTCATGCAAAGAACTTAGAATATTACTTAAAACAAACTATCAGTATAATTTTTCGACCCCACTATTTGAAGTTAATAACTATCAGTATAATATTTCGACCCCACTTTTTGAAGTCAATAAAACATTTATTTATTTATTTTGACCAAAGGTTTGTAAACTATACAAATCATTGTTTTTACGTTCGTAGTAACATAGTAAATTCCATTGTCGGTCACCTGTGTCAATTCACGTGCACACTTATTACATTGTTGTTGTATTTAAATCTTTCGGTCAATGAAATGAGACGTAACAAGTTGTTTGTTTTAAGAGATATTATAAATGTCAAAATTTTGGGTTCAGCAGTCACCATTGTGTTATAAATAATTGTGATCACTATGAAACAAACAAATATGTCAAAAAAACATATTTTAATGTTGTGATATTGTTTCAGATAAGGGTGAAGGTTTGTACCTATTAAAACGTTTAAACCCGTTGCATTTGTTTGCACCTGGCCTTAGTCAGGAAGGTGATGTTCATTAGTTGTCGTTTGTTGATGTGGTTCATTAATGTTTCTCATATCTTGTTTTTATATAGATTACTTATTGTTTACTTGTATAAATTGTTATTTGAATGGAGAGTTGTCTCATTGACACTCATACCACATCTTCCTATATCTAAGGACCTTTGGTTTTCCCGTTTGTATGGTTTTACACTAGTAATTTTTGGGGCTCTTCATAACTTGTTGTTCGGGGTGAGCCACGGCTCCGTGGTGAATACCGTACGTTGACCTATATGGTTTTACTTTTACAAATTGTGACTTAAATGGAGAGTAGTCTTTTTTCATCTGGGCGTCGCTGGTTAGTCTTGTGTAGACGTTGCGCACGTCTGGCGTATTAAATTGTTAACAAAGTATCTTTTGTTGGCTATTAATCGGTTTTTTTTCTGTCCTATATGTTTTCCCATTTATTTGTATTGTAGTCCTGTCATGTAATGTTGTCATTTTAATGTTATAATTAACATCGCCATTAAAGCGGGAGGTTCAACCCACCATTTTTATCTTAAAATGCCCTGTTCATAATGATTAGTGAAATATGAATACGGTGATACTTAGTTTCCATCTCTCTACATCGGCGGATTGTTTTCCGTCTATAAATAAGACTAATACTATCCTCAATGACTATGTTAATCTTATCACAAAATTGTCTCGCCTATTCATTTATGATGATTGAAATCTTTTGTTGTTGAAATGCTTGATGATTATAGATTTTATCGGATTCCCAGTCATAATAAACTTTACGACAAAAGGTCAAGTTTAGAAGACTCGTAAAAGACTAACATTTAAGACAGACAGCTAGATACCAGAAACATACTATGTATACACATGCCAGAGTCTGAGCTTGATTTGCTATATGATATGATATAAAAACTAAACTGACGAAAAAAGGTCATTTATTCAAAATCATAAAATGCAAAAAATACATTTTGCAAATAAAACATTTGACATAAAAGTTCATATTTAATATGAAATAATAATACATAATTAATACGAAATTACATCAACTAATATCATATCAATTGAATAAATGACAAAGAATAGCAAAGGTGGGGAGAAAAATCTGCCCCATAAATAAACATTTATACATATCTGCTTCAAAAGATAACATAAGGGAGGTATGAGGGTGGGAATTTTGAACAAATTGTTTGATAAGAATCACAAGTTAACACATCAAATGCTGATGATAAAAGGAAGTGACCATAATGCACTTACACGTGAACTCGTGCTGACCCGCAAGATCATTGACCAATAAGAAAGATGAAATCCAATCATGCATTGGTCATAAGTGAAATTTCTCTGCACGTGGAAACAGGTTATCTAATTTCTACAACTTATAGTTTAATTAAGTAGGACACTCTGACCCTTTGACCAGACTAGAGACATCATACATTCAGAGTATTAATAGCTCACTCTTTTATTTAAGTCGGTTAGTAATAACATAGATGTAATACATCTATGTTAGTAAACCAATTAAAACAGAATTATCTTCTCTGCTGTCTTAAATTATTTTATTCCGCTTAATTTTCAATTAGCAAATAAAATTGGTTTTAAGACAGACAGCTAGATACCAGAAACATACTATGTATACACATGCCAGAGTCTGAGCTTGATTTGCTATATGATATAAAAACTAAACTGACGAAAAAAGGTCATTTATTCAAAATCATAAAATGCAAAAAATACATTTTCCAAATAAAACATTTGACATAAAAGTTCATATTTAATATGAAATAATAATACATAATTAATACGAAATTACATCAACTAATATCATATCAATTGAATAAATGACAAAGAATAGCAAAGGTGGGGAGAAAAATCTGCCACCAATCCACTCTTAGGCTGAAAGAGTGGATCCGAAATCCACTCTAAGGCTGAAAGAGTGGATCCCCCACCCGAGGAATGTTATAATTAACATCGCCATTAAAGCGGGAGGTTCAACCCACCATTTTTATCTTAAAATGCCCTGTTCATAATGATTAGTGAAATATGAATACGGTGATACTTAGTTTCCATCTCTCTACATCGGCGGATTGTTTTCCGTCTATAAATAAGACTAATACTATCCTCAATGACTATGTTAATCTTATCACAAAATTGTCTCGCCTATTCATTTATGATGATTGAAATCTTTTGTTGTTGAAATGCTTGATGATTATAGATTTTATCGGATTCCCAGTCATAATAAACTTTACGACAAAAGGTCAAGTTTAGAAGACTCGTAAAAGACTAACATATACAATATATTAGTATTCCATACACCAAATAGAGTTGACGGTAGACCTATTGTTTATTCATATTATCTGACCAAGACAACGAACCATTAAATTCAAGTAAGTTTCAGAATAACCATGCCCAGACGTAAAGGCATTATACGCTTCAAAATATTTCTATATACTCGATTTATATGAAATATTGCTAACGATAACTAAGAAACAGACTTGACAACAAAAAAGTGGAGTTGTTCCCTGAGCAGTTGCTGGATACATGAAAATCTAGACAAAGAGATCGACCATCTGCAAGACAATAACTATCGCCCCTGGATAAGTATCCCTGTATTCGCTGCACTCGTCAAAAGGGAGACGAAAACAAGATCAAACCCATTTTCAAAGATCCTATGCTCCAACAGACATGCTGTGACGTTACGCGCGATATTCGTACCTCATTGAAAATTCGGTGTAGTTGGCAAGATGCAAGTCCAAAATATATAATTTTGTGATATCATATTCAATGCTATTGTACGTATTTTAAAAAGTAACAATTTTTAATATGAAAACGAAAAAAATAATTGTTGAAACTATGTTTTATGCTGCATGCGACAAGCTTCATTTTTAGGTTGTCCCGCGTAACTTATTTCATTTATTGTAACCACTGAACTATGATTTACGTCAAAACTATTTAATATTTTGTAAAACAGTTTTTTTCCATTATTAAACAGAATGATTCCTTCAGTCTTTTATGCATTTTTATGACGTTATGATGACGTCATAGAAAAAAACGCGTTCCATACTACAAGGACAAATCTGTCCCACGGGGAAAAAAATTGGTATTCCAGTTTTGAGAAACAAAAAACATACATCTAAAATGAAAAAAGTTTAGTATTTGTATTCACTACATCAATATTAATTTGCTTAATTTTATGAATTTAAGGACAAATATCCTGAAAAATGATATATGATAATTTATGAGCGATTTTTCACTGGCTTACAACATTGTCGCATCACCATTTTCTGACGTAAAAACGAACTCAATTCAAATTAACGTCAATTGTTTGCTTATCACTGCTCTTATAATGTTAGAATTTTATGATTTTTTAAAATGTTATTTTTCTTAATTTTTCAAAAAACTAAAATACATCAATTTTCGATAAGTAGTTAAAAAGCACCGTCGATTTTGGGATCAAGTATAGAATACGTGATTGTAGTACCATTGGACTTATATTTAAGTCAAATGAAGTAAATCGGTTCTTATACAAATTACATAATTGTAGTACCATCGGACTTATATTTAAGTCAAATGAAGTAAATCGGTTTTTTTACAAGTTAAATTATTTTCCAGGTTTATTATTTGAAGATTGTAGTTAATATGTTTAATCGCCATATTAAGTTGGGATTGACAGGTCGACAGGACGACAGGTCGACAGGCCGATAGGTCGACAGGTCGACAGGCCGACTGGTCGACAGGTTGACAGATTGACAGGCCGACAGGTCGACAGGCCGACAGGTCGATAGGTCGACAGCGACATGTCAACAATTAGCTTGATTGACAGTCCGACAAGTCGAAAATGTAGCTATTTCTTTTTTTATAATTTTTAAAAGTTTAGGCAAACGGTTCTACAGATAAAAAAACATAAGCATCAATGGACTGATTTAAATAAGTGGTTATGGATGAAATAACATTAAACATTTTCATTAGATAAATACATGTACAATTATAATTTTGAGGCTTTACAACGAATACAGAGTTCTGTGAATAAAAGTAATAAAATTTATCATGCGAAAGCACATATAATTCAGTGGTTTTAATTTAGTTTAATAGAAAAGTGAAAAGCAATGGTGACTGTTTAAAAAAGAAACTAACACCCAACAAGCAGTAACACAATACGATACAGTTCAATTGCTGACTTGTCGACTTGCTGACTATTTTTTTTTTGAGTACTCAACTTCCCCCTACACAACATCCTGACTTAATGACAAATAATCTATGGATAACATGAAACATCTGCTGACCTGTCGACCTGTCGTCCTGCTGACCTGTCGTCCTGCTGACCTGTCGACCTGCTGACCTGTCGTCCTGCTGACCTGTCGACCTGCTGACCTGTCGACCTGTCGTCCTGCTAACCTGTCGACCTGCTGATCTGTCGACCTGCTGACCTGTCGACCTGTCGTCCTGCTGACATGTCGACTTGCCGACCTTTCGACCTGTCGACCTGCTGAGCTGTCGCCCTGCTGACCTGTCGACCTGCTGACCTGTCGACCTGTCGTCCTGCTGACATGTCGACCTGCCGACCTGTCGACCTGCTGACCTGTTAACCCGTCGACCTGCTGACCTGTCGCCCTGCTGACCTGTCGACCTGTTGACCTGTCGACCTGCTGACCTGTCGACTTGCTGACTATTTAACTGAGTACCAAACCTTCCCTCTACACATCATCCTGACTTAATGACTAATAATCTATGGATAACATGAAACATCTTCTGACCTGTTGTCCTGCTGACCTGTCGACCTGCTGACATGTCGACTTGCTGACCTGTCGACCTGCTGACCTATCGACCTGCTGACCTGTTGACCTGCTGACCTGTCGACCTGCTGACCTGTAAACTTGCTGACTATTTAATTGAGTATCCAACCTCATGCTAGTCCCTATCCACATTGACATATTAACAGCTGTTATGTTAACCCCCAAAAACACCGACCCACAAGAACATATTTAATGTTTCAGCGAATGAATATTTCGATTATTGCCGGAACTAGGCCTTCAGATTGTTGCGCGCCTAAACATATTTAAAGTATTGGCGTATGGATATTTCGAATATTGCCGGAACTACTTAAACGTATTCTATACTTGGGCCCGATTTTGCGGAGTCTTACAAGAATGTCGCACGTTTTAGTCGAATTTTTGGTTTGAACGTTACGAAATATCCTCGACGTTGTGTTACGCTTACATGTACGAACATCGCGCGTAACGTGTGTCCTTTTACCTATAGCCTATATATTAATGTAGTCTTAATAAAACAAGCATCCAGCATACGCAATAGATATAATGTCGTCTAGAAATCTCGATATTAAAAAGGAGAAAAAAATTAACAACATGCAACAATTTATTTATGTAGGAGCCGTTTATAGCCGATTATACGGTCGGATTTTTCTCATTGTCGAAGGCCGTATGGTGGATTTTATTTGAACACTTGTGGGTAGTTGTTCCTATATAAATAGTGATTGCTATGCCACGTCTTATTACGTCATGCATAGTCTAATGTTCTTCTTTCTTGAGATAATACAAGGATCAGTTTAATGTTTTGATCAAATACTAGAAATTGGAGAGGAGTAAAAAAAGTTATCAGTTGATACGATGATATGGCAACCCCATACATAAGACATTTACCCTCGGCCTTTTGCTTTTGTGAATATCATATACCGGTATATGTGGTTGATGCAATGGTTTATCAACCTCATATAAATGATATTCATCGAAGCCAACGGCCGAGGGTGAATGTCTTAGGAATGGGGTTGCTATATCATCGTATCAACTGACGTCAAAAGTCAATAATTGTTTTTTCATATATAACTTTGTTTTAATCATCTCCAATACCTAGTATGTTCTATATTTACAAGTATATTCATTTGTATATCAAATGTCAATAATGGTATAGTATTGTAAGGATAATGTATCCGGTAATTGAGAAAATAATGAGTTTTTTTAAATGAAGTTACCCAATCTGAAATAATTTGTTTTGTTTGTATAAAGTTTTTGAACTCATCAATTATCAATATGCGGTCACTTGAATTTGTTATTCTTAGTCATGATCTTCATAGAACAAAGAAAATCCAATGCAGAAATTAATTGGAAATAATAATTATTGTGTTTGGTTTGAAATATATATGATTCGTGGTGGCGTGTGCATGAGTATTTGTACATCCAAAACATCAAATTGTAACAAAATATCCACCATCAAATCATATAACAGAGAAATATATTTAGAAGAAAAATGACTTGTTCTCCTGTTGATGCCAACTGGATGGAAAACACCAATTACAATATTTTGGATAATATAGTCAGTAATAGCCTAACGTTTGGTTTTGTCAGTTTTTTTTATTTTTAGAGTTCCACCTTTTTGATATGCTTGCTAATGAGGCAACTCTCCACCAGTGACAAAATGACATACAGGTAGAAGTGAACAACTATAGGTCATCGTACTGCCTTCAACAATGATCAAACCTCATACTAAATAGTCCGCTACAAAAAGCCTCGAATGTAGAATAATTCAAAAACAAACGGCCAGATTTATGTCCAAAACAATGAACTAAAACTAAATAAACTATACAATAAAAACGACAACAACTAAATTATAGGCTCTTTACTTGGAAGAGGCACTTATAAATTGTGGCGGGGTTTAGAAGTGTTTGTTGGCGATCCAAGCCATCCTCATAACCTGGGACAGTGGTGTAACTGTACAACATAAGAAAAAACTATAAAAATCAGTTGAAAAGACTTTACTCGTTAGATCGATACAAAGCAGAAAATTAAGTAACAAAAACACGTTCCAGAAATGGCAGGGTGTTTATACATCCCCACAAACAAGAATGACTCCATAACAGATTTGAGAGTATTTGCAGTTATTGACTTTGCTAGTTCAAAGCCAATATGAATGTATTAAAACATTTAAAATGCATCTAAGACTGAAGTATCAACATACAATGAATTTAGTGTAAAGACGTTAAAAACACGACCGTGTTCAATGCCAAAATAATTAAAAAAAAAGTAATGTAATATTTATGTGCAACATTCATTAAATTTGTCACTTAGTCTACATGTGCGACATTTTCCAAAAACAATACTATTTATGACCTCATTTCTGTATGTTATATTTTCTATTCTTTATGTTCAAGCACCCCATAATTATCGATTCTTAATCTTAATATGGCCATTTTCCTGCACTTTTTCATTCTTCTGTATTCTGTAGGCTGTAAGGAGATAGACAGACAGACACACACAAACGCAAAGATGGACAGACAGACACACACAACCGAAAAGATAGACAGACACACACAACCGAAAAGATAGACAGACACACACACACAAACGAAAGAGAAAGACAAAAAAAGATCCAATTGTGGAAGACAAAAAATAGCGACAAACACTCGACTATAGAACACATCGTCGTAGAAAAGAATTAAGCACATCATCGCTGGGCTTGCAGCATTTTGGAAGCCCAACGACGACATGCTTTTTGTATGAGCTTACTGTGGTTTGTTTTAATTAATTCTTTAAAACATGATCGTGATTGTCATTAATTGTTGGTATGTGAGACTCTTAAAGTGATCTATGATATTTTCTCTTGGTCTTACTCTTTCTTTTGTATTTAAAATATTCTGTAAGTTTATTAAGATAAATGATTTTAATAACACTGTCAATGAAAATCTGTAGCAAATTGAATATGCTACTATTCTTAAATATATGAGATAAATGTGTTTTTATAAAAACTGCAAAAGTGAAAGAAATGCTGCGATAATTTAAAACAGTCATATGTGTGTTTATTCTTTCAGTTCTCGTTATGAAATATCTGTTTCACAGATGATGACGGATATGTTCCAATTGTCGTAACTACAGTCCCCTTTCTCTGAATGACCTACATAATTAGTCGTAATACTATCACCGGGTTTGCACTTACGTAAGTAACACAATGGGTGCCACATGTGGAGCAAGATCTGCCTACCCTTCAGGAACACCTGAGATTGACCGCGTTTTTTTATGGGGTTTGCGTTTCTTAGTCTTTAGTGTTCTATGTTGTGTTTTGAGAACTATTGTTTCTCTTTTGATCTTTTTTTTTTGCCATGTAATTGTCCGGTTTGCTTTCGCCGGACTTTTCAGTTTGAACGTCACTTCAATATCTTTTGCTCAGTTCTCCTTTTATACATACTATTTTATATCAATTATTTTCAGAGTATGTGTATTTATTTACTAAATGTGTTATTGTTTTCTTATTGTGTTTGATGTCATGTAGTTTCTTTTAAAGAAATGAAAGTAGAAGACTAATCTAATTAGAATAACTTTGGTCCAATTCTCTTGTTTAGCTTCAACAATAATATTAAACTAACAAATCATAATTATATCGCTGCCATATAACGAAATCTAAGAAAACCCAGCTGTTTTCATAAGCTATATTAGTTCCGTGCAACCTTCAAGAAGTATTTATTCCGATCATGGAAGTAATATATTGACAGGAACTGCAACGAGTTGTCATTGTTTATTAAATATAAGTCTGTAGAAAAGATGAGAGAAATGTTGTATTAGCACGTTATTATTAGTCTTTTGTAACCAGAGCTACATGTGCATGTACGTCTTATTAGTCGCGTAGTTTTTATCACAAAATAGGATGACGTCAATACCTGCCAAAAACACACCACTGTGTGTTTCGAGCGCATCTGACTAGAATAACGACATTGCAAAGCTTCAAATTGATTCGTGACAACTAATATTGCCAGTTTTTAAAGGGTTTAGGTTATACCATTATTCTATGTTCCGATTGCATTCGAATCAGGATAACGTATGATAAAGGCATTTTTCGTGTTATCGAAAATTGTCCGATAATCTTCGTCTGTGTGAAGTTACACAGGAGAATAGTTCGTTAATCGAGTAGCTGGTCCGGTGAGAGTTAATTACATTATTTTAAGAACTTATTTTGTTTTTACGTAATCATGTGGCTTTTTCAAATAGTACTACATGTAGGAATATTGCAAAAAAAGGACTGCATTAAAAATATAAACGGTAATTTCCAGAGCCACAAATAGTTTCTCGGGAAAGATGTTTGATAGTTTTATTTTCGATTTCCATCCAGTGTCTAGATAATGTGTGACAAATATGCTACATGTATCAAAATATCAATTCTTAGGAAGCACAGATGGGATTCTTTTAACCAATTCCTCTATATATTGTATGTGTTCATCTAGTCAAATGCTGTCGCACGGAAGAAACCTTTTTTTATTTATTTTCTTTTTACATCTGAAACCCTGGCTGTATTTCATGATGCTGGTACATTGATATTAATACATGGGGAGGAAGATATTATTTTTTTTTTATAATCTTGCAGTACAAACAGTACATTAATCCAATTCATAATTGTAAAGGTATTTCTGTAGGATTGTAATCTTAGAGGCAGATAATACTATTCTGGGCGTTGTTGGCATGTTGAATGAAAATATTGAGTTACATTTTAAATTTATCCTACTTTAAGTCAACTATGTTATTAATACGGAATCAAGGGAAAAGTGATAGTGGAAATGAGGTGCATAAGAATTTTACTTGTTTTATTCAACCTTCAATATGAGCATAGGGCAGAGCCTTTCCTGACTCCATTGCTTTTATATTGACCAGGAGTTAACTCACAACTCAAACTCACAACCTCAGTGTTGACTGGCTATTGATTACAGCAGTAACTACTCAGACCACTCGGCCACCAAGGCCCCAATCTAGGTATTACAGCAGTAACTACTTAGACCACTCGACCACCAAGGCCCCAATCTAGGCATTACAGCAGTAACTACTTAGACCTCTCGACCACCGAGGCCCCAATCTCGGCATTACAGCAGTAACTACTTAGACCTCTCGACCACCGAGGCCCCAATCTAGGCATTTTCCTTTGAAGAAAACACAAAGTACATATGGTGACCAATGGCATTTCCATAGTAACTGACAAATTTATAAGATTACATTGTGTACTAATATATTCAAAGACATTGCACCACTAGTCCAATAATAAATAGTCAGAAAACTAATACCAAAACAACCAGCGCTTAATTACCCTTTGCATCCTACATATCATACATAAATGTCGTCTGTTGCTGTATACAAGTATAATTTATATCATATTTGTTTTTCGTTTATAGTTTTGTACATGAGAAATTAGGCAGTGCGGTGTTAATTTTTTTTTCCGTTTGTATTGTTTAATATTTGTCTTTTAGGGGCTTGTTATTGCTTGTCCTGAGATTAGGGTTTTGCTCTTTGTTGAAGGCCGTACGGTGACCTATAGTTACTAACTTCTACGTCATTTGGTCTCTGGTGGAGAGTTGTCTCATTTTGAATAGTACTATCACATCTTCATACTTTTATAAGTATGATTCACGATTTCTTTATAATCATTTTAGACAATGTAATATTTTATGTTTGGATTTCACCATAGATCCCAAATATAAAACATATGGTAAAAAAACAATACTTACAAAAAAGAATCGGATGTTCAGTAGTCTTCTTTTGTTTATTTTAGTTCATAAATGTTTCTCGTTTCACGATTTTTATATAGATTAGACCGTTGCTTTCCCGTTTGAATGGTTTTATCGTGACTAGTAATTTTTTAGGGACCTTTATAGCTTGCTGTTCAGTGTAAGCCAAGGCTCCGTGTTGAAGACCGTACTTTGACCTATAATTGTATACTTTTATCAAATGTGACTTGGATGGAGAGTTGTCTCGTTGGTATTCATACCACATCTTCCTATATCTATGAAATGCATCCTTTTTTACGTATCAACTCAACAAAACGAATATATAATTTTTCATAATATGTTTATTTTAGAATAAAAAAAGATACAAACATATATACATTATAATCTACAAAATATGTGCATGCGTTGATACATATTTGCTATGTTTAAAATCAAAATTTCAATCTCTAGTTACGATATCAATGAATCTTTAATAAAAATTACACAACGCCCTGTTAACATGTCTCTGGAAACTTATAAAGTTATGAGTCTTAAAGTTGTCAATTATGAATATCAATATAATTTTGTATAATGTATATATCACAGATACGCTTGTAAAATGTAAGTATTAAGTAATTTTATAAAATGTATATATCACAGATACGCTTATAAAATGTAAATATTAAATAATTTCGTAAAATTTATGTATAACAGATACGCTTGTAAAATATAAATATTAATATATAATAATAAATAATTTTGTAAAATGTAAATATTAATTAATTTTGTAAAATTCATGTATCACAGATACGCTTGTAAAATATAAATGTTAAATAATTTTTTTAAATGTAAATATTAATTAATTTTGTAAAATTTATGTATCACAGATACGCTTGTAAAATATAAATATTAAATAATTTTGTAAAATGTAAAAATTAAATAATTTTGTAAAATGTAAATATTAAATAATATATTAAATATTTTTGTAAAATGAAAATATTGAATATTTTGTAAAATGTAAATATCAAATAATTTTGTAAAATGTATATATCACAGATACGCTTGACAAATGTAAATATTAAATAATTTTGTAAAATGTATATATCACAGATACGCTTGACAAAATGTTAATACTAAATAGTTTTGTAAAATTTATATATCACAGATACGCTTGACAAAATGTAAATATTAAATAACTTGTAAAATGTATATATCACAGATACGCTTGTAAAAATGTAAATATTTTTGTAAAATGTAGGTATTAGATAATTTTGTAAAATGTATATATCACAGATACGCTCGTTAAATGTAAATATTAAATAATTTTGTAAAATTTATATATCACAGATACGCTTGTAAAAATGTAAATATTAAATATGTTTGTAAAATGTAGGTATTAGATAATTTTGTAAAATGTAAATGTTAAATAATTTGTAAAATGTAAATATTGAATAATTTTGTAAAATGTATATATCACAGATACGCTTGTTAAAATGTAAATATTAAATAATTTTGTAAAATTTATATATCACAGATACGCTTGTAAAAATGTAAATATAAAATATGTTTGTAAAATGTAGGTATTAGATTATTTTGTAAAATGTAAATATAAATTAATTTGTAAAATGTAAATATCAAATATTTTTGTAAAATTTATATATCATAGATAAAAAGATAAGAATTATCGAGTGTAAAATATTGAAATTTATTAAAAAAAAAAAAATCAATGGACGGATTAGATAAACAAATAACAATTGTATAAAAACAACTAAAAATTAAATATCACAGACACGCTTGTAAACGTAACAAAAAAGTTTTGTAAAAATGTAAATTTTACCGATTAAGAAAAAAATAGTCGGTGGAAAAAGTTCTTATTTCTTTATATTAATCCTCAAGTTGTTTTAAAAGATAAAAGCAATAGAATGCTTGATTGATAAGATTAGATAAAATAAAAAATTCAAGGAACTTTAAAACAAACAACGATTTAGATAAAAAAAAATAACAAATGTATAACAAACAATAAAAAACATCTTATCACAGAAAGCTTATAACAAATTATCACAGAATGCTTATAACAATTTATCACAGAATGCTTATAACAAATGATCACAGAAAGCTTATAACAAATGATCACAGAAAGCTTATAACAAATGATCACAGAAAGCTTATAACAAATGATCACAGAAAGCTTATAACAAATTATCACAGAAAGCTTATAACAAATTATCACAGAAAGCTTATAACCAAAACAAATGTTCGAATGTAAATTTCCGACATATATTTGTAAATGTAAAAACGTTTGTAAAATGTAAATTTCCAGA
Source organism: Mytilus edulis (assembly GCF_963676685.1). Taxonomy (NCBI): domain Eukaryota; kingdom Metazoa; phylum Mollusca; class Bivalvia; order Mytilida; family Mytilidae; genus Mytilus; species Mytilus edulis. The sequence continues at coordinate 41,408,721 of NC_092350.1, forward strand.
TACGTTTATAAAAGGTAAATATCCAGATACGTTTGTTAAATTTAAATATCCAGATACGTTTATAAAATGTTTATATCCAAATATGTTTGTAAAATGTTAATATCCAAATACGTTTGTAAAATGTAAATATCCAGATAGGTTTGTAAAATGCTATTCTCAAGGATATGCTCGTATAAGATAAATGTCAAACACGCTTGTAAAACATGCTCAAAATGTAAAATGTAAAAACAAAAAACAAAATAAAACTGATAGTAAAAATAAGTAACGTTCCAAATAAAATTAGTACAACAAAAACTTAATGTAAAACAACTGTAAACTAGAAACAAGTATAACTGTTAACAAAATAACATATATGTATAAATTGTCTTGAATACCTATCGTCGATTGCTGACTTTACTGTAGTGATGCTCTTATTAATGATCTCATTTCCACATAAATCGGTATTTTTGTCTTTCCCATATCTTTCGATGCCTTTCCCATATCGTTCAATTTCTTTCCCATACCTTTCGATTTCTTATCCATATCTTTTTATGTATTGCCAATATCTTTCGATTTCTTGTTCGTACCTTCGATTTCTTTTCTCTCATTCTTTCAGTTAACTCGGAAATATGTTTAATTTCTTCATATAGTACTTTCTTTGATCACTTGAAAGTAGAGGTAGTCTATGGCGCATATGTGGGTTGGATGGAGGAATCCCGTATTTTCCACTGATAAGTCAATCACCTGTAAAACAAGAAAGAAAATCTAAATTTCTGTTTTGTTATTTCATGGTCATTGGTTTTCCGATGTTGAATAATTATATACATCATCATATGATAATTATACTTTAATGTCTGCTTCAAACACCAAATTCCACTGAGGATAGAAACATTTAAGACGTAACAATAATTCTGTTTATTTGAAGTTTATCGAAACTACTATGCCAGCTCATTCAGATGTTCTTCTTTGAAAATAATTATCATCATTTAGAATGACTGACAATTGACCTCAACGAGATTCCTGTAGTAAGACAGGCCTATTATATAAAAAAAGAAGATGTGCTATGATTGCCAATGAGGCAATCTCCACAAGAGAGCAAATGACACAAAGTTAATAACTATATGTCACCGTACGGGTTTCAACAATGAGCAAAGCCCATACCACATAGTAAGCGTTATAAACATGCAGTGGGGGGGAATATTTGTTCTCTTAACAAAAAATAAAACTAAGCTGGTATTACTATCATTTGTAATTGTCTTAGGCTACCAGTTCATTGTTAATTTTGTGTCTGTGTTTCTTTTTTCCACACTTTTGGTTGTGTTGCTTTTGTTTTTGTTTCCCTTAACTCATAATTATATAAAATAGATAAACTCGCTTGTCAGCTTACGAGTCGTTCCCAGTAATAATCGTGTAATGACTTACCATTCACTGCTGGCTTTCTCCTGGCTTAGCATTTTTGTTTTGCTGAACACATCTTCTTTTTCTTACAAATATTCACATATTCTTCTACAGCACTTTTCTGAAATAGACAAAGATACACATTGTACTTTTAATTATCTAAATACATGCAACTGTAAAATTTAATACAATGTATGTTACGCAACACAACTTAAAAATTTAGTAAAACTAGTACATTCCAATAAACATCTATATTATTTTATGCGTTTGTAAAAGTAATTGTGAATTTGTATTAAAGGCATGCATAAACACATAATTTTGCAATTAAACTTTAAATTTATTGTTTGAGATCTACAATTATATGCAAAAATGTGGTACGAAAAGCAATCGACATTCAAAATATATGTTGCTTTAAATTCTTCAGATAGCTATATTGTTTTATAATGTTAGTGTTCAGTTTCTGCGTGGGTCTAATACATTAATCTACGATCAAAGTCAGCTATAACCAAAGTAATCAAAAACTTAAAAGGATGAAAAGAACTTTATCAGACTCAATGTAGAGAAAAAAGAAAGACATTTCATATGTTAAATGGAGAATATTATGGTATTTCAAATTCAAAGAGTTTCGCGATTCAGGAGAGATAACTCGATATATTATGATCTGTTTTCTGCAGATTCTTTATTTCCATACTGACATGTTATTTTGACATAAGAAATGAAATAAAATTTGACTGACTTATCATTCAAGTGCCGATAAACTACCGATGTTTAATATCGATAAAAAAATCAGACTTTCTTTTACTTTCATTGGTATAAGTACAAACTATTTATTGATATCAAAATGCAAATTATAGTTTTAACTGTGACTGAATATTAATTTGAAGGAATTTGGATGTTACAGAAGAGCCAGTATGTTATTGGGCTTTGTCTTTGTAGCTATTATTATTATTATTATTATTTTAAATCAAGAACCTAAGTTAATGTTAAGTATGCTAAAACAAAAAGTAAACAAAGACTTACTTAAAAACAATACTTTTATATTTTCTGTATAGTCTATTTAAATGCACCCTTGTGTAATTTATCATAATACATAATTTGTTTATTTACCTTATTATAAAACTCCAATTCAGAAAGCGATCCCCTTCCGTTTGACCTATGGCTCTTCATGTTGCTTGCTTTCATCTCGAATGATAATGTAACGAACGTACATACTTATATATCCGAATGTAATAGTCCCAAATATTACGTATACAAACATATTTAAACATGTCTGATAATTAAGCTATTCATTTTTTAAATAGTCAATTAATTAGCATATACGTAACAGTAAAAGCATGTCACTGGATTATAATAAGAGGATAAAAAATAATAAATAAACAATTGACATCATGTTGTTTTTACCTTTTATCCAAATTCATTAGACTTTTTCACCTGCTGCTATTTTCATCTTGTCCCGACAAGTACAAAGTGAGCAACATTTCACTTTTATGATAATTTAAATTAAAAAAAATTCTTGTTATTTATTTTATATTTCATTAATACGTGTTGTCTAAAACTAATACATGATGGTACTTGAAAATTCTAAAAGTAATCAACAACAATTTGATTTTTTAGTGTCCCAAAGCTACTAATTTATTAGGCTTTGATGTAATATGAAATTGGTGTAAATTGGGAAAAAATTACAACATAAATTTGAATGGTTTATTTGATCTATCTTTTTCAATCTAAGATTATTTAAACACATATGTGTTATAGTGATTTTAGATTTTATCATTCTTTATTCTTTTTTAAATTTTTTAAATTTTGTCTAAACATAATTCGACTTTATCTGTTTATTGAAGTGATCCCTTATTGATTAGTTGTTTTAATTAATCCTATTACTTAGTAAACAATGTCACTGTCCACTCTCTGTAGATGACACGGAAGAATTTTTGAAGATCATCCGAAAAGCGTATTAATCAACACAATAGTTTGCAGTCAAATGTCAAAATGTCAATAATTTACATGTGTTGTTTTTTTTTATTATTTCATGATGCAGTTAACAACATAATACATATTCATTTCAAAAAAGATTAAAACAAAAAAACAAAAAAAAACCAACATTTTTTTAAATTATTTTGACAATGAAGTTTTTTTGTAAAGATATATTTCAACATTTCATGCCATATAAAAAGTATTGATGCGACCTTGCACTATTATAAAGTGGCAGAATAAAGACTTTACACTAACGAAAATATTACAATGATAACTCATTATACAGGAGTAAAATCAAATACTAGAGGGATTAATTGACCAAACAAAAATTATATTTTCACAAAACTGTAAAAAAAAAAAAAGTTAGTTGCTTCAAAAATCTCAATCATTACAACAAATGATTTAGACTATATTTATATACTCGCTATATTTTGAACGTAAAAAAAGATTTTATTTGTCGGGATATTTTTTTTCTTCCATACATAATCATTTAGTAAACAACTGCTTAGATTTCTCATTATTATTATAAAGTATTTTTTCCATTTTTACAATTATACCTCCTTTTTTTCCAAACCCTAGATCCGATCCTGATGTCTGTCTGCACATACAGCAGGTATTTTTGTAGACTGTGTATGTTGATAAAAAAAACTATACGCATTTTTATTAAACCTTACGCTTAAACTGTGTATAATACAAGGGATTGCCTTAATTGTCATGGTCATCCTACAGGTATACCATTACATTCCTTGTTTGCGGCTATTGATTCTCAAGGAATACCCACACCTTTCACTTTCTTAGCTTCTTAGTATTTAAAAAATAATGTTCTAACGGATAAGGAAAAAGTCATTTCATTGTACTAAAACAATAATTAAAAATGTGTTGAAACAAATCAAAACTAATAATTGATAGAAAAAAAACAAAAAAAACATTATATTTTGCAGTGGCAAATATTACTCATTTCCCCCCCCCCCCATTCTAAATAACAACAAGAAGCAAGCTTTATCTTAAAAGGAGAGAATCCAGACCCCTAAAAAGATGCTTGGTGTCTAGTCTTAATTCATTTAGTGGAGGATTGGGTCAAGCAGTACAACATCTGCACCGTGTGGGATTTTAAACTGAACCCCCTTTGGAATACTGTAAGTCAAGAAGTCAATTTTAAACGTTAACGACGTCCCCCCTCCCAGCCAATTTTCTCTCTTTTAACATGTGTATTTTTGTAGATCGGAGAATCTTTCTATGCATGGTGTCTTACAATGTCATAGTTTATTGTAATTTATCTTCACTACCTAAACCCTAAAAAATATTTAAGATTTCATAGTTTGATGTAAGTACAAAAAAATGTGCATTTCACACACGCGCGCTATTGCTAACCCATTCGCAATTTGTACTGTCATAGATGTTATACCCATTATTACATCTGCGGTACTATCCTTGATTACTAGTATTGTTGAGATGTGAATATAAATCCTTTCTTCATGTCAAATGACTTTTCCAGTGTTTTGGGTTTTTCAAGTAAGAATTATTTACCATGCCAACGGAACATTCCATGTTTACACATAAGTATTTTAATGGTTCATTTTAACGTGACTATCGTTGGTTCAGTGGTTAAGGGAAAACGGTACTATTTATTCTGCCATAGGCTACAATACTAACATTTTCTAAATTTACCACTTTTTATAATAAAAACCTGGATAAAACAGTTATGTGTGGTGTTAGTGCTTTATTATTCTGTTTTAAGAATTGAAGCCAAATAGTATCATGAACAACTTCCAACGGACTTGTTTATGTTATCCATGCCCAACGTCATTTAGCACCAAATTTATGAAATTTTGGAAGTCTTTTAGAATAATTCTCTAGAAAATATTTCAATAGGTTTCAAAATTTATATTGTAAATATACACACTGCAGTTATTCATAGATAAATAAAAACATATGTTGTACCCTAGTCCTATAATATAAGACACTGCAGGTTCATATCATTTACATTCAACGTTTTTTATCGGATATTTGTTTTTACTATCAATGGCAATGCGGTTCAACATTGATAGTAAAAAAAATATCCGATAAAAACGTTGAATGTAAATGATATGAACCTGCAGCGTCTTATATTATAGGACTAGATTGTACCCTTACATCCAATTACAGCGCTTCTAATTTGACTTCCTTCACCGGCCTTGCACAAAAGCCAACCTAATGCTGGGAAAATATAATAGTACCATTTTTCCTTAATATATATCTGATTTGGAGATATGAATTGCGACAACATAATCAGGTTTGTTTCCTTTTCCGAGTTTCATTTAAACTGTTCAAAGATTTGAACCTACTCCTACGGCATCTCCATTGTAAAACTGAAGCTAGGTACATTGTTAGATTTCCATATACATATGTTTTGTGGGTATGATAATTTCAGTCTTTGAAGAATTTGTTCCGACTTCTTAACATTCCAAGAATAATGTCCCTTTGAACTAAAAAAATGTTGTGAATTTTCAGCACACACTTTGTCTTGAATGCTGCAATACGATTAATCTTCTTATTTTAATGCTGATTTTCTCAACAATTTAGGAAGTTCGCTACTAAATTTCAAAATAACAAGCTTTTCATAAAACTAGTATATAGTGATAGGGGATTAATAAAGGAACCAAAATAGCAAAATGTATTTATATATAGGTCAATGTGCTTGTTTTTGAGATATTGAAATACATGCAAAGTACTACTTAAATACATATCTAAACAAGCCAAAGCTGAAGCACAACTAAAATTAAGCACAAATAAAAATATAACGCACATGCAAACATTTAAGGCATACTAGCATGTTGGAGCAACTTTTAAAATATGAAAAAGCTTATCAACATGCAGAACAACAACATTTTGAAGCATTCCAAGACTGTATAAAGCTCTTAAATTGAGAAAAACTTTTTTCAGTCCTGAAATGGTCAGGTAGGCTGTTCCACAGAGTAGCAGCTGAAAATTTAAAACTTTTCATCCAAACTGTGTAGTTTTTACATGTGGTATATCCAGTATATTACTATATCTGAAAGAATATTTACAATCTTTTACATTTAATAAATCACGTAAACAGACAGGTGCTAATTTATTAACTATATTAAAAGTTTCTATAGCAATTGATCTTTGTCTTTTAATATGCAGTGTTAGCATCTCAGCCTTTTCAAGCAGCTGTTGATATGAGCTTGAATGGTCTGCATACACAAACCTTAGTGCTCTTTCTTGCACTTTTTCTAATTTTTAAGACAATTGCAACATTTAATATAATTTACCTTGGATCACACCGAAAATGTTTATCTTCAATATGAAATACAAAGTAAATTCTATTTATGCAACCACTCAAAGAACTTGGTGGTCGTAACTATAAAACAAGCAAAAACGTTTACGCATTTAAAGTTATATCGGATAACCTTAATCGATATGATCGACGACAGGGAGAAAAGGGAATAACAGATCTGGAGTAACGAATTCGAAAAATAAAAATTTGCCATTGCATTTTTTTGAAAACTTAGCATTTTGATCGTTGCTAAATTAATTAGCACACTCTTTTTGTAGAGATTTTTATTTGTGCTATTTACCCAATGATTTTTTTCTTGTTTAAGAACATTTTTTTATTTGTAATTCATCACTCACATTTCTCTCGATCGATCGATGACCATTTTATTGTAAAACGAAGTATCAAAAATTTAAGATAAGATAAGATAAGATAAGAAAACTTTATTTTGATTCGACATAAGTTAAATTATACAACACAAGCTCTAAAGAGCTTTTGACCGAATATAAAAACTTATACATAACATAAAAACGGTTTAATTTTACATATAAAACAACCTGTAATACAAAGTTGAATCTCAGATACATATACATATTAATAATGTAGCATGCAATAGAAATGAGCATCAAATTTGGAATGAAGTAAAACATGTTAGACAAGAGCAACAAAAAAAAACAACATTATAAACAGATCAGGAATTATCTGCAAATAGAACAGTGACATTCAAAACCGTTCCAGGATTGAACAAGACTTTTAAAATGTAAAAAAAAACTATTTTCAGTCCTGAAATGGTTTTGAAGGCTGTTCCATAAAGCAGCAACAACGGGTTGACTTTACCTGTGAAATTTACAGAATACTTGCATATCTGAAAGAATACTTAGATTTGTTGACACTCACTTTTTTTTAAGCACACAGGAGCTAAAAAATGTATACTGTTTATAATCTTACAAGTTTCTAGAGCCATTGTTCTTATCCGTCTGATCTGCCAGGACGGCATCTTAGCTTTTTAGTAAGAGGTCCTCGTAGGAGCTGGTAAAATCTTCATATACAAACGGAGTGCTCTTTCTTGAACTTTTTCTAGTTTTTTGGGATTTCTTTCAGTACAAAAATGCCATGCCAAAGGGCAAACATTAAAAATTCTAAGAATAAAAGTATGAAAAATAGTAAGTTTAATAAGTCTATGCAAAACATTTAATTGCTGCGATGCCCTCCTACAGATTGAGCTGATATGAACAGCCAAATTTAACTGATAATCAATGTCAATGCCTTTTGAATTAACTGTTTATTCACATAAAAGAGTTGAATTTTGAATATGTATAGACGATTTTTTTTCAAAGGCTTTTCTGCCAACAGCCAAAACTTGATTTGTCGGAATTTTCTTGCATTTTATTTACCCGATACCACTCAATAAGTATCTTAGACTCAGGTTCCAAAGTTCAAATTAATAAATCAAAATCTTGAGAACAGAAAGACAAAATATTGTCATCTTCATAGTTATATAAACTACCATTTTTAACAAAAAGAAACATATCATTTATAAATATGTTAAACAACATGGCCCTAGTTTAGTCCTGTGGTACGACTTTATGGATGTCAGCCCAACCACTCAAAACATTGTTGACTTTAATTTGCTGTTTACAATCAGATAAATAGGACTTTAAAAGAGCAACTGCATGGGGGATACACCATATGCTGATAATGTATCTAGCATGATATTTTGAGGCCAAGCTTTAGAAAGATCCATTAATACCGCTGCAATGTATTGGTTTTTATCAAGATCTTCACGCCAATCTTCTTACACTCTGAGAAGTGTGGTCTGACATCCATGTACACGTCTAAATGCACACAAAAAAGAATTAACTATCTTATCAAAGTATTTAGATAGTTGAATTTCATATATGTTTCCAAAGATTTTAGAAAATATGGTCTATAGTTTTTTAAATAATGGGTCACATTAGTTTTTTATGAAGGGGGGTCACTTGAGAAAAAAAAACCAGAATGATCTAAATCAAAATATTTTTATGATCATCCGTTAACGGCGCTGCTGTCTATTATAAAGAAATTCTTGCTGACCGTTTAGTGAATTAAAACATATTTTGTTTAAGTTGCTCTATAGTTAGTAGGGTAGAGTTCTAGAACAGTTGATGCTTTATACGATTATTGAGACCCATGTTTTTTTTTTCTAAAAAAAATTACAATCGATAAATATAAAAAAAGAAGATGTGATATGATTGCCAATGAGACAACTATCCACAAAAGACCAAAATGAAACAGACATTAACAACTACAGGTCACCCTTCTCAGCTCACAAAACTAACCAGCACAATAACAATAAAAAAAGATGTGGTTTGATTGCCAATGAGACAACTCTCCACAAGAGAACAAATGACACAGAAATTAACAACTATTGGTTACCGTACGGCCTTCAACAATGAACAAAGCCCATACCGCATAGTCAGCTATAAAAGGCCCCGATAAGACAATGTAAAACAATTCAAACGAGAAAACTAACGGCCTTATTTATGTAAAAAAAAATGAACGAAAAACAAATATGTAACACATAAACAAACGACAACCACTGAATTACAGGCTCCTGACTTGGGACAGGCACGTACATAAATAAAGTGACAGGGTTAAACATGTTAGCGGGATCCCAACCCTCCCCTAACCTTGGACAGTGGTATAACAGTACAACATAAGAACGAACTATAACAATCACATAAAAAAGGATTAACTCATCAGATGGACAAAAATACAAGTGGACGTACGTGGCCGGGTACTTATACATCCCGACACAAAAAGACACAATGAACAGATCTGAGAGTACTCGCAGTTATCTGACAGCTAGTTCAAAGCCACTAACAACTAATAAAAAAAATCATGCATCTAAGAAATGATGCGCGTCATCCCTTTTTGCACTTCAGCTACCGTACCAGACGGATCAGACATAATACCAACGATACTATGAATAGCATAATAACACATGTTCTTTTAAAAAAAGTAGTCCTAATCATATATATATAGATAAAACTGGAGAAAAAAATACTTTAAATTGCCAATTTACAACTAATAATGCTCCAGTATATGGCCTTTAAGGGAATTATTTAAATTTTTAAGTATGTAAATTCGATGATTTGAGCCAATTTATATTTATATATACATACTTTAATAATAGTAATAATACATATACAGAATCAACGCTATAATTGTTTGGCAACTGAAATATCAATTATTCAAACATTTCATAATGGCTTATTATATCGATAAAATGTGTAGGTTGATGCCATCTGGAAATTAACAAATGAAATAGTCGTCGTCATACCACTTTGCTGTCATAAACTTGGAGAAATTCAGTTGTTTTTCCAAATTTGTTTCTTTCTCATATAGTCGGTGACAAATACGATATGCGCCAATGCCTTACCCAAAGAGAAAATTTATTTCCTGATGAAGGTTTATAAAGAAAAAACGCTTCGGACGCATGAAATTTATAGCGTGTTGTATTCATATTTTTAAACAATTTTAATAAAATAAAATTTGTAAAACAATATATGTTGGGATTACGACTTAGCTCATATCTAAAAAAATATATATCTTAATCTTAGGTCATTTTTTACGGTTTAGTACTTTAAACTACACGAAGTTCAAAGCCTTTAGTGTAAATATGTAAGACACAATTCAAATATATAATTACTTATGCCTTATGAATATATGAATATTGAATTTGTCAAACGGCCTTTAGGGTATGTGGCACCGTTAAAGTCCACTTTTCCTCTAAAGTCCACAACACCGCTTAAAGTCCACAACAATTTAAATCTATAGTAGCAGGTGTAAGAAACAGAAAATTGATCTTTTGATAATAAAAAAAAAATGTTTGGACTTTGACGGTGCTTTTTTGTGGACTTTAGCGGAATTTGTTACTGTGGACTTTAACGGTGTTTTCTTGTGGACTTTAGCGGAAAGTTTGTGGACTTTAACGGCGTTGTGGACTTTATCGTCAAATTGTTGTGGACTTTAGCGGTGTTGTGGACTTTAGATGAATTGTGGACTTTAAAGGTGCCACAAGGGTATATTACAATCAGTAACTGTAATTGCTGTATGGTCGCTGTATAGCAAAATTGATCTACAGTCACACAGTTTGATCGGCGTTTTGCATTTGCGCCGATCTGCATTTCACTTGCGCCGAGTTTTTCTTTAGTTTGCTCTATAAAAAGAAAGGTAGAGTTCGAGGATAGTTAGATGCCTTGTAAGATTGTTGAGATCCATGTTGGTTTTATTTCTTTTTCAAATAAGTTTTTATCGGTAAAGAAATAATGCGCGTCATCCCCATTTGCACAACAGCTACATGTACCAGACGGATCAGACTTAATACCAACGATATTACAAATATACAAATAACACAATGATAATAATGTACCAGACGGATCAGACTTAATACCAACGATATTACAAATATACAAATAACACTATGATAATAATACATGTACTATTAAAGATGTAGTCCAAATTGTATATTTAGATCAAAGCTGATAGTTGGATAAACAATTAAAATTGTCAATTTATTCTAATTCTCCAGCATATGGCCTTTACGCGAAATATTTAAATTTATAAGTATGTAAGTTCGATGATTTGAGGCAATTCATATATATATATTATTAACATACCAAAATAAAACTAATACGGAATAAAAGCTATAATTATTTGGTACCTGAAATGTCAAAACCGTAAAAATATTCTAACATTTCACAATGGCTTAGTATATTGATTAAATATATAGGTTGCTATAATCTGGATATTAACGAATGAATTGGTCGACGTCATATAACTATATATGCTGTCATAAACTAGGTGAAATTCATTTTTTTTTCAAATTTGGCTCTTTCGCATATATAGTCAGTGACAAAAACGCTGTAAGCCAATGCCTTACCCAAAAAGATATTTTATTTCCTGATGAAGGTAAATAAAGAAAAAAACCGCTCCGGATGCATGACATTTATAACGTGTTTTCACATATTTTACAAACAAACTTAATAAAATACAAGTTTTAGCTCTCTAAAAAGCTATAGACTGCTATGCTCTCCCATTATTTAAGGTTATATGTGTGCGTGTGGTTGTTAAATTAGTATTGGAAATGTGGAATTTTTAGATATTGATTTATATAGAATGGATGTACTTTAAGATTGTTAAAAAAAATAAATTTCTTGTTGAAAATTAAAATAATTTTAAATTTAGACATGACTCTTGAGGTGAGCCTTTCTGTAGGTGTGCCTAATATATTGTCAGAAGTTATAAAATACAAATAATACATTTTTGTAAACATTGTATAGGAACATTGTTTAGCAAAGCAAATCGTACAAATTGCAGAGTAACAAAGCAGTTAAACATGTATTAATAATTGATATTTCAATATTGAATTTATCTGTGAAATGTAGGCATAATAAAACGGACATGAATTAATGACAGTTGATCGAAACTGAAATACAGATAGTTAATTTTCCGGCATTCGATGTCTTATCCTGGACGAGAAATGTCTGTAATCCTTTTTCTCATTTCAGCCAATAGCTGTTGCTGTATCTCAGCCTTATCATAATGCAACTAATCAGAATCTAAACGTGATAAGCAATTTATTCAAGATGGCGTGTATTTCGACTGAAACTAATAGTTCCGCACCGTGATGCGAAGCAAAAATTAGTTTGTACACAATATATGCTTGGTAACGACTTGGTTCATATCTAGTTATTATTTTCTTGATCTCATTTCAGGTCATTTTGACAGTTTTGTACTTGCTACGCGAAGTTCAAAGCCTTAGTGCAAATATGTAATTAAGACAAAACTCAAATATATAAATACTGACGCCTTATGAATATCTGAATAATGTTAATTCGTAGAATCACAATATATATTCGAAGTCAAGGAGGGAGAGGACGTATCGCACCTTTTCGTTTAGCAGTAGTATGTATCTTCACAACGGATAGTATTTTACTGATTGTCAAACGGACGAAAGGGTATACTAGAATCAGTAGCTGTCATGAATTGTTGAATTGTTACTGTTGCAAAATTGATCGTTTGATCATCCCGTTATTAAAAGGGTATACAGTCATTTGTGTATCGTCTTTTGCGACTGTAACTGAACTGCAGTATGTTATGATTGTTTCCGTTGTTTAATGAATCTAAAAGTTTAAAAGAAGTCCGAGGCCGATATGGCAGAAAAAGTAACAAAAGAAACGAAGCAAAATGACAATGATACATAAATGAACAAAGGACTACTAGCAGTTACCAATCTAATTAAAAACCGATCTCTCATCGCTCCTGTTTCTGATATGTCGCGTGGGAGATCTAACGAAACCCGCTTTGAGGTCACATGTGAGTGAACTAAAAGTCATGAATTTATAAAGATATGCAAATGAGTTGACGACCTATTAATAAGCCAATCAAAAAAGTTTATGAATTATTATGACTGACGATTTCGTCGTAAATAAATTGAGTTACATCCCTTTGCCTTACGTTAAACTTCCAAGATCGTGGAAGACTCAATTTCATTGGTCGAAAAAGACACACCTACGAGGTCACTCACATGTGACCTCAAAGCGGGTTTCGTTAGATCTCCCACGCGACATATCAGAAACAGGAGCGATGAGAGATCGGTTTTTAATTAGATTGAGCAGTTACTGACATGTCAGCTCCAGACCTCAATTAAACTGATTGAAAGATACATGTCTTCATCATATGAAAATCAAGTACAATCCATGCCTTTAGGGGTTTATCATCATGGTCATCGTGAAATGTATGAAAAGAACATAACTCGTATCATGCCAACAACTGGTTCAAGAATAAATATGTTTATTTTCGATGCAAACTTCGGACCTTATAAGTGAATCAATATTAATACCAAATTATGCAATCCTTAATGATTTGACAACTGTATCGTAACTATATATTCTTTTCGAATAACTCTATTTAAAGGTTTCGTTTACTTTTGAGCTGAATGCGGACATTTTTGTGCTTTGTAAAGAATATTACCATAAAATATTGGATGTAAAATACCTGAAAGTATAAGATGTCTGCATGTTTATTTATATTTACGAATGGTGTTTTTGTACCGATGATAAAATTTAGCAAAATGTTTTGACTAGTTTGTAATATCGAAAACCATGATGTAATAATTTTTTCAGTAGCACAGAGATTTCTTCCGTTGAAATCAAAACATTGTTACATACACGAGCGAATCGAACAAGTTGAGATATATCAACACCATAAGTTACTTTATAGAATGAAATTCAAAACAGTGTGGCTGTGGCCATTGATTGACACATTAAATTCATCCATTGACTGGGACAATTTATGTGAACGTTTGTATGTAACGAACACTGCTCACTATGTACTTTTTAAAGACACTTAAACTATGGGGTCACCATAAGTTCTCAACACCATAATAAAGTAATTCGAAAAATTAATCAGAAATAACAGGATGTTTTGATTTATATCAATTATATAAATCAAAACATAAAGGTTATTCCTGATTAATTTTTCGAATTATTTTATAATTAAAGGCGTTAAGAAACCTTTGGTGAACCCACAGTTTATATGTCTATCTTAGGAACGTCGTGAACAGTGGTCGTTACAGACAAACGTTCACGTAAATTGTCGGTCAATGGATGAATTTAATGTGTCAATCAATGGCCACAGCCACACTGTTTTGAATTTCATTCTATATATTATGTAAATAATATTGTCAGATTATATATCACATATATCGTATGTTGCCGTTTATATAAGTAAAATTCCTAAAATTTTAATGTCGGAAAACATCATCTATCAAAAATGAAAACTTATGAGTAATATTTCACGGTAATCCGGTGATACTTATTATACTTTTTGACAGATTGTTGATTTTTCTTTTAAATTCAGACACGTGAACATAAAACATTATATAATGGTGGAATAAAACAAAAATATGCGTTAAGTTAACATTTCTCTTCATCAACTCAGACTATCCTCTCAAAACTGACATCTCTAATTATATTTTGAAGTGATGGTATTTTTTATGAGACTTTATTCGGTTAATTTTAATTCCTCAGATTATAACTTAATTAATCGACGCATTATTCAAAATGAAATTTCCGGTGAATTTATTAAGCAATTCTTTTTTTAAATTATGCAACATTTTAACTGCAAGTGCATTTCGTCGTGTGAAATATGCATTCTGTCCACGATTACCCAATTAGTAAAATGCAATAATTCATTCATTAGTAGTTGCATCATTGAAATTTGTATGTCAGACGCGTAGAAGATTTCGATCATTTATAATTTTGAAAGGGGAAGCAACTGCGTCATACCTAGTACAAGGCTGACGAAGAATTATGTATTCTCTGTTTATATGAGGCGTCTTATTTAATATAATTTGACATTTATATACGTTTCTGTAATCTAGCCCATTATATTGATGTATTAGCTTATAATGTCTGTCAGATTTGCAACAAGTGTTAACTGTTGTTCGTACGTTTTCACATCGTGCAGGACTTTGATGTTCTTTTCTTTGATCCTAAAACTTGAAAGTCTGCAAGAAAGCATGTAATATTTTTGTCCGCATATAAATATTCTTCTTTCATCTGCCAGAATAGTCTTCAAAAATATAAATAATATAAATGCAAGGACAATTAAAATTGCTAATTGAAAGATAACCTTTGCATCTTTAGTTTGTAAAGCTTTGGTTTCTTAAAGATGCATTTGATTTTTTTGTAAGTGGAAATTTCAGTTTGTAAGACTACAGTTTCTTAATGATGCTTTTGATTTTCATGGTAAGGGGAAAGGGGACTAAGTCTACTTTTAAGTTTCATTTTTAGTTAACATTGTCATTGAAATTTTAAATCCTGTCATGAAATGTCATACAGATTATCATTTGTTCGTGTATAGTTGAGATAGTAGTTAAGGTTGATTAAAAAAAAGCTATGGTAGTATTTATGATACCACACTTTTACAAACTTCTTCTTGTTAAAAGCTTTTAGGCGAAAAATGTGATACTATTGATAGTTCAGTGTTTAATGTCCAGTGGCAAATTGTTCATGCATGTTCAGAACGAAAACAAATTAACAATCAATTATATTAAATAATTAGGTCCGGGTTGAATTAGAGGGAGGGGTTTGTGGAGCTGTCCCCGGAAATTTAGGGTATACCGGATAGGGACAATAATTTTGCCTTGCAACAGGTCAACTCCGGAACCTCCGATGAGATGTTGCAAGGATTTTTAACGTACAAAGAGCCTGACACTCCCTTTACACTATAGGGATCGGAATTTAATGTTCTTATTTTAAATGGATGTGACTGCGTACGTCTACATCCGGGACAGCCAAACGAACGTCCACTTTTCCAAGGTTTCACTGCCAGTAGAAAAAAAGACTATAGTTACCATATGTATTTACCCAGTCACCCATGGATACTTATATAAATTGCACTCAATGATGTTGTTTATATATAAGACACTCATTGCTATATATCGATATTTGACATCCACACTTTTCCTGAATTGTCAAACGATTCATTAACTACAATATTTGAAGTGGCGGATCCAGGGGGGGGGGGTTTCGGGTTGGAACTTTTTTTGACGATCTATACATTTGAATAAGTACATTTATCTGGAACACCCTCCCCCTTCTTTCAGTTTATCCTGAGTTGGACCCTCCTCTGTCAAGGTTTATTTCTAAGGAACAAGTGGGAGCCTGAGGACATGTCACCACTGTTGTCTACTTGCATAGTCCAATGTACTTCTGTTAAGTTTGGGTCATCATTATGTAAACTTCGCTATGTTATTTAACAATCTAAGAGCTGAATTTTAGGAAGATTGCACTTCCACACTCCTCTCACATAGTTACAATACAGTGCAGCATATATTAGTCATCATGGCTATATATCTTAATTGTCAGTCTTTCATTTTGTCGTTAGCTATGAGATATGATGGAGGACGCATCCATGCCTTACAGATTTATTTGCAATTTTCTGACAAATTATAAGCATTATGGATGACATGCTTAAATTTATATGATATAATATCAAAATGTTTATCTTTAAATATAAATGAATGATAACCTTCCCACACACCGTTTCCAATGTTTTATTCTCTTTACAATAAGAATACTTCTAGATTTCTGAACAAACTTTATGGACAGTAAACTATAGTTTGATACGCGGTTTATGCCAAATATTATACTTTTAGTGTACCCTTTATCTTACGTTTTGGTGTTGCCTTAACACATACTTGCTTTACTAGTTAAAATCAACTTATGCACTGCTTGCCTAAACGTTGGTCGATATATTTCTTGACATAGTGGACAGACGTTTGTCTTTTATTTGAAGACTGTGATATGTTCACTCTTGAACCGCCATGTCAAAAAAAAAGAGGGGCGAAAGATACCAGAGGGACAGTCAACTCATAGATTGAAAACAAACTGAAAACGCCA
This sequence comes from Mytilus edulis, assembly GCF_963676685.1. Taxonomy (NCBI): domain Eukaryota; kingdom Metazoa; phylum Mollusca; class Bivalvia; order Mytilida; family Mytilidae; genus Mytilus; species Mytilus edulis. The sequence goes on from NC_092350.1 coordinate 41,425,800, forward strand.
TCATGGCTAAAAAAATAAAAAAAGACAAACAGACAAACAATAATACAGAAGACACAACATAGCAAACTAAAGACTAAGCAACACGAACCCCACCAAAAACTGGGGGTGATCTCCGGTGCTCCGGAAGGTTGAAGTGTGTGTGTGAGCTTTTGTTAATGAGAATGATGGTATAAAGAATGCCCTTTATCGTCAAGCGTCAAATGAGTCTTATCTTTTCATCTTCATTCGTCAAATCTCATTTTATAGCTGCCATTAACGCTAGCGTCAAATAATGTAAGATGATTATCGTTAACCTACGCTTCTTTAACAAATACATGTAGTTTACCGTCATTCATCATGTATGGTACCCCATTCCGACCCTCTGTATATTTTAGATGCCATACAGCAATGAAATATCCTCATTTGATTTTGTTTTTATGTGTCTTGTAGCAGCATGTGTCATGCAAAAATTTCCCAAACTCGACTTTTTTTTCTCGAGATGTCTTAAGAGTTTGTTTTTTTCATACAAACGTACTGCGCTATCTGTCACCTAAAAGAATCAACCTATACAGTACTGTTACAGTTTAAACTGTCATACTCTTGAATGTGTAACATCATTGAAATAAGTACCTCAATACAGTCACGCCTCAAATGGGACACACATAAATGCACGACTTAACATCCAAAGGTAACAAATTACTGGGTTTTCTATAACAAAATCTTAAAACAACAAATCCACACAAAACCCAGGCATACCAACCACTCGTCCGACGCAAACTTGAATATTTTTGTCCTGTCTGGGACAATCATGTAACCGAATCGGTATCCAAAATTGAGATGCTCCAACGACAAGATGATCGGTATATCTGCAGAAAATACCACAATACGAGAAGTGTTCCAATCATGCTTACCACGTTAAAATTAGTATAATTTAGGCTACCATATCATAAATATCATACCATCTTTTTGCTACTCTATTTAACGTTACTTGTCAAGAGCTAGGAAAACCATACACTGACATGCAGGCATATACTTAACATCAAAGGACTCTTACAGACATCCATATCTTGTACAATACAGTCTTCATTCGTCAAATCTCATCTTATAGCTACCGTTAACGTTAGCGTCAAATAATGTAGGATGATTATCGTTAACCTACGCTTCTTTAACAAATACATGTAGTTTACCGTCATTCATCATGTATGGTACCCCATTCCGACCCTCTGTATATTTTAGATGCCATACAGCAATGAAATATCCTCATTTGATTTTGTTTTTATGTGTCTTGTAGCAGCATGTGTCATGCAAAAATTTCCCAAACTCGACTTTTTTTTTCTCGAGATGTCTTAAGAGTTGTTTTTTTTAAAACTTTAATTTACACTCTTTTAATATGACTATAATTTATAGTCTGTTTTAATGAAAATCACATTTAAAATATTTCAAAAAAAGTAAAAACGTGCTGATACTAATGATGCCATAATTACAATTTCTGATGTATGACGTATGATGTAGACATATATTGGTTCTAAGTTGCGAAAGTACTTTTTGGGTGAAGGGTCGCTACTAATGGGGCATTTTTCGACAATTATGCTGACTGTACAAAGATCTTTCATGCTTATACTCGTTTATATTTTATTGAAATTAAATATAGAAAAAATAAGATGTTGTATGACTGCAAATGATACAACTCTCCAACAGAGACTAAATGACGTGGAAGATTATGTACTTAATCTTATTGTATGGCCTTCAACAACGAAGCTACGAAACTGGAGAAATGAAAGAGAAAAAAAAACCAGTCTGACTAATATACAACTCATGTTTATACATTTTTCCGGGATACATAGCAACAACTTTATCCAAATATATTTATGTTATTTAATTAACTCCTCTCAAATTCATTAATCCTTCACTCACTGCATGATGTTCCCATAAACATCGAATTTGTGCACGTGATGAAATAGATTTACGTTTATTCTTTTCAAATATCCTACACATTTTGTTGAAACCATTGGTGTTGAGTATTACATACAAACTAATTTGTTATTTCAATGTTTTATTGTTAGCCGATTGATCGGGATTTACATTTGCTTCTGAGAATGAACACGAAGCATATTTGATAAATAGTTTCGGAGAAAGATGGGAGTCAGCTGTTCTTGTTTTATCAATCCTTTCAGTACTGTGCGATGAAATTGGCTGCTGGAATACATAAGATAAGTTACAACATATGCGTGTGCCATGCAAAAATAAATGATACTGTGACCCCTTTTGTGAACCCTTTTCTTTTGTGGATACTTTATTTGGCATTTATCCCTTTCCAGTTAAACCCGCGGCGATTTAATTTCGCAATTTTCAAATGACTCAATGATGAAAGATCAAACTTCTGCATATTCGCGACAATTTATATTCGCGTTATTTTTCTACTCGAGACATTCGCAAAACTAAATAAACCAGTAAAGTAGTAAATAACAGACCAGTTTCATTAAATGCATCTGTTGCAAGTTAATGGAACACATAGTTACAAAACATTTAATGGACCACCTTGAAAATAATAACATCATCTATGATATCCAACATGGCGTCTGAAATTCACGCTCGTGTGAAACTCTGCTACTTTCCTTCATACAAGAATTATAAGAAACAGACAATAAAAGTATTCAAATCGATTTAATTATCATGAAATTGCTGATGCATTTGATAAAGTTCAGCGTCGAAGATTTCTCTATGAATTAAAATGTTATGGCATCTCTGGACAAACCTATGAGTAGAACAGGCGTTTCTTTCGAACCGAAAACAAACTGTTGTCATAGATGGAGAGTCGTTATTTACGGCCCCTGATGTTCTGCAAGATACTGTATTGATCCCCGTCTTGTTTCTGGATATATACATCAATGAACAACCAGACTTCTTGACCTACTGTACGCTCATGCTATTCGCAGATGATAGCATACTATACAGTCCGATCAGATCCTATAGTGACAATTATAAACTCCCAATTAGATCTAGATGCTCCTCTAATTTGGAGAGGGATTGATTGATGGCTTGTCATACAAATGTACAGCGCTATCTGTCACCTAAAAGAATCAACCTATACAGTACTGTTACAGTTTAAACTGTCATACTTTTGAATGTGTAACATCACTGAAATAAGTACCTCAATACAGTCACGCCTCAAATGGGACACACATAAATGACTTAACATCCAAAGTTAACAAATTACTGGGTTTTCTATAACAAAATCTTAAAACAACAAATCCACACAAAACCCAGGCATACCAACCACTCGTCCGACGCAAACTTTAATATGTGTATCCTGTTTGGGACAATCATGTAACCGAATCGGTATCCAAAATTGAGATGCTCCAACGACAAGATGATCGGTATATCTGCAGAAAATAACAGAATACGAGAAGTGTTCCAATCATGCTTACCACATTAAAATTAGTATACCATCACAAGCAGAATTTAGTCTACCATATCATAAATATCATACAATCTTTTTGCTACTCTATTTAACGTTATTCGTCAAGAGCTAGGAAAACCATACATTGACATGCAGGCATATACTTAACATCAAAGGACTCTTACAGACATCCATACCTTGTACAATACAGTGGAATCAACTCCCTGTGATACTTGTGCATGCACCATCCGTATATAGTTTCAGTAAACAACTCACTCCAGTTTCTTTTTGTCTATTATTTAATAGCATTAATATACTAAGATTGTATATTGTTTTAATCTCAAATCATAATCATCGTATGTCGATCTAATATTGTACACTAAAGGAAGACGAAGTATCTGTTATCATGTTCCTTCAAACATGACTATTAGCCTCGTCTAGCGAAACTTTTCCCTTTGAATCTACGAGAATTAAGCTCTAAACAATCACTGTCGTTTGAAAAATAGTCCAGATTGGAGCAGAAACTTTCAAATCTTTTGTTTCATTGTTGAAGACAAATTAATGATCAAGGAAAAAATAATGACCATAAGGCAAAGAAGGACTCGAAAATCCTTGACGAAAATTTCTTATCAATTAACGACATCCATCACTATTTTAATCGGTTGGAAAAAATAGACAACAGTGAAGAATTTGGTGTCTATCGTCAAACTATATGAGATTACGAGACTATTTGTAAATATACAACCCGATAGATGTTCAATTGTACAAGTTTGAAAACGAAAGTATGATTTTTTTCTTTTTACACAAGAAAAGAAAAGTCAAGACTTAGACCTTTTAACAATTAGCTTAAAGCAACAATTTGGAAGGTTTAGGTCCAGCAGAAGGAAACCAGTGACACACGTGCTTGCGTTCAGAATATGTAAAAACTTTTGATAAGCGATTTTGCGATACGTCATATGAACATATAAAAGAGGCTACAGATTTGAAATTTGAAATGATTTTTTTTGTTCATTCAATATAGGTAGCAACCGTAAACTTTTCAAAGTGACCACTATAACTCTACCATACGCAATTGGGTTTTTTTTAAACATACAATACTCTTTTTGAAAATTTGATAAATTCGGCAATTTTATATCGCAACAATTGACACTGTCATATTCCATATACAATTACACAAACAATTAATGGTACCAAATTAATTGCACCAGTTTCGCATTTCAACAACGCAAGTTATGTCTCTTCGTTGATGACCAAGGCCAATCTATTAGAATATCAAAAACTTAATGCAAACGTTAGAGAGCTGATCAAACCTTAAAAGGACTTGAGATATAGCCATATCCGGATACGGAAATCAGAACTTTGTATTGTTACTCCACCACTGTCTAATTTTAGGGGATGGTGGGTATCCCGCCGACATGTTAAACCCCGCCACATTCTGTATGTATGTGCCTGTCCCAAGGAAGGAGCCTGTAATTTAGTGGTTGTCGTTTGTTGCAGTTTTGCATATTTGTTTTTTGTTCATTTTTTGTACATTAACTAGTTTTCTCGTTTGAATTGTTTTAAAACATTTGTTCATTGATGAAGGCCGTATGGTGACCAATAGCTGTTAATTTCTGTGCCATTTGGTCTCATTTGGAGAGGTGTCTGATTTGCATTCATGAGGGAGATAAATTTCATAATTTAAAAATGGAATAGAAACCAAAAAAAAAAGTATTTTCCTCGCTCTTTATCTCTCGTGCGTACAGCTGATTCAAAAAGAAATGAATAATGATGGTCTGTTGAAAACGCTTCTACCAAGCATAATACATGTGTTGTCTATTGAAGTTGTTATCTGGTGAAGAAATATGTTTTAAAAAACAAAATCATATATCAAGAGATTATCTGAAGTGACTATTCTAAACATTTATACTATCTTCAAGAAATTTTAACGGAAGTTCACGCTTGATAGGATCATAGATTATTTTCAAAAATGTATACTACAGTGGTAAATTAAAGTCGAATTGTGCGTGACATATGTAATGTTCTAAATAAATGGTAATTGTGGGTCAGGATATTCATTTTTAAAGTTGTACAAAGATTTAAAAACAGGGAGATTTGTTCCATAACAATTATTTTTATGTCGATGTCGATTAAGATGTTGAAACTTTATTTAAAGTGACCTTATTTTCGAAACATGTACATATTTCTAAGCTACATGGACCACATTTTTCGGTCAAACTGACTTCTGAGTAACGGGCAAACCACAGAATAAACATGTTAAATAAGAATTGAAAATTATATTATACGAGTTTCTTATACTATGTTCCTAATTTTGACATTTTTGGGATACGATTGCTTTCAAGCAATCTGTAGACTTATACCATTGGCTCAGAGCAATGCCCTCACATCAACTGTTTTATTCTAAACATTAAGGCACATATCGGATTCTTATGATTTTCTTGCTTTAAAAGGTAAAAACAAACAAAGGAATTGAACTTAAACAACTTTCCTATAATGTTCTTTTCATAATCCTCATGTTTGATATTTCCCTTGACTTGTATGCGTGTTTTTGACAACACGGAAAATCAGAATTAACCAGTATTTATATTTAGTGTTTTTATAAATTTAGAAATACGTCAGAGGGAATTCCCTAGTTTTGGTATTATTTGCGAGAGTTCTCTGAATTCAGATCAATCTATTTCTGTCATATATAAAGAAGAACTGAAGTGGAGTTTTTCTTATATATCACCGTTATGAAAGTGATATTTGATATTGTACTTCCATAAAGATATAGAGAACCATCTTGGTCGTTTAGTTAACATTTAATATATGTTCTTGCTGCATGGTTTGTTAAGTTAATTATGCGCATGCGTATAGTTTTCTTGGCTTGAGTATCTGATTGAATAGTTCTTCTTCTTCTTCTTCCAGGTAAGGAACCGGATTCATTGCTGAATGTTAATGGTTCCGCGCGAAAACTTTACGCAGTGTCGGGCAACACAGAAAGATTTCTCTTGGCTATTTACAAATTACATTTAAAACGTTCGCAAAAAAATATACAATTAAAATTATTTACAACTGGTTTTCCTACTTCCTTTCAGAGCATGCCTTCAGGGCAGCTCTGAATCCCTCAACGGTGTTGGTCGCTGTAACTGTTGTTGGTAGGTTGTTCCAGTCCCTGATTGTCCTCGGGAAGAAAGATTGGCCATAGGTGTCTGTACTTGTTCTTTCTTGGAAGAAGCGGTTTTTACCTCTGGTCCGGTTATCATTCGGGGTCAAATATTGGTGACGGTCTATATCTATAAGTTCATGCTGGATCTTGAATAGCATGCACAATCTATTTGTTTTCCTCCGTTCTTCGAGGCTTTCCCACTTTAGATTTTTAACCATATTTGTGACACAGCCAGGTGTTCGGTCTGTGTAGTTGTTATTCACAAATCGTGCTGCTCTTTTCTGCACCTGTTCAATTGCCTTGATTTTATTTTGGGCGGTTGGGTCCCATACTGTGCTTGCATATTCCACTGCAAGTCTTACCATGGACACATATGCAGCTGCTTTTACAGGTTTTGTACAGCCTTTGAGGTTTCTACGTATAAACCCCAACGTTCTGTTTCCTTTGCCTACTGTATTGTCTATGTGTTTATCCCATGTTAGGTTGTTGCTGATGGTTACTCCAAGATATTTACTTGCTTCCTCTGTGTCTAGAGTATGACCGTGAAGATGGTACGATGTTTGTATCACTGGTCTATTTTTGGGGGATATTCTAATGACAAGGCATTTTTTGGCATTAAAACTCATCTGCCATTTGTTTTCCCAGTCTTCCAATGCTGTTAAGTCCTTTTGTAGAAGTTCACTGTCAGCTTGGTTGGTGATGGTACGAAAGAGAAGGCTGTCATCCGCGAACAATTTGGTCTCTGATGTAGATGCTGTTTCTGGCATGTCATTGATGTAGGCCAGGAACAGTAATGGACCAAGGACAGTGCCTTGGGGTACACCAGAGAGTACTGGTACTTGTGAAGAGACGGCACCCTCTAATATCACGCTCTGTTTTCTGTTATGTAGGAAGGATCGAATCCATTTATTGGTTTTGGGGTTGACGCCGTAGTATTCCAACTTGTGTAGGAGGCGGTGATGTGGTACCTTGTCAAATGCTTTTGCAAAGTCAAGCAGGATGATGTCTACTTGGCCGCAACTTTTTAATTTCGATGCAATGTCGTTGATGGTTACGATTAGTTTGGATTCGCATGATCGTCTTTTGCGGAATTCGTGTTGTGCATCAGTTAGTATTTTATTTTTGTCAAAGTGGTCCATGATGTTGCTATGTACAATATGTTCTAAGACCTTACATGTGATGGAAGTTAGAGATACTGGTCTGTAGTTAGATGCTAGTTGCTCTGGATTCCCCACTCAATTGATTAATCTAAAACTCATATGATCCTTTCTATGTATGTCTGCTATTGAGGTTTATTGTTGTTGCATAATTTTAAATCATACTAGAACACACCCGTATATCGCGGGTCCGTGACTGAATTAATATATAACTATGCGCAAGCCTTATTTTAGTATTAGTATTGTCATCTGATAAAGTCATGCTGATGACGGCTGACAAATTGGACCTCGTAATTTTAGTATTATAGATGCATCATTTAGATTAAAATAAATGTAGTCCATATCCTACAACACCACTTCAGGCGAAATAGAGTCTTCCATATTATCGTTTCGAGTTGTCTCCCTTCCGGAAGTAATTTCCGTGAATTCTGAATAAAAGTATTGTACAACACATTGAGAAAAATTAACTCGTTAGATGTTGATAAACGTCGTATGATATTAAAAACGATCGCAATTTAAACCGAGGAATGTGTACGGAAAGGAGTCATGATCCAATGACCCAAAGGAAATTGAATATTTAAAGAGTTAGGAATGTGGTTCCTCCTGGAATGAGGGGTGTAGGACCTTTATCGGAACTCCGGGATCTGGTGTTTTTAAGCTCGGGATTTCGGGATTGACCCTTTTGAGATTCGGGAATTCTATTTTCGAACTCGGGATGTCGGGATTTAAATTTATTTAATTTCGGGACCTCCGGCCGGCATTTCGTGTATTTAAGCCCGGGATTTCAGGATCAGAACCCCTCCTGTCCCTCCTCTGGAATAAACGTAGGAAAATAGGTGATAAGATACGAAGTGAAATACCTTCTCTCACTCTCAGTCTCAGTGACTGCTGTGGAAAGTAAACTTGGAATCGATAGTACAAAAATAAATCCCAATAGGCCTGAGTACATTGTTCATACACTTTTATCCGGGATTGGCTATTTTGTTACTATTCAGATTACCTAAATTACATTTTACATGTGTAGTTGAATTAGTTTTGAAAATAATATTATCCAGCTACATGTATACATGTGTCAATGAAAACAGTGGCAATCGTATCCCTCAGAGCAATTTGCTCTTTGATTTTAAAGGGAGACGGATTTATATAAGTTTTTCTTGTTTCCAAATCCCTGTATTTATATTGTATAATTATATTTCGTGCACTTTTTGAAAATAAAATATTGTTTAGATTAAAACTAAATGTCGCATTTTGATTTAGAACATTATTGCTGAAATCATAAAAGACAGCATGGTATAATGTTTGAATACTTGTTTGTTGACGCCTTTGTCAGATTTATGTGTGTTTTTTTTTATTTTTTTAAGTCAGTTGTGCTTTGCACCTATTATGTGATAGGCTTACACAATTTCGGCTGCGACTTACTAAATTATTGTCACCTCAACTGGACATGGTGATACTTAAAGCCACCTCAGAACAAAAATGCTATATCGGGGCGATTTTGTCAAACTTATGGAACTATTTAAACTACTGGTATACAAGCGAGAGGTTTAGCTTGACTTTAAACCAAGTTTTACCAACAGTTTTCTTCAGAAAGTGATTTTATTCAGTCAGTAACCTTCCATTCGTTCTGTTGGTTGCCATAAGCGTTTGGTTTTTGTAAAGTTTTATGGAATTCCTCCTCCCCCTTTTTCAATTCACCTTGAAGTTCGCTGTTGTGTTGCTTAACTTATGTCCAAGATTCAAAAAGAAGGACAAAGATATTAAGAGGACGAAATAAAACCTACATCAGCACGCAAAAGACACACAACGAAAAGAAAACGAAAAAAGACAACAAATGAAACTTAAGACTGAGCTTCACGAATCCCATCAAAACCGAGCGTGCTAGTGAAAAATAAATATTGACAATGTACCTGATTGTTCTCTCTTTTTATTTGTCCTGTTTACTTATCCTAAATGTGTTGTGCAAATGTCTGTTTCTTAATTTAATGGTCAGGTATGATGAATAACAGCTCGGTAGATTAAAATTAATTTCCTCCTTTGTTTGTTTTTTTATATAAGAGCCAGTTAGTAGCCGGTTCTTCCCAAATGTACTGGCACAAGAAATTGATATATTTAATGTACATTTGCTGTCCTTATTATAATGCAAGTGTCTGACATAAATATATATATCTATATATAAATGTTGCATCTCCGTAAGGAAATTTTGATATTTGACGGGTTTGTTTTTCTGTTTAGGCATCAAACATGATTATACGTTAATTAATGGTTATAGGTGATTATTACCATTTAATCATTGCGGAAAGTTAAAATTATTTAAGATATTTAGCAAAAATCAAGAGACTGTGGAGTTTTTAATAATGATAAACCATCATGATAGACTTCAGTAGAACATATACTAATTGGATATTCAAAATGAAAGGATTTCTCATGAGAGTAGCTCCATGGTCATGATGTAAACCAGTGCGGTGTTCTGAATAAATGTGTATATCTGTTATTCTTTAATTAAACAGCTACGCCTTTCAAGGTCGGTTTCTTTGAACTGGTACTCTCTGGCACGTAGTTAAACGTCTTCTTTGAATTTGTACCCTCTGGAACGTAGTTACACGTCTATACTTGTCAGTGACGTTTTTGTTTTAACTGGTACTCTCTTGCACGTAGTTACACGTCTATACTTGTCAATGACGTTTTCTTTGAGCTGGTACACTGAGGTGTAAAGTAGCTACCTGAAATGAACAATTTAGGTTGCTTTTATAATTCAGTTTTTGAAAAACATTGGTTAACTTATCAAAATATAGACCTGGTACTACCAAAGTCGTTTCACAAACAACATTGACCTCTTGTGTTTTATTTCTCTTTCGAACCTGTTGCTCTTTGTTGTTTACTCTGTCATCGGCTTTACTCTTAATATTACTTTTTTATTTGCTTTCATTTTCTAATGTCTTTATAAATGTATAAGTACGACTTGAGCTTCTGGTAGATTTACTCAGTGTTGAAGACCATGCATACAATTATGCGCTCAGCAAAAACTGTCTCGTGTATCATTCAAACATTACATTGGCACATCGTTCTTTTTGTATGTGCTTATTTCAAAAACCAACACATGGATGTATATGCAATAGTAAATGGAATCATTACACTAATATTTGGCGTTGTTTAAAGAAACATTTAAAAAAGGCTAATGGCTTTTTAATTTTTAGTGCAAATGTTCTCTCAACTGAATGAGACATTACTATAGCTCTCAAGTAGAAGACGAACGATTATAGCGTTGTTTCATTGATATAACTATTTGCCAGTTTATAATTCAAAAATTTTGTATATACACCTACAACATTTCGGTTTTCCTCCAAACGCAACAAATTAATTAAGTTTATCCATGTTAAAAACAGCATGCTGATAGAACGCACTGAATAATTATAAAACAGATTATACATAATTTGTCAATAATAAATTATATCTTTTCAAGCTTAACTTACAGTAGATAGAAATATTAGAAATAAACAGATGGGAATTGTATAAAATAATGAGCACTGAAAGACCTATACATTGCCTCCAGTAATAGATTGATTAAAAACTTGTTAATTTCTTGTTTCTGTCGACATCACTTTGTTTTTCCTACTAACAAAGCTGAGAGGAATGTTGATATCGTCGTTGGTACATAGTCAAAGCTTATTAGTTAAGACACACATCTCGTTTATATCTCGTTTGATTAACGAGATAAATTTCAGATGCGATTTTTGTATTTCAAATCCCAATATTTTTATTAGTCATATTAAAAGAAGACTCACATCTCGTTCTGATTAACGAGACAAATTTAAGACGTGATTTCTTTATCTAAATCCCTTTATTTTCATTAGGCATATTAAACGAAAAGCGCATTTGACACAATTTAATACAATTGTACTAATTAATTGGCTTTACGTTCGTCCGTATGGACAATTTAGGACTTTGTAGCCATTCGTTTAAACCGACTGACCCCTAATATAAGATGCCAAATGACAACAGAATAAACCAATAAGACGTATATTTTGACAGATAAACGTATTCGGATATTATGACATTCATTATACTAAACCAAACACATCAAAAGCGAGGTTTCATTAATGGCGACTCGTCACTGAAATGAAGTAACGCAATACCTAATAATATCAAACACCCTATAGGAGTTGAAATTATCGCGACTGCTGGCACCGACTTGCCCCTCCAATAGATCCTATTTATCCAACTTATTTTATTAGAAGAAAACGTTCTTTAAAAATCAAATTAACCTTACTACCCACTCCCTCTTAATTTGTAAGTAAGATTTATATTGTGTTTCTTAATATCTAGTTTTCTATTTTCTTCTGTTGCAAATAATTGCTTGTTAATTTCTGTCTACCTTTATCACTTGAGCATTGTCTTCAGTTGTCTCCGTGTTGATTAACGGAATTTGATTATACTATTTACCTCGTTTTAGTCTGTGTCGACGATGAATTGGAAGTTCTTCCGCATGTTCATATAAAACACAATTTTCTTTACTGGTTTGTATATTATTATTATCAACGTCTACGTGGTGCCGAATATCATCACACAAAACAGGCGATGACGTCACTGATGGTGTAATATGATTGTCTGTTAAATCATCTGTAAATATCACACTTATACCAGTTGTACCATTTTGAGATTCTTGCGATGCTGAAATAAAATGCACATCTTTATTATACATGTGTAAATGTCAATGTTATCAAATTTTTTCACTTGAAACAATATACATGTGCTTTTAAATCAAATCATACATGCATCAGGAAGTCCGACCGCTCAAAATCCAAATTGATTGTGTCAAGGTTGTATAAATAAAGGCAACAGTAGTATACCACTTTTCGAAATTCATAAATAGATTGTGAAAAAAACAAATCCGGGTTACAAACTAAAACTAAAAAGAGGAAAACTACGACAACACAGAAACACAACACTAAAATGTAACACACACAGAAACGAACTATAATATAACAACGGCCATTTTCCTGACTTGGTACAGGACATTTTAAGAAAACAATTGGTTGGTTGAACCTGGTTTTGTGGCTAGCCAAACCACGCACTATATGGAAATGTGAAATATCACACTAAAATGACACCATTACATGACATGAATACAGTACACTATTATGGACAGAGAATTACGCAAATAAACAATACAATATAGTACAACGAAACAACAGAAACACTGAAGTGAACACACATCAATCGACAATGCATGCAATACACACAGAAACAAACTATACGATAACAATTGCCATTTTCTTGACTTGGTACAGGACATTTTTAAGAAAAAAATGATGGGTTGAACCTGGTTTTGTGACTAGCCAAACCTCTCGCTTTAAATGCAACGTTAAATATAACATTAAAATGACAAAATCACATGATGGGTCTACAATACAAATAAATGGCAGAACATATAGGACAGAGAAACACACAAATAATAGCTATCAAAAGGTACCCGGTTTATTCTTTAATACTCCAGACGCGCGTTTCATCTACACAAGACTAACCAGTGACGGTCAGAGCAAAAAAGTTCGAAAGCCAAAACAAATGCTAAAAGCTCTATGTTCCCTTAAAACAGGATAACAAAGACTATTTATATTGATAAAAGGTCAACTCTGCTTAGATCGTCTGAATTATTTTGTCAGTTGCAAAACAATATACACTGGGCTAATCATTACCACAGGGACACACAGCCAACAAAGGAGTGGTATCGACCTATTAATAGCTAGTAAAAAGAAGTACTTTATAAATTTGGTGTTACTGAAGCTTTAGAGGGACAAAAAACACAGTAACGAATTGTGGGATACTATGTAAAACAAGTGAATTTTCGGATTTTGATTCATGTCATGCTTGTTGTAAACAATTTTTTTTAAACACTGTCGCCGGCAGTTATTGTGGATTAAAAAATAAAGTTGAAAATCTGTTAAAGTCTTTGACATGCTTAGTGTTACTCATCATGTCTGCTTTTCATAGTGAATCAAAGTTATATATTACACAGATATAAAAAAAAACTTGTACTTATCAATGGCTAATTGTTTCATTTCCATGTTGCCAACAGCATTTGTTTCTATAAAGTGTTCATTTGTTGACATCAAGGGGGTTTAAACTTTTCAGTCGATGTTTGTATGAAGTTGATGAGACGAACTACAAATCAATTTTACAATCGTCTGTTTTATCATTGCGTTATCATACTAACTTTCTTAAGCTTTCGAAAGTGGCATGTATATAGTTATTGGGTTATCAGTCTGTTTGTCTGTCCGTTCTAGATAACGTCTTTGTATTCACTTTTGTATCTGAAACGGCTTTTTATACGCTTGACAAAACTTTTTGAAACTTTCACAGAATCTTACTCGCATGAGTCTTGCACCTGCTATTTTGTTCTTCTTGGGATTAAAATTGGGATGACATGGACTTCGTCATACACATAATAGTTCACATTTGTATCTTCTGTCCTTAAATACCTCACTCAATAATCTTTCTCAGAAACTTCACCATATAAATCCATTTTGAATCTACTATTCTGTATTTGGAACAAATTATTTTTAGGGTTTCCCTTTCTAAGATTTGTATGTTGTCATTACACTAAAAACCATTAAAGTCTGAAATGGCCTATATCTCTACTCGACTGTACTGATTTTTACTCGACCAGTCTGAATTGGTCTAACTTTTACTTGACATTTCTCGACCCCAGTCTGAACCATACTCGACTGTACTGAATCGTACTTGACCCTTATCTTTGCCGTTGAAAATAGTCTGAACTATTACTCGACCAGTCTGAAACAGTCTTAACCCATTCTTGGTCTGTACTCGACCTATTTTTCCAGTCTAAACCATACTTAACCAAAGGTCTGAACAATACTCGACCAGTCTGAACCATACTAGACGAAATAACCTCTACTTTTTTAACTGTTAAAATAAATTTCATTTTAACTAACATATATAACAAGAGCCAACAAAGTTTATAAATTGTTTAACCTTATATTAGAAATATATCTATTATTATATTTAGGATAAAAAAAATAATATATTATATATAAGTTATATCAAAAAGGGATAAAATTAAATAAATAAATAAAATTGTTTTTCTAAGTAGTGGTGAAATATAAAGTATAACCCCTGCTTGGGGCAAACTCATAAATAAGATCACACCTGGTCAGAGGTATTAAATTCTAAATAACATTTATTCAAAATTGCAACATCCTGTTAAACTTTTTAAAAAAAAACAAGGCCTTTCGAATATACAAGATAAGTCATACACGAATTTAAGAAAATAGGGCTTTCTTTTTACCTACAGGTAAAACACACATGTACTGAGGCAATTAGACCATATCAAAATGTTTAATGAATGCCATGTCTTTAATTTGACAAAAAATAATTAAATCAGTTGAAATAAATGTTTACTGTTACTTTGGAACACATTTCCTTTTTTAAAAGGTTATCAAGGATCGCTCTGGAAATTCTATTATCATGATTATATTAAATTCTTGGCTTAATAAAACAAAACAATAGAGGTCTCATTTTTTTTTAATTTATTAAGTTGTTTTATATTCTATTTTATATTAATATTAATAAAAAAAACATTCACTGCATTATATTAACTAAAGTCAACTGACAACACTGCATAAATCTATACTAGGCTTAAGTTAATGGTGAAAATAGTCCAGTTAGCATAAAATACTTCAGAAATATTCATAAAATTTTGAATAATATTGAAAATATTAGTCACAGTTCATTTTTTAGATTATTTGATCAGCTTGTTTTATTTGTATTTTAAAGTTGATATATATTATTCTGTAAGTGTTGATTAATATTGTGTTGAAGTTATATTATGATTGATTATTGTGAAATTTTAATTTCAATACTATATTGAATACATTTTTAATATCAAGTTGTTGTTCAAATTTCATTTTTATTAAACATATTTCCTAAATTGATAAAATTCAGTTGATAGATACAAAGAATAGGTATAGGTTGGTTAAGACTCGGTCGATTATGGTTTAGACTAGGTCGAGTATGATTCAGACTAGGTCGAGTACGGTTCAGACTAGGTCGAGTATGGTTCAGACTAGGTCCAGCATGGTTCAGACTCGTATAAAATGGTTAAGAACTGGTCAAGTACAAATTCAGACTGTTAAGTATGGTTCAGACTACAGTCGAGTATTATCAAGTAAATTTCAAACCAATTCAGACTGGTCGAGTAAAAATCAGTACAGTCTAGTACAGATATAAGCCATTTCAGACTTTTACTGGTTTGTAGTGTTACTTTATTTAGGGGGTACCCATTTTGTATCTTCACAATCTTAAATACATAGCTCATTTTGTTGTACACCTCCTATATTGTGTTCGATAGTTCGTATTTGTTGTTTTCCTAACCAAAGCATGGAGTTATTAATAACTGTGAATCCGCAACTCTTCCTCAACCACTTATTACAATCTATTATAGTTTATCACAATCTTTTAAAAAAAATACCTGGTTAAAGAAGAAACCAGGCTCAAGCTAGCAGCCACTCACTAGCAGCCACTACGCTAGCAGCCAGTTTCGGATATGTCTACAAACCCAAAGGTTGCCAAAGATTTAAACGTACTCAAAATGTTTTTATTAATATATAACCACTATATTGTCAGTTTTTAATATATATTTAAGCAGTTTCAGACCGTGGCACTATTCAATGAAGACGGACGGATTTTTTCCAAACTTGTTTCCGTTTTTGAACTTTATGTAACATTGTAATATTTTATCTTAATTTTTTCATTAATAAATACTTTTAAAAGCTAATGAATTTAAAAATTCAAGTTCACAGCTTCACTTTTCACCTAGTGGCAAAAAAAAAGTATTGTCGTAGGAATTTTTTTTTATTAACATTACCGTAAGTGTGGGGTAGGGTGTCCGACCCCAACTTTGGACCTAATCTTAAAAAAAATTAAGACGAACTACACCCTGAATTCAAGTCAACCTTAGCTTCAAAGATTCACTTTGAACCTAGTTTCGAAAAAAAAGTATTGCCTTAGGGATTTGTTATTAATATTACCGTAAGGGTGGGGTAGGGTGTCCGATGGTGTAATTTGATTGTCTGTTAAATCATCTGTAAATATCACACTTATACCAGTTGTACCATTTTGAGATTCTTGTGATGCTGAAATAAAATGCACATCTTTAATATGTGTACATGTCAATCTTATCAAATCTTTTCGCTTGAAACAATATACATATGCTTTTAAATCAATCATACATGCATTAGGAACGCTCCAAATCTAAATTGTTTGTGTCAAGGCTGTATAATGCTAAATGCGCTATATTCCCTTAAAACAGGACAACAAAGACTATCTAGATTAAAATATCAACTTTCCTTAGATCGTCTGAACTTTTTTCTCATAATTTGTTTGATCAAAAATCATGTCAGTTGCAAAACAATATACCAGTAAACTGGTGTAATCATTACCCCTGGGATAAACAGCCAACAAAGAAGTGGCATCAAACATTGCTTTTAAATAAACGAAATACTTAATGCATTTGGTGCTTCTGAATTTATAAAGGGACATGCTTACAAAAAAAAACAAAAGATACGAATTGTGTTATACTATTGTTAAACAAGTCAACGTCAAGATTATTTCCATGCTTGTTGTATCTTTTCGAACTTTTAATTTTAAATATTAATTTAATTTTCTTTCAGTATCATCATTTTTCTAAGTCTTGAGTTTATAAAAAAAAAGAGCATATTGTGAATGACTTTTTCTTTCAATTCATTAAATTTTCATTTTTAAAACAATGTCGAAATTTTTCGTCCCTGTCACGATTATTTTGGAGTAAAAATTCAATAGCTAATCTGTTTATGTCGTTGACATGCATACATGCTTTGTGGTATTCGGCATTTCGGCATTTTTATGCCCCACCTACGATAGTAGAGTGGTGTTATGTTTACTGGTTTGTGCGTCCGTTCGTTCGTTCGTCCGTCCGTTCGTTCGTCCGTCTGTCCCGCTTCAGGTTAAAGTTTTTGGTCAATGTAGTTTTTGATGAAGTTGAAGTCCAATCAACTTGAAACTTAGTACACATGTTCCCTGTGATATTATCTTTCTACTTTTAATGCCAAATTAGACTTTTTATTCCAATTTCACGGTCCATTGAACATAGAATATGATAGTGTGAGTGTACTGGGGACACATTCTTGTTAATAGTGTCTCAGATTTATATATGAAACAGATTTTGAAATACTGCCACTCATCAAACACTCATTGGTTCATTTCCCTGTTTCCAACATCATTTGCCACTTGAGTTTTCATTTGTAGACGTGAGGATAGTTTAAGTACATGTTTGCATGTCTTTGGTGAGATGAATAACAAATCAATTTTACAATCGTCTGTTTTGTTATAAGTTATTGAATCTCACTTTCTAAAGGGGTGATATATAATAATGGAAGTGTCCTGTCCGTTGGTTCGATCGTCCTTGTCCCTATTGTTTTATATCTGCTTAACAGAAGTTTGTGAAAAATTCACAGAATCTTTCTGGCAATTATGTCCTTTTTTTCAGCTGCTATTTTATTTATTAATTTAAATGAGATTCGGGTTAACATTGGGGTGACATTAACTTCATCTACAAATTATGGTACACATTTGTATCCCCTCTCATAAACCCTCTTCATGAATCTTTCTCAGATACTTCAATATAAAAGGCCATTTTGAATCTACTATTCTGTTTTTGGAACGAATTAATAAATGGCTTTCCAAAGCAAACTATGAGCTTTGTTGTTGCTTTATTTAGGGGATATCCATTTGGTATCCGCATCTCCTATTTAACCTCTTATTACACATGTATTATTTATCGAAATCTGTTCACAATCTTAATCATGTAGTGCTTTTGTACACCTCATATTTTGTTTAATGGACACAATCGTTTTTGGTGTTTCCCTAACCAATCAATAAATGTGAATCGGCAACTCCTCAGCAACCTGTTACAACAATCTATTCTATAGAATAATATTTTTTATGGACCCCTAATTTCATTTTTAATCAGAATCTTTCCTGCGTTTCCCCCCCCCCCCCCCCCCCCCCCCCCCCCCCGTAAACCAGCATGTGAACACTTCAGTTCACATTTATATCCTGTTTTTCTCCTTAACTCCTGATCCAAATTTTATGAAATTTCTCCGAATCTACACCGCGGATGTTATCAGTTGTGTTATCACCAACAAAATAATATCAAGAAGAACAACACATACAATAAAAAATAACAACACATTCATTTAAATATATGTTTTTCCAAAATACAACAAATATATCAATAATCCAACCAGAAATAATCTCATTATAAAAAGATTTGAAAATAAACTCAGAGACGAATGCAGTAGTATAGAACCTATTTTGAAACATAAATTTAAAAAAAAATAGGATATATATCGCCATTTTTTAATAAAATATCAAAAAATCAAAATAAATCTAATATATTTTACATTGACCATGGAAGTATTATATTGACAATACTTCCATGCATTGACTAAAATACTTTTTTGTTGGCATTCCTAGAATGTGACATAGTTCGGTAGTTGATATTTTCTTATCAGATTCAAAGAAATCGCTAAAACTGGGTTAAATTTTTGATAAAAAAGTAAGATACATGTGTACATGTTTAATAGTGAGTGTTATAGAACATATGTTTACTTTATAAAAACTTATAGTGACTTCAAAGAATCTCAACTACTTTGAATCTAACAGAAAGAAGGTAGTGTTTCTGTTCTAAAAGGTTAAACATATCGTAGTTATCCAAGAAAAACATCCACACTTCAACTGGTGGATTAAAACGATATTGTATAGTTGACATGAGTGTCAGCAAGTATGTGGAAAAGATTTGCTTCTCTTAATTGATGTTTAGGTTTGTTTCTGCTCTAAGTTTTTACGCATCTCAAGCCCTGGTTAAGATTTCGTATATAAGCTATTAATTACTAATATTTCTGAAACAATATTTATATAATAAACACTGATCTTGCTAATGAGATATATCAGTAGGAATCAGTGTCTCGGTTATGAAAACTCCAATGAGTTTTACAGACGTATAAACATACAGTATGTAGGTGCATTAAATGTATTTTTTTATTTACTTAAATCTCAATTAGCTGAAACAATGCTTAATTACTGTGGTAAATGAATTTATTAATTCCTTGTGGATAAATGGATTTAAGTTAAAAAAAATGTTTTAAAACCTCATATTTTAATATAAACTATTAATAGGATTAATAAATTTAACTAATGATATAGAAATGAGAAAATATGATACGATTACCAATGGGACAACTCTCCACCAAAAACAAAAAATCGAAGTTTACTACAATTTACTATAGGTCACCCTACGACTTTAAACAATGAGCAAAGCCAATACAGCACAGTCAGCTAAAAAAAACGCACCGAAATGACAAACGTAAAACAAACAATTCAAACTATAGGAAACTACCGGCCTGATTTGTGTACAAAATAATAAACGGAAAACGAATATGACATACAGCGATAAACTACAACCTCTGAATTACAGGCTTCTGACTCGGGACAGGCACATACAGAATACTAGTATGGCGGGGTTAATCTAGTTTGTTGGTGCCAGACCCCCTCTCTCTTTTCCAACAACCTTTGACAGGGATGAAACAGTAATTATATGAACAAACTATAAAAATCTGTTGAAAAGGGCTTAAGTCATCAGATTGAAATATAGCAGACAAACGTCTACTCTTCTTTACCAGCTGTCTATATTTTTTCATCGATTAACAATTATAATTAATACTATTAAATGTCGTTAACAGAATTATGTAAATGCATTTTTTAGATAGAATACGAGAAATCAATATTATTTTTGAATATTCAACAATTTCTGTTTTTGCAGAATTTTTTTTAACAAAATGCATCATAATATTTTTTTCTCTTATGTAAATGAAAAGTTTCATAAATTTGAACGATGATGCAGGGCGAACTTGTTTCCGTTGTATATTTGATTCACCCACGAATCAAACAAAAAGAAGAGTCTATACATATTTTTAATTATTTTCAACAGTTGAAACATTTTTAAATGGCAATGGCAAAATATAATTCTGTGCCTATAATGTTAAGGTTTGAGGCGTTTAGATAGAAAACCCTCAGATAATTGGTGCTTATTTGAACCACAAAAAGCTGGTCAAAATAATTATGACGTCTGGTAAGGCTATTTTTATGTTTTGAGTCTTCATACGACGACTATGAAAGC
The DNA here is from genome assembly GCF_963676685.1 of Mytilus edulis. Lineage (NCBI taxonomy): Eukaryota > Metazoa > Mollusca > Bivalvia > Mytilida > Mytilidae > Mytilus > Mytilus edulis. The sequence goes on from NC_092350.1 coordinate 41,446,715, forward strand.
GTCATAGCAAGAAGTTGCTTTCATGATATCTTATTCACATAAATAGCTTAAAATTTACCAACAAAATAAAATGATGAACTAAAATCATCATTTGATACGTAGCGATCTCACTTCGTATTAATTGTACTAGAACACACCCGCGAAATCGCGGGCATTCAAAGCGTAGTTTAAAGTATGTAAAGTGTTGTTGGAAGAATTTTGTGAAATATTGAATGACTGGAGAATTTCAGCAAATGTATCATAAGTCATAGGTTTTTTTTATCCTTCCTACTTCATTTCCAAAATTCCCAATTTTTGGTTTTCTATCAATTTCAATATGAACATACATTTAGTATGTTATGAACATTTAAGTAAGGAACCTGTAATTCAGTGGTTGTCGTTTGTTTATGCGTTACATATTTGTTTTTCGTTCATTTTTGTACATAAATATGGCCGCTAGTTTTCTCGTTTGAATTGTTTTACATCGTCATTTCGGGACCTTTTAAAGCTGAGTATGCGGTATGGGCTTTGCTCGTTGTTGAAGGCCGTACGGTGAACTATAGTTGTTAATTTCTGTGTCATTTTGGTCTCTTGTGGAGAGTTGTCTCAACATGGCAATCATACCACATCATTTTTTGTTGTTGTAATAAATGAATTTTGTAAAAGATTTAATGACTGGAGAATTTCAGAAAAGGTATCAAAAGTTCACATGAATAATTTTAGCGCTTATCTGTATATTATGAACATTCATTACTATATAAATAAAGTGTATTTACTTTCAATTCCAAGTTTACTAATCGATCCATGGTGGTCAATTGATATAGTATACAGACCCTCTCCATTTAATAAACTCTGTGAATATACTTTATTCGTAGTATATGTATGTTCAAAATATACAGAAAAACGCAAACCGGAAGTCTAATCTGACTTAAAATTTCGTCCAATGATGGGACAATATACGGATGCCTTTTTTTCGTTTTTCTCCCAAAATAACTCAATCTGAATAATCATATAAATGGATGACAAATGCGACTATGCACTGTACCTATAGGACACAGAGGCGTGTTGATTAATTTATAGTCACGGAAAGAAGAGAAGCGACACACACAATGAGGTCTTCTCGTTTAATAGTATAGAAGATAACAAACATTGAAGAGCCAAATATATCGAAACAAAAATAAGAACTACAGACCTATTACAAGTTAAACATAACAAGTTATAAAATAGCGAAACAAAACATGACGAATAGAAAATCTTTTTACTGTTACTATAAACCGTAAACAGACAAAGACATATCCGCCCTTAACAATTTATGACCATCAACAACAATGCATTACACAGAATGAAGCTACATTCCAATGAAACTTGGAACACAATAACTTTGTTTAAATAGTTCGACCCACGACCGAAGCTAGGATTGTATTGATAATCGATAGAAACATGAGAAAGCAGCCGGGAACCAGTTCGCAAATCGAAAAGAAATATTTGTCCTGATCGTGTTACAATGTTTAAAATATGCAATGACTATAAAACAATTTAAAATAGAAGGTTACACTACATGCACATTTATTGTATTGTGCAATACAGTCAGTAAGTAAAATGTAACAAAAATTAGAAAAGTCGCACATGAAATTGTATTTGAAATCTCTATTCATACTGGACGTGACTGTGTACTTAAACATCCCTATCACAACATGGTGCCCTCGGAGAGAGTGGTCGAACAGACTATTAAAATACAACATAATCTGGTGCCCTCGGAGAGAGTGGTCGAACAGACTATTAAAATACAACATAATCATTCTAGGCGAGAGTAATTGGCGAGACTGAAATTTGGAAGAAGTATTGTACATTGAATAATAATAAAAAAAAATAGTGATTTTCTCTCCATTTCCTCTGTTGGATATATATTTCACGTTTTGCATTCATTATTATTTATACTTTAACAATAATGTCGGTTAAAGCACAAACATTATTATACGAGTGTTATGTGATGATTAATACACGATAACTTCATTTGTGAAGCTATATACTATTATACTAGATACGTTCTAAATTATACATGCACTAGTTTTGCTATACCTACACTTAATGTAAAACAGCTACTTAAAATAGAATGGAGATTGTATTAATATCTTTTCAATTATAAAACTGCAATCAGAAACAACACAGTTCCTGCGCACTTTGACAAGAAAATTAAAAGGAGAATGTTTATTTCATCAAAATGTTATCGTTTGTACATCGAAGCCGATTTGTTAGGCATCTGTTGAATGGGGAATAAACATCGAATAACTAAGTGTTAAAATAAAATTCTCTAAACAAACGTTGTGAAGTCATTTTCAGAATTACATTATATTCCTCCGGCCAGAAAGAAATCTATAATACTAATGTAACTATGTTTAAAGAGAAAGCTAGCATCAACAATGATTGCCTTTATATTCATGGGTTTCCAAGGTATAAAACCAGGTGTTTATCAAGTAACAAAGTATATTCTCCTTAACTTTGTTTAAACAAAAATAATAATTGTTTCATAAATACATAGCCAAAATATATAATTGTATCTTACTTTTTCCAAATTCACATAAAGAGTAAAAGTATAAACGATCTTATTTGAATAGTACTGTAGGATTTGTAAAATTCTAATGTTTTTCCATGTAAATATTAGTTATATTATATTGCTTGAAAAAAATGACTGAATTTTGGAATTTAGAATAAAAACAATATCTCACTGTTTTGGTAAAATGTTGCATCGAGGGATGTAACGATAAAAGTTGTTTCTATGCTTATCGTATATATGGAATACAATGATATAAATATCACCTCGAATACTGTTTCAGCCTATTTATCTAAAAGTCAATATCCGTCTATTGTCCGTGTGATACCCCTTTTTGGTAGTCAAATGCGATAAACGCCCTTTTATTAGTAATACAGAAAAATCAAACAGGTGTGCAATGCAGTTATTGTTTAAAGATGATTTTCACTCGTATTGAGAAAAATTAAACTCATATTCCAGTTATCACGATCAAAAACTTCCGCTCATCAAAAAGCTCTTTTAATTTAAGTTGTTTAAAGCCGATTTTAAGTAATATTTAGAAAATGAAATTTATATTCCAGTTATCATGGACAAAAACTTTCGCTCTTTAAAAAGCTCTTTTAACTTTAGTTTTAACAGAATTTGCTTGATTTTCAAGACCTGCTAATATATTTTTCAGAATATGAATCATCGGTTGTACTCTACATTCAAACGATGGTAACAAGAAAATCAATGGAATTTTGTCAAATATAGCACACAGAATATAACATGTCTAAATGTCTTCCTACTTTCATGTCTTCTAATTCGAACAAAACATGGTTGCTGCACATATTTTTATCCCAAACACATGGCATACCAGCATGTGTGATTTCACTTTATCTTTAATTTGCAATGGAATCAATTATTGTGTATGCGTTATACAAATTATAATATAATGCAAAATGGTTGTATTAAATAATCTCAGGTTTAATGTACAAAACAGAATGATGGGTTGATGAATTGAATAAGGAAAATAACTTTGGTTTAATAACAACGAGGACATTCATTTTAACACTCATTATTTAGGGAATCATCTATTCTATATTTGAGATACCTCATTTCATTATATCACACAATAGGCCTCGTCAATGGTTGATATCAGTATAGCACAAGGCCAAAAGTGATTATATTTTTGGGGGATGGCATATCTATCACATTCTCTGTTGTGTTTTGTTGCTATTTTATTGTTGGGTTAATTGCTGCTTCATTACGTATCATATGCTTCATATGAATATTCTGTTTGTCTTTTTACAGGAATGTGAAACGTTTTAGATCTTTACAGCAAAATAAATCACTCAGTAGAAACTGACAGCTGTCTGAACTCTAATCTAATTCCTCTGTCATCTTTCATAAACTCACTGATGATATAAGTACTTCAGCTACATGTTCAGTTCATGGAGACTGGCTATGTACTTCAAAGATGGTGCGAATCAAAACTAGAGTTAATGTCTACAATCGTATTATGTCAAAAGCTAACTGAAACAGTTCTCATATATCTGTAATTGTTTTCCCATCACTGTTTGATATTATCGTTTGATTTCCAATTTGTATTGTTTCGCATATTGTTATTCGGATATTGTTCATATAGTCATATACGGATACCTGCTGCATTTGTTTGCAACTGTCCTAAGTCAGGAACCTGATGATCAGTGGTTGTCGTTTGTTGATGTGGTTTATAAATGTTTCTCATATTTTGTTTTTTATATAAATGAAACCGTTGGTTTACCCGTTATAATGGTTTCACACTAGTCATTTTGGGGGCCCTGAACTGCTTGCTGTTCAGTGTGAGCAAAGGCTCCGTGTTAAAGACCGTACTTTGACCTATAATAGTTTACTTTTACAAAAGTGGTGATTTGGATGAAGAGTTGTCTCATAGACACTCATATCATATCTTCTTATATCCATATATGGGTATTGTTTATTTTGAAGTTCGTATGGTAACAAGTTGTTGTTTAAATTCTTGTCATGTATTAAAATAAGGAGATGTAGAATATGACAACAACAAATGTCAGCAACTATAGGTCACCGTACGACAATCAGCAAATTAAACGAGCAAAAAAACGGCTTGATTTATGACAAATTAATTGACAAAAAACAAATATGACAGACAACAGCCAATGACAATCACAGATACACAATAATCACAAAGATACACAAAGATACACAAAGAATGCCTTTTCATTGGCATTGATACAACATCTCTTTATTTTGACTGTAATATTTTTTCTGTCTATGAAGAAATAACATAAAAAATTTGGTGCACACTGAATAACGCGCATAGCGGGTTATTTCACAGTATGCACCACATATTTTATGTTATTTCGAATAGACAGAAAAAATATTACAGTCATTTCTTATAATTTAATTCTAAATTCCATTTTAAACCGTAGAAAACAACGACAAAACGTTGATGACGTCACGGTCACATGACTAAATTATATCTATGGGCTGATAACAAAATAACGTCACCCAATCAGAAGACGCGTTACATCCAAAATTAAAGTATTCTTCAATAGTTGTAACGGTCTTATGTAACTAATATAACAACGTGTACTATTTTCGGCAAGTGCTTTGAATATCGGTAGTCACTTTTTACATTGAAAAAAATATATATCAAACGTACTTTAATATGTTTGTAGACGGAACTTTTAAATTTATAGAAATTATCTATAAATTTGATATCTGATGATTTTTTTAAAAAAAAAAATTTTCATTACAATTTGATCTTCAAACTGACAGCGATTACTAAATTTGCTTTTTACACTGAAAAGATAATTAAAAGATTGTTATGTTTGTAAATGTAACTTTAAAATTTATCGAAATTATCTTTTTGATAACGGATGTTTTTAGGTGTTTATGCATTAAAATTTGACAGCGAGAATTATTTTGCCTCATTTCATATCTATATAATTCATATATTTGCATATCAGTTTTTAAAAATGAGTCAAAAGTTTTAATCGTTGAAATCTTATCAAACAGAACGTCTACAAACACATCATTAATGTCTGAATCTACTATAGTATATGATTATTTATCTAAGTGGAGAGGATGGAGACTAATATTTAAAAATTCAGTGGTTTTACGACATACAAATGAAAAGACCTATTATATTTAAGGGTGGTATCCGTTGGGATATTATCCCTAGAAATCTAAGGGGAAATACACATACAATTGAAAATATTGTGTAAAGATGATGTGACGCACTATAAGATCTAATCGGTCGAATAAAATAACAAAACAAAATTTGTAATGGAAAAAATACCCACAATTTTAATACGATGACAAGAACGTGCAAGGTGTTCCCTTTACATCATATAGAAATAAGAAGATGTGGTATGGTTGCCAATGAGACTTGTAACTCTCCACCAGAGACCAAATGACATAGAAGTTTTAAAACAACTATAGGTCACCGTACTGCCTTCAACAATGAGCGAAACCCATATCTTTGTAAACATAGATGCAAATAAGATTTTAAATTGCACCAAAAAAAATTGTATTTTGAATTAATAATTTAAGTAAACCTTTTATTCAACTATTCATGTGAACCAATTTAGTTATAAAAAATGCCAAAATCAATACAATTTCATTGCATTTGATATATTATATTCACGAAAAGATGTTTAAGAGCATCAGAAAGGTGAAGAATTTATTTATCTTAAGTAAACATTACATAATCTCGCCTTTTCACATTTATTTTTCTTATTCATTTTTAAAATAATATTTATTTAAACGTACAGAATATATTTGTCTAGATTTCTAGCGCATGACATAAATCATTTATAACCAAGTACTTATTTCCATCGTAAGGTGGGGTGATACACTGTCAATCCTTATTACAAAAAGACAAATGTTAGTTTCTCTTTTGGTATAAGAAAAAATAAACGCAACTGTCTTACAAGTCAAAAAACAATATTTGTATATCGTATACATTGTTTTGTTCTGGTTAATTTGTCATCTTAATTTACTCATATCTTGATCGCCGCAAGTTCAAATGCAGCGCATATTTCACGTAATGACCCCCAAAAAAAACACACTTGTTAGGTGTTCCGCACCTAAAATATTCTGGATGTGTGAAAAAGTGCAAAGACTAAATCAGGGATAAGTGGAAGTTAAAAATATAAAATCACTTATGGATTGGTGAAAAAATGCTGGACTTAATCAAGGATTATTGCATGAAAAACATTGTAAAAGGCTAAATCAATGATTGATGAAAAAGAGTATGGTTCGGTTAGACTCAATTTTGGTTACTAAATTTCCTTTTTTCCTTTTTTTTTGTAAATTATCAGCATAACGTACAGAGCTGAGGAGAACACAAATTGGCCCAGTCACATAGATCCCTGTATATGATATGCTTCGTTCGAACCTTCACTACTTTGTAGCACAATGATATATCAAACATTTTGCTTTTCTATTATGACTTTTTTAGATACTTACTGTTATTATCGCTACCTAAAGCACTGTCCCCACTGGTTTTTCTTTCGAAATCTTTCCCACAACTGTTTCCGGTTGCTGGTTTAGTTTCATCTTCTTCCGCAATAGATTGGTTAGATATTGTTTCCTTAAGCATATGTTCTGCACCAACTAAAATCTTTTTCGTTTTCTTTGGAAGTTTCATCTTTGCTTGAGCATGAGAGTAATATAATGTGAAATTATTTACTATTATAGGAACCGGAAGTGTTAACATCAGCAGTCCGCAAACAGCACATATAGTACCAACTAAGTATCCAAATCCAGTCCGTGGCGCCATGTCACCGTACCCAAGTGTTGTCATAGTAACAACAGCCCACCAGAATCCCATTGGAATGTTTTGAAAATCATTCACAGAATTTTCATCAATCTGTTCGGCAAAGAATATCACAACGGCAAATATCAGAATGCCGATTATAAGAACAAGAAAAAGTAGAAGTAATTCTTTAGCACTGGCACGAATTGTATGACCTATAATTTTAAGTCCACTGAAATGTCTAGTCAATCTTAGAATTCGAAAAATTCTTATAAGGCGCAATGCACTTACACAAAGAAAGACCACAGTACCTTCCATACTTAAAATTTCCAAGACTCTTGCAGCATAAAATGGAATTATTGATACAATATCCAACCAATTAAGAGGTTCTTTTGCAAATGTTTTAAATGTAGGACATGCTAAAAGTCGTGCAAATATTTCTAAAGTAAAAAATGCATTACAACCATATTCTATAATATCTATAAATAGTAACGGACGGGTGAGCCTCTGTGTTTCGGAAACCTTGAGTCCTGATAGTGATATATTAGGGTTGACCTTATACCGGAACTGTATATGAGTCTCCAAACAAAATACTGCTATTGATGTGATGATAAAAGCTATGGAAATAATGGCATAAATCTGAAAATAGAAACAGAAAAATACACATTAGTTTTTAATTGAGAATATTTACTTTAAGTTGATTCTTATGTTGGAAATTTATTATGAAAACGAAAAGAATGTCAATGGTTACAGATTTACGCTTTACACTCTGTAAATAGAATTAGATGTGACTTCGTGTTGTTATCATGCTGTGAGGTATACGTATATATATATACATGTATACATATTTGCAGTTCATGGTCGTATTATAGAGCACACCCTCTATAACAACATTGCAGCAGCATATTGCAACAATTAGACATTTGATTCTAAGGGAGAAAAAAAAATAATACAGATACAGACACTACATGGCATATATACTGCAGCTTTCTAACATTTATATAACCTGATGTTGTGTCTGAATGTGTTATGTAATATAAAAATAAGAAGATGTGGTATGATTGGTAATGAGACAACTCTCCACAAGAGCACGAATGACACAGAGAACTATTGGTCACCGTACGACCTCCAACAATGAGCATAGCCATCACTTTTAAACCAAAATCACCTCATGAATATGTGGGAATATTTGTCATTGGACGTTAATCACCACAATAAATCATTCAAATTTCATGTTTTTAACAGAAACGAAGAAAAATCACAGTAGAACATTGTGCTACTATTATTTTTGATAGCGCAACTATAGGGGCGTATAAGCAATAAAGAAAAGAAAAAAATCATTTACTCAACATTAAAAAATATATTGACTAAACGGATTAGAAAAACAATTATACAAAGAATTAATAGCAGCTCTATTGCACAATTGTAGCTCAAATCATAGATACATGGAACTATTGTTCTGAGGCATTCTAGTACAGAAATCAAATCATAGATACATAGAGTTATTGTTCTGAGGCTTTCTAGTACAGTACAAATGAACAGCAATAACTTATTTATGCGATTGCCAAAAATTATAAGAAGTTTTTAGAAAGATTATCGAAAGTACTCATCGGTGTTCTTCAAATTTATCAAACTACAAGTTTTTGCATTGAATAATCTGTAATGCTTTTGAATTTGATTATTTGTGCCAAATTATCTACCACTAGAGAGATAAATCTTCAATGGAAATGAAACACATTAAATGTTGCATTATACAGCTAGTTTACAGTTCTCACTTAATAAATCATAACTTCAACCGTACATTGATGTTAACATACATCAAAAGTCAATCTGTACTTTTATCCTACATGTGTTTGTTTTAGTGAAATTTAATAGGGATGACTCCATTTCTGCATTTACGGGATTCAAGTGCACACCTGTATGTGTCTATTCAACTCTTCTTATTTTCTATTCTTTATGTGAGTCGGGAGCGTGAAAAAATAAGCAAAATTCCTCTTAAATACAATAAACAAATTGAAAATAGCTAAACGATAGGTCAAAAGATGTTCTTTAAATCATACGGCTTTTGTACAAATGCTCAATACAAATGTTACATTTGGAAACAATCAAACAACAGATTGTTCAATGACGCATTCTACTTGTAAATATAAACTATAATGGAAGAGGAGATGCCACCTTTCAAGGTGTTCCAAAATAACAACATAATGAAACATTAAGTATTTATTTTCGATTGTACAAAGGAAAGTAACAATAAAAATATTGAACTCCATGAAAAATACAAAAAATAACCCCCAAAAGCCGCTCCACTTTATCAACCATAACTCCAGAAAACATCTGTCAAATTCCTGACTTGGTACAAGTTATTTCCGAACGAAATGGCGGATTAAAGCTTACATTAGTATCACAATTACATCCAATTGTGTGAGCCTGCCAAATGTATACAATTCTAATTCGTTCTTTAGCTTGAAAAAATTGCTTGTTTTAAAAAGCGCAAAGCACATATGACCAATCCAAAGATCTGAACCGATAGAATAAGACGATTTTTAGATTATAAAACAATGTATCAATGATTGCCGTTTGAATTTTCACTAGATTTGCAAAAATACTGTTTATAAAGAGGAAAATAAATATGAGTAAAAATATTAGTTATCATCACCTTTTTTTTCATGACAATTTTATTGTTAGGAAAGTGCTGGCATGGAAACACGCATGTACGTGTTTATGTTGTTAATTATGTGGTTATTTTAACATGCAGAGTCGATTGATTCAGCTAGAACCTTATTAGAAAAATAAATTGCTAGCTATGTCATGTCGTCTTGTAGTCAAAAGATTAAGAGTGCAGGCATTTGAATTGTCGATGATCAAGAAATTTAACTTATAAAAAATTGTTGAAGTTAAAAAAAAAAGTGCCTTTATTACAGAACCAAGTGATAATAAAATTATCCAAACTATTTTTGAAAAGTTGATAAAATGGTCAAGCAATGAAAATTCGTTATAAAAACCAACACAAATATCTCAGTTTGGTATTCGGAAACTAATGTCATAAAAGCTAAGAAAATGCACGTTTGTTAGATGCATCTCCTGTAATTGATGTACTGCACAATTTGGTGGTTGCAAAGCAAAGATCTTCAAATTTGTTTTGATGGCCATAAATGGTAAAAAAAAATAAAACTGACGAAAACTAACATTTATTGTTTAGGTACATAACATTTAAAACCATTTATAATTATTACTTTTATTGATATTTCTTAATAATTCTACCCCCAAGAAATGTCTTAAAGTTTACTCGCTGAACTTCATTCTGTTGAATATCATTAACAATGACTTTTAACACACATCTCCATGTATTACATGGTATTATTTAAAACAGACCGAGAGAAGCATTTCATATGTCTGTTTGTTGGTGTGAAGGTTCTTCATTTCAAATTTACTTTTTCAAATATTTATGATACAGGCACGCAGATGTATACATATATACATGAAGTAATTAAGATCTGCATGCATGCAAAACTATATACTTCGTTTTCCAGAAACATTCACCACTCAACTTTAAGATATTTTAAACACGAAATGAAAAACAAATACGGACATGGAAGTAAACTTCAGGCATGACATACAGAGTTCGTAAACAAGAGGAAATAGTGTGCAAACTAGACATACCTTGATAACAGTAATTACTGATTTACATATAAAACATTAAGTGTTATTGACTAAGACATATACATGGTCTTGTAAGTAATTATGTACATCTTCATTGCTGCTTTAAATCGTAGAAATATTATAACAGCCTGCTTTTGATTAACCAATTAACCTTGTTTTTTTCGTCGCAACTTCTAAAGCAAATATTGCATACCCAATCTTTATAAACTTTCTATCGTCTGCATGGTATTTCTTCGAACTATAAAGATGTCGTCTGCAACCTGCTTTACGATTGCAAAGTTAATCGAAACAAAAAAGGTGAGATAAACGTCAGTCAGACAGCAACTCAACAACACAAAACATCAAAACGACGTCTAAGTTACTGTACAACATACAAATTTTAAACGATTTAGATTACAATTTTACTTTCTTTTCCTTCATTGATCTGCCCACTGATACATTGGAAGGATTATACTTCACTTTTCTTCTCCATGCTGATTTTAATATATATATTAAAGTCTACGTCATTTGACGCTTGTTTCAAAAGAAGTCTTTAAGATTTACAATGTAGTGCAAACACATTTTATTAAAAAAATCATCATGCATGACTAACAAAATATATAAATACGAAGTATACAGGTAATTCAAATATGACCCATTTGCCTATGTTTACAAATTTTACAAAACTATATGTGCATGCTAATAGGCAGATGAGTATATATGTATAAAAAATATATATTTGTAGTGAATATAATAATAAGATAGATATACTAAAAAGAACTGTGATACCATTACTAAAGCTGTAAATTCTTCTTGACAACATTTACACACGTTTCGTCAAAAAAGTTTATCGAAGGGTTATAGATATTCCTATATGCACCAAGTGCGCCCCTTTAAAAAATCTGTTCCTGTATACATATGGTATACATGTATTGCCATGAATAATCTTTTATGACCAAATTAAGTAAATATCTGTCTTGAAACATTGATTGATAACGTAACTGAGTATGTATTGCTTTATTTTTTGTCTACACATCATGTAGATAGTGATATGTTCTTATATTTTGGCATTGCATAAGATTATGCTTTTCTCAGACTGCTAGCATAATCCTTTCACTAAATCCGTTGTATATGTATTATATTTTATCTTAGTCTTAAAGAACAAGATTTATTTATATAGTTATTATTGCCTCTCAACCAGCTTTTTTTTTAAAAGATAAGTCTATTTTATATCGTAGATGTAGATTATGAATAATGATATTTAAGATATTCGGTTAATGATATTCTCCCATTTTATGTGATGCTAGAAAGGATCGTGATAATATATTTTTCCGAAATATCTGAATTCCTGAGAGACATAATAAATATCTCAAGAAGATTCAAATCATATAAAATTGATTGAAATCATTTTTAAATACACATTTAATATAGAGTCTGAATATAAAAAGAACAATTAAGGACAATTCCACATTCTTTCTTATAAACCAAACTCCACTATACTTTTTTTCAAATTAGCTGTTCCATGTGTGGTTGGTTTTTTTATTTGATATTTATCTTTTTTCAAAACGAGGTTCTCGTCTTATTTGTAGGATTAGAAGATAACAATACGAACGTTTCTATCAAAAGTTTTAGGATTCAAGTTTATGTTCTTCAGAGGTGATAATTTTGGTTTGGTTGAAATCCAAAATGACATGACCTATAAAATTATCCAGAATTTCAACTATCATAGTGAAGTTGAGATTAATGTTTTGGTTATGGTTGAAAAAAATGGCTCAAACCTTACTATGCTTTAATGTATGTACGACATTATTCACATTATATCCTCCTCAGCTTAATATATTTTCCTGATGTTTCCGAATAAAACTTAAGAAAAGATTGCGAAACTGGAACAAGCCATATATATCTGTGTAGTGTTAAATCTAGCGTGTAAATGTGCCTTTTTTTCTTCAGTTTTTGACCTATTCTTTAATAGCATCTGCGTTATGAGCCACAAGATGTATGCTCTAATGTATATTAACATTTAATTTTCATTTTTATTCTAATTTTATAATTTTCCTAATGTTTGTTGCAGGCCAATTAATTGCTTTTTGTAGACTAAAGTGTGCTTTATTTCCCTAATTATAGCATACCCTATTATCGGCTATTGATTCTGAAAAAGCAATACGTTACACAGAATAAAATTTTCTGTACGCTATTGGAAAATCCATTTTATTCCGATGGCAATCGGAACGGCAGACAACAATCTGTTGTATACGATGGCAAAAACAATTGTTTTGAATGGCAATCGATACCACAGAACCTATCGTATCTGTCATAGTTGTTGGTAGCAGGTAAAAGGGTATGTATATAAAGCGATCAAAAGAAAAACAAATGTCACAACGCAATGTTTTTAAAATAATTTAGTCACAACGCAATGTTTTTAAAATAAATCATGGCATTTAACTGCTGCAATTAAAACTAAACAATAAAATTCTATTACACTAATAAATAATGTTGCTAGTGGAATTAAAACTAAATAACGCAAAGATGTTTTTTTTAAATAAATAAACATAAAGGGAAATAAAAAATTAGAAAGCAGACATGATTAAAATCAAGAGTTCTCCAATATCAAGTACAGACATGCATAAGATATTAAGTGCACACAAGACCACTCAAAAATTGTATAAATATTAAGTGCAAAAAGGTCAATTCCGAGGTACAAATTAAAAAAAATTAGTGAATGTTCAAAACAGCTTACATTGACAGCCTTCTGTCTGAGTCATTTATACATCATTTTATCTGCTTGTTTTTGTTGTTTTCAAAGACATAGAGAACTGTTATTAATGTGTATAAATTCTTACATTATATCTATCTTTCATTATCGAGGATTTGGGTGCTAATACGTCATTTCAAATGGTTTCAGAAGTGTGATTGGTTTTTTTCTATCATTCAAAATGTAAGCAATTGCAACATAGACATAAATCACGTACTGACATTATTATGTAATTTTCATATTACAGACATTGATGTGAGAATTTACAAGTATGAATAAGATATCATCAACAAGTTACTGAGGGTCTCCCTTTTTATAGTCTTTAATTCTTTAGGTCATTTTTCTCTGTTCTTTAGTTTTTGTCATAACTCTCTTTTTTTTTTGCACCCCATTTGATATTATCTATTCTGAAAAATTTTGGCCAATTTTGTTTTTCATTTTATCTATTTTTAACCATTATTCTCAGTTCTGTTAATACTATCCAAACACTGACCTTCGAGCCACAATCCAACGACAAAAACTTAACGATCTCAAGATCAACATAGGTTTTACACAAATTTAAACAAGCTCTAAATAGTCTTTTATTTGTTTCTTTTTTCTTTTTTAGAGTTTAAGCTTTTATCTGTTGTCTTTTCTGTTGTGTAATGATGTAAACATGAGTTTCTGAGGAAATGGTATATAGGTCAATCAGACAAAACTTTCAAGTAGAACAATCAAAAACACTAAACATCTGGAAATCAAAGTATGACATTTAGACATGATCAGCTGTTGATGGCATATATAGAGAGCTCTTTCTTCTGGCGACGGTATGTTTTCCTACTTTATATTAAGAATAGGAACTATTGGTACTTGACAATATACGGCAGCAACAAAAAGGTTCAATAAAACAAAAGAATAAAAGACAACCAGATTTTGTGTACTCTAGCATTTTATATTTTTTTCTTTAAAAAAACCGCATAAAAATAGCAGAATAAATTCAATCTCAGTAATCTTATTTACAAATTATCAGTACAATGGGCGGGGGGACATAGAGACCCTTAAATCCATTAACATATCACGTTTTAAATAAATCGGAAAGAGTTACAATCAGAAACGATATGTATTGAGACAATCTAAATTCAATTTTTTAAAGCCGAAACACAGATATTGAATACAGGTGGCATGGTAGTATTTCCTGGCCAATAGGGGATAATGATAGCCTTTTTAGAATTTTCACCCATTTCTAACACTGCGAAAAATTCTACATTCACAGTTAACTGAAGTACTTTCATTTTACTATTCAGAAATGAATTAAATGTGTATCATGACCGTTTACTTTTTTTGCTATTTTTAAAAAACCTAAGGCCACTAGTGCTTTTAGGTCTTTTATCGTGCAGTGAATACAATTTTTTTTTAAATTCCCAAAAATTCATTTTCATCTGTATGTAAAATTATTTCATATTTTTCTACACCTGATTCATCCCTCAGTTTGGGAAAGTATTTCAGTTGATGCTGTATTTTTTGTCCAATCACACTGTTCAGATACATTGACTTAGGTAGGGTACACAAAAGAGCAACCTAAATTCTGGAATGCAAATACCACCGTGCCACCTACAGGTTTTTCCGGATCTTGGTGGGAAATGTGTTTCTCAATAATCAATGTACTATGAATAACATTAACGGTACCAGTTTTACTGCACAAGATGCGCATTGCGAGAATTTATGTCTCTTCAGTGATGCTCAAGGCCAAAAATATTTGAAAATCAAAAACCTAATAGAAAACCTTAAAGAGCAGATAAAACCAAAACGTATCAAAAAGAAGAATTATGTGGACTGTCGTTTCGTCTTTTTCTATTAGTCAATTCTTTGTCTGTGTTTGACTTCCCGTTCTGATTACCACTTGTGTGTCCTCTACCTTTTTTAATTAGACATCGTGTACATTATTGTCTGCTGTTATTGACAATAAATATCCATCAATCAAAAAGTACAACTAATATCTGATGCTATAACTAAACAGATTTTTTGTAGAAATGATATATTTACAGAAATTATGAAATTGAAACATTTTCTAATGAATTTCTGAGTGCAGACATTAAGCTTTGTCGTCACTGACACTCAAATGACGTGAAGAAAGAAAATGTCTCAGTATATTCTTGATTTTGGAAGAGTTTCGTTCATCTATTTTAATTCTCTAAAAGATTATTTAGTGAGTACCTTAAAAAGACGTATGAAAATGTCGTTTTGTATCTAGTTACAAACTTAAAAACATATATTTTCTTACAAAAATAAATTACTAAAAACATTATGATGACAAAAAAAAAATCATGCATATCATAAATTTTATGAGATAATTTATTAAAAATAATATTAAAGTGAACAAAAGAAATTGTGGATGAAAAATATGCATTAGACAGTAACTGATCCATTCAATGATTTTGAGAATAAAATATTTTAAACCAATAATTAATCTCTTGAATAAATTTTCATGCGTTATAACGTGCACTTAAAAAATATAAAAATTACCTTTGAAGCTCTGTCAGCTCTTGGATTGTCAAGAAAATTCCAAAGCCGTGGTCTCAATTTATCCCAACAGGATTTCTCTTTTTCTATGAAATCATCCGAAATTCCAAATCGTGCCCTCATTTCCACTTCTTCTTCATCATCGCTGTCATTTTCATTGTCACTATTAGAAAATTCCCTCAAAGTTTCCTGTGCATCTCTGTGTGACCTATATGAATTCCAACAACATGGCTCTATTTGAGTTTCGTCAAGGCCCCAGTAAGCTAATTCCTCTTCAAATGCCGGCCCGCAGACGTCCATTGGCACGTGTAGTTTCCCTGTTCGGTAATAGTTTAAAATCATTTGAAACATACCCGGATGCCGATCAAAAAAGTATTCTCCTGTGGTTGGGTCAAAATCAGGATTGAGACTTCTGTTTTCAGATAACCATGACAGTCTTGTATCAGGAATAGCTTTTAACGTTGTTTTGTAAGTTTCAAACTTCCTACCACCTACGTTTATACATATTCGATTTTCATTTCTCCTCCCAACGGACGAAAGTTTTGGTACTATAGAAGTTTTCGGCGCAAAAATTGACTTTCTAAAATGTGTATCCATCCCATACAACTCAAAGAATGGCAAATTATATCCTTTACATGATTGTTAATATAGTTCTGATAAGTTGTTTAGGCATACTTCTATAGCGTATTACTTTCACTGTTCGAAACCGATGTTAAGTGTGCTCTTAAAGAACAAGAAAATGTTTTAATTAAAATTGGCACATAACAAAACAACAAAAACAAAAGAATCCCAAAACACTTGAACATTGGACATAATTATAAACATTGATTCCATGCCAAAAACAATAAGATGTTTATGGTTTGTCGTTACTGCTTGTGTCTTGGTTAATCTGTAGATGATGTAAAATTTTGTTAATTGCTTAGCTCTCAGCCAATAGTAATGCTCGTTACTTCTGTGGTAAACCTTTGGAACAGACAAAATTCACCTGCCTGGAATATGAACAGGTGGAATGGATTAATGCTAGCAAATTGATATCGGAATAAATGTTTGGATAAACATATCTGTCAAAATTATCTAAAAAGATGGACATATTATATGTGTGAATGGGTTTGTTAAAACTCTTCAGTACAAACTGACGTACAATTAACAATTAAGTGACTGTGATCGTTATATTTTGTTTAAACAGAAGTCATCTGATTTAAAATCAAAGAAAGAATCAATTGTCAACCGGACATTGTGTAACGAGTAAACTATGTCAAATCTGGAGTCAACAAACGGATTTTACATATTAGATACACCGAGTTTTTAATCTATCAGCTGTGATTCTAATACAAGTTGATTTCTAAGGTTGATTTCTCACAGAATATTTGTAAACCCGTTTTTTGCGACTGTCCCAATTTACAAAAAAAAAACATCTGGCCTTTGTTAGTCATGTTTTTTTGTTTTGTTTTGTTTTTGTTTTGTTTTATTTTGGTTTATTTATATGCTTCGGAGTTTAGTGTGACGTCCATTCTCGCTGAACTATAGAATACTTTTTAAGGGACCAACTGAAGCCCGCCTCTGAAGGAGTGTTCTCATTGTGTTGAAGACCCTTTGATGGTCATCGGCTGCGTTCTGCTGTTTGGTTTGGTTGATGTCTTTGACACATGTTCCGTTCCAATTCTCAATTCTATAATTTGAAAAATTTACCATACTGAAAAAAGGTATTTGCCACGCAATGACCAGTTACTGTACATTGATTAACTACAGTACTACACAAAATCAAAATTCATATTTATATCTGAGACCAATGTATATTGACATTCATGTTTGTATTTAATGACCAATTTCAAGCTGGTTTTTTATATTGATATTTATTTTCAGACATGTTGACCTATAGAGGAAGTCGAATATATTGCCAAGCAAGAAACATTTTATTGTCTACTGCTGTTTAATGAGTTAATTTTCAAACTAGGAATACCATTGATGAACTTTGGCCATGTTTTATGCATTGAACCAAAATAGCACATGCGGTCAGTAATGAAACTTATGACTATCAAATCAAAACATAATGGATTTCCAATAAACCGGATGAGAGGAAATTATAAACAAATTATGATAAGATAAAATCCAGATAATATATACTACCGAAGGCGTTTAATCCCGACATAAAACCAAACGATCAATTGAATTCTCTCATATGACAATGTGTCAACATTTGATTTGAAAAGGCAGGTTCTTTTTCATCAATTTTCATATTTTTAAACTTCTAATTAAAAAACAAAAAAAGGAACGTAAGTATCTTGATACATGTGCCTGGTTTATTTTTACTGAAGCTGTAATAAAAAAAAAGTCATGTTGATGACAGATGCATAAAAAACATGTGTTTAAGTTTTCAGCGACCAGTGTTAAATGGAACCTATTATCTTATAATATAAAAATAAGCAGCTGTGATAAGGTGAAAATAGGACAACTATCTATCAGAGTCCACACTGCGGAGGTGTTCGCAATTAAAGATCATCGTACGGCTTTCATCAATGAGCAAAACTCATGACATATTACAAGTCAGCTATAGAAGGCTCCGACATGACATAATATGAAACAATTAGAATGAGAAAACCAACGGCCTGATTTACGACATAGCAACAAAAGAAAAACAAATATGACAGACAGTAATTTGAACAACTGTTTTTGATTATTTGTTAGACACCACCTTTTGTTTAGTACATTTAGCTGATTATTATAATAATTGTGATACGCGTTTGTGGGTTCATTCACTCGTACTTTTGTCCATTCGTTTTTTTCGAACTTCCCTATGTTTACCCACCCATATTTTACATCTGCAATTTATTAGATTCCAGCGAAATTCATTTGATAATCTGAATTACCTTATGCTTTTTGCACCTCACATTTAATGTTTATTTGCTTTGGTAAAGACTTTTAGTGGGCATTCTAATATGATCTGTCTCCAGTGATGGATAGAAAAGTTAATTTCTTGTCTATCTATTTAGATTATCACTTTCAAATTTTGATAGTATAACATGTATTTTCCATATCTTCACCGAAGGGTGATTAGATTTCAAAGAGGAAATTGACAACAAACTACGAAGTAAGACAGACAATAATGAAGCTTAAAAAGGAAAAAGGACACTAAAACATACAAAAGTCTACAAAAATATTACCTGAAAAGTAAAACCCATCAAACACGAAACTCATCAAAAATTGAGGTGAACTCAGGTGCTCCGTATTCTCCGGAAAGGACATAGTGTCTACCATCGTGTTGCTCAAGACGGAGAGAAAAAAAATCAAGTTGAAAGTCGCTACGGCATAAAGGTTGCACTTTGTAAATACAGCTGTTTCTCAAACCACGCCTCTTTTGGGGAGATCTTGAATATTCATAGAAAATTAATTTTGTTTACATACTGGTTCCCAGTTATGCTCTCTGTGTTCCATCTCACAGAGACATAACTTGGGAATGTTACCAGTAAATAAACATGTGCATATTGTTTACATTGAAATCTGTGGTAACCTTTCATTCGAGGTAGGGGTAGTTAAGAAAGTTAGTGTTAGTTTAAACTCGGAGAAGTTCAGGGCATATAAACGTTGAAAATATGCCGCACAGCCCTATATTTGGCCTTTGAAAAAAATTGTAGTGCATATGAACTTTCAATTGTAGGATAAGATTATTTTCAAAACTTCATAGTAAAAGTGGTACAGTTTTAGCCGTAAAAGGAGTTCCTATGGGAAATTGCATTGTCAATATTTACAGAAATGCAACCTATACGAGCTCGAGAATGGAGAATTAAATCGTGGCTTCGAAAAAATTATATCAATGTTTCTACATAAAAAATTATAGGTTAACAACCGAATTTGAAATTTGGTTTCCCAAGAAAACTTTACCGTCATGTTTTAGAGGACAAGTTATGATACGAAACATACCTACTTGTAACTACGGTATCTTTTGTATCTCGATAAGTTAGATGTAAACTATTCAATGAGATAGGTTTGTTATTTTCGATTTAGATAAGCGAAAGTGAGTGACAGTTTCACATCTCTTTGAAGATTACTTGCCATTTTTTGGGGTAAACCTATACTTAATAAATGAAAAATATTTAACATAATTTAATTTAACTTACCGCCTGGTTAACGTACTGCTTTTATGTCCTCTATAATAATAAAAAAAAAATGACAAATCTATTTTACAATTGCCAACGTCTGGGAATGTTTATCATTTACATATATTATCAAGGGAAATAATAAAACAAACTTCTATATATTATGTGTGGCTAATTTTAAGGAAATAAGGTTGATTGTTCATCATTTATCTGAAAGAGCGAGAAATATATCGAAGATAAAGCTTATGTTAAAAAAAAACTTAAAATGAAATATGCAGATGTTTAAACAACATTTTATTAAAATAAAGTATGTCAATAAAGGTTTTGATTTTGTAAATATTGCCGGTATTTTTAACGACCATTCTGTTAAAGACCAAATTCCTGGATATTTTGATAATACTGAACTCCCTCTCATTTGTTATATTTACAAGAAATCTACCCGAAAATATGTGTTTAATTATAGCCAATTGTGTAAAGATGTAAATATCACTGAAAATACACCTATGTCGTGTAATTGCAGTAATTCAGAATACACCTATGGACCAATTTCCCATGTTATAACAGGAGACCTTAACATCGTTCGCGACCGAGAGTTAAAATCATTCCTCAGTAAAGGACCTAAATATCGTCCCCCGTCAACTATTAACTGGAATGAGTGTCGTAATATCATCAACGACTCACTCCGCGCCTACTGTTTGAAATGGGTAAAACGGGAAAAAGCTGACAAAAAATCTTTGGACTCTTTTTTTAATTCAGTAATGAAGATAGTTGATATTCGAATACAACATTTTAAAGAACATTTTACCCTCAACAAAAACTATAAAAACCCTATTTCGCGTATCAAAAATAAACTAACAGAACTAGCCAAGGAATTTGTTTTTGTCCCGGCTGATAAAGCTGCTAATAATATCATTATTGTTTGACGTAAATTTTATATAGAGGTTCTGCAAAAGGAAATCACGAATTCACCAACATTCCAACTGACTTCATTTTCAGAAAACGACATCTGTAACAAACATAAACTTTTAGCTACTTCTTTACAAGCAGAACCAAACACAATGAAAGTCCCAACTATGTACTGGCTTCCGAAGCTGCACAAAAAACCTTACAAATATAGATTTATTTCATCTTCCAGCCATTGTTCAACTACTAAATTGTCTGTTTTACTTACTAGTACACTTGGTACAATAAAAAACCTGATAATAAATTGTTCAAATAAGGCCTTTGAAAATAGTGGAATTAATTACTTTTGGAGTGTCAAAAACTCGTTGGAAGTACTTGATAAATTGCATGCATATATTGGTGATTTTGAATCTGTTCAAAGTTTTGATTTTTCTACCCTATATACCACTTTGCCTCATATTCTTATTAAGAAAAAAATTCACATCCCTAATTAACTGGGCATTTAAAAAGTCGGAATGCGAGTACATATGTTCAAACTCTTTTAGATCATTTTTTAGTAGCAATAAACAAAAGAACTATGTCAATTGGACATGCTTTGATACTATTTATGCACTTGAATTTTTACTTGATAACATTTTTGTTCGCTTTGGAGATTCCGTATATCGTCAAGTTATTGGAATTCCAATGGGGACTAACTGTGCACCACTTATTGCGGACCTGTTTTTGTATTGTTATGAGTTACAATTTATGACTAAAATTAGCAAAGACCCATCAAAACAACATTTGATACAAAAATTTAACAATACTTTTAGATATTTGGATGATATATTGGCTCTAAATAATGACGACTTTAGTATGTATACTAAAGAAATTTATCCTGTAGAACTTACTTTAAATAAAGCTGATGATAACAATGACCACTGCCCTTTCCTCGATCTTGATATCTATATCATAAACGGGAAGCTTAATACAAAAATTTATGATAAAATAGATGATTTTTCATTTCCTATTGTTAATTATCCATTTTTAGATGGTGACGTTCCCTTGTCACCATCTTATGGTGTTTATATATCTCAACTTGTACGATTCGCTCGTGTATGTAACAATGTATTAGATTTTAGCGAGAGAAATTTATGTATTACTGAAAAATTATTACACCAGGGTTTTCGATATCACAAACTGGTCAAAACATTTACTAAATTTTATCACCGGTATAAGGAAATAATTCGTAAATATAACTCAACATGCAGACATCTTATACGTTCAGGTATTTCACATCCAAAATTTTATGGAAATATTCTTTATAAAGCACAAAAATGTCAGTATTCTCCTCAGAAACTAACAAAACCTTTAAATAGACTTATTAAAAGGGGATATAGTTACGATACTGTTGTCAGGTCATTAAAGATTGCATATTTTGGCTTTAACATTGATTCACTGATAGGGTCTTTGCATCGGAACTAAACACATTTATTTCTAAAAAAAAACAGTTGTTGGCATGACACGGGTTATGTTCTTCTCATATATTTTATGATAGTATGATACTAAACCCCTAACGGGAGGGATTGTACCTGATATTCATATGATGAAGACATAATCTTTCAATCAGTTTAATTGAGGTCTGGAGCTGGCATGTCAGTTAACTGCTAGTAGTCTGTTGTTATTTATGTATTATTGTCATTTTATTTATTTTCTTTTGTTACATCTTTTGACATCAGACTCGGACTTCTCTTGAACTGAATTTTAATGTGCGTACTGTTATTCTTTTACTTTTCTACATTGGCTAGAGGTATAGGGGGAGGGTTGAGATCTCATAAACATGTTTAACCCCGCCGCAATTTTGCGCCTGTCCCAAGTCAGGAGCCTCTGGCCTTTGTTAGTCTTGTATGATTTTAAATTTTAGTTTCTTGTGTATAATTCGGAGTTTAGTATGACGTCCATTATCACTGTACTATTATGCATATTTTAGGGGCCAGCTGAAGGACACCTACGGGTGCGGGAATTCTCGCTACATTGAAGACCCATTGGTTGCCTTCGGCTGTTGTTTGCTCTATGGTCGGGTGGTTGTCGCTTTGACATATTCACCATTTCCTTTCTCAATTTTAGTTTAATTATTTCAATATTGTTGGGGAATATGGGTTCCGTACGGTGACCTATAGTTGCTAATTTCTGTGTCATTTTGGTCTCTTGTCTCATTGACAACCATACCACATCTTTTTATTATATATGAGCTGTAGTGTTGCAAACTAGGTAAAATAAATTACAATACGAATCTTCGGATCACAAATTGTCGACCTGATTTGTAACAATAAATCCATTTAGCACGAAAGCAATTTGTTAACTCAAATGAAGATATAGTTCTTAAAATCAGTATCGGCAAATTCTTTTACTAACAACAGTATCTATTTAAGCTGAGATAGTGTCCACTTCATCCAATAACAATTAATTTACATAATTTACACAATGAAAATGTACTATCAATTCTTGCTAGTATAAAATCACTATGCCTACAATCTTAGAATTAATACTGATAGCCCTGTTCTTTCCCTTGCAACCTATGGGAAACTGAGCCAAACAGATAACAGACAAGGAGAAGTCTGCAATACTGATAGTTCTGTTCTGCTCTGTTCCGTACATTACGAATAAAAATAATCAGTATCAACAGACCAAGCTAGAAACTTGAAAATTAATTATAATTCAATGAATTCAAGCCATCTATGCATATATGGCATGTATTTACCATAGCAAAAGTTCCGTTATTGACCAAAAAATATAGTGTGGGCAACCCAAACATGTATTAAACGTTTACTTCCATTATAGGTTCAGCAGCCAAAACTTGTGAAAACAATCATATATATATAAATATAACATTGCTAAATTTAAAAAAAAACACAAACAAAACAAACAAACAAAAAAACAAACAAAAGCAATCGTCAAGGACTGCAGATAAATCTAACAAAGACCGCAACAAAATTCACTGGAAAGTAAAATATAATATACAAATATAAAAAAAAATCTCGTAAACATTACCACTTTCGAGAATGGTTATATCGGTAGGTGCCAGGTATTTATAAGTAACATTTTACCAACCAAAAGTAACGCATTCAAAATCAGATGAAAAATTATAAAACATAAATTAAACTGCTTAAAGTCATTTTACCGAACGCACATACTTTTGATTTCAAATTGGAGTTATGAACTTGTGAAAACTAAACTATTGAATTTTAGTTGTACCTGTAGAAAACTTATTTCTAACGGGATAGCACATCCTCGTTTTTACGGAAATGTTGTTAACCGTGCCCGAAAATTTAGAAACGATCCTGGCAAACTTGTCAATCCTTTAAATAAACTTATTCTAAAAGGTTACCAATTCAACACTAGCTGTAATAAGATCATTGAATATTGTTTTTATTGGTATGAATATTGATTTTGTTATCAGTAAATTAAAAGCAAACTAAATATTACTTGTATGTTATATACATATACACATTCATGGATCTATAATCTGTCGATACCTGTATCTTGGCATTTCACAAGGTCATGTTTTCCCCCTGACTGTTTATGACGTCTTGACACGAAATCCATTGGATGTTGGATGTGTATGGATTGATAATATAGTCTAATATATGCATGTATTTTTTTATTAGTTGTTAGAGGCTTTGAACTAGGTGTCAGATAACTGCGAGTACTCTCAGATCTGTACCTAGTGTCTTTTTGTTTTTTTTCATCTGATGAGTTAAACCTTTTTCAATTGATTTGTATAGTTCGTTCTTATGTTGTACTTTATACCACTGTCCCAGGTTAGGGGAGGGTTGGGATCCCGCTAACATGTTTAACCCTGCCACATTATGTATGTATGTGCCGGTCACAAGCCAGGAGCCTGTAATTCAATGGTTATCGTTTGTTTATGTATTACATATTTGTTTTTCGTTCATTATGGTACATAAATTAGGCCGTTAGTTTTCTCGTTTGAATTGTTTTACATTGTTATTTAGTGGTCTATTATATCTGACTATGCGGTATGGGCTTTGCTCATCGTTGAAGGCCGTACGGTGACCCATAGTTGTTAATTTCTATGGCATGTTGGTCTCTTGTGGAGAGTAGAGTTGCTCATTGGCAATCATACCACATCTTCTTTTTATATTACCGATTTCTGTAATATTGTTTTGATTTACTACATTTTCACATTAAACCCATTCCATTCCCTTACCATAGATTCGGTTTCGATATCTGTTTTGGCTTATAGCGAAGATTTCTACTTGTACACTCGCTAACATTTATACACTGGGGGAGTATATATATACCAGAACGACTACACTTCACTCGTATTCTACTTTCAATGGCAGGTACTTAAGGAAGAATACTTTATCATGTCTTTCAATGTCCTATTTACACCGATGTTTAAAAATAAACATTAAGCCTTTCCAAGTTCAATTGGGAGACACTGGATTACATTTTCTACTTTACAAAAATCACGATTTACATACTCATGCAGGCATTAAAGCCCATTTCAGTTGCACGTCTATCATTTAAAATCAGTACGGATTTATTACTGTCAGTCTAAATAGTCATATATATGTTTTAAAATATGTATCTGATTTCATGTTTTTCGCTTTGTTATGAATTTGTTTATCAGCATTTAATTCACCAGTTTACTTTCACATATTCAACTGGGTTTTTCTATTAAGTATGAAATAAGACGTTCGTACTATGCTAGTTTAAGAGGCTGCTACAAGCTTCTATATGGCTCATTGCACACAAGTTATTTTTTTTCAACAGACTGTCGGTATTACAATGGAAACCAATTGTGCCCCTCTTCTTGCCGACTTGTTTCTTTAATATTATGAGGCTGACTTCATACAGGAACTTCGTAGGAAGAAAGATAAGAAGTAAGCAATATTTTTTAAATTTACTTTCGGCTATATAGATGATGTTCTCTCACTAAATATTTCAAAATTTGGTGACTATGTTGAACACATCTATCCCATCGAACTAGAGATAAAAGATACAACAGATACAAGTAAGTCGGCCTCATATCTTGTCTTACATCTAGAAATTGACAATGAGGGTCGTTTGAAAACAAAAATTTACGACAAAAGAGATGATATCAGCTTTCCAATTGTGAACTTTCCATTTCTAAGTAGCAAAATTCCAGCAGCACCTGCAGGGTATAAATCCCAATTGATACGATATTTCTGTGCTTGTATTATCTATCATGATTTTCTTGATAGAGTATTGTTGCTCACAAGGAAGCTCTTAAACCACGAGTTCCAAATGGTGAAGTTGAAATCATTCCTTCGTAAAGTGTACGGACGCCATCACGAGTTGGTTGGCCGTTATGGAATAACCGTTTCACAGATGATATCGGATATGTTCCTTACGTCGTAACTACAATCCCCTTCCCTATCATGAATGTAATCTACCGAATCAGACTATTTACCGGGTTTGTAAAAACATTAGCAAAACGAGGGCCAAATGTGGAGCAGGATCTGCTTACCCTTCTGGGACACCTGAGATCATCCCCAGTTTTTGGTGGGGGTTCGTGTTGCTTAGTCTTTAGTTTTCTATGTTATGTCATGTGTACTGTTATTGGTCTGTTTGTTTTTTTATTTTTAGCCATGGCGTTGTCAGTTTATTTTCGATTTATGAGTTTGACTGTCCCTCCGGTATCTTTCGCCCCTCTTTTAGTTAGCAATGTATGACTAACATGCATCATTAACGTCATTTTCGGTGATATGATTGCTTCCTTGAATTGAAGCCTACCAATCTGTTAGAAAATTTAGGACTTCAAGTATTTCATATTTTCTTCAATATTTATGGACAGGTTATATCTTAACTGATTAAATATAGAAGGAAAGAGATGAAACCCGCAATAGTGAAAAAATCTGACGCAGCAGAGAAACGGATCGTCAGTTATGCGTTACGAAGTAAATTAAGTATGATATATCTTCGTCGTAAGCCGAAACTCTGATACGGATACCAAAACCGAAACCAAGGCTTGTATAGTGAAGTGAACATTTATCTATAAATGTTAATGTTCATAAGTTTCAACGAACTCATGACATCTATGCATTTATGTTGTCATGTATTTTCTTAAGAAAATATAGGTTTAAACCTGGTTGAACTGCTTGCTAAACTGGTTGAACTGCTTGCTAAACCTCCCATTCGTATGAACGTTGACAAAATTGTGCGCACCCCAAACATGCATAGGTTTTTAAGACGACATTACTCTCTTTTAGCAGCCAAAATATACCACATACATTAACTAAATCAATAACAAAACAAACAAACAAAAACAAAAAGCAACCGTCAAGGAATACATATAAACAAAATTCAATTGATAGTTAAGGAAGCTGGTTTGTCATGTTTTAGATTTTTGGTCAGATTTTCGGAATCCTCTGGTTTTATCCATTTGAATGCCTTGAAAAAATCTGCCCGGTGACCCCCATTTTTCTTTTTGTAAATCTTTTACATTTATAATGATAAGCCATCTGTAAAAGTCTTATAACATTTTAATTACTTTTTAACCTTTTTGGGAACTTCAACTTGTCAAAGATAAAGCTATGAAAAGTCAATACAGAATATGTTCCCGCCAAAATTCCAATGGCTATTATCTCGAAAACAAGCACGGTGACCTATATATTTTTTTGCTCTTTGGATTCCTTTATTGATCCCCTATCAATATAGACTAGTGTTTTGAAAAGTTAATTACTTTGAAACTGAGAAGCGAACTCCCTTAAATATAAAATACAATAGAAAAATCCCGTAAACATTAACATTATAAAGATGGGTAATGTCGATGGGTGCCTAGTATTTATATACAACACCAACCCCCACAGAAACGCATTAAAAATTAGATAATAAAATATAAAGTCGTATGAGTTCAGATTTGAGCTTTAAACGTGTATTCCCTAAACTATAAACATACACTCTTATTCCACTTTCAATGGCATGTACTTAGGAAAGAAGGATTAATCATGTCTTTAAATGTGCTATTTACAACGATATTTAAAAATAAACTTTAAGTGTTTTCTAAGTTCAATTTGGTAGATACTGGATTACATTTCTACTTTACAAAGATCAAAATTAGCTTTCTCTGTTGAAAAAAAAACAACATTTTAAGTACCATGTCTCAGATGTAAAATCAGTAAGGACTTAATACTGTGAGTTAAAAAAGTCACTTTTGGGTTTTTTAAATATATATAACTGATATCGTATTGTTTGCTTTGTGATGAATGTGTCTATTAGAATACAATTAACCGGTATATTTCAACTGGTGCATTTTTGTATTCAGTATGAAATGAGAAATTCGTGGCATGTTAGTTTAAGCTTATGAACGGATATTTTACAGACTGGTAGAACCTTAATTTTACCCCTTCAAAATATTTGTCAACGTCCAATAAAAAATATCGTTACCAACGAATACCATTAGAATTAGCAATGTTTGACTGAAATTCATCATCACGTCATTTTCGTTGATATGATTGCTTCCGAAACTTGCTGCCTATCAATCTGTTAGAAAATTTAGGTCTTTAAGCATTTCATATCTTCTTCCATATTTAGATACAGGTTATATCTTAACTGATCAAATTAAAGAAGGAAAGAGATGAAATCAGCAATAGTGAAATATTCTGACGCAGCAGAGAAACGGACCTTCATAAATAGCTGGAATACACACGAAGGTAAATAATAGGACAAAATTGGTCAGGTAGAAACGACATGTGGGGTACATATCAATATGACGGGTTTTAAACTATAACAACAATCCAGAACATCTTTTATGCATAGCTATTTCTTCATCTTTGAACAAGATATTTAGTTTATGAATGTTTTTCGTTTACATTTGACAGAAAATGGCATTTCAATTAGCACCGCTATGTAGGAAATGGAGATATAACTGATATGAGTATGTCCTATATACTATAGAAGAACTAGAATATGACAGTCAAATAAAAGGATACAGCTTAGTGTAACGACGTTACCTTAATTTCCATTGTGGGTATGATATCAGATGCGTCAGAAATCGTCTAATACAATTATGACGTGGATATATGTATACATATATATTTATACAATAATTAACCAATTTTTTCTCAGTGTCTATAGGTGATGCATGCTATTGTCAAAAATCATGATGAATATTTGTGTATTATGTAAGTATGTTTCTCATAAAGTCTACATCATCAAATAAACAACAAAAAGTCTGTTTCAATCGCAGGTTGAGAAATGCGTTCTTCGCTACTTAATAAAACTTATTGTTTTTATAAATCTTTATTGCAAAATATATTGAATCTTTGTTTCTCGAACAGGGCCTATGATAGGCACTAAGTCATTATGATAAACCGATATGGAATTTACCACTTCATAAACAAAATTCTCATTAGTATAGTTTCAAATAAGAAAGAAGAGACAATCTATTAACATTTCAAGATGTATAACCTAATATATTACAGTTAAGTGGAACAAAGAACCAAAGCTACTTAAGCTTATATTAATGTTTTGTGTTGTCAGATCAAACAGGTCTGTAAATTAATTTTTTACAAATTTTCACCTTTCATATAGTTGCTTTCATGTTCTGTATATTAAAAGTTTACAAATTCTTACCTTTCATATAGACGCTTTCATGTTATGTATTAGCAACAAGACATACGATGGAACGCTAATATTTGTAGAACTTCAACTCAAATAGATATTTTAGAATAATTTGTTAAAAGAAGGAAAGACAAATTGATGAAAAAAACAAAAAGCATCAGTTTTAAGTACAAAATTGAACATTTTCGTTCTAGATGTAGTTAAAACAAAATTGTACACAACAGTTCGCAATTTTCTTTGTACTCATATTAAGAGATTTTTGTTTATAAGAAATTGTCGTAAAAGGTTTTAAAAATAATGAAGAATATAAAATAACTGTACCTCAATCCTGTTTGAAAAACATAAAAGTACAGGACTTGTAAACCGTTAATGTCATACAAACTAAACAAATATCAAATATAAATCGTAAAGGCCATATTCACCATACACCACACAATTATCTAGATTTGCAAATTAATGACTTTATGCAACACTTATCAGTATTGTTTCTGGTTTTTTTGAAGGATATAACCTACTCCGAAATGACTGTTTGTCGGTTTATTCATTTATCAAATATAAATACAAGTTTATGGTTTGTATATTTGATTTCAAGTATCGGCTAGCTATAAAATCAGGTTAATTCCACCATTTCTACACCAGAAAATGCATGTACCAAGTCAGGAAAATGACAGTTGTTATCCATTCGTTTGATGTGTTTGAGCTTTTTATTTTGCCATTTGATTAGAAACTTTTCGTTTTGATTTTTTTCGAAGTTTGGTATTGTTGTTATTTAACATTTATTTTTCATTTCAAAGCATCGCAATCTTCGTTCTCACTCGTTACATGAAAGGTTAACGTATTATATTTGAAATGAGACATAAGCTAATATCATCAATATAAGAAAATAAACAAACTGATGACCATATTTCCATAATCTAGTCAAACATTTAAATGTAAGAATAAATGATGAAGACACAACTAGAAGAAAAAACAGAAAACATCAAATGCAGAAAAAATCTATACAAATAAACTCATCATAGATACCAGGATTTAAATTTCATATTTACGCCAGACGCGCGTTTCGTCTACAAAAGACTCATCAGTGACGCTCGAATAAAAAAATGTTTAAAAGGTCAAATAATGTGCAATTTATTTCTTGTATATTCCGTGTTTCAAATCATCATCAATACAATAATTCTTTTAATTATTTTTATTAAAACATAATATGATTTCTTAAAGCTTTTTGACGTGTACGTCAATACCTCCCAAGAACAAAAAAGTAAAATTTATGATCTTTTTTAAATCTTTTTTTCTCTCTCAACTGGTTGTTTTATGCAGTTGAAATGCAAACTATTGAAATAAAACCTGTAGGATAGTAGTTAGGTCTTATGATTAATTATAACAGGATAGTTAGATATATTTATAGTTTCACTAAAGTAACTGCGGTGAAGTAACGTATGGAGAACGAATAAATTAAAAAATGAGTCAATGATCAATAAAAGTTATAAATAGAAGTCGTAAAAGCTGAAAATTAAGGGAGAACAAAAATGTTAAAAGTGGAATCCACTACACTCAAACTATGAACAAAGTGTAGTAAAATTTAGAATGGAAATGGGTAATTTGTCAAAGAGACAACAATCCGAACAAAGAGTAGAAAACATCCGAAGTCCGCCAATGGTTCTTCGACGCAGCGAGAACATCTTGCTCCCGGAGGCCTGCTTCAGTTGGCTCCTAAACAAAAATGAGTACTACTTCAGTGATAATGGAAGTCGTATCAAACTTCGAAATATATAAATAAACTATAAAATTAAAATCATACAAGACTAACAAAGGCCAGAGGCTCCGAACTCACGACAGGTGCGAAAATGCGACGGGGTTAAACGTGTTTTGTGATATCTAAATCCTCCTCCTATACTCTAGACAATGCAAAAAAAAAACCACACAGCAATACGCAAAATAAAACTCAGTTTAAAAGAAGTTTGAGTCCGATGTCAGAATAGGTAACAAAAGAAACCAAGAAAATGACAAGAATACATAAATGAACAAATGACTACTAGCAGTTACTGACATGCCAGCTCCAGAACTCAATTGAACTGATTGAAAGATTATGTCTGCATAGAACCCGCTAACATGAATGTATTTCTAATGGGTCAACAAAAAACAAGAGACCCACACCCTGAGATCACAACAAAGTAACTAATTTACTCATGTTTTGTACTTTATACACTTAGGAAAATCGCTGAACGTCATATAACATTTACTTGATATATAGATAAAACACGGAGTACACAAAGAATGTCGTTTTCGAACTGGCGATAGGCCTGCGGCAAACCATTTTTATTAAAACGATAGTGAATCACTTATGCATACGAACATACTGATAATATTTTTTTGACTAGTTATCTTGAATAGATGAAATGCATACTTTTGAAATACAAACTATAGGATAGTAATTAGTTTCTATGATTAATAATAACAGGATAGTAAAATATATTATTTACTGGTTCAACTAATGTAAGTGCGATGAAGCAACATATGAAAGGAAGGGGGATATTTCTTAAAATTGGTAAAATCTGATAATACTAGGACAACTGTAATGTAAAGGTAAAAAAGACCAAGAGACACAGGCCCCTAATGTCACAAAAAACTTAAACAAAATAACTAATGTCAAATCTTAATATCGTAATACGATTATCCCTTGAGGAATACGAATCTTTTAAGTATCTTTTATATATAGGAACACATCATCTTTAACCAGGGAGAACATGATAGGTTTTGATTTCATTCAGTGCTGTATGCTGCTGCTTAAAGGTTATTAGTATGATTATATTACAACATACCCACTGGTTTATTACTTTTATTGTTTACTATATTTGATTTTTAGAGTGCTTTAATTTGTAAGTGAACATTGTTTTACTGACTTGCTTACTGTTTTTCTGAATGGTTGTTTAGCTGACTTTACGCACATAGTTATTTATTTCTATTGTTTCCTACATTTATTTTTGGGTCAACTTTGCATTAACATTGTTCACTTAAGCGATTTACGTGCAAAACTGTTCGTTGTAGTTCACCGTTTATCAATGAGTTGTATTAACGATGCATTTGTTTCTACATCTGTCGTTTAAACTTATATTATAAAGAACACTTGTTCATCATAGTAAAACGTAGTCATCCCTTTTCCATACTTTAACCTGTTTGTCAACAATGCGATATATGTAATTGCTCTCGATAGATTAATGACTCGTTGTCTTACTTGTTTGTTTATTTGTTCCAGATATGAACCTGGATTGTTGTTTTACTAATTTGTAATTTGTCGTTCTTGATTTGACCATTAGTCGTTATTTTGCAGGCTTTGCTGCCTGTTGCTCTTGACATGCCCATGGATCGTTGTTGGTTTTTTTTGTTGAAAGTCATACGGTGACCAAGAGTTTTCAATATCTACGGTTTGGTTTCTTGAAACTTGGCTCAATGCAATCGTACCACATTTCCTTATTTTTTATTTTAAAAATTGTAGTAAGAAGTAATACTTGTGATTTTTAAAAATCCAACGTATGTCGTGTATATTTTGTCTCAGATGTATGCTTGACAATTTTGCTAAATAATGAACCGTTTATATGTTACTCTTGAACAAATTCCGTCAATTTCGTCAAAAACATTTCTGTCTGACTTAACTGAAGCAAAAAAGCATTTTGATATGGTGTAATATGTTACTATGTACTTACTTTTTATTGTCACGTTTCCTACATAAGTCTAAACGATTCCACGTTATTGTCTAAATGTAAAATTATATGATTATGTGGGGTTCTGTGTCAACTAGCGAAATGAAGTTAATGATGTTAATGTTAATTGATCATGATTTTATCCTCACCAACGGCAGGTATGATGCAAACACTTATTAATAAAAATGCGAGGAATATACCAGCCAAACAGCAATACATAAGCATCTGCCAATGTATACTGAATGCTTACAACCGTTCTGTGTAATTCATTTGGACTGACACTGTTAAAAAGGTACCGATATGTTGCGTATTGAAAATAAATACCACCATGCAAGAACATGAAAGGTTCAATTTTTACTGCACCAAATGCACAGTTTCATGATATGTTTCATCTTCTTTCGACTATGTATACATCATTTCGAGGGTTCTTTTACGTGGAATGATCATAATCTTTACGGACGTCATCACAAGTTGGTTGACCGTTATGGAATAACCGTTTCACAGATAATATCGGATATGTTCCTTACATGTATGTCTTAACTATAATCCCCTTCCCTTTTCACGAATGTGACCTACCGATATGGGCTATTTACTGGGTTTGTAGTAACACGAGAAACACGACGGGTGCCACATGTGGAGCGGGGTCTGTTTCACCTCCGGAACACCTGAGATCACACCAAGTTTTTGGTGGGGTTCGGGTTGCTTAGTCTTTAGTTTTCTAAGTTGTGTACTATTATTTTTCTGTTTGTCTTTTTCTTTTTTAGCCATGGCGTTGTAAGTTTATTTTCGATCTCTGAGTTTGAATTGTACCTCTTGTATCTTTCGACCCTCATTTATCATCACAAGGTATTTGAAGTGACCCCCCATCAAACCAGAACTTTTTAGGTATTATACATTTCACAAAGCATTAAACTTATTTTTGAATGGATAGCTGATCACATTTCTAAATCCCATTCATATGTAGGATGTAAAAACAAAATTAAAATCATAATTTAATTTTGTATATGTAACAAAAATGACAGTTGTGCATAATTGACGAATGTTTTTCTAAGGGAAGTGAGTTTCAAATGGCTTAAATACTATGTAAAACTGCAGCTAAACAAATGACCGTCCGATCAATCTGCAATTGTATGAAAACTTTATAGAACAATATGAATAAAAGCGTGGATAGATTGGTGTCCAACTTCCAGAGGTAAATATTTCCGGACGTGAATATATTATTGGCATCAAATACAGTTTTGATACCACGGTGAATTGTGAAGAAAAAAATGCAAACAAGCTGTTTTTGACCTAGTTATTTTAATTATACAAAATCATATACTTTCATATGCTATTTCTTTAGATAGATGGGGTCGAAATTTACGACATTTACGCAAATTTCAATTTCTTTCATACAATAAATGCAATATGTTTCTCGTAAGATACAATCAAAATTAAATGTAAAGCAGTCTATGTACAACTTTGTTATTTAAAGTGAATCATCTATAGCTAAACTGGACTATTTTTCATTCTAAAATATATTTCAAACTTTCAACTTCATCAAAGTATTTCTTTAATTTAACACTTTGAAGGAGTATACCGATTATTTTATTCATTTTTTTTTTGTTCAAATAAATATCAGTGCATTATTACAATCAAAACAAATGTATGAAGTAATCTTAAAATCTGTTTCAAGCTAAAGCAACCAATGCCAGGAAATACTTTAGATATACAGTTTTCATTTTGGTTTTATATATGTCGTGTACTAGTTGCGATTTTGTACAGGTTATAACAAGTACAAAATTTTTGTACATGTTATTATTTGTACAATGCACAAATACAAGTTATAACATGTACAAAAGTACTTCGTACATGTTGTAACTTGTAAAAAATATTGCTTAAAAATGGGTGTAATTTGTACAAAATTTAAAAATAACAATATGTTTCTATACATTATTACAACCATTGAAGTATTATATTGACACTATAATACTTTCATGTTACAACACACTTCATTAACCCCAACAATAGTTTTTTAAACAATCCTCTGCAAACATGTTTTTCTTTAAAGTACAGTGATCACAAAGTTTCAGAAATATTTCTTTGACTTTCATGGTATGTTTAAAATGCCGTCCCCATGGCCTACAACAGCGCGACTGTTTAATAATAGCATACATTTACTTAATTGACGACAACGTAAATAATTATTTTCACTGAAATTTCTAAAAACAATGCCTTAAAATTTGAATAATACACCTCCCTCTCTTTTTGTCATTTTTATCATGCAAAACTGAAAGCAAGGTCTCCTATGCAAATACTCTATATAAAAGCCAGATAGAACAAATGGTTTTCATGGTACCAAGTTTAGGTATAAATAGCTATGGAATTATTGAATCTGCTCTTTCAACATTTTAGACCTTATGCATAACTGATGAGTATGCAAATCTTATGCAGCAATATTTTTGTGGATAATTAAATAGATCAAATTATAAGTCGAACGTCATTTTGATGTACTACAGCGAGGTGACAAAACTGCAAACAAAGTATAATTCTGCAATTATGACAGAAATGTACCCTTTAATAAGAATCCGAAATTTTGAAAAGGAACTTTAAATTAACAGACTGTATCAACATTGCACTCACCATCCGAATTTTTTTTTCTGGGATCCCAGCTGTCAATCTATCATACTGCTTCAGACAGGTTCTTTCTTTTAGTTTTACCTGCATGCATCTTTTGCCTGCTTAACACTTCTTATAAAAATTTCTATCTTCTCTTTTGAAAACAGGAATTTGTTTGCAGAGGAATTATTCTCTCGACATATGAAGGATTTCATTGTAAAACATATACTGGCTATATATTCACTTGTATAAAAACATATTTTATTTTCAGATTTTGTACAAGTTTAACCCATTTTTAAGCAATATTTTGTACATGTTATAACATGTACGAGGTATTTTTGTACATGTTATAACTTGTATGTTTGCCGTGTACAAATTATAACATGTACAATGTTTTTGTACATGTTATAACCTGTACAAAATCGCAACTTGAACACGACATATATATTAATCAATTACCTATAAAAAAATGGTGTAGGAACGATAACTCATACTCAATATAAGAATCCGATGAGACAGGAAATTCACATAAATAATATAAGGAATATAAATTGTGCAATGAAAACACAAAAATTCTGTCTTACTTTTTATTTTATTTTTTAAACATATGAATTACATTTTATGCAGGGTTTTTTTAAGCGTCACGTTTTTTCTTGTGTCACTTCTCCTAATATTGTGACTCTAGATTTGAATCTGTTTTAACACCCCATATGTTAATGACTCGAGGTATGAATACCCAAATCTTATCAGCAATTCCTGCTTTCTCTTTTTATACCAATATTATTGGTGGTATGTTTTTATTTTCTCACTCTCTGCTGAATTAAGTAGGGTTTTAAAATTGTTAAATACAATATATTAATAATGACTCGAGAAATGAATTTCAAATTTTATCAGTGCTTGTTATATTCTCCTCTTGGTTTTTCTATTGAGAAATTGGTGTCTGGCGAACTTTGATCTCTTGAGGTTATCAAGGGTTATTTCACTTTTTTTTTTATTAATTCACAGTTTTTGACGTTAAGCAAAAAACAAGCAATCGATAAAAATATATATACATGACTCATATATATTCCTTGAATTGGTTTACAATAATGCCTTTATGTGCGAGAATATTGCCTTTGGCCAATTGCTTTGAATTATTATATATCATTTCTTCATTTCTTAAGGCAGGCCATGCAATCAATCATAGTACGTTTGCTAGGCTAGTGGAAATTAAAATAGCAAACAAAATACCGAACATAATAGGTAAAAATCACTATAAAAACAAATAACTATCTCAACAAAGAAATACTACCTAAAGACACTCTGTAAATTATATAAAAGAAATGTCTGCTTGGAGTACAATACTATTTGTCCATGAAAGACTTATCAGTGGACTGTTGTCTTTGAAGCAAGCACCTTTAAAATCCTGTTTCAGTATGTCTGTCTAAAACAAAGACGGGTTCTTTTTTCAGATTTTCCAGTGGACGTTGAAGGTTCATCCTTCATCATTATGAGTTGAGAGATTTCAGGAATATAAAAGGAAAAATTATAGTCTTCTGTTATTTAATAAAACCAACAGTGAATAAGATTAGATTATTATTAAATATTTTTTTGACGGAATAGTAATTTTCGCATAATTTATGTAGCTGGCAAGGATATTCTTTTCCAAAATGAATTTCCCTTCAAACAAAAATCAAAAAGTATTTCCATTGTGCCAATCAAACGACAGTGCGTCAGAATCTAGAGATAAATTCTGGAATGATCGAAGATAGAAGTTATCGACCTTTCAAAACAAAGGTTATTAGATTGTAAAAGTTATTTATGTAATTTAAAAATATTAATTTAAACAAAACACATTTGGTTTCTTAGTTGTAACATTAAGATTTTGCAAGATCAAAGAAAAACATTTTGTCCGAGTATTAATTATTGTTATGTAAAAGAGAGGTGAAGGGTACCAAAGGAACACACAAACTCATGAGTCGAACAATAAACTGCAAGCATCATAGCTATAAAAAAAAAAAAACGACAAACAAACAAACAACATTACTCAAAACTTTACATACAAATCTAAAGACTAAATTTATTTCTATTCCGTTATATTTGGGTTTTCCCTATATATATTTCTATCTTTAGTAACTGTGGTTTATACAACAAGTTTGTAAAACAATGAAGAACTGGTTGGACAGTTTCTATATATAAGTCTTTAGTTAGTACTGCACGGGGATTTATTAGGCGGGAATACGGGTGAGTTTCTATAGTATTATATAAGTCCGATACTTGGATAATTTGTATCGAGGTGCTCACAGTAACTTCAAAGTAACAACACGTTCTGCATAGTATGTCCGACGCAGGTTCCGAACAAGACCATAACGCTACTGGTGAAGATCATCATGATACAGAGTTGACTACCGATGGGGCCATTTCGCTTTTCACTTCAGCTTTAAACAACGCATTAGAGAAACAGAAAGAGTCGATGATTAACCATTTTGAGGCTCGGTTAGGCAAAAGTACAAAGGCAACCGGTGCGACCAAACAGAATTCACATTCAAGAGCGAAGGAATAAAGATTCAACATTCGTTTAATTCCGTGCGCTTGGATAAACTTTCCGCCATTGAAAGCTGATTAAAGTTGGGCAACGTTACAGAAGTTAGTAGTATCATTTCCGAGGAGAAAGAAATACTTCGTAAGCGTAATAAGATCCTTAAGATAGCTGATAAACACGGTTGGGACACGGTAAAGGAATATTTGGATAGTCCGTTGGAAGAAAATAAAGAAATGCTAATGATTTACGCGCTGCTATTTCTAGGGCTGCTAGAAAAAGAAATTTTAAGCCGTACAATAAACCCGATACTGCAAACAGTTGTTCCAGTCGAGGAAAATTTATATCCAGAAGCTTTTTTCGTGGCGTTAGCCAAGTCAGTGGTACAGACGGAGTCAAAGAAACATACAAGTGCTTCTACTGCAATCAACTCGGGCATTTCGTACGGAGCTGTCCCCAAAGAAGTACCCCTACAGCCACTTTTAGTGCACCAAAGTTCCGGCAGGATCAACACACAGGAAAGACACAGTAACAGCAAAGAAACTGACGAAGTTGAGTATTTATTTGAATTTGGTAACAATTATGAGAAAAAATCTGGCAAAAATCTTGTAAATGTTAAAGGCAATTTGAAAAAAACATTCATCAAATTGGAAAAATGTACTTCATGCTAATGATTTTATTATGAACGTTATTGATTTTGGTTACAGAAGTCC
The DNA here is from genome assembly GCF_963676685.1 of Mytilus edulis. Taxonomy (NCBI): domain Eukaryota; kingdom Metazoa; phylum Mollusca; class Bivalvia; order Mytilida; family Mytilidae; genus Mytilus; species Mytilus edulis. The sequence continues at coordinate 41,485,992 of NC_092350.1, forward strand.
ATTTTTTAGTGATCCACCTTCTGTTTTTCTTAAAAATATTAGATCAGCCTTACAGCATTCAGAGTTTGTTGAAAATTCTATTCAGGAACTTTTATCAAAAAATTGTATAACAGAAGTTAAATGCACATTTGTGGTTAATCCACTTACTGTTTCAGTTAATAGTTCAGGAAAAGAAAGGTTAGTTTTAGATTTAAGACATATTAATAAATTTGTCGAAAATCAGAAAGAAAAATTTGAAGGAGAAAAAGAAGCTTTAACTTTTGTCGATTCTAACAGTTTCGGGTTTAAATTTGATATGTAGTCGGGTTACCATCATTTTGACATTCACCCCGATCATCAAAAATATTTGGGATTCTATTGGAAATATGGCGATACGGCAAGATATTTTAATTTTACAGTTTTACCTTTTGGACTTTCATCGGCTGGTCATATATTTACAAAGACTGTACGTGTTCTAGTTAAATATTGGAGATCATTAGGATTTCCTATGGTAGTTTATTTAGACGACGGTATGGGAATTGCAGAAAATTTTGAAACTTGTTCAAAAATATCAAAAATAGTCGAAAAAGATTTACTGCTTTCTGGTTTTATTGCAAATACAGAAAAGAGTGTATGGGAACCAGTCCAAGTGATTGACTGGTTGGGTTTCGTTTGGAATTTTAAAGATTGTACTTAAGAAATATCGACCAAAAAATTGAGAACTTTAAAAGAAGCTATTTCTAATTTAGTTGAAGGTAAAACGTATTTTACTTGTTGAAACATAGCAAAAATATGCGGAAAAATTATATCCATGATTCCTGCATTTGTTAATGTTTGTCAGATAATGACAAAGCACATGCATTTGTTAGTATGTTTTAGAAATTCATGGGATGAAAAAATTCTAGTAAATGATGATGATTTAGAAGAGTTAAAGTTTTGGTATTTTGAGTGCGAGTATCTTTCAAACGAATTGTACCTACGAATGGAATGCCACAGCGTGTAATATTTACTGATGCTAGTCAGTACGCTGGTGCAGGATTTATTTCAAATGATAATAAAATTGTACATTTTATGTTCGATGGTCTTGATCGAGACAAAAGTTTTACATGGAGAGAGCTAAAAACTGTACAAAACAATATTTCATGTTTCAAGTCTGAATTAGCAGGAAAATTTGTCAAGTTGTATACTGATAACCAAAACGTTGTACATATTGTTAAAAAATTTAGCATGAAAATGGAGTTACAGGAAATTGCTTTAAGTATATTCCAAGGTTAATAATTATGATGATAATTATGATGATGGTGAAGAAAACCCCCATGATGATGGGGAAAATGTAGACAATGAAAGTGAACCACCTGCTAAGAAGCAGAACAAAGATGATAATAGGTTTTCATCTATGTCAAAGAGATGTAAGGTTCAAGAAATTTGTGATGTCAAAATTGATGAGGTCTTGGCAAATAATGTCAATGAGTTGTTCAGGAATGGTATGAATGAGGAACAATACTCTGATTTAACTAAAGATGAAAACAATGCCAGACCTGAAAATTGTGAAAGTTTGTCTATAGTAAGAATAAACCAGCTCATGTGGAATGTAATTTCACCAGGAGCACAATCTGCTGATATAAAATTACAATTTCTTGAAAGAACTATTGTAAAAGCAGCAACAATTCTAACAAAAACTGTCAACAAAATGGCTCTTGACGAAAACAACAATGCCAATGGTAACTCTGGTAGTGAGGAATACATTGACAAATGTAATGATGTATTGGCTTTGTTGGGCCATGCAAACCGCCAATTGAATATGACTAGAAGGGATTTTTTAAAGCCCGAAAGGATGGCAGAATATGTGCCTCTCTGCTCACACTCTGTTTCTTACACAAATAACCTTTTTGGAGATGATGTCTCCAAAGTTGCAAAGGACATTGAAGATTGTTCCAAAGTGGGAAACAAGTTGAAGTTTGGTAATGGCAGAGGTAGAGACGGAGGCTTCTTCAGAGGTGGTAGAGGAGGCCACAGAGGTACATTTAGTAGAGGTGGCTACCGTGGGGGAAGAGGTGGCTTCCGAGGAGGAAGAGGTCGAGGTTCCGGCCCTATTCCAAAAAACTCCCAGAGAGGAGGAAATCCACAGAAGTATTAGATACATCAAATGAAGTAAGTCATTGTTTTAAAGCTGGTGTATTGAAAAAGTTTTCCAATGAATGGGAAAAAATTACCTCTGACAAATTTATTTTAGATATAGTAAGCCATTGTCATATAGAGTTCATAGATAATGTTGAACCTAGGCAAGACATTTGTAATGTAAAATCTGTCTTTAACTCAAAAGAAAGTGATATTGTTTCAAATGAAATTCAAAAATTACTGGCAATTGATGTTATCAAAGAAGTTTAGTCAATGAAAGACCAGTTTTTATCGCCTATATTTTTAAGGCCAAAAAAGAATGGAGAATATAGAATGATTTTGAATCTTAAGAAGTTAAATGAATACATTGAGAATCATCATTTTAAAATGGACACTTTTAAAAGTGCCATTAAACTTGTAACTAGGAAATCATATATGGCTTCTATTGATTTGAGACATGCTTATTATAGTGTTCCAATTGCAGAGGAACATCAAAAGTTTTTACGGTTTTATTGGGACGGAAAACTTTTTCAATACACATGTTTACCTAATGCGATTTCCTCCGCATCTAGAATATTTACTAAATTATTAAAACCTGTTCACTCTAGTCTTAGAGTTTTAGGTCATGTGAATGTTGGTTACATAGACGATAGTCTCTTATTAGAAGAGACTATAGAAGAATGCAATAAAAATGTACATGACACAATTGAATTAATGTCAAAATTAGGATTTGTCATACATGAAGACAAATCTGTTTTTCAACCATCAAAACAAATAATATTCTTGGGTAACATTATTGATTCAGAAAATATGATTATAACCCTTACTGCAGACAAAAACAAAACCTAGTTAAAGAATGTAAATGGTTACTGCAGAGAAACTTAGCTAAGATTAGAGATGTAGCAAAGTCCTTGGACTTATAGTATCCTCTTTTTCTGCCGTTGAATTCGGTAAATTGTTTTATCGTAACCTTGAAAAGGAAAAAATTATAGCTTTAAAAAACTCAAAAGGAGACTTTGAACAAAGCATACTTATTTCTAATCAGATGAAAGGAGATTTAGAATGGTGGGTTGCTAATGTGTCTACTGAATTAAGACATATAAGCCATGGCAGTCCACAAATTATGATTCAGACAGATGCCTCATTATTAGGCTGGGGTGGCATATTAAGTGATAATGAAATTGGAGGTAGATGGACAGATGAAGAATAAAAGAATCACAAATTATTTAGAAATATTAGCTATATATTTTACATTAAAATCCTTTCTTCATCTGATCATAAATAAGCTTTTGAAGGTTCTTACAGACAATACTACGGCAGTGGTCTACATATCAAATATGGGCGGCACAAAGTCCATAGGTTGCAATACAATTTCAAGACAGATTTGGTTGTTTTGTAAAGATAATGACATCTGGTTGACATGCACTCATATAGCAGGCAAAGAAAATCTAGCAGACAAAAAATCTAGAGAATTTGATGACAAATTAGAATGGAAATTGGAAAGGTCAGTTTTTGACCAATTATGTACTTTGTGGCAAAGGCCAGACATTGATTTGTTTGCATCTAGATTAAACTCCCAATTAGAAAATTACTGCTCTTGGAAGCCAGATCCATTATCTGCATTTATTGATGCATTTAGTATAAATTGGTCATATTTTCAGTTTGTCTATTTGTTTCCTCCTTTCAGTTTATTGAGCCGGTGCATTTTCAAAATCAGAGAGGACGGTGCAAGAGGAGTAGTAATAGCTCCATTTTGGCAGACACAAACTTGGTTTCCGAGACTAATGCAGTTGTTAACAGACAATCCAATCGTTCTTCCAAAGAACAAGAAGAATTTGAATCTTCCTCACGATCCACAATCTGTTCATCCTTTACACAAGAAAATGAAACTAATTGCATGTCCAGTGTCAGGAGTAGCTTCAGAGAACAAGGATTTTCTAAAGAAACAACCCACATACTCATGTCGTCTTGGAAATCAAGTACAAAGAAACAGTACCAAGTGTATATCAGGAAATGATTCAAATATTGTAACAAAAAACAAATTAATTGCTTTCAAATTTCTGTAGGAACAGTGCTTGAATTTTTTACAACTTTATTTAAGGAAGGTAATTTAGTTTATAAAAGTTTAAATCTAGCTCGAGGAGCTCTTTCGTTTTTAGGACTTACTATTGACAGTATTTCAGTTGGACGTCATTCAATGGTGATAAGATACATGAAAGGAATTTTTAATCTTCGTCCACCCAGACCTAGATATGAATCTACATGGGACGTTAGTAAAGTACTTCATTTTTTGCGTAGCCTATCACCAGTGAAATATTTAAAATTGAAAGATTTAACATTAAAACTTACGATGTTAATAGCTTTGACAAATGCAGCTCGAGTTCAATCAATTCCTTTAATGAATGTTAATCCTGTACATAAAGTGAAGGGAGAATTTTATTTTTGTTTTGAATGAACTTGTTAAACAAAGCCGACCTGGTTATAAGGAGCCAACTGTAAATATAAAGGCTTACCCTCCAGATAGGAGACTTTGTACGGAAGCGTATTAGCGCCACACATTTTTTTTTTTATTTTTCTTCCTATGTTTGCGTTATAACGCAAACCTTTGCGTTATAACGCAAACATTTGCGTTATAACGCAAACCTTTGCGATATAACGCAAACATTTGTTTTATCTTATTTCTTATTTAAGATTCAAAGGAAACAGTAGTTATTAATGGAGGAGGCTGGATATAATAAAATTTATCACCTTTGTAGTAATTGCAAAGTAAACTACTTGAATAATTAGATCATATCAATGACTAATAATGAGCATAATAATATAAGAAGATGTGGTATGAGTGCCAATAAGAAAACTCTCCATCTAAGTCACTATTCGTAAAATTAAACCATCATAGGCCGAATTACGGTCTTCAACACGGAGCACTGGCTCACACTAAACAACAAACTATAAGGTCCCCAAAAACGATATCCAAGTTACTACTAGTATATATATTACAAAGAAAATTGAGTAAATTGAGGTTATACCTAAGAAAAAAATCAACCCTGCTAATATAGCTATAACCGAATATAAATATACTTCCAAAGTAAGCTCTCGTTTGAGAACTGTGTAAAGTAGGTTACATTCAAACAAGCTACCCTTTGGCAATAAATGTATAGAATGAAGATGTTTCATTAATAAAATTATGTTCTCTCTATTCAAATTGCTACCCAAGCATCTTAAAAATACTTCATTATATTGAAATGAAAATTCAATGACTTTCTACCAAAGAATCTTGATCATATTCTGAGATTTAAAAAAAATGTTTCCTTATTAATAATTCATTTTAAAGCAGAAAGATCATTTTGTCTATTTGACTTGGAGGTTTCACAATTGTATGACATTATTTTTGATCTTTCAATTTTAATATGACTATATACTATATCTATTTTCTTGTTAAATTATATACTTTTCTGATGCACAAATCAGTCTTAATTTATGTATAATTGCACTTCAATTATTCCATTATTCCTATGCATATTTATTACAATGATTTGGCCTTGTATGTATGTTTCTTTTTTTATCTACTAGTAAATCACATCCGAAATGAATGACAGACGGACATATATACAAAACTTAATGAATAATTGAAATAAAGATGTTTGCGTTATAACGCAAAGGTTTGCGTTATATCGCAAAGGTTTGCGTTATAACGCAAAGGTTTGCGTTATAACGCAAAGGTTTGCGTTAAAACGCAAAGGTTTGCGTTGTAACGCAAAGGTTTGCGTTATATCGCAAAGGTTTGCGTTATATCGCAAAGGTTTGCGTTATATCGCAAAGGTTTGCGTTATAACGCAAACATAGGAAGAAAATTAAAAAAAAAAAATGTGTGGCGCTAATACGCTTCCGTAACTTTGTGTATATACTGTGTATAAATAATATGTATTTCGTACCAAATTGTTTAGAAGGAAACATGAACCGTTACTTTTAAGTTATGTGAAACCACATCAGCCTGTTTCAAGAGATACAATTTCTAGATGGATAAAAGTAGTAATGGCAAAAGCTAATATTGACACAACAATTTTCAAAGCTCACAGTAGTAGATCTGCATCAGATTCTAAAGCAAAGATGAATGCAGTGCCTTTTTCTCGTATCTTACAAAAAGCAGGATGTTCAGATGCAAAAATATTTGCAAAATTTTATAATAAAAAGATTGAAAAAGATGAAAATTCTTTCAGCTTAAATGTGTTGAAGAATTAATCATAAGGTAAGACATTATATATTTCTTATCTTAGTATTCAGTTTTATCATTATGGCTTTAAAGTCTCATTTGGTCCCGGAAGTGTTACAACGAAATAAAATTTAACAATTAAACGAGTCTTGCCTTGGTAAAAGGCGAAGTTCAATTGTAATTTTATGAGTTGTGTAAACACTGAAGGAATTAAATGCCACACCCTCCCTCCCTAGTTAAGGGAGACCAATATGTAGTTATTGTGGGTCATATGTATATATGTATTTCGTTGTTGGTCATATTGATAAAACTTTACTTTGAAGACTGAAGTTCACACATGCGCAGCACAATCTCATTTAATCCCTTCAGTGTTTACACAACTCATAAAACTACAATTAAACTTCGCCTTTTACCAAGGCAAGCCTCGTTTAATTGTTAAATTAATACGCAGACTTTCTTAGTAAAATCTTTGATTATGATGATTGGGGCGTTTCAATGCATATTTTTACGTATTTTAGTTCATTGTGGGGACCATTCACATGTGATCGTTTTTCGGATTCTAACAATAGAAAAGAAGAATTTTTAAATTCTAAATATTTACACCGGATACTTCGGGGTGGATGCTAACCTCATTGGTTGATATCTTTGGCGGAAGTACATGTGATACATCCTCATTCTTTCAATATCCAAGATGTGGAAAAGTCGTGCTCCACGTGTTGTCGGCAAAGTAACTATATTCTTTAACTTTTACTTAGTAATACATTTGCCTTGGTGGCTTTAAGGGGGTTCGCGGGTCTAAATCATTTATATAGGATTTCTCTATATTTTTCTACAAATGAACTTTATCTTATAGTTAATAGAAAAATAAAACAAAAAAGTGGGGTCACCGTTTATTTGCGCTCACAATCTGCCTTCGAAAGAAGCATACATTTTTGTAAAGGTGTTTTTTTCTGTTGAAGTAATAGGAGAAATAAAGGTAATATCGAAATAAAAAAAGAAATTTATTACAGAAATCGCTCAAATTTTACAATAATTTAGATTAAGTACGGCTTATATGGAAATTATATTAAAAAAGATAGGTCACCGATGAGTTGAAAAAGATATTTCAATTTTAAAGCCAAAAAATGGCATTTTTCCACCAAAGGGAGATAATTTGGAACTTTTTCAATGATGTATAGATTTTAAAAGTCATCTGGGGCCAACACGAATTGATTGTTTTGAAAGATTTTTGTACCATATGATAAAGTAACAACTACAAAAGGAAATAAATAAAATTTGTAATGAAAAACAAATGTTTGATTTTTTTCTGAAATTTTTATACCCTCGAGCCTCCTGAAGACCTTGGTGGTCATTTATATATGTCTTGGTGGCAATAGACCTAGGTGGTCATTTATATATGCCTTGGTGGCAATAGACCTAGGTTGTCATTTATATATGCCTTGGTGGCAATAGACCTAGGTGGTCATTTGTATGAATTTTTACATTTACCTTGGTGGCAACATTGAATTAAAAATACTAGCCTTGGGGATTTTAGGCGAGTGTAATATTTGAAAAAGACGTCTAGTTAACGACTTTAATGCACCCACCTAACACACGGCTAAATTTTTTTTAAATGAAAGAATAATGATTTAACTTTGATTTTTGCCCGGTCGTCACAAAATCGTACGGTGCAGTTTTTGTAAAATTGACATTAATTTCAGAAATTACTTGAAATGTTTTAAATTACGACATCTTGTTCAAGCAAAAGAAATTGGACTTATGTCTTGTTTTTTCCAGAATAATTTAGTGAATTAGATTCTTAAATTATTGAAAAACAATATTTACAACTGCAAGTCCGCGTGCTTTTGCATTCCTTCAAAATATTTGACATTTTATAGGAAAATTTTCATAATCTTGACATTTTCAGGTCTACCATTTGACGTATATTAAGTGTATTTGTACTCAATTCGTTTTAGAACAATCAAAATTACTGATCAGTTATCGTTTTTTCATTCAAGAGCAAGATTTTATTAAAAAAGTTCCTATAATCTTGAATTTTATTCATTTTAAAATGTTGGTAAAATTACTATAGTTTCCGGAATTCCTCATCTACTTCGTTATCGGGTTTTGACTTTATTTGTTAGTCGATTTCCGTGTATTTATATGTGCAGTTAGAGTACGATAAATCATATTTAAACGGTTCTATTTATATTTTAAACTGTTCCAGTACTTTAGATATGCTTAAATAAATATAAAACCATCCGAAATTAAGATTTAATTAAATTAAAACATATTTTTTTAGTTCTGTCGAATTCACCCTTTACTAATTAAGGAATCGTATCGGAAAATTGTTGAACATTTTCCGCGTCATGTCGAATTTTCATAGTCCAGTTAAAATGAACCCTTCCTCTGCTAAAAAACAAAAACTATCCGTTGATTGGCACAGATGCATAGTCTGTCAGGTTTTTACTACAGAGAAGCTATGTAGTTCAACATTGAAAGGAAGATCAAGTTTATCACCGCAGTGGAACAACGAAAAGATGAAGTATACAGAAGACTGGTCGATGAGTATGACAAAATTGAAAACGCCCCATTTGAAAGAACAAAATATCACAAGAGTTGCTACAAATCTTTGACTAGTAAGCACAACTTATCGTCTTCTGTTTTGTCTGGACAAAGTCTTTGTACTACAAGTACTAATTCCACTGAACAAGTATCTACTCATATATCAACGAGTGCGAATAGTTTTACAACTGATTGGTCTGCTTGTATATTTTGTAAATGTAAAGCTTTTAAGCAAGTTAAACAACTTCATAAGGTATCCTCTGAGGAGAGAACTCAAGCTGTATTGAGTGTTGCTACACATATCTCTGACAATGATATGATTTACAAAATAACTCACGAGAATTTTACTGATCAAGCTTTATACCATGGAGCTTGCATTATGAAATATTTGCTAAAAAATTTAAAATCAGAAAGTACAGAGCAGTTTAATTCTGAACATGAAACAGCGTTTATTACATTTGTTTCTACAATTAAAAATGACTTAACTGTACACAAGAAAGTGTTTTTGTTAACAACTTTGCTTGAGAAATTTACCCAATTTCTGCCCGAGGATTGCCGAGAAAGCTATACTACCTATCGGCTTCACCAAAAGCTTAAAACATATGTTGGTCAGTCGATAGTCATACAGCCTCAACAAGGCCAAGGTATGTCCAATATTGTGTATATAGTAGCTCTATAACCTTGTCTGATGCCGTAAAGACAGCTAACCGTTTAAAATGTGACATACAGTCCGTCCAATTTAAAGATCTTAGCACTGATTGTGAAACTGTTTGCAATGAAGAGCAAATACTTCATGCAGCTGCTACTATTTTACGGAAGCAGATTAGTGAAGTTGTTATCCAATGTGAGGAGTATCCTTTATCTAAAGACACTTCATTGGATCATTCAATTGCAATTATGCCGCCTGCTTTAAAAACATTTATGTATTGTCTTTTGGATGATGGCGCACACGCGGCAGTTAACAAAGAGTACGAAATGCCTATTGACAAGGTTCGTAAATGTATGGCTTTATCAGAATGTATAGTATCTATAAATAGACATTCTTTTACTCCTTTTCATTTAGGTTTAGCATTACAAATGCACCATATCTATGGATCAAAAACTCTTATAGATACATTAAACAGTCATGGGTTTTGCGCATCATACAATGAAGTAAGACGATATTTATGACCCAAATGTTGCAAAACACCTATCCGACCTCCATGACAAATATGTTGTTGTCCCCGCAGATAAAGCCCCAAATAACATCGTTTTTGTGTGTAAAAGTCACTACATCAACTGCTTGATAAACGAATTAGGTATTGACAATTCACTTGGAAACTCAACATATACCCTCACGACACTTACCAAAGAGGAAATCCTGGATAATCATAGGTCTGTTCTATGTTCCTTTGGAATTTCAACCAAAGATGAAGAACTGGATCTTCCATCACTGTATTGGATACCTAAACTACATAAGTGTCCTTACAAACAACGGTATATTGCTGGGTCTTCCAAGTGCTCCACGAAACCTCTTTCTAAATTATTAACATCTATTTTATCAGCAATCAAAGACGGGCTTCAAAGTTATTGTGAAACTGCCTATTCTAGAGGTGGCGTGAATCAGATGTGGATACTTAAAAATTCAAAAGATCTTTTAGAGTACATACAATCTAACTCTCTTTCATCTTGTAACAGTATTAAAACATTTGACTTTTCTACTCTGTACACAAGTATTCCACATTCCAAACTAAAAGACAAATTGAAAGAGTTGGTATTACTTTGCTTCATAAAAAAGAATGGCCAACGTAGATACAAGTATCTTGTCTTAGGGAGGGATAAATCCTACTTTGTAAAGAATCACTCTGATTCAAACAAAAAATTCTCTGAAACTGATATTATCAAGATGCTTGATTTCTTGATTGACATTATGAGGCTGACTTCATGCAGGAACTTCTTAGGAAGAAAGACAAGAAGTTAGCAATATCCTTTAACTCTACTTTCCGCTATATAGATGATGTTCTTTCACTAAACAATTCAAAATTTGGTGACTACGTGGAACGCATCTATCCAATCGAACTAGAGATAAAGGATACTACAGATACAATTAAGTCGGCTTCATATCTTGACTTACATCTAGAAATTGACAATGAGGGTCGGTTGAAAACAAAACTTTACGACAAAAGAGATGATTTCAGCTTTCCAATTGTGAACTTTCCATTTCTAAGTAGCAACATTCCAGCAGCACCTGCATACGGGGTATATATCTCCCAATTGATACGATATTCCCGTGCTTGCATTTCCTATCATGATTTTCTTGATAGAGGTTTGCTGCTCACAAGGAAGCTATTAAACCAAGAGTTCCAAATAGTGAAGTTGAAATCATCCCTTCGTAAATTTTACGGACGCCATCACGAGTTGGTTGACCGTTATGGAATAACCGTTTCACAAATGATATCGGATATGTTCCTTACGTCGTAACTACAATCCCCTTCCCTTTCATGAATATGACCTACCGAATTAGACTATTTACCGGATTTGTAATCACATAAGCAACACGACGGGTGCCACATGTGGAGCAGGATCTGCTTACCCTTCCGGAGCACCTGAGATCACCCCTAGTTTTTGGTGGGGTTCGTGTTGTTTATTCTTTAGTTTTCTATGTTGTGTCGTGTGTACTATTGTTTTTCTGTTTGTCTTTTTCATTTTTAGCCATGGAGTTGTCAGTTTGTTTTAGATTTATGAGTTTGACTGTCCCTTTGGTATCTTTCGTCCCTCTTTTTTTAACAAGTTTGGCAGATCATGAGATTAGAAAAATTGAAGATGGGGCATACGTTCCGCATGGTATTATATCTTCCTCTGGGGGGTCAAACCTTATCCAAGAAGGTGTAGACAATGTCGACCTGAATACAGAAACAATAGATGGGAAAGATACATTCCATTCAATGGCTAGTGCTGTGTTTCAAGTAGTGACATTACCCACAGATCCCCCAGTTGCGGATATAAGGATAGCACGTGGCCCAGGACTTTCACTGCCTGTTACGGAGGAAACATCTTCCCTTATTCGTTGTCTTCCTTTCAGTAAACCAAAAGAAAGGGTAGAACCTACTCGGCGTGAAAATGCGTATAGGCATATTACTTCCTGCAATGTTTTAATCGCAGAAATATCCAACCTTTCGTGGGTATTTCTAAGACTTTTATCTAGAAACCCTTTAGAGTTCCCAATAGTATTCCCAAATTCCACTGATCAACAAATTATACCATTTTGGACCGGATATCACAAAGCAATTTCAAAACACTGTCCATTTGTCAGTACTGTAGCATATGCACCTATAGTTGATGCAAAACCAAGTGACATGGCAACTGTCTATACTACGATGAAAAGATGTGTTGACATGTGTAAAAAAGCCGATCAAAAGTTCTCTGTCCAAACCTTTGACCAACAGCTATATGCCATCGCTCAGCAAATAAAGTGGGCAAACCCTTTGGAATTTCCTGATCATATTATACGCCTAGGTGGCTTCCATGCTTTATCTTGCTTCATAGCATCTGTTGGAAAACTCTGGGGTGACGGAGGTCTCACAGATCTGTTTGTTGATTCTGGTGTGTATGCAGCAGGTACGGTTGATCAAATGTTATCTGGAAAACAGTTTAATAGGTCGGTTCGAGGTCTCACTTTAGTGTATGAGGCTACTATGTCTCTTTGGCTCTCATCTTTTTTTGATTGGTGTGGATCTAATAGCCATCTTGAGAAGATACCAGATGAGTTTTGGGATAGCCTCCAAACATGCTATAGTAGCTTTTCAGATGACCCGCCTTCGTTTAATCTGAATATCACAAAATTTGGATCTTTATTTGAGACATATCTGTCACCTCTTCTTGAAGATTTTAAAAACTGGGGTTGTTCCGTTTCTGCAACATTTCAATACTGGGATATGTTTCTGCAAGCTATGGAAATCATGCTAGAAAATATTCGAGCGGAAAGAGATGGCTTGTGGTCACTCCATTTAAGTTCAGCTTGTTCAATGCTTCCTTTTCTTTTTGTGACCAACAGAAACAACTACTCTCGATGGCTGCCAGTATATATACTTGACATGCTTGATCTCCCTCCCGAAATTGAAAATAGTTTTCGTGTTGGTCTGTTTGCTATTCGTCAGAAAAATGGTACTTTTAATGGGGTGTGGAGTGACATGGCAACAGAAAAAACAGTAATAAAAGACAGCAAGGGAAATGGAGGTATTGTTGGTATAACAAGAAAAAAGTCTGAACTCATCAGGTGGAATCTAACAAGGCATATTGTAGGACATTTCACCGCAGAGATGAAAGCAAGATCCGGACTACTTCATGAAGATGATGTCAAACACGACGAAAGTAGACCATCTTCCATGAAAAGAGATGAGCAACAAGTGCAGAATTTAATTGGCCACATGCAATCATATATCAACTGGCTTGCATGCAACAAAAGAAGTTCAAGACTGTTTACTTAAAGCAGTTACCACTGGCACTTCAATGCTTAAAAAATTTGTTGATAAAGCTTTGTCTGCGAATGAAAAAGGGAGTTTCTATGATCCAATTCAACGATCAAACATAAAGACGTTTACTGACATGAACAAAAAGACAAAACTGAAGTGCAGATCAGGTGATATAATTCTTTAAGGGAAATATCAACCCATAACTTATTTTTAGACGTGCTCTAGCCTTAACATAGTGCAGAGATGATGTAACCGTCGAAAAACTTTTGTCTTTCCCTATTGGACCAATTCCGACTTCTCTGTTCCATGATGACGGTACCATGAGAAAATGTACAAAGGCTGATCTCACTCATGAACTTGAAAATGAGATATGTTCATCTTTTGCTCTTCCTCCTTTTGACATTTCCCTCACAGCCTTAATAAGAGATGGTATGGGTGTGGTTCAATCAATTGACGCTAAGAAATTTTCAAGTTTTGGTGAGCTAGGTATGTTTTACATTCAACAACAATCTCTACATTTTTCGACAGCAGCAACTATTACAGACGTCTTCGATAGATATGATGTCGAAGATTCTATTAAATCTGCTGAAAGAGAACGAAGGTCTTTAACATCTGCAAGCCATCAAATTTATCAGGTAAACGAGGGAAGCAGTATCCCTGACTGGAAAAAGTTTCTTTCAAACAGCAAAAACAAGAAAGCCTTAATCACTTTTCTTGGAGAATTTACAACACAATTTTACAGCGAAAAAAATGCCCTAGCTGATGAACGTATTTTATATCTGGCCGGAGCATTCCATAATCCTGAGGCAGTTAAAAAGATCCGTAACGATACAATAAGTGATTGTTTGTGTTTGTTCAGCACACAAGAAGAAGCAGATACCCGTATCATGTTACATGCCCTACATGCTGACAAGCAGTTCGGTAATTCGAATGTAAGGGGTAGAATAGTTATACGGTGTTCAGATACGGACGTTTTAGTTCTTTGTGTCCATTATTTTCATCATCTGCAACACACGGATCAGCTATGGCTTCTTATGGGAACAGTAACAAGCGGAAAGGATGGTAGGCAGTATATCCCAGTTCATGATTTATGCAGTTCCCTGTCTAATATCACTTGTAAAATTTTGCCATCAGCCCATGCTTTAACTGGTTGTGATACAACATCTTCTATTTTTGGGATAGGGAAAAAATCAGTGTATAAGCTCTTGAAAACATCGTCAGAAGATCTATCAGATTTGATGCAGCTTGCTCAATCTGATCTTGATGTTTCAATAAGCGCCTCAAGAAAGCTTGTTGCAAGATTATATGATCCTAAGGGAAAGTATAAATCTTGTCAAAATAATTTAAATAAATTGCGTGTCAGACTGGCGACCAGCAAAGACTCTGCTCTTGTTCGTCTTCCACCAAGCGAAGCGTCTTTCAAGCAACATGTCTTGAGAGCGTGCATTCAGGCAAAAGTATGGATGACCTCACACGAAGCAAAACCCCACATAGGTTCTCCGTATGACTTTGGTTGGCAAAAAGGCAGCAACGGTCCAATGCCAATTATATTTACTGGTATGATGTCATCCGACTTTCTACAAGATTTGATCTGTTCCTGCAAATGTAAATCAATCTGTAGTAGATCTTGTGTCTGCTTTGAGCAAAACCTCTGCTGCACTGAGTTATGCCCTTGCCAAGGAAGTGATCTTTGTAAGAACATGTTGACAAATAAACCAAGTCTGGACGATGAGAATCAATGATGAGATTACAAATTAAAATACAGCTCTGATATCCCGACACCCCACTATTTCTACACCTAAAAAGCCCAACACCTAAATAATCAGACATCCCATTGGTCTAACACCCCATTAGTCCCACACCCCAATAGTCCGAACTCTCTATCATTTGTAGGATAACGGAATACTTTTAAAAAGTATATATTTTAACATAAGAAATCTAAATAAAAGGTTCAACATTAGGATGACCTTGTTCTTGTTTGAACCGGCGATGCAAGTTATGAAAATAAGTTGGTATATTAGTGCCAAAGTAGCCGAACGTCAAGTGTTGTTTAATCAATTCGGTATTTCAAGATACACGGCGGCCGACCACAGTAACATCAAACACAGTTTGACCTTAATGAGTGATCGTATTCTTGTGATGTTTTATATCAAAATAATATACTTGACAATGTTGCAAATTTTATCAAATGTGAGTTAGTACTCTCATCATATCTGATTAAGTGATGTAAATGAAATTGCAGTATGATCCAGTATGTCAACATATTGCACAAATAAGTAAAAAAAAAAAACACCTGCCATATGGTTCTCTGACCTTGACGCGGTTGGTAGGCTTTAAACTAACAGGAGACCACACGTTTCATCCATTGTAATGTACAGTTTATCTTAGGACTTTCTATGAAAATGAAAATACGTCATAGTAATATTTCCCCCTTGCTATAAATATTTTGTCTCGGATTATTTATATCAAATTTGCAGTAAATATGTTTGTAAATACGTGCAATCAGTTGATATGGAGATCTTATAAGATTTAAATAATGCAAGGGCGACTACCGATGAATTTGTACAATTAATAGTTAACTTTTTAAAACTCCGAGAGAAAACGTTACGTAACATACGTTACCGGTAAAATCGACCAAAGTTAATTAATACTATGATAGAAATATCTTTTCCCAGCAGTAATACTGTATTCTTATAGTATTGTTTCGTTTTCGCAGTTGTTTTAACTCGATTTTTCTACTGCAAGTATCCAAAGAATTGAAATTGCACCCATGACCTTTGACCCCGATTTAAAAAAAATTGCACCATAATTTCTTTTGACGACCGGGATATTTGGAAAGTACACATTCTTAGCTTTCCATTGATATATAATTTAGCCGTGTGTTAGGTAGGTGCATTAAAAATGTATCATATCACTCGCCTATTTAGACCTTGGGTAGTTATTATCAACCCAGGTGGTCAGATATGTGTTGTGCCGTGCGGGGCAAAGTGCTATCGCTATATAAAATATATGTGGAAGTGGGGGTTCTGGCCATTTTGGAAACCTGTAGTTGAAAGGAGAATAATAAATTGTTGATACAGGGTAAATTGTTTTTTTTTGTTACTTTTGAGTGTTGTGGACTTTTCATTGATTATTACATCGTACATACTGATAGAAAATTCTCTTTAAAGACTTTGTTAGAAAAGAATAGACTTATTGAGAAAGTGGAATAATTTAGTGTGAGATGTCACTTGATATTAATGTTGTTTACCGGAGTGATGTGTATTGAATTATAAGGTGTCTTCGTCGAGGTCCGCGTTCAGCGGTCTGTTTGATTGTACATAGAATTGAATAGAATGTTTTTGTTTTCAGATGGTGTTACGGTCCGCAAATAGTCAAAAAATAACATAAGGACCTAAGAGCTACGGTTCCGCAGCTATTACCTACAATGAATGAAGGAGAAGCGATATGACATTGCACGATGATCCATGTCAATGAGTTCGAACAACTTAAAAGGAAAGGATTTTTTCTGATCAGAATATGGTGAGAATAAATTGTAATTTAAGTAATGTTTTGATTTCTGAAAATAGGAAAATAATGTATCTGTGATGGAAGCAGCTTTATGTTCAAATGAACCTATTTAAAAGTAATTCTAATAATTTGTCCGTAGTTTCATGATGTTTACTATTGGATGTGTATATAACCTCATTGGTTGATATCTTTGGCGGAAGTACTTGTGATACATCCTCATTCTTTCAATATACAAGTGGTGGTTGGTTTAAGGGCTATGTTTGGTCAGGCAATATGTATTGCCTGTTTGGGTTGATGAGGTTCTTGATAAGTTCCCACCTCTCCCACCCATTAGTAACAAAATGTGGATATGTTTTTGTATTTAATTTTGATATTGGTATTACATGTATGCATTTTGAGTTGATGAGCACGAGACAACATTAGAAAAACATAAGCATTACCATTGGATCATGTTGACAAAACAAACCTTCGCTTTATTGATTTTCAATGGAAAGGTCAATTAGGGCAAGTGTATTGGTATGTTTGTGTTTGATTTTTCATTACAATGGTAAAAATAAGATTATATATCTCGGATGACAATAATCATGATTATAATGCTTCATTTTATGAGCTCCAGAGTAGTTTTATAACTGAGAAACAACTGTGCACTATATCCAGTGAGCTCTACTGTATTGCATTGTGCATAGAAGTCCACATTTTGGTTTCTGAAACTTTTAGATATTATCTTGTATTCGGTTCTTTCCTCTAGAGTTTTTATGCCCATAACTTAACATGAACTGGATGTAAGATTATATCAATCACTGAGGATATGTGTATTTCGTATATGATTGGTCTGGCCATAATAACTGGTTAGTTCCTCCAGTCTATTTAGTTAGTAAGTGTTTAAATCATATGCAGTTATGTAGAGTTAGAGGTACATTGGTTGTTCCAAAATGGAAATCAGCATTGTTTTGGCCTATTTTAGTAAATAGATTTACAGACAACTTTAAAGATTTTGTTATAGATTTTAGAGAGTATGTATTAAAAACCTATGAACTTTTTCACAAAAGGTTCGCAAGAAAATAGTTTATTCGCACAGAAACTTTTAAACAGCAATGTATATGTTTTGCTGCTAGATTTCTCTCAATATTACTATTGTGATGTATATTGGACAGTTTAAGCTGTAGAAAACGTTTCAATTTATAGTATAGTTCTTTCTGCGATGAGTGAATGCCGCAGTTAAGATATAATATGTGTGTATAACTTTTGTATGAAATTGATTTTAAATACTGCGATGGTTGAATGCCGCAGTTATGATGTATAACATCTTTATGAACTTTTATACTGTGAGAGTTGAATGCAACATTTTATAAATATGAATTGCGAGGTAAAATGCCGCAATGTTTATTTTGTTACATGTATTTATATTTAATCATTTTTGCTTAGTATTCATTATACTATTTGTTTCCAGATCAATGGAAACAATTTGAGGCCTATACTTATGATTCGAGATTTGCCAGTGTCATTCGAGATTTATCGTCTTTCGTTGAATCAGCGAGATCCAGTGCTACCATTAAGAAATACAAGTGCTATTTTAAGAAGTTTGAAAAGTGGTGTTATACATGTTCGCTTGAGTGTTTACCTGCGACGATCACAACAGTTTTGCTGTATTTAGGTGGACTTATTCAACAGGGATCCAGTGTCGCAATTTTAGAATCTAGTTTTTATACAAATAAAAGGTTTCATGATTTTCATTTCAAACATAATCCTTGTTCAGATAAATTTTTAGGTCGTATTTATGAAGGTGGTAGGAGAATGTTAAGCAAACCTATAATTAAAAAAGAGCCGATTACGCCTGATATATATTAAAAAGAATTGTTTTGAAATTTGGAGATTCTTATAATCTTAAGAAATTGAGAGTGGTAGTTTTATTTCTGTTAGGTTTTTCTGGATTCTTGGGGTATAGCGAATTAGCCAATATCAAGAGGAACAATATTGAATTCTATGACAGTTATCATAAAATTTTTATTGAGAAAAGTAAAACTGATTTATATAGAAGGGGCAATTCTGTTGTTATAGCTGCTACAGGTACAGATTTATGTCCAGTTCTTTGGTTGAAAAGATACATCGATTTAGCTAAGTTGAATTTACATTCAGATAATTATGTTTTTAGGGCGCTTTCTTACTTAAAATCAAAAGCTGTTTATAAATTATTCAGTATTAATAATCCATTGGCATATACTAGAGCTAGAGAGATTTTGTTAGAGAGTTTGACAGACATTGGTATAGATAGGTCCAAGTTTTGGCTCCATAGTTTAAGAAGTGGTGGTGCTTCCACTGGTGCAAATCGATCTCATAGGTTACTTAAAGCTCATGGTAGATGGGCTTCTGATAAAGCTTAAGATAGGAATATAAAAGACACTTTAAAATCTCAGATGGCTGTCTCTCTGAATCTTGCTTTATAATCTTCATACAACTTGGTTTTTGTTTCTTTCCCCCTTTGTTACATCGAAGTTACTGCGGGCAAACCAAGCCTAAATTTTGACTTGCCTCTTATTTCGCCATGTGGATAGATTAGAAATGTTTTAAATTCGGACGAATTTATGAGGGAGAATTTAAATTTATGTCTATTCCGTTATATTTGGGTTTTCCCTTATCTATTTCTATCTTTTGTAATTGTGGTTTGAAGAACAAGTTTGTAAAACAAGTTTGAAGAACTGGTTGGATAGTTTCTATATATAAGTATTTAGTTAGTACTGCATGGGCATTTATTAGGCGGGAATACTGGTGGGGTTCTATAGTCCTATATAAGGCCGATACTTGGATAATTTGTATCGAGGTGCTCACAGTAACTTCAAAGTAACGAAACGTTCTACATAGTATATTATTTTTATTTATTTATAATGATTTAGGTGTATTTGCTGGGATATAGAACGAAATTCATAACAGTGTGGTCGACAGTAAAACGTTTATTAGTAATTGTACTGAAAAGTTTACCTTTAACTTGTTTGTCGTGGGCGATGATTTTATGCTCACTCAGTCTATCGGAGGCCTTCAAGTGGGGATTTAAATAATCATTTGTTACACATTTTGATACATAAAATGAAACTTTCTTTTCGCATATCATTTAAGGAATTTATTTTAAATAATTGTTATACCATCACTTACAACAGTTTCACTTTTAAGAATATTAATGTCCAGAGCTGATATCAATAAATAATAATAAAAAAAAAAGTTTATTCATGGTAAAAAAAAACTAAAAAACTTTTAAGTTAATAGGGACCCGCGTTATTTCAGAAAATATCTTATTGATTAAGAGAACAAAAACTTCTACGTTGTCATCATTTAAGAGTGGCCTTCTATTTATTCAATGCTAACCATGTGGGCTTTGTTTTTTTTTTTTATATACCATAAATCGATTCGTTCATTCAGATATTTGTCAGTTTGCCTTGGCTCTTCAAGTCCAACACACAACTTCTCACGAAATTGGTATTTTTCTTACAAAAATTACATCCATGTGATGTATTCTTTTCATGGAGAATGAATGTTGCACCTTATTTTATTTGTTATCGTTGTTTTTTGTGTGTGTATCATTGACGTATAAGACAACCTGAATCTTCTTTATTCAAATTTAAAACATACGAGATGGCAATTATGACACAAAATAACTAAATTAAACTTACAGCAGAAGAAAGATAATGAACATCGCTTTTATAGTCTTCTAAATATCGAAGACGCGTGGTCTTTTTAAAAATGATGTAAATTTATAAAGGAAACAATAAACAAAATAGTTCGAATATTTATATTGGAAAAAGTAACGGTGTGTAAATCATAACAATTATTTTATTTCAATGAAAATCAAACTGTTGAATTTTTTCCGCTGCGAGCAAATTTTTAATTTTGGTCGCATTTTGAAAATCAATAAATCTTGTATTCTTGTTGGAAGCTGCACTGTGTAGTTTATACCCGTTTTTTTCAATGCCACACAAATCCAACACAGACAAAAACCAGGTGCTCCGCAGGGCGCAGCTTTATACGACCGCAGAGGTCGAACCCTGAACAGTTGGGGCAAGTATGGACAAAACATCCAAGCGTGATATAGCTCTGAATTTGGATTGTGATCAAATTCTTGACATTACATGGGTTTTTTTTTACACAAAACAAATGTCAAGATTTTACAAATCAATTAAAGATTTCTTCTTCAAACTTTTTAAATCTAAAATTAAATAGTTGACACAGCATAGGTTTCTGACACAGAATGAATGTGGTCTAATGAACTTAAAAGTTTTTTTTCTTCCTTTGAGCAATTCACTATGCTGTTGAATATTAATCCTCTCAAAAAAATGTTTGAAGAAATTTTCTTTTTATTTATGAAATCTGAAATGAGAAAAATTTACCCCCCCCCCCTTTTTTTCACATTCCCGTTTCCCTTTTTCCAAAACTGATATCAATTCAAATTTCTAATGGAGTTTGCAACAATAACTACTCTTTTAAATACATCATAAAATATTAAAATGTAAAATAAAGTGCTTGTTATCACTGAATGGTAAAGATTGGTTGGTAGTAAAAGTGAATATACATTGTTTATTGTATAAAACAATAAAAAGAACTTCATCAGCAACATTTTATATTGGCAAATTTCCAATGAAGTTACTTACATAAAGTTATTGGCAAATAAAAATAGAAAATGACATCATAGTCATGTCTGGCAAATGTCCAACATACATTATCTAAAAACATTTTAGATAAGATAAGGAAAAAAAGCTTCATCAGCAACATTTTAAATTGGCAAATTTCCAATGAAGTTATTTACATAAAGTTATTGGCAAATAAAAATAGAAAATGACATCATAGTCATGTCTGGCAAATTTCCAACATATATTATCAACTACTATTCTATACAAAGAAAGATAACTCCAATTGAAAATTAATTGCTATTGCACAATATTGTGCAATTAGATATTTCTTGCTATTGTGCAATACTGTGCAATTGAAAATTTCTTACTATTGCACATTACTTGATATGGAATCCTGATTTAGACCAACTTGAAAACTGGGCCCATAATCAAAAATCAAAGTACATATTTAGATATCGCATATCAAATAAGCCCAAGAATTTAATTTTTGTTAAAATCAAACTTAGTTTAATTTTGGACCCTTTGGACCTTAATGTAGACCAATTTGAAAACTGGACCAAAAATTAAGAATTTACATACACAGTTAGATTTGGCATATCAAAGAACCCATTTATTCAATTTTTGATGAAATCAAACAAAGTTTAATTTTGGACCCCCATTTGGACCAACTTGAAAACTAGGCCAATAATTAAAAATCTAAGTACATTTTTAAATTCAGCATATCAAAGAACCCCAAGGATTCAATTTTTGTTAAAATCAAACTAAGTTTAATTTTGGACCCTTTGGACTTTAATGTAGACCCATTTGAAAAAGGGACCAAAAATTAAGAATCTACATACATAGTTAGATTTGGGCATATCAAAGAACCCCAATTATTCAATTTTTGATGAAATCACACAAAGTTCAATGTTGGACCCTTTGGGCCCCTTATTCCTAAACTGTTAGGACCAAAACTATCAAAATCAAACCCAACTTTCCACCTTGTGTTTAAATTTCATAGATTTCTATTTACTTATACTAAAGTTATGGTGCAAAAACCAAAAATAATGCTTATTTGGGCCCCTTTTTGGCCCCTAATTCATAAACTGTTGTGACCTCAACTCCAAAAATCAATCTGTGGTCATAAACCTTGTATTAAAATTTCATTGATTTCTATTTACTTATACTAAAGTTATTGTGCGAAAACCAAGAATAATGCTTATTTGGGCCCTTTTTTGGCCCTTAATTCCTTAACTGTTGGAATCAAAACTCCCAAAATCAATCCCAACCTTCCTTTTGTGGTCATAAACCTTGTGTCAAAATTTCATAGATTTCTATAAACTTAAACTAAAGTTATAGTGCGAAAACCAAGAAAATGCTTATTTGGGCCCTTTTTGGCCCCTAATTCCTAAAATGTTGGGACCAAAACTCCCAAAATCAATCCCAACCTTCCTTTTGTGGTCATAAACCTTGTGTTAAAATTTCATTGATTTCTATTCACTTTTACTAAAGTTAGAGTGCGAAAACTAAAAGTATTCGGACGACGACGACGACGACGACGACGACGACGATGACGCAGACGACGACGCCAACGTGATAGCAATATACGACCAAAAAATTAAAATTTTTGCGGTCGTATGAAAATGGTAGGTTCAAGAAATAATTGATGCAAACTATACTTTATTGTAGTTTTAACATGGGTAGGCATTATATTCGTGATTATTTTTGCCCGAGCGATATCGAAAAACTATTATAAAAAGTGTCCTAGTTCAGTGAAAATGTACGTCATACTTATTTCCTAAACAAATAAATAAACAAACATTAATTAACATACAACACTACCAAAGGCCAGAGACTCCTTACTTGTATGATTTTGTAAAAAAATGCATCTTTTTAAAACAGTCGAAAACAAAATTGTCTGTCCAATGGAAAAGTCGAAGCCCAAAAAAGATGAACAGTGCATTATAGAAACATAGAAGCTGGTTGCAAAAGTTGACGACAAGATCTATTTTATAACTTGAGTATGGCCTAATACTATTAACCTGAAATAAATATATTTATAGCAATTCCCTTGATACGAAAGATCTACATGTTGCCTTGGGCTTTTTTTTTCTTTTTTTTTTTTGCTCTTTGGTTGGGTTTTTGTCTCAATGACAATTCAATTTTCATTCTTATCATAGATATAACTGCATGTTAAAATAAGAATATGAAGTGTGATAGACAATCAGACACATTCTTTCCAGGGACCAACAGGCGTTATCAAGCTATAGGTCCCCGTATGGCCTTCGAGCATTAGCAAAATACACACTTTATAGAATGAAAGCTCCAAGAGGTCTTGGGATGAAAAAAACAAACATAAAAGATGAGCGAGAAGAAAAATTGGGATACCGCATGGAAATTGGAAAATGGTCCGCAACATAAATTTAGTCAACTCACTTAGTTGAAATTAAAGACCTGGCGAATTTTAGCCTTTTGCAATGGATGTGATGTATGTTTAAAAAAAAAAATCATGGTTACTTTGTTTGGACATTTTTATAAATCAAGTCTTGTTTTTAAATTATTTGCAAGTAAGTTTTAAGTCATGAACAAATAATCACTCACAGAAAGACGTCAAATCCATCAACAAAAGAAAAAAAATAATAGACGACCGACAACGCACAGAATATCATGTATGTGTTCCGGACCATATGAGTATTTGGACCATACGCATATATCATGACCATAAGGGTATACTAATATGGTCCAACCATACACGTATGGTCCAAATACTCATAAGGTCCGGAACATATTTTATTTGCGATCACAAATGCACGAAGACGTCCATTTCTATGTAAATTGGGTCGATTTTTAGCTCACCTGGCCCGAAGGGCCAAGTGAGCTTTTCCCATCACTTGGCGTCCGGCGTCCGTCGTCCGTCGTCGTTAACTTTTACAAAAATCTTCTCCTCTGAAACTACTGCGCCAAATTAAACCAAACTTGGCCACAATCATCATTGGGGTATCTAGTTTAAAAAATGTGTGGCGTGACGCGGCCAACCAACCAAGATGGCCGCCATCGCTAAAAATAGAACATAGGGGTAAAATACAGTTTTTGGCTTATAACTCAAAAACCAAAGCATTTAGAGCAAATCTGACGGGGTAAAATTGTTTATCAGGTCAAGGTCTATCTGCCCTCGAATTTTCAGATGAATCCGACAACCCGTTATTTGGTTGCTGCCCCTGAACTGGTAATTTTAGGGAATTTTTGCTGTTTTTGGCTATTATCTTGAATATTATTATAGATAGAGATAAACTGTAAACAGCAATAATGTTCAGCAAAGTAAAATTTACAAATAAGTCAACATGACCAAAATGGTCAGTTGACCCCTTTAGGAGTTATTGACCTTTATAGTCAATTTTTAACCATTTTTCGTAAATCTTAGTAATCTTTTACAAAAATCTTCTCCTCTGAAACTACTGGGCCAAATTAATCCAAACTTGGCCACAATCATCTTTGGGATATCTTGGTTAAAAAATGTGTGGCGTGACCCAGCCAACCAACCAAGATGGCCACCATGGCTAAAAATAGAACAATGGGGTAAAATGCAGTTTTTGGCTTATAACTCAAAAACCAAAGCATTTAGAGCAAATCTGACAAGCAGTGAAAGTGTTTATCAGTTCAAGATTTATCTGTCCTGAAATTTTCAGATGAATCGGACAACCTGTTGCTGGGTTGCTGCCCCTGAATTGGTAATTTTAAGGAAATTTTGCTGTTTTTGGTTATTATCTTGAATATTATTTTAGATAGAGATAAACTGTAAACAGCAATAATGTTCAGCAAAGTAAGATTTACAAATAAGTCAGATGACCAAAATGGTCAGTTGACCCCTGAAGGAGTTATTGCCCTTTATAGTCAATTTTTAACCATTTTTCATAAATCTAAGTAGTCTTTTACAAAAATCTCCTCCTCTGAAACTACTGAGCCAAATTAATCCAAACTTGGCCACAATCATCTTTGGGGTATCTAGTTTAAAAAATGTGTGGCGTGACCTGGCCAATCAACCAAAATGGCCGCCACGGCTAATAATAGAACATAGGGGTAAAATGCAGTTTTTGGCTTATAACTCAAAAACCGAAGCATAAAGAGAAAATCTGACAGGGTTTAATTGTTTATCAGGTCAAGATCTATCTGCCCTGATGTTTTCACATGGATCAGACAACCCTTTGTTAGGTTACTGTCCTGAATTGATAATTTTAGGGAAATTTTGCCGTTTTTTGTTATTATCTTGAATATTATTATAGATAGAGATAAACTGTATACAGCAATAACGTTCAGCAAAATAAGATCTACAAATAAGTTAACATGACCAAAATAGTCAATTGACCCCTTAATGAGTTATTGCCCTTTATAGTTAATTTTTAACATTTCTCATAAATTTTTGTAAATTTGTAGAAAATATTTTCCAATGTAATTACTGGGCAAAGTTCATTATAGACAGAGATAATTGTAGCAACAAGAATGTTCAGTAAAGTAAGGTCTACAAACACATCACTATCACCAAAACACAATTATGTCATGAATTTATCCGTGTCCATTATTTAATATGCACAAGACCAAGGTGAGCGACACAGGCTCTTTAGAGCCTCTAGTTTTATATAGATAAGATGAATGCGTTTCTGTTGCCAAGTGTTTTTCACAAGTATAGTAGCAGTATAGCAGAACGGTTTAAGTTTCCTATATACACCAAATGATACATTTTGCCAATACGATAACGTAAATTCATGCAAATTTCACAAGGTTTAATCCAAATAGCTTTCTTACTATTCAAAAACTTTCAAGTACGAAAAAGACAGGGCAGAAGTATATTTTGTCTTTATGTTTCGTATTTGCACAACTTTTGAAAGTGGATTATGCATTCGTTCTAAAATAAAATTAGACCAGATAAAAGTTAAAAGATTACATAACTCGACAATCGCAATTGTTAAATCCGAAAAAGATAATCAATCAATACATGCATTCAGTAAGTCATTCTTTTTTCTGAAAGAACATGGCTTTGCGATATCTTATTATGAAAATTGATTGTCGAAACATAACAAAAACACAAGTAAAGGACGTTTAATTAATCAATATAAATCAAAACACAAATTCCTGATTAGTATTTCGAATTATTTTATATAGGCGTTGAGAACCTTTGGTGACCCCACTGTTTAAATGTTTATATTAAGGACGTCGTGAGCAATTGGCGTTATAGACGAACGTCCACCTAATCTGTCCCAGTCAATGGGATATTAAAGTGCGCCAATCAATGTCCATAGCCACACTATAATGAATTCGATACTATTTGTAATGTTTTATTATCATGATTAAATGTTGTATCGCACAGAAAATAAGTTACTGCGAGCAAACCAAGCCTACATTTTGCCTTGCCGCTTGTTTCGCTATGTAGATAGATCAGAAATGTTTTAAATTCGGACGAATATATGAGGGAGAATTTAAACAACATTAACCCAATTACAACAGTATAAAGATTGATTTATCTGTAGCTCTTGTATCTCAAGTTCGGTGGAATAGATTCTTATAATTTAGTCTCCATATTTTGGATTATTTAGTGTAAGAACAGCATCTATATAGCAGAAAATGTGAAGTTAGAGGATATTGTCAACTTCATATATTTCATCCTAAAAGATTCTGACATGTTGTCACTCTCATTGTAAAACTTTTTATTTTGTTCATCGGAGGTCAGAAGTATTTCACACATCGAAAATTATGCGAATAAAACATTTATTTAAAAAAAATTGTTAACACGTAATTTCTTTTCCGATGTTTATGAAATTCAACTGTGCATCAAAATCAAGAGATAAAGGTAGGATTAATTGAAGATTGCAGTTTTTATTCACATGTGGTTAAATATTATTCATTTACTGAAATAGTTATTTGATCAAACATACTGTATCTTAGCTTTTACAGTAAGTGGTTTTGCAGGGTCAAAGAAAAACAATAAAACTGACACAGTTTTACGGACAATAGTATCATGTGGGAATTGTGAGAGAGTGACATATAAAATTTAACTACATATATTTGTTTATTCTTATTCAGTCATTAATGCTGATGTACTTAAATGTACACATTCTGAAAATTTAATCAGATTTTCCTAATATGAGACAATCATTGAATTTAATTATGTTGCATTGTTTATGAACCGCTGCTCAATGGTGTGAACCTATGCCTAACTGATATTAAAAAATGCAAATCAATGTGTTAAGTTTTTGTGTATGATCTTATAAGCCGTTCCTTTTTTCTGTCTATTTTTGGGGGCATAATGTATTGTATGGAGTGGAGTGTTGGAGTGGAGTATTGGAGTGGAGTGTTGGAGTGAACTTTTGGAGTGAGATTTTGGAGTGAAATTTTTGGAGTGAAATTTTGGAGTGAAATTTTTGGAGTGAGATTTTGGAGTGAAATTTGATGAAAAATTTTGTAGTGAATAATTTAAAAACAAACTATACTAAAATAGAAATAAAAAAATGCATGCAGTGAAGTATTCGAATAATAATGTTTCGAATAATAATGTGAACGACCTCATATCAACAGTCCTTTATAAACAATTTCAAATTCTGCTGATCTACTGATGCATAACTAAGAGTTATATAATTATTTAGCATTGTGATTTCCCAATCTCTTAAGAATCTGGCAGCATCCTCATTAGGAGAATTTTACATGCTCGTGTATTAGGTTTAGTCCCCATTTCCATTCTTTATTATATTATATTATTTTGTAAAATTAACAAAAAATCTTCACATTATCATGTTTAAAAGTATCATATTTATTGATTTTGCACTGTTGTTTTTAGTTTTTTAAATGATTTACAAATTAATTGACTTGAGCTTCTGTTTAAATAAAAAAGAATGTTTAAATGTTTTCAACAATGATGAAAGTATTTTCATTTTCTGAATTTAATTTAGATGAAATTTGGATTTATGAAAAAATAAGTTATTAATTGGTATTACCTAGCTATCATTTCGGTATCAATAGAACACAATAATAAAAGATGAACTGCAATTACAGTGTTATTTCCTGGATTTACATTGAGAAAATATTGTTACACCTGGGGTGTGTGGTTAAACCTTCGTAGCAGGCTGAGCTATAAATATAAATATAAAACATAGGTACTATGGTAATTTTTAATACAGGCACTGGTATAGATACATCAATAGTAATATCATATTATATATATGATAAATCTCCAATATGTTGATAAATATTAACAAGAGAGATTGGTCAAATTTCAATGTTACAAAACTATTTAGTTGTAGTTATAAGGCATATAATAATTATGGTCTCAATAAAATATATGTCTTGAGATTCATTACGTATGATGGTTGAAGAAACTGCATTTAATAAAAGTTGAAAATAAATGAACCTTGTTGTCAAATCTATAAAAGATATTGTTGAAAATCTATATAGGAAAAAAGAAATAGATTCACAAACTTATAATTTCTTGAGGAATAATAATGAATCAAAACAGGGACACATGTACCTTCTTCCAAAAGTTCATAAAATTAATCTAGAAATAATTAATGAGGCATTCCAAACTGGTCAAATAGTTGGAAACATAAACATTCCTTACCGACCAATCATCAATAAGTGTAACTCTCCCACGAGACGCATTGAAAGATTACTGGGTCTAATCTTAAAACCATTATTGAAGAGGCATAACTTTTACATTCAAGATACAAAAGACTTCATTAATAAGATAGAGTCACACGAGGTCACAAAAGAATGCATCCTAATTGCCTATGATGTAACGTTGATGTACACAACTATGAACATTGATAACTTAGAAGAAACAGTTATCAATTCATTAGAATCAATTGACACACACGAATATAGTTTCAGCAGATTTTACTATAATGTTCTTTAAACGGTTGCAGTATTTCTTTGCGTGTGAACTGGGTTATCACAGGTTTCAGGTAATAATATATTATGCAAATCATTTGCGGGTTGTACCAATATAGAAAATAATTTAAAAATATGTGATATTGAAAATTTTTACTTTATAAAAGAAAAAAGAAAATGAATATACAGATAAAAGAAATAATGCAAGAAAATTATAAAAAAACTGTTTTAAAAAAAATTGAATTCGTTAACAGAAAATAATAAATTATTTATTTAAAGTAAAGTTAAAAAGAAATATGAAATTGAGCCTTATTTAATAAAAAATAACTCTGAAATCAGGAAATGTTTTACTAAATTAAGGGTAAGTGACCATATTTTGGAAATCAAAAGGGGCAGATACGGAAATATAAAAAAAGAGGAACGTTTATGTCAACATTGTTTTTTAAATAAAATAGACGATGAAGAACACTTTCTGTTTGTATGAAGAAAAAAAAATTGAGACTTGAATTTTTACAGAAAGTTAAATATACTTATTCTTATATAGGTAACATGGAGAATTTTAATAAATTGATTTTATGTCTTTCGTGTCCGTTAATTATGCAGTATGCTGCTCCATTTGTTAAAAAGTCATGGTCACTGAGCAGGGTGGACTCGACAGCTGCATGATATGTACATATGTATATAATGTCTTATTAATTTGTTCTTCTTTGTTTTTTATGATGTACTGTTTTAGTAATTGTTAATTTGTATGTCACGCCTTCAACCCCATTGGGGTATAACTGTGCATTTGTTTGTTTAATATACAGCATATAAAATGTTCATCTCGACGAGATCTACATTTTATATAATAAGCCCAAAAATGTCCGACCGTCTGTTCAAAAGTTACAACGGGATGATTCTAAAAAGTATAGTATTTTGTGTACATCTTTTTAAAGGTAACATATATCAACCTACTATCAACTGCAAAGATGATCAGTACTTCAAGACCTTCAATTTGAGGTCAATGTCAGGTCATGATGAAATTTCATCTTGACCTTCACAGTATACTATGACCTTGACCTTGTGATATTTGAAAGGTCAAGTGGTCCTGAGTTGAATGGTGGTAGTCCCATGTCTCCACGGCTTCCGGTTCTCAAGTTTGGTATTGCTTCATATATTTGATGATTAATTGTGACCTTGGTGAACTTTGAAATTGTCCCAATTCTTTTTCTATAATGTTGTCCTTTAACTGTAGATCATTTACCATTTAACAGATATGAGATATCTATTGTCGTTTTAGAGATAATGCAGTTTGAAATTTTGCGAGCGGCGGCATGTATTTCTGAATCAACAACAGCTAACCACTTAAAATGGTTAAGAAATTGAAGAGATTAACATGGTTATATGTTTAACCAAATACCAAAAACATTCCATTGAAAAAAACACCAAAAAATCATTTTGAAATTTTCATGTTTTGCATTGACTTTGTAAGTTTCATAACTTCTATTTATACCATTGATATTGCATCATTTTTGGCACTTTGTCAAATGGGGTCATCTGATATATCAAATTGAAGGTCTCAATAAACTCTACTTAAAAATGAAAATTTTAAACCTCTTTTTCATCCCAGGTGGAAGGGTGGGGTCATTTAGTGCAAAAATTCAAATTTCTCAGATGGTAAGGTTGTCGCCTATCAAATGAAAGAACATAAAGCGTACATTTCAAATTTCAAATTGACGTCCCCCAAAAATTGGTTGGATGGGGTCATTGAGTGCAAAAATCAAACTTTTTAGAACATGGTGTTGTCGCATATCAAATGAAAGCTCATCTACCCTGTTTTACATATATCATACATCCGATCTCAAAAATGTAGGCGGATGAGGTCATTAAGTGTAAAAAGCGAAAAGTTTCAGAAGGTATGCTTGTCGTATATCAAACGAAAGGTCGTACAAAGAACATTACGAAAACATCACTTTTACAGGAAAGACCTTTCAATTGTTTTACAAACAATTGAGATACTAGTTATTACGAATTTTATTCTTTGCACAAAGATATGAGCATTATTATGATATTCTGGTTCAATGAGTTTTCCCAGATTTTTGCCCATTAGGACTTCGAAATTCTGTGCAATTCAATGTGCACTTTGTCACCACAAGTCAAATGACACTCCCACAAGGTGAGTTAATGAGAGGAGCATATTTCATATTTTTAAATGAACATGACCAAATAATTATTCATGATTATCTGTGATCAAATTTTAATCAATATTTAGCACTGTAATTTTTCTTTATTTATTTTTAATGAATACTTGTTCAAAATTAAACAAAACATTCAACCCCTGACATTCTACTAATAATATACTATATACTCTAAAATTTCACCCAAAAAAATCACTCCAAAATCTCACTCTAAAAATTTTACTCCAAAATCTCACTCCAAAATCTCACTCCAATACTCCACTCCAATACTCCACTCCAACACTCCACTCCATAAAATACATTATGCCATTTTTGGGTGAGGTGATTTCCCCTTTTTGTATTTAATCACAATAGCGTGCGATGACTTTTTATGTTTTAAAATCGATTCTGTACCATACTTATGTTTAAAGTGTTGAATTCTGTAGTACACCTTGATTTTTTAAATTCCATTTGAAGTTGAGGAATCTTGGAGCGAACCATCCAATAAGATTCGAAAAGTAAGTAGAATGTATAAGTAAATAAATTATTTTGTTCTCTCTTAGAATCGTTTGGAAAGGAAGTTATTATTGTTAGTTACGGTAATCATAGATGAGCTAAATACAATGCCATAGAGTGCATTTTTTCATTGACCTTATGACTAATTGAGGGCATTTAAATCATGTCAGTACGCCTATCAAGGAATATGGAAATACATAAGTTAACCTTACTATTAAACCCCTGTTTGGTTTTATAAAACAAAGACTAATTGACCAGGGTTTTCAGGAACAACATGCAAATATTTCAGCATCTCCAAAATTAACTTTTTTCCAAAGTGTTTACAAAATGAGTGAACGGGCAGGTTATGTTGATGCTTTACAAAATAGATCAGATCGATCATCATTATGTAAATTAAGAGCTAGTGCTCATAACCTTGCCATTGAAAGAGGAAGATATTTAAAAGTGCCCAGAGATCAAAGAATTTGTGAAATCTGTAAAAGTGGCGAAATTGAAAATGAACAGCACATGCTGCTACACTGCAGAGGTTACTCCAGTATTAGAGAGACTTTTGTTTTAAAAATGTTCAAAATTACAGAAAAAGTATATCCACATTGTGCGATAAAAGTAAAATAAATCTTATACTTAATA
This sequence comes from Mytilus edulis, assembly GCF_963676685.1. NCBI lineage: Eukaryota > Metazoa > Mollusca > Bivalvia > Mytilida > Mytilidae > Mytilus > Mytilus edulis. The sequence goes on from NC_092350.1 coordinate 41,518,573, forward strand.
ATACACCTTATACGGCACTAAAATTATCTTCCTCTTTCGTAACAAATTGTTTAAATGCAAGAAGTAATCTATTGTAATAGATTTTCATTATACCTTTATTAATCGTTTATTCACATAATATAATTGTTTATATTTTACTACCATGTATAGCAAATTGTTTATCCATTCGGTCATTACCATTTATTGTAAATGCGTTTGTGCCAATAAAATATTGTCTATTGTCTAAATATTGTTAAAACAGAGATCAAGAGAAAACAAAACACATTTTTATTACTTATCACCAGGGTTGTTACCCCTTTCACAGTTGGTAATAATGTGTACACCAAATAGGACAACCTTGTGATCTAATAGTATGTACATTTAAATATTGTGACGTAGCATGAGTCAAGAATAGGCAAGCTCGTGGATTATATGATATTTTTTGTATATCTGATATAGATATTGGTATACTACATTAATGCATATTGTTATTACATTGGTTGCAATGAAAAACATAGATTTCCCAGTGAAATAAAAACCGATAATTTCACGTGTGAAATAAACGTGGTTATTATACTCCTATAACGTCATACAACAATAGGCGTTGTCAAGACGTAGATAACGTTGGATCAAAACAGAGCGAAGACAAAGATATAATTCCTAATATTTTCTACTTTAATTTCAGAAAAAAACCTTTATCAACGTAATAAAAAGTATAACTAAAAAATCTAGGAATTCAAAAGTTGAAAAATCGTAACCGAACAATACTGATAATTACCTCATGCGCTAAAAATTAAATGACAACTTCATGGCTAAAACAAAAACGACCTAAAGACAAACAACAGTTAACAAAACCATTGAAATCTAAAGACTTAACAGCACTAACTCAATCAAAATAGGGGGTGATCTCAGGTGCTTCTGAAGTATATGTAGATCATGCTCCACATGTGACACCTGTCGTGTTGTTCATGTTAGAATAAATCCGTAGTCATCTGTGAACTCGATATTCCATAACAATTAACCAATGTAATGGCGTATGTTAATCATACGAAAGGACAATTTTTTATTTCACCACTTGAAGCTCTTGGTTTAATAGCTTCCTTGCGAGCAGCAACCTTTTATCAAGAAAATCATGATAGAAAATACAACCCCTGGAATATCATATTAGCTGGAGATGTATACTCTGTATGCAGGCACCGCTGAATGTTGCTACGGAGAAATGGAAAGTTCATAATTGGGAAGCTAAAATCATCTCTTTTGTCGTGGAATTTGTTTTTTTTTTACCGATCTTCATCGTCAATTTCTAGATGTAAGTCAAGATATAAGGCAAACTTAACTTTAGTTGTTTAAAAGTATATATGCAACATAAAACTGTATAAGGATTAATTAAACTATATCTGTCGTATCCTTTATCTCAAGTTAGATGGGATAGATGCTTTCAACGTTCGTCCATAAATTTTGTGAATAGTTTGTGTAAGAAACAGCATCTATATAGCGGAAAATGTGAAGTTAAAGGATATTGTTAACATTATATATTTAATCCTCAAAGATTCTTGCATGAGGTAATACTTATATGTATAACCTTTTATTGACGGTTTAAAGTATTTAACACCTGGAAAATCATGCTTTACATTTCTATAAAAAAAATAATTGTAAAATGTTGTTAAAAATAGTTATTTCTTCTCAAATTTAATGAAACTTTACTGTTCAATAGAATCCAGAGATAAAATCTGGCGAAAATTGAAGATTGCAGTTTTAATTTAATCAAACCAAAGGTGATTATTTTGTAATAGTTTTTCATTTAAAAATATCTATATGAACAGACACATTTAGTATCTTAGTTTTTAAATTAAATGGTTTGCATGATCAAAGAAAAACAATACTACTTTCATAATTGTACGTACACTTGTATCATGTGGGAGTGTCATTTAAATTTGAAATCAAGGACTACATATATTTGTGTATTCTTATTCAATCATTTATTTTGATGTACTAAAATGTTTAACATTTTTCACAGATTTTCCTTACGAGACAACAATTCAATTTAATTATTTTGCATTGTTTTATAAGTAATGACGAACCGCCTCATAAGGGTATGGACCTATGTCTCAGTGATGTTACTGAAAACAAATAAATAGATTACAATAGGTGTTAGGTATTTGAAAATCATCATATAGCTGTTAGTATTAAAGTCTCTGTCTAGTTTTGGGTCCGGTAATTTCCACTTCTTTTAAAGTCACTATAGCGTGTATTGTCGTTTATGTCTGTGTCAAACTTGTGTTATGTTCGTGTAAGTGTGAGGATCTGTAGAACACCTTGAGTATTAAAATTCGATTTGAGGAATCCTGAGTGTGAACCGCTCAATTACATTCGAAAAGTAAATAGAATGTATAAGTAAATGATTTTGTTCTCTATTAGAAACTCGAGCTTAGAATCATGTGAATGGGAGTTTTAATGATAGGCACGTAGAATCATAGATGTGTAAAATACAAAGTATTAGTGAACGTTGCATTCAGTGACCTAATTATGTCTAATTGAGGGCATATGATACATGTCAGTTTACCTATCAGGGAATTTGAACATACAAACGTAAAAATAGGTAGCGAAAGAAAAACAAAAACACATGTTTTATTTCTTATCACAAGGGTTGTCTTCCTTTGTACAGTACGTAATAATGTGATCAATCATTATATTGTCTTTCTCATCATTTTAAATACCTGAAATGTTAAAGCATGTGAATCCTTTTGTCCAGTTATTAATTACATTTATGTAAAAATGAGGCAAAGAATACCAAAGGGACACACAGACACATTAGGCGAAAAATAAACTGACAACATTATGGCTAAAAAAGAAAACGACCCACAGACAAACAATGGTACACAAAACTTAACATAGCAATCTAATGACTAAACAACACTAACTCAATCAAAACAGGGGGTAATACAGGTGCTCTTGAAGGATAAGCATTTCAAGCTCAACATCAGGCAGCTGTTGTGTTGCTCATGTTAGAACAAATCAGGCGATAAGTCTTTTTCGGTAGGTCACATTCGATGGAAAGAACGGGATTGTAGTTACAACAATTGGAACATATCCGTAGTCAGATGTAAACTTGATATTCCATAACAATTAACCATCGTGATGACGTCCGTAAATCTTACGAAGAACAATTGCACCACTTGGAACTCTTGGTTAAATAGATTACTTGTGAGCAGCTACCTCTTATAAAGGAAATCATGTTAGGAAATACAAGCCTTGGAATATCATATTAGCTGAAGATGTATACTCTGTATGCAGGCACTGCTAAATGTTGCTACTAAGAAATGGAGAGTTCACAATTAGGAAGCTAAAATCACATCTTTTGTCGTAGAATTTAGTTTTTTTATTTAAAAATATCTATATGAACAGACACATTTGGTATCTTAGTTTTTACATTAAATGGTTTTGCATGATCAAAGAAAAACAATACTACTTTCATAATTGTACGGACAATTGTATCATGTGGGAGTGTCATTTAAATTTGAAATCAAGGACTACATATATTTGTGTAATCTTATTCAATCATTTATTTTGATGTACTCAAGTGAAAACATTTCTAAAAAAAATACACAGATGTTCTAAATTGGACAATCATTCATTATTGTAATTATTTTACATTGACCATTATGAGGACTGACGAACCGCTGCTAGAAGGTGTGAACATATGCATTAAGGATATTACTGCAAGCAAATCAATAAAATTACAATAGGTGTTTATTTTTAAGGTCTTTCCTCTCCGCGAGGAAAGACCTTATTGTTTTTCTCCTGTTTTTTTTTTTTTTTTTTTTTTTTTTTTTTTTTTTTTCATCCAGCATTTGTTTAACATGGCCTCCCTTTGTTTCTATTGGAGTTATCAAGACCAAATATGGACCATCGGTAGACCTCATCATGAAGTATTACCAGATGAGGCTGTGTAGGATTTCATCATCCCCTTTAGAAGTTATCTCCCTTTTATTGGTTTTTTTCGACATGGCCCCCCCTCATTGTTTTTGAAGATATCATGACCTTATTTGGACAATAGTTAGATCTCATCATGATGTGTTACCATATGAGGCTGCTAAGGATTTCATCATTCCCTATGAGAGTTATGTCCCCTTGAAGCAATTTCTTTCTTTTACATTTTTTTCAAAAAGTATTCAAGATAGAATCGATTTGAAAACGGCAACATATACAGGACCAGATGGCAATGTTAATTAACATATACAATCATTTTGTTGTTAACCCTTATAAGGAGTTATTTCCCTTGAAAAAATATAAACAATTTTTGAAAAATTGTATCTCGAGAACCGGAAGTCGTAAAGACTTGGGACCTACACCAATAATCTTAAGTTCATGTGACCTTTAATTTGCACCCAAGGTCAAAGGTCACCGAGTGCAAAAAAAAATTACGCTGCAATTTCAAGCTTTCATATTAAGAAAACAATAAGAGTTTGCTGCATATTTACAGCGTATAAAATGTTCCTCTCGACGAGCTCTACATTTTATACACTGACCTCAAAAAAGTCCGACTGTCTGTTCAAAAGTTACGACGGGATGATTCTTAAAAGTATAGTATTGTGTGTATATCTTTTTAAAGGTAACAGATATCAACCTACTATAAACTGCAAAGATGATCAGTAGTTCAAGACCTTCAATTTGAGGTCAATGTCGGGTCATGATGAAATTTCACCTTGACCTTCACATTTTTACTATGACCTTGACCTTGTAATATTTGAAAGGTCAAGTGGTCCTGAGTTGAATGGTGATAGTCCCATGTCTCTACGACTTCCGGTTCTCAAGTTTTGTATTGCATCATATATTCGAAGATTAATTGTGCCCTTGATGAACTCTGAAATTGTCCCAATTCTTTTTTTAATAATGTTGTCCTTCAACTGTAGATCATTTATCATTTAACAGATTTGAGATATCTATTGTCGTTTTAGAGATAATGCAGTTTGAAGTTTTTCGAGCTTAGGCATGTATTTCTGAATCATCAACAGCTTACCACTTAAAATGTTTTAGAAATTGAAGAGGTTGACATAGTTATATGTTTGACCAAATACCAAAAACATTCCATGGATAAAAACACCAAAAAATAAATTTGAAATTTTCAAGTTTTGCATTGACTTTGTAAGTTTCATAACTTCTATTTATATAGTTGTTATTGCATCATTATTTGCACTTTGTCAAATGGGGTCATCTGATATATCAAATTGAAGGTCTTAATAAACTCTACTTAAAAATGAAAATTTTAAACCCCCTTTTCATCCCAGGGGGACGGGTGGGGTCATTTAGTGCAAACATTCAAATTTCTCAGATGGTAAGGTTGTCGCATATCAAATGAAAGAACATAAAGCGTACATTTCAAATTTCAAATTGACGTCTCCCAAAAATGGGCTGGATGGGGTCATTGAGTGCAAAAAATAAATGTTCTTTTAAGGTAGGGTTGTTGTATATCAAATGAAAGGTCATGATGTGTACATTTGAAATATCAAATTCCCAACCTCCAAAAATTAGTTGGATAGGGTAATTAAGTGCAAAAATCAAACTTTCTAGAACATAGTGTTGTCGCATATTTAAGGTCTTTCCCCTACATGGGAAAGACCTTATTGTTTTTCTAATGTTTTTTCTTTTTCTTTTTTTTCTTCCAACATTTTTTTGACAGGGCCTTCTCCCCTTTCTGTTGAAGTTATCAAGACCAAATATGGACCATCGATAGACCTCATCATGAACTTTTACCAGATGAACTTTTGTAGGATTTCATCATCCCCTTTAGAAGTTATCTCCCTTTTATTGATTTTTTTCAACATGGCCCCCCTTTAATGTTTTAAAAGATATCATGACCTTATATGGACAATAGGTAGATATCATCATGATGTATTACCACATGAGGCTGCATAGGATTTCATCATCCCCTTTGAGAGTTATATCCCCTTATAGCAATTTTTAATATTTGCATTTTTCTCAAAAAGTATTTGAGATAGAATGTAATTGAAAATGACAGCATGTACAAGAACAGATGGCAATGTTTATAAACATAAACAATTAATTTGTTACTTATCCTTATAAGGAGTTATTTCCCTTTAAAAATTATAAATAATTTTTGAAAAATTCTATTTTCAGAACCGGAAGTCATAGAGACCTTGAACCTTGACCAATAATCTTTAATTCATGTGACCTTCAATATGCACCCAAGGTCAAAGGTCACCGAGTGCAAAATAAAATTACGCTGCAATTTCAAGCTTACATATTAGGAAAACGATAAGACTTTGCTGCATACATACAGCGCGTAAATTGTTCCTCTCGACGAGATCTACATTTTATGCAATAAGCCCAAATATGTCTGACCGTCTGTTTAAAAGTTACGACGGGATGATTCTTAAAAGTATAGTATTTTGTGTATATCTTTTTAAAGGTAACATATATCAACCTACTATAAACTGCAAAGATGATCAGTAATTCAAGACCTTCAATTTGAGGTCAATGTCAGATCATGATGAAATTTCACCTTGACCTTCACATTATACTATGACCTTGACCTTGTGATATTTGAAAGTTCAAGTGGTCCTGAGTTGAATGATGATAGTCCCATGTCTCAACGACTTCCGGTTCTCAAGTTTGGTATTGCATCATATATTTGATGATTAATTGTGACCTTGGTGAACTTTGAAATTGTCCCAATTCTTTTTCTATAATGTTGTCCTTTAACTGCAGATCATTTACCATTTAACAGATTTGAGATATCTATTGTCGTTTTAGAGATAATGCAGTTTGAAATTTTGCGAGCCGCGGCATCTATTTCTGAATCAACAACATCTAACCACTTAAAATGTTTAAGAAATTGAAGAGGATGACATAGTTATATGTTTGACCAAATACCAAAAACATTCCATGGAAAAAAACACCAAAAAATCATTTTGAAATTTTCATGTTTTGCATTGACTTTGTAAGTTTCATAACTTCTATTTATATCGTTGATATTGCATCATTTTTGGCACTTTGTCAAATTGGGTCATCTGATATATCAAATTGAAGGTCTCAATAAACTCTACTTAAAAATGAAAAATTTAAACCTCTTTTTCATCCCAGGTGGAAGGGTGGGGTCATTTAGTGCAAAAATTCAAATTTCTCAGATGGTAAGGTTGTCGCATATCAAATGAAAGAACATAAAGCGTACATTTCAAATTTCAAATTGACGTCCCCCAAAAATTGGTTGGATGGGGTCATTGAGTGCAAAAAATCAATTTTCTTTTACGATAGGGTTGTTGTATATCAAATGAAAGGTCATGATGTGTACATTTGAAATATCAAATTCCCGACCTCCAAAAATTAGTTGGATGGGGTTATTAAGTGCAAAAATCAAACTTTCTAGAACATGGGTTGTCGCATATCAAATGAAAGCTTATCTACCCTGTGTTACATATATCATACTTTCGATCTCAAAAATGTAGGCGGATGACGTCATTAAGTGTAAAAAGCGAAAAGTTTCAGAAGGTATGCTTGTCGTATATCAAACGAAAGGTCATACAAAGTACATTACGAAAACATCACTTTTACAGGAAAGACCTTTCAATTGTTTTACAAACAATTGAGATACTAGTTTTTTCTTTTTTTTCTTCCAGCATTCGTTTGGCTTGCCCTCCTACCGCTTCTATTGGAGTTATCAATACCAAAATTAAACCATCGATAGACATCAACATGAACTTTTACCAGATGAACTTTTGTAGGATTTCATCATCCCCTGTAGAAGTTATCTCCCTTTTATTGATTTTTTTCAACATGGTCCCCCCAAAATGTGTTAAAAGATATCATGACTTTATTTGGACAATAGGTAGATCTCATCAAGATATATTACCACATGAGGCTGCATAGGATTTCATCATCTACTTTGAGAGTTATATCCCCTTGAAGCAATTTCTTTCATTTGCATTTTTCTTTAAAAGTATTAAAGATAGAATCGATTTGAAAACGGCAGCATGTACAAGAACAGATGGCAATGTTTATAAACATAAACAATTTCTTTGTTACTAAGCCTTATAAGGAGTTATTTCCCTTTTAAAATTATAAATATTTTTTGAAAAATTCTATTTCGAGAACCAGAAGTCATAGAGACCTGGAACCTTCACCAATAATCTTTAATTCGTGTGACCTTTTATATGCACCCGAGGTCAAAGGTCACTGAGTGCACAAAAAAATTACGCTGCAATTTCAAGCTTACATGTTAGGAAAACGATAAGACTTTGCTGCATACATACAGCGTATAAATTGTTCCTCTCGATGAGCTCTACATTTTATACAATAATTCCAAAAATGTCCGACCGTCTGTTTAAAAATTACAACGTGATGATTCTTAAAAGTATAGTTTTGTGTGCATATCTTTTAAAAGGTCACAGATATCAACCTACTATAAACTGCAAAGAAGATCAGTAAGTCAAGACCTTCAATTTGAGGTCAATGAAAGCTCATGATGAAATTTCACCTTGAACTTCACAGTATACTATGACCTTGACCTTGTGATATTTGAAAGGTCAAGTGGTCCTGAGTTGAATGGTGGTAGTCCCATGTCTCTACGACTTCCGGTTCTCAAGTTTGGTATTGCATCATATATATTATGATTAATTGTGACCTTGGTGAACTTTGAAATTGTCCCAATTCTTTTTCTATAATGTTGTCCTTCAAGTGTAGATCATTTATTATTTAACGGATTTGAGATATCTATTGTCGTTTTAGAGATAATGCAGTTTGAAATTTTGCAAGCTACGGCATGTATTTCTGAATCAACAACAGCTTACCACTTAAAATGTTTAAGAAATTGAAGAGGTTAACATAGTTATATGTTTGACCAAATACCAAAAACATTCCATTGAAAAAAAAACACCAAAAAGTTAGTTTGAAATTTTCATGTTTTGCATTGATTTTGTAAGTTTCATAACTTCTATTTATATCGTTGACATTGCATCATTTTTGGCACTTTGTCAAATGGGGTCATCTGATATATCAAATTGTAGGTCTCAATAAATTCTACTTAAAAATGAAAATTTTAAACCTCTTTTCCATCCCAGGCGGAAGGGTGGGGTCATTTAGTGCAAAAATTCAAATTTCTCAGATGGTAAGGTTGTCGCATATCAAATGAAAGAACATAAAGCGTACATTTCAAATTTCAAATTGACGTCCACCAAAAATTGGTTGGATGGGGTCATTGAGTGCAAAAAATAAATTTTCTTTTACTATAGGGTTGTTGTATATCAAATGAAAGGTCATGATGTGTACATTTGAAATATCAAATTCCCAACCTCCTAAAATTGGTTGGATCGGGTTATTAAGTGCAAAAATCAAACTTTTTAGAACATGGCGTTGTCGCATATCAAATGAAAGCTCATCTACCTTGTGTTGCATGTATCATACTTCCGATCTCAAAAATGTAGGCGGATGAGGTCATTAAGTGTAAAAAGCGAAAAGTTTCAGAAGGTATGCTTGTCGTATATCAAACGAAAGGTCGTACAAAGAAGATAACGAAAACATCACTTTTACAGGAAAGACCTTTCAATTGTTTTACAAACAATTGAGATACTAGTTTTTCTTTTTTTTCTTCCAACATTTTTTTGACATGCCCGCCTCTTGTTCCTGTTGAAGTTATTAAGACCAAATATGGACCATCGCTAAACCTCACCAAGATGTATTACCAAATGACTCTGTTAAGGATTTCATCATCCCCTTTAGGAGTTATCTCCCTTTTATTGATTTTTTTCAACATGGCCCCCCCTCGTTGGTTTTAAAGATATCATGACCTTAATTGGACAAAATGTAGATCTTATCATGATGTATTACCATGTGAGGCTGAATAGGATTTCATCGTCCCCTATGAGAGTTATATCCCCTTGAAACAATTTCTTTCCTTTGCATTTTTATCAAAATGTATAAGAGATAGAATCGATTTGAAAACGGCAACATGTACAGGAACAGATGGCAATGTTGATGAACATGTACAATCATTTTGTTATTAACCCTTATAAGGAGTTATTCCCCTTGAAAAATTGTACATAATTTTAGAAAAATTGTATCTCGAGAACCGGAAATCGGAGAGACTTGGGACCATCACCAATAATCTTAAGTTCATGTGACCTTTAATATGTACCCAAGGTCAAAGGTCACAGAGTGCAAAAAAAAATTACGCTGCAATTTCAAGCTTTCATATTAAGAAAACGATAAGAGTTTGCTGCATACTTACAGCGTATAAAATGTTCCTCTTGACGAGCTCTACATTTTATACACTGAGCTCAAAAGAGTCCGACTGTCTGTTCAAAAGTTACGACGGGATGATTCTTAAAAGTATAGTGATGTGTGTATATCTTTTTAAAGGTAACAAATAGCAACCTACTATAAACTGCAAAGATGATCAGTAGTTCAAGACCTTCAATTTGAGGTCAAGGTCAGGTCATGATGAAATTTCACCTTGACCTTCAAATTATACTATGACCTTGACCTTGTGATATTTGAAAGGTCAAGTGGTCCTGAGTTGAATGATGATAGTCCCATGTCTCTACGACTTCCGGTTCTCAAGTTTTGTATTGCATCATATATTTGATGATTAATTGTGACCTTGGTGAACTTTGAAATTGTCCCAATTCTTTTTCTTTAATGTTGTCCATCAACTGTAGATCATTTATCATTTAACAGATTTCAGATATCTATTGTCGTTTTAGAGATAATGCAGTTTGAAGTTTTGCGAGCGGAGGCATGTATTTCTGAATCATCATGAGCTTACCACTTAAAATGTTTTAGAAATTGAAGAGGTTGACATAGTTGTATGTTTGACCAAATACCAAAAACATTCCTTTGAAAAAAACACCAAAAAATCAATTTGAAATTTTCAAGTTTTGCATTGACTTTGTAAGTTTCATAACTTCTATTCATATAATTGACATTGCATCATTATTTGCACTTTGTCAAATGGGGTCATCTGATATATCAAATTGAAGGTCTTAATAAACTCTACTTAAAAAGGAAAATTTTAAACCCCCTTTTCATCCCAGGGGGACGGGTGGGGTCATTTAGTGCAAACATTCAAATTTCTCAGATGGTAAGGTTGTCGCATATCAAATGAAAGAACATAAAGCGTACATTTCAAATTTCAAATTGACGTCTCCCAAAAATGGGTTGGATGGGGTCATTGAGTGCAAAAAATAAATGTTCTTTTAAGGTAGGGTGGTTGTATATCAAATGAAAGGTCATGATGTGTACATTTGAAATATCAAATTCCCGACCTCCAAAAATTTGTTGGATAGGGTTATTAAGTGCAAAAATCAAACTTTCAAGAACATGGTGTTGTCGCATATCAAACGAAAGCTCATCTACTCTGTTCCATATATCATAATTCCGATCTGAAAAATGTAGACGGATGAGGTCATTAAGTGTAAAAAGCGAAAAGTTTCAGAAGGTGTGCTTGTCGTATATCAAACGAAAGGTCGTACAAAGTACAATACGAAAACATCACTTTTACAGGAAAGACCTTTCAATTGTTTTACAAACAATTGAGATACTAGTTGTATATGATCTTATAAGCCGTTCCTATTCTCGGTCTATTTTTGGGTCAGGTGATTTCCAACTTTATTGACTTTTATGTGTAAATGTAAGTTTCTGTAAACCTTGATTATTATTCGATTTGAAGTTAATGAATCTTTAGTTTAGAACACCATTTAGATCGGAAAAAGAAGCAAAATGTAAGTAAATTAGTTTGTGCTCTTCAAACTAGTGTTTAAATTAAGTTTTAAAGTTATCCCCGTTTGTACGATGAATCATAGATGTGTAGAATACTATATTTTCATTGAATCACTTAGGACTTATCGATAGCATTATTTTATAGTATGCCAGTACACCTATTCGGGTTTTAGAGAATATATGTACATATTAATGCAAACATAGATGAAGAAAGAAAAAAACATTTTTTTTATTTCATAATGTATGATGTTGTCTCCCATTGCACAGTATATAATATTATTTACAGTGACTGGGTCCCCCCTGATATACACTTACTAGGACATAATTCAATTTAATATAATTACATTTACGCTACACCTAAATAGTTTTTGCGTTTGTAGTGTATGTCACGATAAACTAGACAAGCTGTTTGTTTAATATGAGTTTGGTTTTTTTTTTTGTTATCTAAGATTGTTATAGATATTACATGTAAATGTTTACTAAACCTAATACTTTAAACAGGTGAAAGGCTATTATGAATCGTTGTGTATTGTCGTTACTGAACTGGTAAGATTTCGTCACTCAGAGGTCAAAAGCGTTTCAAAATTTAAAAATTCTGTTATATATTGCGTATAAAACATTTCTTTGCGATTTTCAAAAAAAAAATGTTTCTGTTATCTTATTTTACTGTCAATTATCAAGCACCTTTGAAATCTGTAACACGAGAAAATGTAATAACAATGATATATATCTTAAACGAATGAAATTAATGAAAATTAGTGTGTATTTGTACGAGGTTCGAAATGCCCTCGTCCCACCGTTACAAAAACAACAGATTTTTATAAACAAAAAATATGTATCGTCTATTCTAAACTCAAAATAAGTTATCAGTGATACTCTATTTTGTCTGTAAGATTTTTGTCATTCTTTATATTCTTTATTTTCAGATAAAGATGTCGTGTCCTTTGATTACATTCGTTATTTTGATGACAGCATTGACTCCATTAATCGTAAAAAGTCATAGTCCCTGCAATGGTGAAAAAGTTCCAAAAGTCTACACACTTGCATCAGTAAAAACATGTCCTACTGGAGAGGAGAGGATACAAAAGGAAACTTCCTGCCATATATCAAACAATATATTCCACTGTTTACCTGACAGAGATGGTAATCTTTATACTTTTTGCGGAGTAAGCAAAAGGTACCTTAGATATTCTTATTTTGTTGCAGACAATAATGGTACGTTACGTCTAACCAACCTAGGATTTACGATATCTCCAGGGACTGCTACTGAATTATATTCCAATTTAAGCCAGGTTATCGTAAATGCCCCAGACTCGTTGGACAATTTTTCCATTTTTGAGCAACTGAAGGAGGAACTAGACTTTACTGCTACTGATGCTTGCAAACATAATTTAAAGAATTATGCATTACCAAGCCGAGATTCATGCAATATTATTAACATATGTGCTGAGCCTAAAGATGTTCCATGCATTAATATTTATGTTCTAAATGTTAGTAATGGTCATGGAAGTATCATAGAAAGGGAGTTCCCTCTACCAAAGACAAACGAAAAGAAATATGCGATGATTGCGTTAGTTTTATGTCGAATCTATCGTTCAACCTTGATGAAACAGTGTTCAGCAACTCAGGGTCACATTTCATCAACTATCCAGACCTCAATATATCCTAAGGATACTGTAACAACCGGAACACAGATCTGCCAAATTTGCGACAACACGATATTTATCATTACTATTGTAGTATTAGTTATAATAATATTAGTATTAATAGTAATTTTAATTGAGATGAAATTTCATTTCATTGAGAAACAATACCTTAAAAGGAGACAACGATCATCAGAAAAGGGGGAATATGCACAACCTTCAGATACATATGATACTAGTCATCAAAGCAAAGTGGAACTATCCACAAATTAAACCAGTCCCATTTAAGCAAGGTCCTCATGTGTCAAAGAAGAATACCTCATATCTTTTGTATAAAATCTACAAACTAACTTGATAGGTTTTTTTTTACAAAAATCTGGATGTGAGTTATCTGGATTCAATATCACTAGATTTTATTAATCACTGCCTCTCTGTAAATAAGGCATCCCTTATTAAAGTGAGTTTTAAAAATCTATTTTTTTTAACCAATCAATAAGATGTGGTCTGTTTAGTCTTCAACTGCTAGATAAAGTATGTTCTACTAAAAAAATATGTTTTTGAATAATAATGATATAGATCAAAATGGAAAAAAAGGATGATATACGTTGATTATAATACATGAACTTATATTTCGATAGACAGATCATGCTCTAAACAAAAAATGATCAATTTTACAATTTTTCATGTGATCACTTAGTTTAGTTAAAGTCATATTTTGAATACTATATAAATTACAGTGACGTACACAAAGATCGAATGACACTATCAAAATTTCTTTTTTTTTTCTTCTTTACTTTGTACAAATTTGAAAATTGCATCCTTATCAAAGATTTAAAAGAAAATTGAAGAAGAAAATTAGTCATATTTTTATCAGCAATTTAAATTTCCTCCATAAGTGGTTGACTTAAAATGTAAATGATTATTTATTTGTATAGTTCTTGTTTTTATGCCCTTTTATGCTTTTTTGTAATTTTGTCAAATTTTAAACTTTTATATATGTATAGACTTACTAGAACTTATGTTATAAACTAATTGTTATGTGTACATGATTATCCGCCAGGATTTATCTGACTATTGTATTATGTCATTGTAGATTAAAGTTTTATTTTTTTGTAATGACATGGTTTTCTTCTTATTGATAGGTTAGATGCATGTTTTATGTAGAGTCTTGTTAGACTAAATGTCCAGCTGAGAGGGCTCATTTGCCCATGGCCTCTCAAATGGATCACCATGATCTATTACTGGGTTTGCAATTGCCACTTACAACAGTAGAAATATATACAGTTTTCCAATCTGTGCAGCCATCCATTCTTCTCGTATCAGTTTAAGAGTTCCGTGAAGTTAATTTACAACGAAGCAGTGGTCATATTGACTTGAAACTTAGTCCATATATAAGTGAATATACATAAAAATAAAGAAGGCCTTTTTTATATATTTGCTAACAGAATAATAATTGAAACATAGTGTTGTTATTTACGATCAACTAGAGCAAGTGTTGGAGGCTTGGATAGATTCAATTCATGCATGTTTGGTTGAATTAATCAGTTAAGTTTCTTGTATATCAATGATGTATGTTTACATGCTTATGGCTGATGAATCCCAATTATTGTCACATTTATCAATTATATCTGATTTGTTCAGAATCATACAAGTTGAGGGTTAAGCTAGTTTTACGATTCAATCTACCATTTCGTCAGAAAATGTCCATAAGTCAAGAATCTGACAGTTGATTTCCATTAGTTTCGTTGTTTTATAAAGTCAGGTATTTGGTTTTGTAAGTTTTTATGAACTTCCATTATTTTTAATTTACCTCAGACTTCAGTATTCTGGTTATTAATATTTTTCAATCCAGTTTGAGTTGTTGTTCTTCTACCTAATATAATCATCAATATAGAACATACAGAAAATTTAAAAAAGAATTAGATTTTTTTTTATAAATAGATTTAGATCGATACATGATATCAAATTTTATAAAAATAAAAATAAGTAACAGGGTAGACATCGTAAATTACCTTTGGAAAAAAGATTATGTCCTCTCTGTAAAAAGGAAGTGGAAGATGAATATCATTTTGCTTTAAAATGTCAAATTTTAGAAGAATGTAGGCAAGAACTTTTTCAGGAAGTAGAGATTATAGTTCCAGATTTCACAAAAATGTCTGATGTGGAAAAAAATGGCATTTATGTTTACATTTAATGAGTATGACGTAACTAAAATTATTGTCATCAAGGGAGTTAATGATTTATATGTATTAAGAAACAGTCTAACTGATAAGAAAAAAACTAGTTCATGTAACAAAGTTATGACTATTCTATATTTTTCTTTTAGTATTTGTTATGATATATTTTATAACAATTACATTATGAATTTTTGTACTTGTACTTTCAAATTTCCAAAAGTATCACCTCCTCCAAAATATTTAAATATAGTCTTATAGAATATGAATGTTGTTGAAATCTAAATATTATATGCTTGTAATGATGGTCATGTTTGTTTTGGTAACAATCCAATGTTTGGATTTTTACACCAATAAAATTATTTGATTTGATTTGATTTGAATATAGTTTCTGTATAATGTACATTTTCAGTTAGCGATTCCAATAAAGTTTCTGTATTATGATGCAATCTTTTTTCACGAATTCAGAAAAAAAATGATTAGCATGTACGATATTTTAACATTTCTGATTATTTGATAAAATAACAAAACAAACCCATTGATTAAGAGAAATAAACTAGGTACACGGAACTTGCATTGATTTATGAAAAAAATCACAATGCAAAATTCAAAATATTGTCCTGCTTTCATTTTTGCTTTACTTCGTATCATGTTTTGTATTCAAAATAGTAAGCAAATATCAAATACAAAAATGTGCTTAAATTATTGATTGCAATTTGTCAACTAACACATTTAAATCAAAAGTTGCAGCTGATCAATTTATTTATGTTGCCGTATTTGTAGATATGGTCTTGCACATAATTAAAAGTCTCTATCCTTTACAGTTTTCAAGAATAAATCAAAACAAAAAGATGGAAAATGTCTTTAAAGACAATTCTATATAAAGATGACTTCGCTCTCTTTGACACTTTTTCTCTATCTACCCGATAAAATGTGAAAGCATTATCGTTGCAGGGCATTACTAAAAGAAGTAAACGGACGATTTCTATGTGTTATTTTGACTTATTTGAAGATAAAAAAAAAATATGATAAATATTTTTTATAAGGCCCAAAAGTTTTATCTTGCTTAATTCCACCAAAACAAATATGAGGAAAATATATAAATAATCGATTTACAGTTGTCTTAATGACTTATATGTAGATCTTTTTTTTTTCTGATTGTTCTTGAGTTTTTTACTGTGTCATCTAGTTGGTGTTGTTTCTGCAACAAAGCAAGAAACGGGTGAACATATTCATTCAGGGACAATAACTCCTGTAATTGCTGGCGATTTTTTAAATTTTTACATATTTGTAGTTTAATTAGCTGATATTTTGTTAATGTAAGTTCTCTTTCCTATTTTTATTTACACAAACGTCCTAAAACATTTTATTATGTTTTATAACTGGTATATAGAATTCTTCATTTGCTGATGAAAGTTTGAACGTTTATGCTATTTGCATATTCCTCTTTATATCTATTTAAACCCCAAAAAAAAATCATTATCTAAGAGCAATAACTCCTACAAGAAGTTAACTGACGGTTATTTACATTTTTTTTTTTATCAAAATTTGATTCTAAGGAACAACTTATATTACCGGAGTTCTCCCGGGTCGCAGTCTTTAATTGTTGTATGTGCTGTTTTGTGGACCTGTTCGTCTCTCAGTCGTTTTTTGTCATGGCGGTGTCAGTATTTCTTCGACTTATTTACTTGAATTCCCCTTGATTTACCTTCTCGAAATAGTAAGCCACCTCTCTACCAACGGAACAAAACGACTTCTCCGCTAGCTGATGGAGGGGGTTATATATCAACTACTTCACTACTATAATTTAGTTTTCTATGTTGTGTTGTGTGTACTTCTGTTTCTGTTTTAGTTAACCTTTAACCTAAAGGAACGATGCCCTTCCAAAATCATTTCCCCTATATGCCGATATTCGATCACAGGACCCTTGTAACAGTAAGTCACAATTCTTCAAACTAATCTATTTTTAACGAATGAACACCATTAGTAATTCATTTACTGAAAATCAGTACATCTTCAATGATTGTCATGATGGAAGGTGAGAATTAAAATCTATGTGTTACGAAAAAATTTATTCATGGGAGACATGGATAAAAGATAAAGAACCTAGCCCAAAATATAATATATCAAGTTGCAACTACCTTGTTAATAGTTCATCAGCTGTTTTGCATAAATCTGTTTTGTTTTGTATACGCTTTCAGACCTGATGTGTATTAGGCTTCTCTTATGATTTGATTCGAGATTATCTGAAAATTATTTAGACTTAAATGTGTCATACCCTGTTATCGATACCATACAATTCAATTAATTAGTACCAAACGATTTAAAAATCGGTGCCATTCAATTTTATATATCGGTGCTATACGACTTAATAGTTCAGTGCCGTATGATTTAATATATTGGTGCATGATGGTTTATAAAAAAGTTAAATCACAAAAATACTGAACTCTGAGGAAAATTCAAAACGGAATGTCCCTAATCAAATGGCAAAATCAAAAGCTCAAACACATCAAATGAATGGATAACAACAACTGTCATATTTCTGACTTGGTACAGACATTGTCTTTTAAAAGTAGTAAATGGTGGAATGAACCTGGTTTTATAGCAAGCCAAACCTCTCACTTGTATGACAGTCGTATCAAATTCCATTATATTGACAACGATGCGTGAACAAAACAAACAGACATAATAGGTAAAAATGTCAATACTACAGCAGTCAACATTGTACTATAATTCTTATCACTAAAAAAAACACACAAAAAAAACATGTAGCAAAGAAGCACAAAATGGCATACAGACCAAGCATATTAGTAAACATTATATACAAGAATACACAATTGCCATAGTACAATAACACAATGACGGGATGTATAAGTACTAAGCCACGTCATATATGTAACGCAGAAACATAAAAAGGCATATAGAAAAAACACATACCAAAAATGAAAGACGAGCAACAAACAAGTTTTCGAAGAAACACCAAAAGACATATATACAAAGCACATTAGCAAAATGAAAGACCAGAATATGAGAATATCATAAACAATAATGATAGAATGTCCAGTACCACAAGAAACTTAATACGAATTAACACATTAGGCAAACTGCGCTATAATGATGACAAACGTACAACTTATAATTGCATGAGCAACAATATTGATGCCACATGTGAAGTAGGACCTGCTTACCTTTCCGGTGCCCATGAGATCGCACCCATTTTTTTGGTGAGGTTCGTTTTGTTCAGTCTTAAGTTTTCTATGTTGTGTTTTTGTGTTCTGTTTATTTTCTACTTGTGAGTTTCTCTTTTTCACGAGATTTGAAAAAGTCGCATATCATGTTGGTCTGGCCATTATACAAACTGTAACGAAAAGGTTTGGAGAAAATTGGTTTGAAATTCATCTTTTCTAATTTTGATCTTTACATTTAATATTCTATATTTATTCTGCTGGAAGCAAATAACACCCCAGATATGTACCAAAAATGCTAGAAATCCATTTCCCTGTATATGAACACATTAAAGCTCTGTTATTTCTACTTTGAACTTTATGGAGATCCTGTGGGAATAGTTTAAGGTTAATTTTAAAGTTACATTGTCGATGACTTAATATAATTTAATATTCTTCGCGACAGATATCCTGGTCTAGACTTGAAAATGTCCTTTAAAAATACATTCGTTGTTCGTTTGGGAATGGTTTTACGTGCGATGATTTACATGAGATGAGAATATTAAAAATGTCAATGACATGACAAGACAAGTTTAAACACAAACCATGTACTAATATCTCAAGGTTTCATTGATTTCCGGGAATATTTTGACTGTTATAAATCTATAACACCATGTAAAGAATCTAAACTTTCAAAAATTTACTGAATCTAGTTATGAAATTATCAAATATGTTTCTTCGATTGATTGTCGAGTTCAAGAAATATTTTACACCAATATCAATTTGCTTACGGAGTATAAAATACCTAAAGATTAACACATTATGCATTGTCAAACAGTTACTAGTAAACAATGCAACCCAAAGAAAAAGATCAACATCAATATTAACTATATGTACTTTATCATAGAAGAGAAGCGAAAGGTACCAAAGGATATTCAAACTCTTAAGTTGAAACAATGTAACAAGGCTTTGACAAAAAAACTATCAAAAAGACAAACAACAGTATACAATATACTAAATCATTACACCAAAACAATACAGATTGAGCAAAAAGGACTCAACCACAACCGTTAATGATCCCATGTGCTATGGAAGGTTTAGCAGATTCTGCTCCACAAATACACGTCGTGTGAATTAAGTACAGAACCGGTGATGGCCTTTACTAGGTAGGTTAAATTTGATGAAAAAGTGGTCGGGATTGTGGTCACGACAATCGAAATATATCCGTCGTCATCTGTGAAACAATTATTTGAACTTATTGCATTACGTTGATAGCGCCCCTTAAATTTTCGATGGAATGATTACAACTTTACAAGCTGGAACTAGTGGTGTTCCTTATTAGCATCAATCCTTAATATAGATATCATAATGGGAATCAACTGTATGGTATATACTCCATATGCAGGCACTGTTGGAATGTAGCTACATAGGAATCGAAAATTCATAATTGGACCCGTTTTAAGATTTAAAATTAGAAGTTATACAAATCAAGCATCGTGAAATAAAAATATATAATTATTCATTCTGTTTTCTTTCAATTTATGCAGCATCGACAATCATAAAAAAATGAAGCATCTAAGGGGAAAACACATGTAGTTCAATGAATGGAATATACTATAAAGAGCATGTTTTAAAATTCAAGGTTTACTAAAAAAAAAGTCAATGTTTATATACAATGGTTGCAAAACGAGCAACACATATAACTCATTAAAGAATGGCTTTGATAAACTTTAGATTCCCCTCCAAATTTAGTCATTTGGAGGGGGGAAAATAATAATGTTTGCTCAGAAAAAGGAGTAGCAGACATTGACATATCTTGATTAAGAAAGTAGAGTTCATAAATTCTAATATCCAGTAGGTGTGCATGCTTAGATCATTGTACTGTTAATATAAAATCCGTTGTTATCCATTTGTTGGTCAATGTTTCCTCACACCTGTAATATTTATAAACAAAAAGAAACTAACCAATTTTTCAAAATCCGAGACGACATAAAAAAAAATCAAAACCAACAGACACAGGTTTTTATTTTTTTTTTATTTTAGAAAAAAAGAGGAAACATCTGCGGCACAAAGAAGTCTTCTCAAACACACCAAAGAGAGAAAAAAAAGTCCTACATTCGCTGTATCAATATGTCGTGTACAAATTGCGATTTTGTACAGGTTATAACATGTACAAAAATATTGTACATGTTATAACTTGTATGATGCAAAAATACAAGTTATAACATGTACCAAAGTACCTCATACATGTTATAACCTGTACAAAATATTGCTTAAAAATAGTTTTAACTTGTACAAAATCGAAAAATAAGGATATTTTTCTATTATCGCAACAGATGATATTGACCTCAACAACATTTTCATAATTTTATTATTATTCCTTCATGTTAGTGTGTTTTGTCCTTTTTTTGATACAGTTAATGTCCAGGGGTCGGTATTACGAAGCATTCCTAAGACCTGTCAAAAGATATATCTTAGGACATGTCTTATGATCCTCTTATGACTATCTATGGACATATCTTTATTTGATGAATTATAATTGTGAGTGTCCACTTTGAAGGCAATAGTAAAATACTTTCATTCTAGTTGACACTAAAAGACATACGAGGATAGCCAGAATAGATGTGTCTACAAATAAAATTGGGAATTGAAACGGGGTATGTGTCTAAAAGACAACAACCCGCCCATGGAACAGACAACATCCAAAGGCCACAGATACATGCTTTCAAAGTAGAGGATATATATTTAAAAATGACATTCGCCTCATACAATGATCTTATAGTTAATAAACAAAAATTGAGTTATAAATTTACATAAGTCATGCTGCAGGCCAAAAATGTTGAAGAGTAGATCCAAAGATATTGATAATGAAGCGTGGTCCGATGAAAACTATTTCCTCTCTCTCTCTTGCTTTTACAGGGTAAGCATATAAGACATTGTTTTAGTCTTTGCATGCTATAAAAACGAGAGGGAGGAGTATTTCCAAATTATTAGGAATCGTTCTTAAATTTT
The DNA here is from genome assembly GCF_963676685.1 of Mytilus edulis. Taxonomy (NCBI): domain Eukaryota; kingdom Metazoa; phylum Mollusca; class Bivalvia; order Mytilida; family Mytilidae; genus Mytilus; species Mytilus edulis. The sequence goes on from NC_092350.1 coordinate 41,540,278, forward strand.
TTGGAAGAATTTAGTTACTAGTATCTAATGTAATTGTCATTTAGGAATGCAAGCTTTTAGTAAATAGTTTCACAATTATTTAAGCCATAATGGATATATAAAACATACAATTACACGAAAACACATTTTGCCAACATAAGTCATGAAACATATATTTCTGAAACTATTTGATCATTGTCCTCTACAGAAAAAGACACGTTCTGGCCTATTTATTGTTGTTCTTTATGCATGTTATGCATTGGTGAATTTAAATGTATATTTCACTTCATTAAGATTTATTTTAAATTTTGTACAAGTTAAAACCATTTTTAAGCAATATTTTGTACAGGTTATAACATGTATGAGGTACTTTTGTACATGTTATAACTTGTATTTTTGCATTATACAAGTTATAACATGTACAATGTTTTTGTACATGTTATAACCTGTACAAAATTGCAACTTGTACACGACAAATACATAAAAACAGCAAACAAACAAAATAGACTTATTCAAACAGAACAAAAGACAAATAAGTCCCAAAACTATCCTAACATAGCCACATACTTTCATTGAAATCATTCGGTCAATTTTTTTATTATGAACTTTTAGTTGTTTCACCTCATTCACAGGGATATGTATATACTTGAAAATGACGTTGTAAGAGTCATTTTTTTTTGGAAATTAACACAATTGGCATTTGCTATAAAAAGTTGTGCTTGTGATGTGTTACTAAACTATGATTTTTATGTGAATCATTTCATGAATGCAATATAAAATCGATTTTGTTTTTTAGCTGGTTCCTAAATACTGTAACCGTAATATTTCATTTGTGTATTTTCATATCGTGTCAATCAAGCTGCAATTATATGTTTTCGATTGTCTTATCATTATGGTAGAGTTGCAAGCTTAAAATATAGTATAAGATAATGGTTGAAAATAAATTTCAAAACCTTTGAAGATTGACATCCTAAAATTTTACAACGATGTCATTTATTATTCGCAGATGCTTATTGAACATTGTCCGTCCCGACGTGTTCATATTGAATAAACATGCCTAAACCTTGAAAGCAGTCACCATTCTTATAACTTATCTTCAACTTTTGAAGATGATGATTTTCAAATCATAAAACATCATACAAAAATACCGAACTCCATTGTAAACTCAAGAAGGGATGTCCATAAAACTTGACAGAACCAAACCCTCGACCATATAAACAAAAAGAAAAGAAAAATGCTTTCTCTTAACTTATCTATGTTGTTTATTCTTTAGGGACGACATCAAAAGTTCAATGAAGGATAGAAAACTTAATTCAAATAGTTTTTTCACTGACCCCCCTACCCCCCTATTAACTTAATTTGGGAAAAATTGATTGACCCATATGGCTATATGTAAAAATCAATGTCGGATAACCAAATCTTGCAGCAGTTCACCCCCCCCCCCCCACCCCCAAACTAATTGAATTAAGTTTTTATCTTACATTGATCTTTTGATGTCGTCCCTTGGTTTTCTATGTTGTGTCATGTGTGCTGTTTTTTGTTTGTCTTTTTCATTTTTAGCCATGGCGTTGTTTTAGATTTACGAGTTTGACTGTCCCTTTGGTATCTTTCGTCCCTCTAATCTACTTCTCTTTAATACTCCCATTACATGTATTATTTGTTTATATAAAAAAAAAAACGTGTGGTATGATTGCCAATGAGACAACTGTCCACAAGAGACCAAAATGACACAGACATGAACAGCTATAGTTCACCGTACGGCCTTCAACAATGAGCAAAGCCCATAACACATAGTCAGGCATAAAAGGCCCCGATATGACAATGTAAAACAATTCAAACGAGAAAACTAACGGCCTAATTTGTATAAAAAAAAATGAACGAAAAACAAATATTTAACACATAAACAAACGACAACCACTGAATTACAGGCTTTTGCTCTTTTTTTTCTCTCTGGCACTTCAATATTCTTCTCAATATTTAAAAAGCTGTTTTCAACTTGAAGAAAGTGTTGCCTTTAGAGTATTATTGATTCATTTCAACTCTTCCTGTGTCATGCTCATCGATATCATTTTTCCAGACCACCTTGTCTTTCAATCTCCGTCGAATGCAATGTGACATGTGACACTAGTTTTACATCCTTCATTTATTTCTCTTTTTATCGTGATTATATATAGATGATTACACAACCTACCCTGATCTTCAATAACGGGAAGGTTGTATATAAAACGATGTCTCCTCTTTCCATCTTTCCATGCAAACCGACCTTCTGACCTTTGCTTTGTAACAGCAACAAACTGGTTGGGTTTTTTTGGGCTTCAAACTCCTTTTTTTAATTTACAGTAAAGTTATTTGTTTGTAATGACAAAAAAATGTAGTTTCTTCATTCGCAGTCCAATGGTTATTGTGTGGTTTAGATATCAATTAGTGGTATATTGTTGCAGCACAGATTAATACATCATGTTTAATTGGCAAGTGTTTGACATTACGGGTGGCGATGATTCATACCTGACATTCCTGAGGAATTGAATTAAACTGCATTAATTTTACGTTATACTTCTGAAATGTGACAAGAATTAGATTTCATCTCAGGTGACCATCATTGCATGTTCAAGTGTCTATGCAATGAAAGCTTCATATTGACACTGAAGTAAGAAACCCTCCCTAGAGTTTGTACTCTAGATTATAAAATGTATTGTGTGTTGTTTATTTTGATCTATTTATTATCCTCGTTTGTCAACATTTAGTTTTTATTGTCTAGCTTACATGAAGAATTCTAAGAATAATAGAAATTTTATGACTCCCTATAGTCACATTATGATATATTATGTTTCATGCGTTATGATTTGCAATTATGTTTCCCATTAAGAGAAATAAAGGCTTCAATAACTTAATGACGAATAAATTTGATGATATTCCATAGTCAAGTTTTCATCCAAGTCTTTCTAAAACCGGTCTGGCTTTAAGTCCTATTTGAAGTAAAAACTGTGCAAATCTATTAATTTTGAGGGAAAATAAAATCATCGCAGAGAAATTATTCATTTACTGTCTGTTTATTCCATTTTGTAAAAGCTAAATTATATAATTGAGCTGTTATGTCATCATATATCCATAGTTGGTTCGAAAATTTCGCGAGTCAATGATTGTATGATCACAAGTAATCGTAATACAGATTTCAGTACCCACGTGTCGTGTTTCTAGAATAACTGTCAATGGGTACGCTAGAGATCAAATGTTTGAGATGCAAATACACGACATCAAAACTAATAGAGTATGTATACTAAACTGCCAAAACCCTTACATGAGGTCAAAATTGCTAGATATAGTTGCAAAACATACTTTTAGTATAAATATATTTTTCATGCATTATTTAACATTGCACTCCATTTCTGTGGATCTATTCTATACTTCAGACACACATGTAATTAATTTTATTCGCCCGATAAAGGTATATCACAGTTTTGTTGAGGAGATATAAGATTTATATAAAACAATTGTGTTTTCTTTTTGTTGCTTTTTCTTTAAGTTAAGGACAAAATTTAAAATATCACAGACAATATTCTGTTTTGTTTACACATTTCAATTCGTTCATATTCAAAACCGTCATGGTCCATGGATGAAATAAATTAAGTTTGTATGATGTCACAAAATATTCTACCTTTGAAATTGAATTCCAGTATCTTATTTCTTTTCATTTTTCGTTTCGGTAATTACCTGAGGAATAGGATGTAATAAATTTACAATTATCTTATTGTGTACCCGGAACAAGACTACTCGTTAACGAATCCCAAATGGGAAAGTTAAATTTTACTTGGTGTCTTGTTACGTTGTTGATTACTAACATGGTGTTGATATCTTTAATGATGCACCTCAAAACATAGCTTGAAGTAGGGGCGTAATTGTCGTTCCTTGCACGCAAATTTTCGTATTGTTCTAGACAGCATATTGGTAGGAATGAACTGAACATTATACTTTAATTGCCTTATTTTGTTATATTTTATGGGCCTCATCAATGCCTCCGTCTCTGCGAAGATTATTCATTAAACTACATCATGAGTCTTTGTATGAAATTAAACTTTACATCGTTATTAGATAAGATTTACTTCGAAAATAAAAAAGATTTTGGCATATCGGACAATGTTAGACCTAAAACAAGGTTTGCTATGTCTTGTAGGAGATGAACATACCATTTAGCAACCGAATAACTAAATTCTTGAACGAAATGCTTCTTATTTAAGGTTATCAACAAAAAATAAGGCAAGACAATTTCAAATTAGGTCACCAGACGCAAACATCTAAATTATTGTGTCGTCTACAAACTAACCAAATATTGCAAAAAATTAGTACTTCTGAAATTTTAACAACATGAGTCACTTCTGGGTGGACCTATGCTTTACATTAATAAAAGCAACAGTAGGCTATCGATCTAGGATTCAAATCAAGGTAACAAAACAAAGTGATGGAATCACATGAACTTCCCTAAAAAAAATACGGGTATAAGTGTCTTCTGATATGCATACATCACATTTGTTGCGAATCAACACTCAGTACAAATGTCCCATGAGAGAACAGAACATGATCGGATGAAAAACAGATTATACATCTATTCTGGAATATGCACATATAAGACCAAGAAGCATGCATATATATGTTGCTATTGAGAGACGCTGTCATATCGTATCGGTCAACTCATTCGCGATGTTGCTTGCGAAACTATTGTCGTGTCTACTTCACTCGTTCTTCTGTGCAACTCTTTTGAGGCATATTTGATATGGGTATATACCCTAGCTAATGAAGTTCGCCTAGAATGAACAGACTCATTTAACATGTTAATTGAGATATGAAACGCCATTCAATTGATCAGTAAGTAATACTGCAAATGGAAGGTTGACAATTGAAAAGTTGAAATCATAACCTTTTTTATATAATTTATTTTGAAGACGCCCATCTGTGTCAATATTGAGGAATCCGTAGAGATATAAAGCAGATCTTCGTTAAGACTGTTTTGTGTGAGTTCTGCCACATAAGAGTGAACTAGCAAGTCGGCTAGAAGGGGTGTCCAATTAGTAGCCTTTAGATGATACCAACTGACGAATTTGGTCGCAGGTGAGACAGATAAGAAACGAACGATAAAACAAGCATTCACCGGCTGTGGTGTCTCACATGATTTGCTGATCATGATTGCATTTTATTTCAAAAAAATTGAAGTCAAGGTTTTAGGATAGGTATAAGATGCACATAACATTATCAATGGTCCTTAATATGAGGTTAAGGTTAAAAAGATAAAGCCTGCCAGCAGGACTTGCACATCTCACAATTATTCGATATACGAAATATAGTTGCCCTATTGATAAAAGTATTCGAAAAAAATGACCTAATAAAGAAGAGTCCAAATGCTAAAAAATACTAGAAAGATAAGTTCATTGTCATATGAAATGTCAGATGAACATGAATATTAGCACATTACATTTATTTTTATACAACTATCATCAATGTCTTCTTATCTATAGTATCTTAGATACAGACTCAATCGCAGAAACGTCCACTGACCAATGAACTAAATGCTGTTGTAAATTCATAGTCAGTTGTCATTCTGCGGTTTACATGTTCATGTATTACTATATTATATAATTCTTTGTGCTTTGTGTTATTGCGTTTGTTTGTACTGTAATCCTGTAGTCAATTTAGCAGCATTTTTACCATTGTCGTATAAGCAGGTTGTTTGGCAAGTCATTAAACAAGGTACAACCCACCGGTTTTTCTTAATTTGGCCTTCACCAAGTCAGGAATATGTTAACTTCTGTCTGTTTCTATGTATGTTGGCATTTGCTTTTGTTGTAGTTCTGTGTCTGTTGTTTCCTTAGTTTTCCTCTTATAGCTGATGTGTTATCATCGATTTTAGTTACCCGGATTGTTTTTGCTTAAACGAATTATGACTGTTGAACATAGATATACTACTGTTGCCTTTTTTTGTTGTGGTAATAAGCAGTGTGTATAAGTTTCATAACATTTGGTTGAGACAAACTAGTTAGAGAATGGAAACCAATTTCGAGATGTACAAACCGATGTACAGAGGGATAAGGGTAAAATTAATGCTACGGTTAAAAATTAACTGTTTAATATAGATTGAAGCCTTAAGACTATCATATATCACCATACAAACTACGAAAGATCAAGGTCTGAAATATAAAGTTTCAATAAATAGGTAATGGGGCTGCCTTATTGGAGTCCATTTTGTCTACCTTCTGTCATAGTCCTTCATGTCAAAACAAAAACTCTACATTTTTTTCAAGCAGACAATGAACAATGAAAATTAAAGCAGGGACTTCTGCCATATGAGCTTATCAAGAAGAGACCAAATGTTTGAACAAATAAGGTCATTGTCAGCTGAAATTTCAGATGAACATGAATACCTTACTTTTTTTCTAGACACCCATCATCGATGTTTTCTTATCTATAGTTTCTGATACCTTTTAGCATGATGAAAATGCAGATCTCAAGACAAGAGAAACCCATAAAATTGAGAATGGAATGTATTGATCAGGCCTTCTACCTCTCAAATTAAAATCTTCATACAATGGCACAATATTTGTTTCAGTCGAAATAATTATGGGTAGTTGTATACATGAGATGTATAAATTAGATCTTGGGGAAATAAACTCAGTAAAAGGGAAACTACAATATAATTTGTTCATTTCATTTATTTCATAGTTTTTTTTCACATTGCTGACTTTTTAATCATTCACACAATAACAAATTTCAAACATATAATGTATTGTCATTAAAATCTCCACAGAAATATTGTACTACAACATCCTTGTAATCATGATCTTCATCAAATTAAAAATTCCCTGAAGCAGAGAGACTGGACAATTTATTTACATTTTCATATCAGTTTTTCAAAGATACATCTTTTTTACTTCATTCCACATACATTTGCCATGAGGTAACTCTGTTGCAAACTACAACAAAAACCAAAACAAATCTACTTTTCAACTAATGGGGTATTTCAATTTGCATATTATGAATTAGATATTGAAAAAAATATAAGCTAAAATAATAATCTTATATTCAGGGGTAACAAACATATTGGGTACACAATATTACTTTCTTTTAATTTTTCTGACATTTATTTTTTTAGAAAACAAACAATATCACTGAAAAAATCTATTTGGAAGTTAAATGGGACTATGAATAATTCCAATTTTGAAAATGAAAACAAAATAAGTGATCAAATAGTCTGCTATAAAAATCAAAGTCTATGTGAAAAAGATGCTTGAATTTTACAATGCAGTTAAATCATTCAGTTGATTTACAGAGAGTTACCTCTCTGGAGGGATGTCAAACCCTTCTCATTTAAAATTGAAGCTTTTTCTTTTTAAGTTTCTGATTTTAAATGTTTGAGTTATAAAAAAGTATTCAGCAAGACTGATTTATATAACATATAACAGCAGTAATTAAAGCTAATCTAAAACAAAACAAACAACTCAAAAAACAAATCAGCAATTTGAAAAAAGAAACAACAAACAAAATATAACACAAAATCAGTTACATGTTCATTTCAATAATAATAATAAATTATACTTTTAAAGCACAAAGCCAGATATGACAATAAAGTCGTCTTTTTCATTGTCAAATATGTAATACTGAATCAAACACATTCTACTGTTGTTTCTTCTCAAAATAATTTTTGTTCATGTTTTAATTTCTTCAATAAAATGAGTTTTATATATTCAGATTTTTATTGTCTAGTTGTTTTTCTCTTTAACTCATGTTCCTTCAAAAGTATACTAAAATATTCAAAGTCGTGTTTTTGAATATCTTAAAATCCTCATTAAAGCATAAAAAGAAATTTCTAGAATTACTTCCATCAAAACAATGCATTTAGTAACTTAAGTCAAAAGTATTCCTTATTAATGGTCTGTCTTTACATGAAAATTCTTTGTTAATAGAAGCTTTTATCAAAATTTTCAATTTTTGAACATGACATATTTTCTCCAAAAGATATCAAATAGAGAAAGTGGTTTCATCTGCTAATATGCCGGCTTATGTTTCTCAGAATTATCAGCAATTTCTCTAATAATCAAATATTATTTCCAAAGTTTGCATTGCAATCTTGAATAAAAGGAACAATAAAATAGTTCTTCACAAAGTATCACAAAACATTTTTATAAAGGGTCCTTAATTAAATTTGAAGCAATTTTAGGGGGGGAACATGTTTAGCAAATCCATGTTTTTAAGAAAAAATAACAGTAGAAATAAACTAACATCATTTAAGCATTGATAATGCATGTACCATGTCTACATAATATATATACACTATATACACACAATTATATACAATCTTTAGTATAAAACAATCACACACAACCAATGCACAATATAAAACACTACTACACACACAGTTTGTCATTTACACCATACAAAACACTTAAAGGATTGCTCAACTTTCACCCATATATCTTTAGTATTTAGGAGATAACTGTATTATATTTTAAGCTCCGACGGCATCAATTGGGGATTTGATGGTCGCAAATTAAGTTTACTGGCGACGCGTTAGCGGAGACAGTAAACGGGTATTTGCGACCATCAAATCCCAAATTGATGCCGTCGGAGCTTAAAATACAATATTGTTATCTCCATTCTAATGAAACTGACAGAAAACAGCGTTAAAACATGTATTTAAAATCTGTCATATGCCGTCTGCGCTTGCGCGTATGTCCCATAGCATCAATTGTCAATTGATGCCATGTAAGAAAGTGACGTTATCCAATCAAAATGAACGTTACAAACGTTGTTGCATTAGAATCATAATTCACTGACATTTTCACAAAAAGGTTGCAGGTACTTTATTTGTGGGATAATTGAAGTCAGATCTACATTTAAATGCATTGAAGTTGATAACTGTAAGTCCAGTGATTCATGAAAATTGGGTTTTCATAAATTTGTCTGTTCTAACAACAAACAAAGGCAAAAACTTGTACTGAGACTTCAGTTTTCTGCAAATAGTATATTTGTAACCCTATAATTGCACAAGTTGTCTCAATATTTCCATCATATTTGGTTCTCATGATACATACTTTGTTGATTTTTGTTGAAGCAATTGATGTTGCAAAACAATGGCATGAAGTTGCCTTAAAAAAATATGGGTTAAGCTTCTTTCAAGCTATACATTTAATTTCTAAACTTAGATCCAATAGAGAATAATAATCTAGTTTTTTCACAAATCTATTTTTGGAGTATCCATTGATACAAAAAATAAGTTAGGCTTGATATTCATCATTTTATCTGATACTTTTGATTTTAGAAAAATACCAAATGAAGCAACAAATTGACGATTGACGCATCAAGAAATATTCTGATGAAATGAAAATTTTTAAATAATGCAAATATATGTAAATATATTATCAAAAAATATGAGTTTATTAAAAATTTGATTTAAAACATATCTTTTGAAAATTGAAAATGATCAACATTAGCATTTAAATCACTCTATTAAAATAGTATCAAAGGAATCATTTAGTTATGAGAAAGTTTCAGGTACAAAAATATAATATGATTTCATTTAGAAGTTTTAATAAAACAAAATTTATGGGGAAAAAATCATGTACACAAATCATTGTTCATTTTGTAAAATAGTACTTGCATGATCAACAGGTTTTGGGGGTCATATAAAATTGATAAAAATTTGAAAGTAACTAAGGGGAATAACTCTTGAAAGTTAAAATGCTTGTTTGCTAGAAACTTTTAAAACAGCATGTCGTTTAATGGGTACTAACTAGCAGGCAAAGATGAAAATATGTTTTTTACTTGTTATTACAATTCACTTGATCTATATTACACTCAACACATCCATTCATTTCATTGCCAACACACTCATTTATATACAAAATTAAGATAAATAATTGATTTTAGAGTGAAAGACTTGTTTTCACTTTGGAAATTTTACTCCAAAATAACACACAATATTTACAAACTGAATATATCTACATCTTGTATATATGCAAATCAGATCATGATTTAAGCCAATGAAAACTTGTATCCATAATGAGGCAGTTATGTACAATAATATAAATAATAGCACTTAATGTAAGTTGCATTCATTGATAAGTAATGCACTTTGATACACTTTTGTGATGCTAAAATATTTTGGTTCAACATGATAAAGAAAACATTGTGAAGATGTATTTTGTTTGTATTTTAAGATACTGTAAATTCAGAAATTATTGAGTGAATTTATTATTGCGATTTTGCCGTTATAGATTTGAAATTTTACGATTTTAAGAAAAATTCTGTTTAAGGTGGTACCTAACACCTGAACTAAAATTAATTTGGCTCTTTTAATTTTCTTACAATTTTGACAAATTATTTACTTTCACCCTTTGACAAAAATATAAAATAATCAAAAAAGACTCCAAATTATCAACTCCATTCAGGACAATTGTAATGTGGAAAAAATGTGAAAACTGATTTTTGTTATCCAAAATATTCAAAAAGATCATCAAATACACCAATTTTAAATTCTGCAATGTTTGATGGTTGGTTCAGGGATGTTTGCAAAATAATAATTTGAATTTAAAATGTCAAATACTTTCCATTCAGGTTTTAAAAATTTCTTGGAAAGAGTTTTCTCTCAATTGTCAACAAACTCACTATTGCTGCATAGACTTTTTTAAAGTATTCTGAAGTGTGTCAAAGTCATGACCTTTGCTCTGCATAGAACATCCTGGTCTTTTAACATCATCATGTGATCAATTCTGGTCTGGATACCTTAAGTTCTGGTTTCAAATATGGAATGTTTTGTATTATGATATGTTTTTGTACCATTTGTTTGTTTTTTACTTTTTCATTTAAAGATTTTATTTAACTAAGGGTATAAATGTTTGGTAAAGGCATATGGTACTAAAAAGGATTTTATGGAAACACTGAATTGTAGATATGAAAATGAAGACTATGAAAGACTGTTTGACCTTCTGACCTCATTTTCTTTCTATCAATCTTTATTTTCTGTCTGATATAACATTCTTAATACAATACTGTGGAAAATGCAGCATAATTTATCAGCTTATGCATAGAAAAAAAATGTGAATGAAATTTATGAACAATGAGACATGAGAAATCTATTTGGGACTACCTCTTACTTCAAAAACAATACTCATTTATCAAATATAAAACTAACAGCTTTGAGCTGTAGTGGTACCAGAAAACTTAAAAACATGATGTTGTAAAAATTGAGTATTCACATTTTCTCAAGTTTCAATCATGCATGAAAGCTTTCATACTAGCTGAAGATATTAAGACTGTTTTAATTTTCCAGACAAAGTATCAGCTTAAGAACAAGAATAAAATTTCTTATATTATTTCTGAGGCAACCAAATCAACATCACTTTAAGGTATGACTGACGTAATCATTGACATAATCAAACTGCCATTTCATTTCAAAACAAATAAAATCTTAACAATGAAAGTCACACCAAAAAAGTTTTCAAACTTGCTTCATCTATAACACAACAAGTTAACAAGTATTGCTTCCATCCCATCATCCCAATAAAGAATATGATTGGCTAACTATTTTTTGTCATCACTGATTGCTTTCTTCCTGCCACTACAAGAAAGAAGTTTATCTATTGGCCAATATCCTTCTTCCACCATTGCAACAAAGCATATGATTGGGCAACTTTTTTGGTCATCACAGCAGCTAAGAATATGATTGGCTGATATGAATGTTGACAGTTTTGCATAATTGATGTCACTGTTCACTCACACACAGATCCAAATGCATACTTCAACTATGAAACTACTGCTACCGTTGTGGCTGTATTAAATATGTCAATGTCATTAAAACTATTAAAGTCAAAGAAGGCCGCAATGTCCTTGCATTGTTTATAAGTCCACTATTTTTATTGCCTGTGGCATCTATTACAATTTGTTGGCTAGGATCACTTGGCTTCCCTCCTGGAAACTTTGTAGCTGAAAATAGAAATATATATCATTAATGATTTGATCTCAAATAATTGTAAAGTATCTCTTTTAACTTAGCTGTCCCAGTAACTACAAGGGTACTCAAATCACAGTCATATTATTATTTTCCTGTCATAAAAAAACAGACTTACAACATGGTCCTTTCATGGAATTTTCTCATGCCATTGTTCTTGCCACAGCAGACTACAGTACAATGAGCAATACGAGTACACCAATATCAGTGTGCAACTGACAAGTAGGTTATTGTAATAACCAACATTTTTCTTTGTCATTGTACAATAGAAAAACATTTTCAAAGATAACTTGAATTTGACAAAGCTCTGTGTTGAAGGCGGTACATTGACCTATAATGGTTTACTTTTATAAATTGTTATTTGGATGGAGAGTTGTCTCATTGGCACATACACCACATCTTCCTATATCTATTCCTTTTTTAATTATCAATTTGTTAAAAAAAAACATTTACCTGAAACTAAACATGCGTAGTCATAGTTCCAATCTTTAGTCCTTGATATGGTTTTGAATAAAAACAGTATGATTTTGTGTGTCTCAGAACAAATGTCTGATCATGAACAAATAATGATGATGATGATGAATATGATTTAATGCATCAAAATATATTCAAGTTAAATAGTGAGGGAAACATGGGTTATTTGAAATAAATTTTGTTTAATCCTATTAAAAACTTGTAAAATCAGGGTTAGGCTATATTTTTTTCAGTAGTAAAGACTGGTGTTTTGTTGACTGTTATACATCAAAATGCTAATACTACTAGCACACTGTGGATTCAGTTATTTTTGTGGAAATCCGTTTTGATTGATTGAGGAGAAACTTGTCCTTTTTGTTGATATTTCACTTCGTGATTTGGCATCAAAGTTTATACAGCAGCCCATGGAAAATCTATACTCAGTCAAACATTCAAAACTGTTGTTTACCAATCCCCATGAAACTGACAAAAGTTGGTATCCCACAAATAATACTGAATACATAGTTGTCCATATAACAATAAGTTACAAAATAAACCCATTGGAACCTTTTATTTGTAGAAAATATTGTTGGAAAAAATATTTGATATAACACCTACTTGAGGAAGGTTTTTGTGTTGTAGTTGTTGGTGTTGGAGTTGGTGCCGCTGTAATTGGCTTCTTTGTTGTTGTTGTTTGTTGTGTTGGTGGATTTGGTGTAGCAGGAGGCTGTGTTTGTTGTCCTCCTGGAGTTGTTGTACTTGTTGAAGATGAATCTGAAGAAAAAAAAAATGAAATTGATTAACAAAAACACAAATTTGTTGTAATACTCTCTTACAAATAAAAGAGAATTTAAAGAGTACGTAAAATTATATAAAAAAAAAGTAGAGAGCAAATGAAGTTATAGAAAGATGTAAAATGAAAATAATTGCTTTTCGTAATCTGATCCCTTTCAGCAGTAAGATATAACATTTCAAACTAAGCATAAGCAAGTATATGCAATATTTTGATAAAGATTTTCATTTGAAGTTATATTTTTTTCCAAAGTAATTCAAATCTATTTTGTTTTCTACGAGGGACAATCCTACAACCTTATTAAATTTGCACATGAAGGACTAAGTTATGTCAGTACAAATTATTCTACACATGCAAAGGATTACATTTTCACGTAATCATGATCAACATTTTCACATAATCACAATAATGATAATCATGATTAACCAGTCACCATCACCTTCACAGGGAGTTCAAACAATTACCTAGATGATGGGTTTGATAAAATGCAATGAGATCTACAAAAGTTGAGTGGAGGGAAGAAAGTAATGAAAAAATATCTGGAAAAATCTGATGAAAAAACACAATCTATTTTCATCAACATGCAGGAATAAATGTTGTGTTTTGCCATATAATTCCAGACACAGGCAAAAGTTTTCTGTGTTATAAGATAAATTTCAATTTCTAAACTACTTGTTACAAATTTTGAAATATTTTAACCAGATTGTGAAATGTGTGCCAACTGTACAGTCTACATGATATACTGAAATGACTTGTTTTGCAAATTTTATCCTTCAAATCTATCCATCATTCCATCAGCGTTAATTTTATAGCACTTATATGGGCCTTTCAGTCAATTGATGAATGAATGATAAAACTAGTTGACATTTTCTATAACTAAAGGATATATCATTTCATCCTTAACAGTGCACCAACATGCAGAAAAATAATTTCCTAGTACTCACAGCATGAACATATTTTGCCTAAGTGTAAAATTATGTATATCAAAATCTTTACTTAAACTCAAACCACTTTCAGATCACTTTTCCAATTTGTATATGTCGATGTACAAAATGGTAGGATAATACAATACAACGATTTCTATTCAAATTGGGTAAATATTACATTGCTAGGTAACGTATGTATAACAAAAAGGAAGTGCTTTACACAAAATATCAATTTCATCTTCAAGTCACATGACACGACTTCATTTATCTCTTTCTTACAAAATTACAAAAAGACATTTAAATAAGAAACTATAGAATGATCTTTGGAAAAATATACCATTAACTGTTATCTGCTTACACTTTTTGTAAAGAGAGGAAAATAAAATACATTTGCCGTTGCAGTAGGGTATTATACAATTTATATGGAGAATAAAATACATTTGCCGTTGCAGTAGGGTATTATACAATTTATATGGAGAATAAAATACATTTGCCGTTGCAGTAGGGTATTGTACAATTTATATGGAGAATAAAATACATTTGCCGTTGCAGTAGGGTATTATACAATTTATATGGAGAATAAAATACATTTGCCGTTGCAGTAGGGTATTATACAATTTATATGGAGAACGATACCGATCATTATATTTGAATAACATTGTCAGTTTTCATCTGTTGTTACATAACGAAGTATTGTGAAAACAGAAATGTTTTTATTACAATTCACTGCATTATCATCATCTACCGCCAATTTAAGGTGTTTTTAAACTATTTTAAGTTAGCAGCTGATCATATCAAATATGAACTGATAAAAATAGAAAAGACATATATATTTTGTAAAGGTCTAAAATACAATTAATCTGTCTCTCAGTCAATGTAATGAAGTCCTGATTAACCTATAGTACAGTTCACAAATTAAAACACCCACCTTGTGTATTATTATTAGTTGATGAACAACATATATCTATTTTTAGTTTCATGTTTTTCGTATGACAGGCGCCAATGTCCTGATACTGGTTTGATAATCCTCCAGGCTTTCCCGTTGATGAGCCTGAAAATATACAGTCAATAATAAGAATAGTAAAACCTTATACAATCAGAGAATGAAAACCTTATACAATCAGAAACCTTATACAATCGGAGAATGAAAACCTTATACAAACAGACAATGAAAACCTTACACATTCTGAGAATGTCCCTCTCATTTAGAACATGATCGGCATTTTATTTTTAAGAATTGGATGCTTCTTTTTGTAAAATTCAATGGGGTGTAAAAGGGTTGACCGAAGTACATTTTGTAGGAAGCAAGGGATCACCTCTGTGAGTGAGTGAGTGATTCTAATTATGTGTGCACTACCTATATATAAAATGTTGAAAAGGTTAAATTAGATTGCTTAAAACATGTTTGGCACGTTTTTTGAGAATTTTTGTATTTTTAAGTCTTCAACTTTGTGTTTGATTTGACATTTCAACTGTTTCAATTCAAGCACCAATAACGACTCTTATTTAAATGAAATCTGGTGTACAACATGTGTCTGAGTTTAGTGGGATGTCCTCTTTCACTGAACTAGTTCATACTTTTGTTTAAGGGCCGTTGAAGCCCACCCTCTGGATGAGGGATTTTCTCCCCATCTTGAGAACCAATGGTGGTCTTTGATTGTTTTCTGCTCTTTGATTTGGTTGATAACTCTGACACATTCCCCATTTATATTCTCAATTTTATTACTTGTTTATAACACACTGTACACAATGTTTTTAATGCTCTTAAATGTCATATGATTATAAAGGACATACAGTAAGTGTTGTTACATTTAGAGTAAATTAAGCAATTTAACCAATAAACCAGATGAACCCTACAATAGTTTATGTACTAGTACTAAGTTACGCTTACTAGACTTTTAGTTTACAAATGTCATGTTTCTCTTAAGTGTTGCTTGCCTCAACTCTTTATTTTTTCTCTATGTATGTGTTAGTGATGTACAAGTTCATTTAGATGAACTTATGTTCTTGACCATAATTATAAAGCTGTATATTTATGGTGTCCTTCATTTTTATTTGTAATGATTTGAATGCTATTTCAGTGAACATGCTCAGCTTGAAAATTTGGAAAATGTATGCTATGGGTTTTACTTATTGTTGAAGGCTGTAAAGTGCCCTAATAATGTTCATTTCTGTGTCATTTTGGTCTCTTATGGAAAGTACTGGTAGTCTAATTGGGCAATCATACTATATATTTTCATATCTAAACATTTACCAAATGCAAGACAGAACCTTTTTTAAAGCTTCATTAAACCAATTATGCTACATTAAAACACTTACTTATCATATAATATGTATTTCCACTAGAAAAATCTGGAGTATTTGGAAATCCTTGAAAAGGGTCTATCCAAATAGTAAAGAATACATCACTTTTAGTAGGATTACTACAGTTTATAATCATTAATGATTTAGATGGGTCAAACACAGTACACTGATCATACTCAGCTTTGCTGACCTGTAATAGAAAAATATATATTGTAAGTCATCTACAAAATCTCAAAAATTATTCTGTTAATTTTCCTGTCTTTGCAGATGGTTTTTATACGGTTAAGCCTTTCTTAGTCCACTTCAGGGCAATACATTTGAATTCATGATGTAAAATCATAGTAAATTCTTCAGTACAATGCCAAGTGTTTGAACAAGAGTTGTCTTTCTTCCTTTCCTATTATGTACAAGAGTTGTCTTTTTTCATTTACTATATTGTACAACAATTACCTCCCTTCCTTCATATTACTATATTGCACAACAATTACCTCCCTTCCTTCATATTACTATATTGTACAACAATTACCTCCCTTCCTTCATATTATTAAACTCTTTTATTTATTAACACCTTGTCTCGCTACTATTGGAGTGCATGCAATATTCTAAGTTTTTTTGTTTTTTTTTACCTGAATTTGTTTTTTCTTAACGAATTCTGAGATTTGAACATTGGCAAACTACTGTTTTCTCTAAAATTTTAATGTCCTGACAATCCGCTATGAAGCCTTTGTTTTTTCTGTAGTTTTACATGAGCTTTGTTAATTTTTGCTTTGTTTTTGTAATAAAATAAGATATCATTTAACTGTTTCCTGACTTCATATAAAGACTACAAAATTTAAAATAGCATGGTTTTTATTGAGGGATGAGCTGGCGTGAATTTAATATTCAATATACTTACTAAATATATCACATAATATTCCCATGTAGAATTATCTGACATAGGTGGGTAGTATGGACAATATACATCTATGCTGTCAAATAAATTCACTGTAATTTTATTGTCTGATGTTGTAGAAAATCTGCAAGAAGAAAGATATAAGGTCATAAGTAAAAATGTTACAAGAATGAACCTCAAATATTGAAATTATGTGGTCCTGAAATTCTTTATAATTGCTATTTGTCAAACCTTGATGATCGGACATTAAAACCCCTCCGCATTTAGTTGTAATTATTAAAGTCATAAATGAGGTTTTCTTCTACATTGAATGTTTTGAGGTTGCAATTGAATTTATTTGTCAGTTTTATTTACGAATAATGATTCCTGTACAAGGGGAGATAATTAAATAATATATTGACAGTTGTAAAATTTATTCATTTGACCAAATATTTGCAATATATATGTATGTCATTTCCTTTGGTATGGTAATTTTAAAATTCCAGTGAATAATTTATCAAAGTCATACAGCTGTCTAACTGAAAATAATGAAATATGAATATCAATTTATACCTGTACAGGAAGTAACATATTTCAATGTCAAAAATTAAATTTTACAAATAATTTCATACAAGTACAAACTTTATTATTTTAAAACTTCCTTATCTAAACATTGCATGTCTTTAGATTTGATTAGTTTTAATTCATTTAGTTTCCTATTTGTCTTTTCAAATTAATTGAACTCCATGTGATAATTAAATCCCAGGAGAAATTCACATTTCCTCCGGAATTTCAAACAACATTATCTTCTTATCCCGTAATAATATGCCACTTCAAGCCAATTTCTTCAGATCAAAAGTAAGCAAACAATTTTTTACAGGAAATTTGCCCCGCGTCTTCAGCCATGAATCTAACGGAAAGAGCAATTAATCATTTTTTGACAATTTAGACGGATGGTCATTAAAAGGCATTTGGAGAACGTAACATCTTATTAATTTTTTCCACGTTTTAGGTCTTGTGCAATCAGCACGGAACAAAGAAAAATACTGTTTGTTTACACAATTCGCGTAATAATGTTTCTTTCTCATTAATCTTCTTGCTCAAATTAATCCATCAAGAGTAGGGATGTTGTGTACCTTTTTTGACCTGCATGAAATGAGGGATAAAATAAGAGGTATTCTTTGAAGCTCATGAAAATTAGCCTGTCACATGCTGAAGGAACGAGCAGACGAGTTCTGAATAACAAATGAGGATAGTGTCTTCTTATCTAATCAACTAATAGGTCAAACTTATTTCATTTCAGGAATTCTCTTTTAAATTCTGTCTTTAAATTTCCTTTGTACATGAGGATCTAATAATTTGATTGATTAAAATGCGAATGATAACTTGTCATGAAAGTCTCAAATGTATGCATGAAATTATTGGTCGCATCTCACGAATAAAATGGACATTCTGCATCAATCTGTCTGTACAATTACAGTTTAAAATGCTATTATGAATTTCATTAGTTTGGACTTTTTGCCTAAATCGTAACAAAAGCCAGATATAATGTGAGTTATAATCCACAATTATTGTTATAATTCTTAACAATGGTCTCTCCTAACATGGAGCACTTCTATGTAATGGTATCGTGACATTATGAGTGACACGTCCTTAGCAGATAGCCTATTGAAGTTGACTTAAAACAAGGGATGTAATCAAACCAGTCATGTACATTATAATTAAGAATTTCAAATCTGACAACAAAATTAGTCGCATTGACAATAATAATCCAACCAAACATCTGGGTGAAGTCAGTTTAACTAAATGGATATAGGAAGATGTGGAATGATTGCCAATGAGACAACTGTCCACAAGAGACTAAAATGACACAGAAATTAAAAAATATAGGTTACTATATGGCCTTCAACAATGAGCAAAGCCCATACCGCGTCTCACTTTAAAAATCTCCTCAAATATGTCTTTTACTATCTTTTTACTGACTGATACAAGGCTTATACATCCTATTTTCATATGAAAAATGAGATTTTTTATTTGTTATTATCTTTATTTTTGTGCTTTCTTAGAGAATATGATAAACATAACTGGTTTTTATTTTTGCTAAATTATTCAATACAAAATCCAATCTAACAAATCAGTTAAAATTTAAAAAGCCTTGAAATATTGACTTATCAAACATCTAGAAACTTTCAGAATAGAATACTATCATACATATCATCTCTTAAGGCTGTCTACATGCATTCAAGTTTACAAAATGTAATATTCTTTTACAGTGGTTAATTTTGTATCATATCAAAATATTATTGACCTCAAAATCTCCCGAATAAAGACTTGACAGGTTTTTAAACTTTATCATAAGTATCTATAAAAATATAATAAATCATAGGACAAAACAGACATTTTTTGAAAACAAATAAATTATTCAAAAGAGAAAGAACCCTAAAAGATCCCCAAAAATTTACAGTTTAAAAAGAATGACGTTAATTTCACGAAATTTAGTAAACCTTCACTTTTCAACTGTTGATAAGTATCAATTGAAAGGTTATAGTCGTTAAAACAGACCTATTTGAGTCTGTTCTCCACTTCAAATCATTGCAATAATAATGATTTTAATCTCCCTTCATTTTCTAGGGACATTAACTGAAATTTATTTTAAACTATTGTTGACCCTATTAAACAGTGTTAAACTACTGCTATTGAAATGGTAAAAATTGCTTTCAAAATATTGATATAATAATAATTTATGACTTAAAAATTCATATTAAATTCAACAACATGCACACATAATCCCCTGAAGAAATATTTATATAAAATCTATAAATGATTTGTCTCTATTAAGCTAAACTGTACACATTCTGGTTGACAATTGTTACAATGTTTTAAAACAGGTGGGAACAAATTCATTCACAAATCATTTATCAAATTTTCAAATATTTTCTCACGTTCAAGAATTTATCTTATCTTTCTCAAATATTGCCTCATTTTATGCATTTAAAAAAAAATTGACGAAAGTTATCTCCCTGTACAGCTATATCGTGTATTTTGACCGTTTCCATAACAAACTGTCAGATAGCAACAGCATACTTTTGCCTGATAGCGACATAGATTCTTATACTTCAGTTTCATTTATAATCAACATTGAATTAATATAAAGTCAATTTCACTGACGCTGCAATAGAAGCGGAATCAATATTTCTTCACGGATTATATATAAATTTACATATGCTCCGACACCTTGTCAGTCAAATGCTGTGGCAGAAATTTATTTTTTCTTATGTAACTGATTTCACTAATAGATCTGTCTGTTAAACTTCCAATGAAATGTACATAAATCTATATTCAGTTCCGAGCTTGACAAATATCTCTGAAGAACTGACCCAGGGTATGTTTGTTCATCGTAGAACATATACGTGTAATCCATCATATGGGAACCTTTCGGTCAATGTGAATCATGGCTCTCGATTAATCATGTCCTTCTATTAATCTTCTGCATGTGAAAAAGGGGCTAAAAGATCGGAGCGGCTGTTTGATTACAACATAAATTCCGATAAATCTAGAGATGTTCACGTTGACTTTAAATTGATCAAAATATTTTTAAGTGACAGCATCATTAAATCTTTTCAATTGATAATTTAATGCCCAGTGGAAAAAAGTTGACCCCATGGCTCGTTAATCAAAACTGTTAAATCAAATCCTCATGAAGATCTGTGAAAATGTTGCAAGTTTGCATAACCTAATATGCCGCAATTCAAAGGTGGTGAAAATATTATTATATCCAACTTACAAAAAACAGTTGCATTAATCAAACGCAAAAACTTGATTAAATCCTACAAAATTCTCTTTGTTCTAATGAAATTAATTTTGCCTTCTCATCAAATTTAAATCAATTATTGGGAACTCCAACTGAACAAAAATATAATTAAATTTATCATGTTGGAAAATTTGCAATTGTCATCTTCATAATTAATTCAATAACAGATAAGAAAGGGTCCTTGCTACAATGGACTCTTGCTGGGACTAAATTTATTTTTAGATCAGACAACTCATTGAAATCAAATCAATCATAAAATTATTTCTTCATCAATTAACAAAATTATAAAAAAGATTATTCAGTGCACATGCAAGACAGAATTATTTATTGAGTTATCTCCTCCTTATCTTTACAATTTTGAGCGAGGATTGCTGTTAATAACCTGCCCCGGTCATCTGGTTACATTGGATAATAACAAAAGTGCAGGTACCATTATTGTTAAAATTCTTCCATGGAGAAAAAATGCTACAAAGAAAGTCTTATATAAACTATAGTCTTTCATGGTAAAGTGATAAATCAATACCACTGAGAACTAAATATTTCATTTCTCCAGAAGACAAAAAAACTTGGGACATAAACTTTTATCTATAGCATTCACTCAAAAGAATGAACCATTACAAATATTAAAACTTTTATGACAACCAGACATCGTAAAATATCATAATTCTAATACCATAAATATATTTTACTGTTAAGAAGAATATTCTTAAGTTTGACAGATGTTTTCTGGTCTCCCACTAAATTTAGTATACCAATTAGGCTATTATTTTTTTTGTTGTGAAAGAGACATTTCAAAAGTATAATACTGAAATGGTTTCGTTAATTATGAGCCCCACGTTCATGGCTGTGATCAAAAGAAAACTAATTTACGCTTGCATTAGACCAAGTGACAGGTGGGCATAGGAAGATAATGACCACCTTGATCCTAGGGGCAGGTAATTTTGTAGAGCGCTTGGGTCTAACACCTTTACCTGTCTAAGCTGACACATGCTTCAGCGAGGTTTTATCTTTAAAGGAGCTGGTCAATGGTTTGAACAACTCCTGCAGTCATTGTTAATTACATGGTCAATTTCACAAACATCATTTCAAAAGCAAAATCGTTAAGTCTTAGCAAAATATCAGTGGAGCAAGATATTAAATTTGTTTTAATGCAAGTTACAATTTTAGGCATCAAACAGATTTACATATCTATTTATACAGATAAGCACCTTTGAATGGTTTTCTAGGTCTTGTTTTTCAGACTTGTAATTATGGATTAATAAACCTTCAACTGATATGCTAAGATTATCAGTGAGTTTGTATTCATCTTTAACAGTTGGTTTTCTTCAAACAAATCTGATATATATATATATATATATATATACCAAAAATATGGGAATCACAAAATAAATGATTTAATTTACTATCCATTATAAATAATTGCATAGTTGTCTTCTAAGAGTGAATAACTAATTTTACTGTCAAATAACTATCTTCAAATTTGTGAACTGTTTAGACTGTATTGTGCTAGAGAGTTGTGACAACCTTGACTTATAATCTGGGTTTGACCTGTTTGACCATAGATAACAAAAAATAATAAAATGATTTGTTGTTAGTATAATATCCTCCTCATTTCTTAGATTCCCCTACCCCATGCGCATCCCAGTGACCTCTACGGGAAAAAAATAAAAACATTACTAGCCTTTAAAAATTTCTTTATAATCTTCTAGTGCTAAGACATTAATCAACAATCAGTCAAGTAAAATAATAAGGTCAAATCAAATAAATTCAAGCAAAATCTGTTAGGTTAATATATAATTACTTTCAAAGTATGCTGAACAATTGGTATGCTGTTATATAGTTGAAGTAGACAATAATAGGTTGTTAAATATCTAGAGAATTGTCAGAATGGCTTGCTTTTATCAATCATTAGCAGAGAAAACTTTCATAGCAGATTGTCCAGACATACTCAACATTTAAGCACTTTCTGGAGAGTTTATTAGCGTCAAAATGTTATTAACCAAACAAGGAAGCAAGCAACCTCAACTTCTTATGTTGGAGAAAAAATATGATACAAAATTTCTGTCAGTGTCTGCTAAGCCAATATTATTGCAAGACCAAATTTTTTTTGGAGAAAAAAAACCAAGATCTATTAGGTAGAGCTTTAAATTTAGTAAAAATATATTAATTACATTTTAAAGGCACATATTGGTTACAAAAAAAGCAGTTGCTTTGATAAATGTGATCTATATGCATGTTAGAACAGCCCTCTGGTATAAATAACCTAATTTCAACACTATCAAATAACTAAACTTTGAATATATATCCATATGCATGCAAAAGAGCAAAATTGAAACTTTAACTAAAATGCATCACGTCCCAAGTATTTCATTTCATAAGAACTAACATTTGTACTCAAATCATTATCCAGGAAAAAGATGGTCAGACCTTTTTTCATATTCATGACCTATTCTACTCTTTGTAGATGTTTTTGTAGCAATATAGAAAATATAATGGTGACCATCACCTGACAAATACAGAATTATTATACAATGTAACAAATGCTAATATAAAGGGAAGCCAGCTAAGTCCTCTATATTTTACGATCGTCAAACTTATTCAGTTTTAAGCATTCCGTTCCCACCCACACATATTTGCACTAGATAGAGAGTAACCTCCCTGAAGCTATATATATCCATTCAATCTCTGATATAACAGCTCAAATTTCCTTTATGGAACTTTCTCAGTATCAAATCACAGTTTAATTTGGTATCGGTTACAACTGATTTCAATTTAACCAACAAAAAACAAATACATTTCTGTCACAGGGAAATGAGTATTCCCTCTTTATTTAACCCTTAAACTTCTATTTACAAATAAAACCTCATAATTTTATATCGTATTTTATTAAATCAGCCTTAAGCAACAGTAAATCTTGGGTCCGTCTTTAATTTCCGAGCCAATTTGTACAGTGAACGACCATTAAACCTTATAGTATGGTATTGATCCTATTTTATTGCTTTTTTGTAGCTCTTTTACAATCGTCAATTTCTGACTTAATTTGTATGTATAAGGCGAAAACATGCAATGAAAGTTCATCTGAAAATCTTTCGTTTAGCATTAACTTGCATACTGCTTCTTTCTCGTTGTAGTGCCATGATTACATGGATGAAACAGTCCAATAATCCACGGTGATAGATTGTACCAATATCAATACAGGAGACAAATTAGATCTCGCTAATCTTTCAATTTTCTTTGATTTCTGCCCTTTAACCATTATCTATGTATACGGAATTGATTTTTTTTGTTTCAATCTGGGGTTTATTGGTAAATAAAGTTAACATTCTGTTAACGTGGATTGATTTTTGCCGTAAAAATGAAAAGATGGACTTTCAATTTATGTCACAATGAATTTGGGTTAGTCTTTTATGAGAAAATACAGTTATTAAAGTTCTTAACAAGATGATGAATGGCTTATGACTGTGCAACAATCTTGCAGTGGGCTTCTTATAAGTAAAAACATGTAATGGCTGAAAACCTAATAAAAGTAGATTCTAGATTCAGAATTTACATGTTTTCAATAAATGTCTTTAAAGAAATTACTTTAATGTAGAAAAATGTTCTACATTCATCAATGAAAACATTATCAAATTATTTATTAAGCTAACAATCAATTTCTCTTTTAAACACATTGATTTTTTGATTGAAAATATGCAAATTTTAATCTATAAATGCATGAAGTCATAGCTTAACAAATGATGGCATGCTTTCGTGTTCAGTTGTTCACCAGCTAGTAACAAGGTTTTGCACATAAAACAATATTTGATAAGAATATAAAACAATTTAAAAATGCATGTGGTCCTTGCAATTTAATGACATGCCAAGGAATAATTATAAGGACAGTGGTTCATTTAACAAAAAATCTTAAGAGCTAATAATCTTTTTTTTCAGATAAAAGATTTTGTGTGGAAAGAGCCCCGGAGGATCTGTAGTTTCTTTTAAAAAGATTTCAAATTAAAGAATTTCAACTCTCTTGGACTCTGACTACACTTGAAATATCTTAACTTAATGCATTCGAGAAACAGATTTGTAATACTCAGTTACACCGCCTACTGTTTTTCACTGATTCGTAAGGACAATTAAACAAAAAAGAAATCTCTACTGTCAGGAAGAGTAGATTTCTATTTATTTCCAAAAAATGGTTTGAAAATAAATGAGATTGAGAGAATTCATACTTTTTCTGCAAAGGTTTTTATTTGATAAATTAAGACGGAGACGAACACAGTTATAGTGTAAGCCAGAATGTGACTTCCTCTTTTAATTTTCTTACTAGCTGTAACAATCCTGAAGGTTAGGATCCTGGTTATTGAGAAAAATGTGTCAGAGCAAACATGATGTGGTGACTTTTATGTTATTGAGATTTTCTGATTGGAATTGGAGATGATATTGGTTTACTCTGATAGAATGACAGACCATCTCTCACATAACTGTATAGTTTCTTGTTAAAGTATAAGAAACAGACAATTAAGGCAAACTCTGCCTGAAGATTCAAAGAATTCCTTATACATGGACTTTTAAAGCTGCTGTATTTTATTTTTAAAAATGTTTCAACTGGAATGTCATTGCAGTCAGTGTGTACTTATATGAACCTCCAGTTTTAAAGATCATACAATATTACATGCCAGAAACTACCATTGCTTTCTAATCACAAGTCAAGTATCTCAAAGTTCCTGATGATTAAATTATTAATAATAGAAGAAATCAAACAAGTGCATAAAATATTAAATTAAAATAAAAACAATTACATCATGATCAAATTGTATGGTTCAACGGGAAATTTCAACACAGTTGTTTGGTTTCCATGGAATTGTTTTGCTCTCTGTGAACTAGTAACTCAATTCCACTGTAACTCCATCTGGATGGCAATTGGAGTTTAATTGTAATTCAGCCCCCAAAAAAATCTAATTTTTGCTTTAGTACTGACAAATCTGTCTGATGCAACACTGGACAAGATGATTGAATCAGCCAAAAATGGTTCAATGATTATATTATTAAAGATCTAACAAATCTGCCATTTGTCAGATTACAGTCAATTTTTGTCATCAAATCAAGCTATGATACTTTCATTTTATATATATATATATATTATATATATATAAAAACCTTTACAGCTATTATAGAATTTATTTTTTCAGCAAATTTGCAAGGCCAAATTTATAATGCCACAAAGTATCCATTCTCATTTTTCATTATGACATACTGAGAATTATTACTGGGAAACTTAATCACCTTACTCATACTTTCTATAATCAATTTCAATAATGTTCATATGAGACTTAATAATTGATTTTCACCACCAGCAGAATCTCATAAACCTGCAGTAAATATCAAAAGTTATAAGTGGTCAAGACAAACTGGTCTAAGTTATAAATTTCAGTTACAATTAACAGAAATCAATTCCCAAATATGTCAATCAATGGTCAAGAAATAGATGTTGATGTCCACTATACAAGCTGATTATTGCAGCAAATATTCTGAAAATTAACAGCAACAACCATCATAAAGTTATGGACATTTAATAATCACCCTGATTTATGGACATATTAAACTGATCCACAGATTTATTACAGATTTTCCAAGGACCTGTTTCTACCAGCAAATACAATATGTCATAGAACATTGGTCAACAAAGGGTCAAACTAGTTAATTCCAGGGTTAAAACAAAGTGAATTAATTTATTGGAATCAAAGAAATTGTAAAATAAATAATTGTTCCCATACTGGACACTGGTCATTCCAATTATTTTAGCTTTACCCAAGTGGTAGCTGCAAATGAGCTTCAATATCCCTTTCTGGTTTATTCATGATTGACCTGTCGGAGATGGTGGGGCTATTAGACTGACCAATTCAAGATGACTTTAAGTGATAAATGACCAGTCCAGCATCTGAATCCATGCTATGAATGACCATAAAACAGACCACTAAGATAACAGTCTGAAAATTAATATTGAGACTGGCAATGAAAAAATCTAATTAGGTCTTTATCTTGTCATGACCACTGGTCAAGAGTGGACAAATAATGTTAAAGCCAGATAAGATGATAAGGGGTTATCTAAATTCTGTACACACAGGCATGTGGAGTTATAATTTGTTGATGAAAGACAGCAGACAAAATAATTAAGACTATAATTTGCCAGATATACTTTGCTACACTGCAAAACTCAATTAGAAAGGAACACACTGATGTAGACTAGACCAATGTTCATTTCAGTTGTGTTTTATACCATCTGTCTATACTTTATTGCCCAGATAGTGGTCAATAGGTAAAAAATATATCTAACCATGGACAAAACTAATCAAAGTCTAAGTCTTTAATTAGACATCTGTCACCATGTAACATCTCATAGGAAGGGAACTGACTGGATTTTGTGAAAGATTTTCAGTCGCTACCAGACACATAAATGCAGGAAAAACACCTGCAACTTCTCTAATTTACACTTAAGCTTCCAAAGCTCATCTGAGCTAGCATATGATTCTGCCTCTGATGTAATTTTGCTTTTGGTCTTACTTTTTAGGCACAACTTTCTGACATAAGGCGTAACAATTTAATCTACAATGTGAAGTATGTCAGACTAGTGTGATGAAATAGTACAAGAATCAAAGAAGTCTTGTTTTGACAAAGATATTATACAGCCATTGTTGGCATAAAATATTGGTTTGATTTTTCTTTCAAAAAACACACAAAAAAAAGAAAGATTATTCAGAGACCTGGTAATTGTCTGAGAAGACATTATGTTAACTCTTAGTAGAAAAAATCCGTAGATATGTCCATTGACGAAGACATTTCCATATCTGTATGAATATGAAACACAAAATCATTTTACAGAATGTGAATATTAATGGTTTTCTTGTCCTTTACGGATGATTATACAATACTATCTCCAGCTAACAAATGGATTTCAAAGATCTAAGAGAAGGAAAAAAAAACATCTTTATACAATTGATTATCTAGAAAGGATATAATCACCGTCAAGACATCATGTCACAGAAAAAAATTCAAATAAAGAGGCGCATAATGTGAAAATGGCATTACCCCAATGACAGATAGGAGATCTTAGCAAAGTAATGAATTCTTTATCTTCTATGTGATAAAGCTACTCTGCTATTGTGATGCAGGAACTCGTACATAGATAAACATGACCTACAGATAAATGAAAATTTTCATTAACGAAAAAACATTATTTGGTCTCCTTTGGTTGAGACATGTCTTTTAAATCTCTATGGATTGTTCAAAGGTGAAGAAAAATGAGCTTTAAAAGCAACTGTAATTTCTTATTAGCTGAAAACTTAATGATTGTATTTTTCACTCAAGTTGTTAGAGAAACATTAGCTACTTTTTTTTTAAGTCTAATTATAGAATGTCTGGATTATAAGGCATTGTGTGACTGAAGATTATTTACTCCCTACAGATTATAAAACAGATATAATATCCTCACAAATGTCCTTCACTGATGGAAATTTGATAAGCTTCTTAGTGATAAGGATTATAAACCAGAAAAAAAATGTCAAGCCTCATACTGACAGTGAATGTCTTCAAATAAAGTCAGCCATTTTAAAATCACCAGACTATAGAAAATTAGAAAAAAAACATATTAAAAATATTTTGACTGAAGTTTTGATGGGTCTGTCAATATAACACGAAAATATACTCTTGAAATATATAGAGCTGGAGTAGATGCTGATTGATTCTATCAAACAGATGTATAAGCCAAAGTATCAGCAGCATCTCTCTGATAGTGTTGTTAAATTTCTAACAAGCAGACCAGGAGGTTGTGGCTGTTAATACTTATCCATGTTTATTATGCAGTTCTAAAATTACATGTTTGAATTATATAACCTTCATTACATTCCAGACTAGAACTATATTGACTAACTTAGTGTATTCATTAAAAGTTATTTAAAAGATGAAAACTTTCTGCACAAAGTAAACACCTTAACCTAAATTAAATTCCTATCTTTGTTGAATCTTCGAAATTAAAAATGGTGTTAAAAGCAATAACTGCACAAAGGATATAGGATTTAGATCAAAATGACATTATATATTCATATGCATTAAATGCACTGATAAAAATCATCCTTATAAAACATTTTCAAATAAAAAAAAAAACTCAATTAAATTTTCCCCTATTTATAAATTCTAAAGAAAGATAATTCAGAATCTTATTACTTCCAAAATTATTTTAATTAAAAAATCATCATAAAGTTAAAAGTAAAAAAATGGCACAATTAATCGATTGAGTAGATGGACAAAAAACGATAAAACAGCTATAAGATTTGAATCGCTATTCCACACCTTACGATTCTTTACAGATATCTGGACTGAAGGCAATACAAATAATTTCCTTTTCTTGACAACTGATACAATCTTTTCATATTACTTTTTCAACACGCTCAAATAATTTTCATTTCAGGTTATATTCTATGCAGTCATTGGAAAAAGTATCACTTTTCTTGATTTTAATGATTGGAGAGACACAGATCACGTACCAAACATGGTTGTCGATTACTATTCTGTACTTGCCACATCTCAATTTTTATCATTGCAAATGTCACATTACATTGTTTAGAACCTGTGGAAAATTGATGTTTTAACAAACTACTTAAAGCTTTTATAGTTTTCATCAATAAAAGACTACACTTGCTTGATCAAAATACTCCACAGGGAGTTTTACACTTTATAAAAAGATTTTTATAAACTATGTTATTCAATGCAAGCTTGTAAAAGTCAGTTTTTGAGTATCATTGTGAAGAAAATTCTACACATTCACTGTGGTGTAAATAATTCAAGTACACTTCCACAGTTGGAGAAATTTGGAATGGCCGAGTGAAGATCATTATTTACAGATAAAATACTACCCAGCTACAGTGTAGTCCACTCTTCAATGATGGTGACCCTTTGACAACCAAGTCACAAAGGTTTCATTTCTATCGAAAGTAGCATTAAAAGCCTCCTTTTCATAGCTACTCAATGTTTCAAAATCGGAAATTGAATCACAGCATACAGTCCAACTACATGCTGACTTAGCTGAGGTGAGATTTTTATCCCCATATGTCCATAAAAAATTTAAATTAAATTAAATTGAGCCTAAAAAGCGTCTTACGAATAAACAAATATTCAAAGAGATCTAATTCTTTTTATATCTAGAAATTTAGAAAGAACTGGAAAATTTAATATAATACATGATTCTTCTGACAAAAATATCATGTTGGTTCTTTTAGAGATAAAAATTAATCTGTGTTAAGCCATGGTCATATATGAGATCTGTATGACTTTTGTATAATACTGATATTTGTCAGGTTTTGAACTCTGGACGAATTATTCAATAGCTTCTCTTTTATAAGTACTAATCCCTGTCTATGTTAAATTCACTTTGATTTATGGTTCAATCGGCCACCCATATTATTTGATACAATTTTCTCCCATTGTGTGTTAACACCTTTCTTTTGAACAAATGACCGGGTGCTTTGGTTTATTTACAAACTTTATAATACCTCGGAAAATAAATCACATTTTTATTGCCCAAACGTAACTTGGTTCACATTCTTCGATACTTTCATCATTAAAATTCCACCCTTAAATTAAACACTTTGGCCATAGGTTTTATTCGATTTCACAGACCATAAAAAATAGAAAATTTGTATTTCCTCACGATTTCAATCAACTTGGTCAACATTTATTGTTTGCTGATTATTGGAAAAATAATATTAGTACAAAATGAGGCGTATATAACACATATATAACAACATGTGACAAATAATTCATCCTGCATGTACAGTAATACTTTTGTAATGTAGCTCAACATCTGATGTCTGATAGAGAGTAATAACTTTCCATTTTGTATTGTAATGCTAATTTTTATCGTATAATGCATTACATTTTCATTTGAAATGCTAATTTGTCTAACAAAAGTACCATACATACTTAACCATAATCCTTTTTATTGTTAGTTTAGCATGTTCCATACGTATGCATCATCTTGTTCCATAGATATTATGAGAAACAAATTGAAAAAAAAATGACATAAAAAAAACAGATATAAGCTACATTGAAAATTATTACTTTTTAATGTCAAATTACAAGGTGAAAAGCAAAGACAAAACCATAAACCTACACTGTTATAAAGGTTCAACCAGAGAATCAAGTGTAGGGTAAAAAATTATCATTATATTTCCCTGGAAGATCACCTTCAATTTTTGTATCTGTTATATAAATACTGTACAAAATGCATGGCACTTACATGACTTACAGGCCATCCCATAGCGTATGTAAATCATGCAGTAAAAAAAAAATCATAAAATGCCTTGAAAACACACCAATTTTTAACCATACTAAGAAAAGGGGCACTCCCCTCAACTTTATGCACTATACAATATGGAAAATTTATATGTATGCATTATCAAAAAAGTATTGTTTGCTGTAAGCATGTCATTTGTCTCCCCTTGGGATTGTTTTAAGTATAGGTGTAACCGAGGTGGCCTTTTTAATTTGCTCCGGATGTTACTAACGTCATGTTTGTAATATTCTAAACATTTAATATGAATGAAATAAATCATGTCTGCCTGATTTCAAATAAAACTGTACTCAATGTTTCCCATATATTACTCAAAACATGATATAAAGTCTATATATATATACACAATAAAAAACAAACAGTATCATATTATATAGGAAGTATCCAGGTGTTAGATTGATTAGAGTGACAACTTGTATCACTAAAAATACTACAATCCTTGACAATTACATGTAAATCTTCTATAATTATGTCAATTTTATCTTCATATATAAAATCATATCTAATGTGGAAGGAAGTACAAAATGTACATCCATAATGATTTTGGAAAGTACTTTAATGATCAACCATGGCCATATTTAACAGGAATTACAATGTAGCTAACATGCATTGTTAATTTATAGTCTTGTACCTCATTCAACTGATTTATCTTTACATAATGAAATACTAGGATGTTCTTTCCTCCTTGGTTTTTTGTTCGAATACAGATCTAGAGTTGTCTTTAACTTAAATATGAATAAAAAGGGGATGTTTGTTACATGTCAATGAGAACACTCCCCCATTGGGGGTCTGCGCATTTGTTATGGGCTAGGGAGACTTTTTTTAAAACAATGAAATTTTAAGTTCACATGCCACACATTGGTATTAAAAAGTAAGTAAAACCAAGGATATCAGAGCACCTGAATTTGTAAGTTAACCCATCATTAAAATATATTTCTATAAGCTGCAACATTGACAGCTGTAACCAAATAAATTGCTCTTCAGGTAACAAATATGCAACAAGTTCATTCGGTCATGAGGTTTTTAATTTCCTAGTAAAATTAAAATGTTAAAATATATTCATTTTATTATACTTTAATTGATAAAAAGCTTTTAATTTAGATAAGGAATAAGAAATTTAAATAGAAATAAAAATGAATTCAATCTTAAAATGTTTATTAGTTGAAATCATTAAAAGTCTTTCAGCCATCTAAATTGAAAAGCTGTTTTTATTAATCCCATAGACAAAACTTGATCTGATGTTGTAAAATGCATTTAAAACAGTTCAAATTAAACAACTTTAATATGTTTTATTATATTGTTAATTTGGATTAAAACTTAAATATTGTCCATTGCGTGGGAAATGGTTTCATTTTAAAATAAAAATTCTTTCCCAAGAATCTGTATTTCGAGTTTAAATAGTCAATGTTTTGTCTGAGTTTTAAGTTTCAAGATCCAAAAAAGGTAAAATGTATATGACCTTTCATAATAAATCTTCTTTCCCCGTTACTTTCCTCATTCCTGTTCAACACCTGGAGTTCCCTTGGTCCCCATCAAACATATACATGCTGATTGCATTAAAGTGCACTTATGTCCTTTGTGTCAATATGTATTCTGCAGTTGTGTATGCACAATCAATGGCAATTACGACTAACTGAATTATTCTCCTTTTAAGAAGCATTTTATGAGAAATTCTGTAATCTTTTAAAGATTATTTGTTAAAAATATGAAGCAAAAAATATCAATGGAGCAATCAAATACCATAATAAAGTAAAAGAAAAACAGTTAACACCATGGCCCGAAAAATTAAAACAATGAAAGCTTTGCCAATGTTACAATTCACAAAACACAACACAGTAAAATAAAGATTGCAGTCATAAAAAAAACCAGTTTAAACTTTTTGAAACTTCAAATATATTTAGCTCAGCTTTACATAACAATATTGACTGAAGAACTTTTTACATTGTAGAAACTTAACTATTAATTTTAATAAGCGTGTATATTATATAGCCTAGAAATTCGTAATAAAAAGTGCACAAAATACTGCCAACTTTTCTATGCACACAGTATTGTTCAGTTATGTCATTTCACAAGCATAAAATTCCCAGTAGCTTGCCAACCCAATTAGATATTAAATTTTCAGGAAAAACTTGAGCCAGGTCCCATTGGCAAATGAAATATAATTTCATCCTTTAGATTAGAAAATAATTACAAATCAATTTACTATCATCATTCTATGCATGTCTTGTATGCATTCTTTATTGACGAAGTAGTGATATTTTGCCAAAAAACACAAGAAATGTATTTCACAATGAAGCTGTTACAAGCTAAGATATGTCGTAAATAACACTCAGCTAAATTGCAGAAGGACTGCCCTGGAGCATTCATTTCTAACATTTACAAAGCTTAAAATTCTACTGCAAGTTTCAAATATCATAAGAATTGATTTCTTGTATAAACTGAATGTTTAAAACCAAAGATTAGTGGTCCTTGGTGGTTAAATTCTTTGATGGTATTTAGACCTATCATTACAATTGAGCCTTCACATAGAAGGAGACTCATGACACAAATGACAATTTAATACAATCTTATACAAATGTCTGTGCACACAAATTGTACAGATGCATGATATCAATCTTCATGAGTAGTCCTGTGATTGACAGTTTTCCAGCTCAAGATGCAATTTTCTTATTGCAATTGCTTTGCAACTTGTTGATCTGGACAGCTGTAGTTTGTACCAGAAACATGTCACTGCAGGGAACTGCTGCCTATTTCATCACTATCTTAAAGTTGTCAACTTCAAATTGCTTTTCCAGTTCTTAAAACAATTTTTAACATTTACTTGAAAGTGTGAAAATCAATGCAGAAGATTTAGTAAACCAAGATTAAACGAAATTCAACAAATGTCATTTGTAGAAAACTAACAATTTAACATGTAGTTTGATAAACCGTATTTTTTAAACACTCTTCAAAATCAGATTACCCCTATAATTGGAATGTCTTAACCAATCTGGAATAGATTTGTTGACAAGTCCACAGTGAAAAGAAAACCCAGAATATAAAAATGCAAAATATAAAAATGCAAATATATGACTCAGTCCATACAAAAATAGCCAAAGATCTCCTTCTAATTTTTTTTGTAATTGTACTGCTTATTTTTACATTCATTTACTTAAGAATCCTTAAAAATATCTGTTTGTCTAACGATTTACATTATCAAGTTTTCCACTAGGAAGCTGTATCAATTCTAAAAGCATGAATGACAAAACTGTCCTTATCAGTCAGTGAGATGGTAATGGAAGTCCAGTTAAATGATTTCTCAAAGCACAAATCAATTGACTGCAATGTTATTCCACCACATTTATCTTTCTCTTGCCCCCTTTTTTCCAATCAAGCCAATAATTGGTGAGATTTATTTTCTAGAATTGTGATAACGGGTTTGTAAGATAGAATCTTGAATCGAATACCATCATATTTGTGTCATTGATGGTAGCTGTGTTGTCAAGCCGTTGACAAATTAACCACATTGTACAATGATGCAAGAAATTTTGTTTATTCTTGGAAGTAACTAGAGGGTCCAAGGACCCTGTGTCGCTCACCTGATATTTTTATTTACAATTGTTGCATGATAAATGCAACTGTTGTACTGTCGTTTAGTTTCAGAGATATAATACTAAAAAGTGCATTTGAAACCTATGTTTAATTTCAGCCATGTGGGCAGGCAGGGTCATCATACACAGTGGTCCCTGGATATCCTAGTGGTGATTTAAACCAAGTTTGTTTAAATTCAACAGTTGTTTCAGGGGAGAATTTTTGTAAAATTTATCTAACAAGAAATGCAAAGTAATGAGAAAGTTGTGAAGTAGTTTTGTTGTTGCGCAACCCCCCCCCCCCCCCTCCACACTTTGCCAAAAAAACCAAAAAGGTAATAAAAAATTATCATATAAGGGCAATCTATCCTATTAATGATTTCTGCAAAATTCAGTTGATTGTGCAAGGGTTGTATAGCCAGCTGAGGTCGTTAAAAACTCTCTTTCTTTTGTTGTTGCAGATAGATCTTGACCTGATAAGCAATTCTACCACATGTCAGATTTGCTCTAAATGCTTTGGTTTTTGAGTGATAAGCCAAAAACTGCATTTTACCCCTATGTTCTATTTTTAGCCATGGCGGGCATCTTGATTGGTTGGCCGGGTCACCGGACACAATTTTTAAACTAGATACCCCAATGATGATTGTGGCCAAGTTTGGTTTAATTTGGTCCAGTAGTTTCAGAGGAGAAGATTTTTGTAAAAGATAACTAAGATTTACGAAAAATGGTTAAAAATTGACTATAAAGGGCAATAACTCCTAAAGGGGTCAACAGACCATTTTGGTCATGTTGACTTATTTGTAGATCTTACTTAGCTGAACATTTTTGCTGTTTACAGTTTATCTCTATCTATAATAATATTCAAGATAATAATCAAAAACAGCAAAATTTCCTTAAAATTACCAATTCAGGGGCAGCAACCTATCAACGAGTTGTCCGATTCATCTCAAAATTTCAGGGCAGATAGATCTTGACCTGATAAACAATTTTACTACATGTCAGATTTGCTCTAAATGCTTCGGTTTTTGAGTGATAAGCCAAAAACTGCATTTTACCCCTATGTTCTATTTTTAGCCATGGCGGCCATCTTGGTTGGTTGGCCAGATCACCGGACACAATTTTTAAACTAGATACCCCAATGATGATTGTGGCCAAGTTTGGTTTAATTTGGTCCAGTAGTTTCAGAGGAGAAGATTTTTGTAAAAGATAATTAAGATTTACGAAAAATGGTTAAAAATTGACTATAAAGGGCAATAACTTCTAAAGGGGTCAACAGACCATTTTTGTCATGTTGACTTATTTGTAGATCTTACTTTGTTGAACATTTTTGTTGTTCACAGTTTATCTCTATCTATAATAATATTCAAGATAATAACCAAAAACAGCAAAATTTTCTCAAAATTACCAATTCAGGGGCAGCAACCTATCAACGGGTTGTCCGATTCATCTGAAAATTTCAGGGCAGATAGATCTTGACCTGATAAACAATTTTACCCCATGTCAGATTTGCTCTAAATGCTTTGGTTTTTGAGTTATAAGCCAAAAACTGCATTTTACCCCTATGTTCTATTTTTAGCCATGGCGGCCATCTTGGTTGGTTGGGCGGGTCACCAGACACAATTTTTAAACTAGATACCCCAATGATGATTGTGGCCAAGTTTGGTTTAATTTGGTCCAGTAGTTTCAGAGGAGAAGATTTTTGTAAAAGTTAACGACGGACGACGACGGACGCCAAGTGATGAGAAAAGCTCACTTGGCCCTTCGGGCCAGGTGAGCTAAAAAAGTTTTAGATTATATTCTCTCCTCTATAAGACATTTTTTACAGCAACCCACCAGTCAAACAAATGATATTAATATAGGTAACTCAGATGTTCAGGATAAGTCTAATGATTGTGTTAAAAAGACTATAAATTGGCACTTTGACTGTACCGTACCTCAACATTGTTTATATAAAAAAAAGATTTAAAAAAAACAAAACTAGATAATCTTGGTTCTTTTTAGAATTCTGAAGTTCTCTAATTAGTATTGTTATATCCACTGCGAGTTCAACACCCACAGATAGTTATTTCCATGATATGTTTTTAATTTGAAGATTAAAAGATTTAGGAGAATTTTCTATTTTAATCAAGGTTAAACTTTAAAATCTTTAAGCATCTTATCTACTCTGAAAAATACAGTTATTTTAACTCATTAATTTAGCAAGACAACATAAGACAGTCAATTTCCCAAAGGACAAGCAAACTATTGTCATAATTGCCATGGTAACCATTCTGAAAAACACCTGATAAATTCTTCAATAGACCTGAATCCCTTCCTTTGAGTTAATCAGAGATTTTTTTTATTTCTCAGGTAAACAAACTTAATATACCTGAAATATCAATTATTTTAATTATAAAATCTGAAGAATACAGAATGCAGCCTCAAGAAAACTTAACACCATTGAAGCATCGCTCAATGACAGTTCTAAATATATCAACTAGGATATTTTAAGTCAATACAAAAAATTAAAATCACATTAGTTTGTCTCTAGGAGTCATGACAATAAATGGGGACTTTTGACGAGTTTATTAATTAGCATTGATTATAATAATCTTTCAATCTAGAGGGCTTTGATGTTGAAAATTCAATTAGAACACTCATGCCATTGTATACATTACAAACAATGCTAAGTTATACTAACTGTTAACAAATATTGAGAAATCGACCAAAAATTTCAAGCTTTTTGACTTTTAACACTATTTCTAATGCAGTAAATATTTGTCAAGGTTAAAAAGACACTGATTATTAATTAACAGATGCTCCCTATCTCACATATAATCAACTATCAGTATAAATATTCATGTTTGTCAATTCAGCATCATTCAAAACTAAAATCCATTACAAAATTTTATCACTTGTAATGATCTCGATATGTGTGTTGTTGTATTGTCCCTATATCCCCATACTGTAATAACTTCCATCACGAACAAAACGCTGCATTTTTTACAAATAAAATGGGAATGAGATGGAGCATGCAAAAACATGATTATTAAATGTTATAAAAAAAAGATAATATGTTCAAGTATGTCTACAGATATATATCAGTCCCCTAAAGCATTGAGGCTTGACCATTTGAATGGACAAAGTGTTATAGAGAGGACAGCGGTCACTTCAGGTCAAAACATGTACAACACTTAAAAAAGACTTAACAGAGATAAGTAGCAAACAAGTTGATAAATAATAGTATCAAAGGGTTTCACAAATTGTCTGCAATATAAATTATATTTTATTAAATCTTAATTTTTCTTCTCCATCTCCAATACTAGTGGTACTTTAATATATTAAAAGTAAACATTTAAGACTCGATGATCAGTATTAAATCTTATGCAAACTATTTCCTTAGTTGTAAAAATTGTTGACCAATATCGAAAATGAACCCAAAAAAAATTCAAGCTTTAAATTGACCATTAGAAATGCATCATATCTCCAGTATAATACTGGTTTTATCATTGACAAAACTATATTGGAAAATCGAAGCCTTGAACACATTTTACATTCTTGGCAGAACTTTATATATGATGATGTAATTTGACTGTAAAGTCAGTATCCAAAGATCATAAAAGATACCATTAAAATGACAAAACTAACATTTAAACCCCAAGGGACCGTCATAAAACTACTGCATAAAATGTACACTTGAACCTGCTGTTTCAGTTGTATTAAAGAGATGAAGAATTCTTTGTGCATATTCTGATAAAGAAAGTGTTATCAAAATATTTCCCATAGTGATAATCATATAGTTTTATATAATACCTTGAAAACTCAGATATGACTGACTAAAACCATGATAGTTGTTTTACTGTGTAGCAATAGTGTGTTATGATTTTTATCATAGATTTTGTGAATTTAAGAATCATGTCCATGACTTAAAGCTAAGAGGATGGGTTTTTTTAAATAAAGATTTAAAGGCAAAGATCAGCAACATGTGTAAAGACTACTATCCAACAAAGGGAAACAAAAAATTGTGAACATACAAATTGTACTCATATACTCCTTGAACAACTGACTTTTGTAATCATCAGATTTATTCAAAATAAATAATCAGAACTGATCATGAAATTATCCAAGCATTAATACAATCTTTCTCAAGTAAAGATCCTCTAATACAATATAATGGCAATTATTACTGCAATCTGAAAGCCTACAATAGACAATTCTGCATGTAATAGTTTGCTTCACACCTAATTTCTACAAGAATTCATTAACCTTCCAGAAAACTGTATCAAATCAAAGATAAATAGTATCAACTGTTATTTATGGCATATTTGCTGCACCATAAAAATAATCAACATTCTATAAAATGCTCAACATCACTGCAATGTTTTACTTTTTACATAGGGGCGGGGTCTAATCATCAATTTGCTCAGTTATTTCTAATTCTCAATGAAAGATGTTTATAAATACTTTATCAAAATCATAACATAAACAAATTTGACAAGATTTTTATCATGTTTATCAGAAAATAAATATAATCTGTATTGATAGTGTCATGAGGGGATTAAAACTAAATATTATTGTCTCCCCCTGATAAATCCAGCAGTGGTATTCAACATCTGTCCAATGTAATCTTCCCTTACATAACTACTTGTGTAACTTTCTTTCTTATCTGAATTTTGATTGGGTGATTTACAAATTTTAAGCCAATAATGTATACTGTTTAATAATTTGTTTTTATCAAGACTGATAATTGGTTGTTGACAGATCAGAGGGTACTTGGATTGCTGATAACCTGTTTGACCCTTCATTTCAACACCATGCTGATAATTCTACAATCTTGCTGCTTCTTTAACAGACATTTTAATTTTGATCCTATTTTTTTTTTAAACAAACTGTCAGTTCTTTGATAAGTCTGAAGAGAAAAACATGCTTAAATACATTTCAGTAGATCATTCAAACTATGATTTCTCCCAGGACAATTTATGACTAGCAGATAATTGCTTGTGTAACAACTCCCTACATGTAACTTTTGATGGACCATTTTCCATTTATATCTGTATCCTGATATTGCTCATTTCCTACTTCCTGTTCCTACGATTCACCATAGTGTTACACAATACCTCCCTCCTATTCCTATACAAATTATTGATCCCTACACCATATTAGTAAGTCCATCTGCCTTGTCAAATACAATTACACCAATGATGACCAATGATCTCTCCCTAATGGGATATTAACACCTTATAGCTGTATATTTCTAGGTTCTCTTCTTAGCTGAGAAATTAACAACCTAGATGTTGAACTTTATATGTCTGTCTTATAGGAGGTAAATGATAAAGATCCAGACTGGAAATAAATGCAAGTGATGGGGGATTATATACTAAACGTAGGTGCCTTTTCAAGAGGATCCCGTGCTCAATTAGTGCAATTTAAGGCCCATTACTATTTAAAATCACACAACATCAAGAATAAGTCAGCATTCCCATTAATCCTTCCCCCAATTTTAATTTTTTTAATTTTTGAACTTTGTTAATAAACTCTCCCAAAAGACCAAATTATATTTTCAGTGTGTTTTATTTATTATTATATAATTAATCATAAATATTTGTTAAACAGCTATTTACATCAATCTTCATTTGATCATAACCCTTCTTCTATGAAAGCTGAAAAGCGACATCCTAAAAATAAAATTGACTGAACATTGACATTCCCTCAACTACTGAATTTTTAATCAGATTTCCTTTTGAAGAAACTTAATGAAGCTAGAATGATAGAGCACAGCTGCTATTAATGCCATGTACAGTCTTATATCTACAATTTCTAGACACTTTTAAGCAGCCTCTTAAGCCAGCTGACTACAATAACCAATTAAGACTACCAATACACAAATGACAGATCTATTTACTCCCAAGTGCTTAGCAGAACAATTGAATCTGACAATGTTTGTACACAATGGTAATGGACTGGTCAGAGCTGTTTGATCTAATGGATGTCTTAATGACATTATCTATTCTATAAGACATTAAATGAAACAATCAAGATGCTTCTTTAGAATGGTCAGTCTTTATTGACCTATAGTGACTGTCTGTATGTGTCAAACTCATTTCTAGCCTGACAGTATACTTTAATTCACTCATATCATATGGTCAACCAGTCATACAGAGCTGTAGAAGCATGGCAATCCCTCGGTTTTGTTGTTTGTTTCGAAAACTGATAAATTTTGAAAGCTTAAACATCAACACTTGAATTTATAGAGAATTTGCCCAGATAAAAATGTTTACATTCATTTAACAATGCTTGAAACATTTCCCCTGCAAAAGTTGTTCTGTAACAAATATTTAGTTTTCAAACTGTCAAGAACTTTGTTGAACAAGTGAATAAATTCTTGTACTTTGGTTCTAAAACCATTCTTGTACTTGAATGTTGTGGTTCTAGAACACTTAGTACAAATGTATTCATGAATATAAATTCAAGAACCTCACTTGAACTTTTAGGATCAATCTTATAACTCTTAGGAAATTTTAAATAATACAAGAGTATTTCTAGGTTCATCACCTGAGTTTGTCAATTAATGTAAAAACAGTGAATAGCTTGCATTTGCAACACTGTTTTGAAGTTCTTGATAGTCAAAAGTGTAGAAATTAAGGCAGTTGTAAACTGAAAATTCATTTCAATCTAGCAGCTACAGTTTTACATGAAATCTAAGTTGGTATCAAAGTAAACAATATTAGAATCGATTGACAAAGAGAGAATGACAATTAAAATCTACTTTGTCGCACAGGGTAGAGCATTTTGTTTACAATATCTGGGCCGATATTTGTTTAGCCTACATGACCTAAGGCCTGTACACACGGTCATTGTTTACTTATGTCTATCATAAACTGGACCCTGGACATTCGCTTTGCATATATCTGCTTCAATTTTCAATTAGTGGGAGAGTGACCATTATTACTTATAAGTGCTGGAGAAAAACTAATATTATAGTATGTGAATTTGCTATGATTTTCAACAATTTGCTCACTCCAGTAAAGAAATATGTACCATATTTTGTATAAAAATAAAGTATTGTATTATTCCACAATCTTCCTGATTAACTTGAGTGTATAACATAAATCATGCATTATGAAGTTCTAGCAAAATGTTAAAAGTCATCAAATTTGTGCATTACTCATTCTTCCACACGAAACTACTTGTTACTCAGTTAAATATATAATTAAAACATAAAATATAAAATACATTGAACAAATGAAAACCCTTGGAATTCAAACTTACTGCTTTACAATTATGCCGTAAGCTTGTCTCAATGAATAGAGTTTTCTATGCCTCAGTAATATGCTCTTGGTAAATGCAGTTCATTTTATGATAAATCGATACAATTTTATTGTTTTAATACTATGATAGTAAAAGATAATCACTAAAATAACTAGAAAAACATGTTAATATTGATCAGGTCCAAAGTTGACACAGTTTACAACAGAGTTATATTGAAAATTTGTAAGACGACATACTAGGAAGAATATTTTTCACAAGCAGGGTGGGCTAGAAATTGTAACCACAAATGGTAAATATCTACTGCGTTCTCAGTAGGATAAAATAGAGAAATATGTATGAATTCCTATGGAATCTCTCATAGCTGGAATATCCAATATAAACGATCAATTTTTGTTTTGAAAATTCAAACAATCTGCTGCGCTATGTACATTCTCATTAGGACTTTATACATTACAGCCTTGTTTGAGGTTTGAGTCTTAGATGAGGAAGTAAAATCTCCGCTGTGTTCATAATTCACATATATTGACACTGTACAAATTGCATTTTAAACAATAGCGGGGAAAATTTAGTAAGTATAAAAAAGAAGATGTGGTATGATTAATAATGAGACAACTCTCAACACTCAGAGACAAAATGACAAAGAAATTAACTATAGAGTCCTGGACACTATAGTGATAATAATATCAATACTGCTCTTTATCATGCAGTAAAGAGTCTTCAAATACGAAAATTTTCCCATATACCGTTATGACCTATTGTCATATTTATTATAGCCATGACCAGATGCTCAAAATTCTCTAGACATAATCATGGAGGAATAATATACTTGTATCAATCATAAAATAAAAGAACAAAGTTTTCTGTTTTATTTTTCACAGTAAACCTGTCAGAATTGTCAACATTAGCTGACAAGATTATTTCTCTCCTGGAGGGGGGGAAACAAGATCACATGTCAGATTACTATATATATGATGTCTTCTTCTATAACATTTACTGCAAATTTATTACATCAGTAGTGTTTACAAAAAATAAGGATTTATTCAAAAACATACTAAGCCTTAAGGTTTGAAGGAGAAATCAGCTGTTTCAAGTTCAAGAATCGTGACTTTCTAATTTAAGCAAAATAAAGATAATCAGGAGAGCACAAAGTTGCTGATTTTTTTTTTTTTTTGAGAATCATACGATTAAAATACAAAACACAGACAGGGAATTAAAATTGAAAAAAACAAACGAATTCCCACTTGACATTTCCACTACCTAAGGTCTAAAAAAAAGTATTGGTTAACAAATATGAAGAAAAACCAAGAGTGGCAGCATCTTTTACATGAAACTCTATAATCACATTACTTTCTCAAACAATTGTTTATTGGAAACAATACTTATTGTTTTTTGGTCGCAAGGGGCAAATTTCCATTAGTAATCTTTGCCAAGCAAAACAGATTAATATATATGTGTCTGATCTACATCGAGTTTTATCGCCTGAGATGGCTTAAAGTAATTTGGAAATACATACTTATTTATACTTAACAGACGAAAAATGAATAAAATTTCTAAATTAAAATTAGATATTTGGACTTTATTTACAAATCCTCAAATAAAGAACTGGCTTTTACTTTCCATTCAAATGTTTTAAATCTATATTCCTCATTTCGTGCATGCACTATTCGTCTTTTATATTTTGTATGGTAAATTTTTAAATTTGGTCTTGTTAAGAAGACAAGTAATATATTAAACCAATTGTATCATGGTCAAATAGACAACAAACCTAGACATTCCATTTCCGTTACATAAGTTTACAAGCAGATGTGAGTCAACATATATAGTGCAGAAGGGAGAAAAAAAACCAGTTCAATGTTTTCATTCCTCTTGGCTCCATTGTTTATTTTGCAGCCACGAAAATCTATGCATGAATTCTATAAACAACAAAACAAAATCAAAACGTTGCCATCATCAATTTCTTGGTCTAATGCAAATGAGTACAAATTTTCCAGAAGAGAACACAATCATCTAATTGTGAGAGATAACTATTGGCTACTAGAATTAATTTTTCAACAGACATCCACAAACCCAGAGGACTATGAGACTACGGAATTGTGCAAAGATTTTCCCCGTTGAGGAAAAATGTCACTTTATTTGCAAATTGAGCTTCAGATTAATTAGGATTTTGTTTTTCTACTCCGTGGTTCTGAATAAATATTTAACACCATAATAGATGCAAATTTCCTTTCATACAAACCGATTTCAATCACAGTA
Organism: Mytilus edulis; assembly: GCF_963676685.1. Lineage (NCBI taxonomy): Eukaryota > Metazoa > Mollusca > Bivalvia > Mytilida > Mytilidae > Mytilus > Mytilus edulis. The sequence continues at coordinate 41,584,807 of NC_092350.1, forward strand.
CTAAAATGATTTCACGAAGAAGAAAAAAGGCAGGAAGAATTTAATCTATTATTTTAGAAGATCTGTGCATATATTCGCTTGAACTATAATTGACCATTGTGCAGTTGTACTGAAACATAAAACACATCTTCAGAGACATAAGACTGCAGATGTATTTGATACAATGCTTGGTAAAGCAGAAATATTGTCCACCAAACAGTTATTTCAACCAATCAAAATTTAACAAAGAGTTGTGCCTTTAAAGTTAATGTTCAGTTTTACAGAACTAAATGTGAAATTTACAGGATATTGATAACAATGTTGCTTTGGGGTATTGCTTTTAATGACACTCATCTGTGCACAATAGCTGAAACAGATTGCATAAAACTGCAACAAAATAACATTTTTACCACACAAACATTTAACACTTGAGCAAACTTAAGATAACGGAGAAAAAGGAACAAACGTATTTGAACTACAAACATCAATTTGATTATTTTCCGATCATGTGTAAAATTGCTAAAAATATTACATTTAAAAAGAGTAATAAATGTTCTGCAATTGTTTGTAAATTAGTTCCAATTCTCATTCAATCTGCTTTTATGGATAGAAAAGTTGTAATTTCTGTCAAATTTGTAATTGATAACAATATTTGGTTATGTAATGACTAAAATACTTCAAATAAATGATAACTATTACATCATTTAAATTTCTGTTTTAACATTCCAGACAATGTTTATTTTGGTTTTTGGAATTCAACATATGTACAATGTTTGTTGCAGAAAAAATTGTCCCCAAATAATTTTCAAACATTTAGTGTCAATTTGTACAGATATGAAAGGATAAGGATACATTTTGCTATGCGGTCATTTCGATCGTTTCGGTACTGGTATTTCTGACAGAAATTGTAGTTTAGCCAACTTATCATGTTTCCTCTCTTTTCAGGTTTGTTTACATAATGGAGTTAACCACCAAAATTGACCTCTTTTACAAATGGACATTTAGAAAGGCTTCACTTCTATTATAAAGACTGTTCTCTAACCAACTTAAAAGGCTATTAAATTGGACAGGTTTTTGACCTCTCAGTAATATAGGTTAAAGATACATCCTAAAGCCACAAAGATTGTCAAAATACCAATGTATAAAAATCTATCATTTATTTTTTTAACTTTAAAGTCTGGCCCAAGATATCTTACACTAAGTGATATTCTTTGGTCCCCATTTTACCAAAATAAACACTGGTTGAGACATCTGTCATGTAAACTAATAGATCAAGATCATACTACTAATCATCTTAGTCAATGAAAAAGAATTAATTAAAACCTTCAAGTCCAATAAGAGCAACATTTGATATCATTTAAGTTTTAAAAGGCTTTAATTTATTTAAAGTTCAAAAACTGTCAGAAAATATCAAAGAAATGAAGAGGTTTCAAGTAGATGTTAAATACAGACAAACTGTCTGTGTTCGGTGATTTGTCATAAAGGTCTTTACCTCATGATCAAATGTGTTTTAGACTGAACATACAACATGTACAACTCTAACAGAACAAGTGAATAGGTTTTCACAAAGGATGTATATTGTAAGGTTAATGTCATATTTCAGGTTCCCCTTTATCTCTGAATAAATCATATTTCATATGATAAAGATAAATAATAAAAAGTTAACTGACACAATCATATTTGATTACAAAAAATATTAACCTCATACATAATGTGACCAGAGGCGGATTTAGGGGGGGGGGGGGGGGGGGGGGGGGCTTTTTAGGAAAAAATGTGACTGGACCGGGTCCCCCCCTTAGGCAGTCAGTGGGCCCCCACTTATGAAAATTTCTAGATCTGCCAGTGGTGACTATACCATCAAAAAGTGTATCACTCAAAATTGCAAATTAAAACTTCCATGGTCAGACTCTTTTACCCTCATTGTGATAGACTTTTTGTCCCTTTTTACACCCTCAGATTTTATGAATTATTCTCATTGCAGTTCTGGTTTATTGTATAAAAACTATATACACACATGTGTCTAAGTTCCGAGTACTCTAGGTATAAAATTAGCATACAGTTGGACCCAATATTAAGATTCAACTAATATACAGCATGAGTCTGTCGGAATTTTGGTTGTTTGCTAAATTTTTGCCAAGTTTATTAAATTACTGGGTTACACATGTTTTGACTCACTTAAATGACAAAAGTGTTATCTAATTAATCACCCTATATCAATTTCCTTTATATTAAATATTTTCAAGCTCAGAAGGATAGAGACATGTTAATTTCTTGTAATAATTCATCATACAATGACACTTTTAGGTCTAAATTATGGGAAATTTATTCAAATCACATTTTAATTTTGAAATATTTATAGAATGAAAATCTTGTGTGTAATTATGCTACATGCAATTGTAACTGTAAATTCCTTTTTGTGTCAATAAACCCCTGAATGTAAAAATATGTCACAGTAAATTGTCTGTTTATTGGAGTTTAATGACCAAATACATATTTGCACATTCTTGACAATTGTAGATATTCTATAATGCCATAAAATACTGATATTCTATAATATTCCATGGAACTAACAGCTCACATGGGAGCAATAGAAATGATCCCAGAAATTCATTTAATAGCTTCTGTATCTCCAAATGGATATTCTTAATATTTATTTTCTCCAGCAGACATATAAACACCTAAGCCTTCCTCACATTAAACATTTGTCCTTAATTACTAATCATAATCAAATATTTACTCAAGCAAATGAAGAGGAGATGTTTTTTGTTAGACATATTACTTAAATACGTTAGTTATATCTTAATGAAGAATGGGATAATTTTTCGTGTAAGCTATTTATCAAGGGTTAAGAAGTTCCTATAATACATGTTTATTGCAATGATTCTTTTACCAGTAAAACGATGACTCAATTTCAAGTCAGCCAGTGGCCGATTCTTGTGGGTATTAAACAATAAAACTTGTTTTTAAAAATATCCCCTCACTTAAAACGCTGAGTACACTATTTTTACCATTACAGTTAATAAAGACCTCCCCCTTTCCTAATGAGCCCTTCTGTACACATGTCATATATAAAGAGATCCTTAGTTAACAGTAAAACACAAGTTTCATAAGTACACACAAATTCAAGAATTAAATGATTCCTTAGCTACCAATGAAAGTTTTAAGAGTATAGAAATGAGAGTTAAATTTCCCCTATGCCATAATCCTGCATCAATACAATAACAAACAGTAAGTTGTACAGTAGCGATGATGTTTCATGATACTTTCATCACACTTATTAACATTGTGACATTTTACATGGGACTTTTGTACATATTAAGTGCATGGTTTGACAGACATTTGCACCACCCATCAACAGATGTGGTTTATACTGATACTGTTAGGTAGGAGCTGTCAACACATAAAAAAGGAATATAGAAACAATAAACCATGATTATACTTAAATTCACACCATGAGAATGCTTTTATATCTTTGTCTGACCTTTGTTGACCTTCCACTTTCTAAATGCCATCACTATAGAAAATTTCTCAATTCCTCATATTATGTAAATTGAGAGCATTAATATATTTAAAATGCAAATTTACCAAATGAGAAAAAAAAATCACAATTCCAACGAAAACATAACATTAAAAGAAGCTTTCAGCCTGATACACACAGACATGCAATACAGCCATAACTTCCACATAAACTACATGAATATGATTCCCGATCGTCACATGCTGTTTTGACTTTTTACTTTTAATGAACCTCGGTGACATTAAATGTTCTCAAAAGCCTCTTCTAGTTTTTATGTTGACACAGGGCTTCTGTGGACATTAACACTTCTTTAAAAGCTTTCTCAAGATTATGGTTCTTTTTGACAAAGAAGCATTAATTAACCTAAAGACTTAAATTAATCAAACTTGATCACTATCTTCTTTAATAAAGAGTTTAATGTCATTAATTAATGGGGTACATTAAGGTGAAGTGGCTTAAATCATAAATCATGCATGCAGAGAAATGGGGTTGCTAATCTATAGTGTCCCATTAGCCATATGGCACATGCAGGTCTTGAAATCTTAAGGCAATACACATTTCCGTAGCCTCAAAACCTCAAGTCACAAAACCAAAGTAATGACCGACCCGACTAAAGCCAATAAAACAGTCATTTGTCACCCTGTAAGACATGTCCATTACAAAATTAAATTTTGTGGTAACCTTAAGAGCTAAGGAATGAGACATCCTCTTGATGCTCATTTTTTTCATTTCCTGCCAACAATCAAAACAGTACTGAATTCTTTATTCTTTAAAAAGTAAATATTAAACTTACTCAGAAGTCAAATTTTAAAATGACAAATTAAAACACAAAGATTTACACCAATTTTCATACTTAGAGAACTCTACTACAATTTATGACCTTTATAAGGTCAATCAGAAGCACGTACACTTCAGTATGTTTAGAATTTTTGCGATTTTACATGAATGTGTATTTATTTTGACTTATAACACTGTGTAATTAGTTACCATGATAGCATAATACAATATAGAGTGAAAGGATATCTTTTTCGAACCACCTTATTATCAACAATTTGCTGATCGCCATTAATTAAATGCACCAGTTCAACTAAACCTTGCAAAACTCTGAAAACTTCTACCTTACAGGAGATGTATACTGATAATACATTATAACTTGTTCTTTATTAAAAACGTCTTAATATATTGTAGGTGGTCTTAGGAATTTCCAAACATATCGTGACAACTTTCTAAAGCCAAGAAATATTGACAGCCCTAATGACACAATTTAACTTCACTGAATTAAACACTGGATCAACAGGTATTGAAAATGAAGAAATTTGTCATGCAAGTGATTTGGTGAGATGAAAATCAAGTCCGATCATTCATTTCTTTGTACAAAACCAACATCGATTCATTTTAGTCAGGATGTTTTAAAATATGTTATTTTGACTGAGACTTGAGTAAGGAGAGATAGTATGAGATGTAGACCATTACGGCTGATCTGACAGGGTACAATGGTGGCTATTGTGTTCTGAATTCACTCCATGATGCATCACGCAACTCATTACTGTCAAAAAACTGTTTAAATTTCAAATGAAATAGATCACTTATCTTTTGCACACTTGGTACACCTTTTTGTCAATATTTAATGTTTATTTTGGGAAATGGGTTTCTTTCACATCAATGAAATCTATTTTATAGTTATTTTCTTTGATTTGAGATATCTTTTATGCATTTAAACTTACAAAACATATTTTTTGCACTATATTCAAAAAGGTGCGTTTGATTTTAGTAATGAATGTCAAAACTTTAAAGACCAAAAGTGAGAAAAGATGTAAAGATATAACTCAAGTTTACATTTTGATCATCTTTTATGACTTTGAGATGATAATAGGCAGGTGAATTTATCCTGATCTATTTTTCCAAACATGATCAATGCCTCTATCACACTCTCTAACTGATTTAAGCTTCTGTGAGGTAAACCAAAATGCACTTTTTGTTCTCATTTAAATATGTCGCACATCTCCTTATGTTCGTATTTTTAGGGAGGAATAATTTACAATGTTGTTTTGAAACAAACTTAATAATAGATGTACATTGCACATGAGAGTTCTTTAACATTGTTCTTCTAAAGAATTTTTCATCATCTAAAATGAGATATTTTATCGATTAACCATTAATTAGAAAATATAACAAGTTATATAAAGGCATAATGAAACAGGATTCTTTCTAACAATACCTTATATGTAACAATTTATTTTTGAAAAGGCAATAATTTTTCATTAAACCAGAAACATCTTTTGGTGGCAGCATTCAGTACATACAGTTTCATTAATTGTGTTATGAAAAGTGGGTTTCATTGGGGTATAAGCGTGACACAGGATTGCCGATTTTTTTGTAAGCGTGATACGTGAAGTCAAATTATTGTCCCGGGAAAACAGGAAATGAAGTCTGAGGGACAAAAAATAAAAATTGCTTACATATATACATTATGTGTATAAGCAGAATACAGGAATCGGACAAAACAGTAAGCAGGATCAGGGATCAGAACCCCCCAATGAGACCCCCTGAGAAATGGCCATCAATTATTGGAACATGGGTAATAAGTAGATAAAATTGTTATGTCCCCTGAGACAGTTTACAATCATGAAGATTCATTTGTCCACACAAACTGTTTGCCTAGGGGTGGTATACAATAATATAAATTACTGTTATTATTACATGCAACTTGTAATGCATAGTGATTAAAGTATGTGTCAAACAAAAGAAAATGTAAGGTAAAAGACTAATGGATAGTCTATGTTGTGACCAGATAAAAATGTTTTTCTTTAACCTAGATTGGGACTTGTCTCTTTCATGTCCCCCAAACAAATCCCCATTATATTATATTAAAGATTGCAAACATGTTACATAGTTCTGATTTCATTTTTTGTTGGAAGAGATAACAAATTCTTTTCCAAAACATAAGAAACAATATTAGAAAGGAATCTTTTCAGTTTTGAGAAAATTTACATGCATGATTCAAAGGTCCAAATGCCTGCCTAGTGTTAGATTTTCAGGAATAACATCAGTCAGTTTTAGAATTGATTACAATCTGCAGCAAGGTATATGATGTACATTAAAGTCATTAATTTACATGGAGTATCAAACTTCCTTACAGATCACTAACAGATGGACTTATTTCAGATGTTCCCTAGTTATAACATAGAGTAATATTCTCTTCTTAAAATATAATCTCACTTTACCAATAAATTATATTTTCAGTTTGACCCTGCCTTCAGCCTCGATTGATATTATAAACTGCTACTGATGTAGTCTCTTATGGCCAATACTGCGTGAGGAACATGTATATTTTTTGACCTATCATCTTACAAAATTTACAAACTGTTAGCTTTATGTCTCTTTTGAGAGACAAATTACACAATAGCAAAAGCGATTTTTCATTATTTGCTCAAATTTATGTCTTTTTTACATCTGATAAGAACCTTTAATTGAACTAACTGTTTTTAACTACCATTATGCTATTTTTGAAAGAATTCCTTTGAACTTTTAATAGATATTTATTTTCTTTATTATAGAACATTAGCCATTGATTACTAAAATATTGGGTTTTTTCTCTTTTCTATAAATATCAATTTTTTCACACTGTTCTATTCCAACACAATAGCATCACAGATTATTTGCACATAATATCTAAATTTTTAATTTAAATGATTTTAGAAATAATTATTACAGGAACATAATTAATCTTGAAGTGCATTTAAATGCATCCAAGATCACATACTAAATGCATAATTTAATGGTCAATTTATAAACATCTCTCAACCAAAGAACCTGTATGGTTTTTTTTAAATCAAATTGTATCAACACTTACACAAGAAATAAATATGTACTTTGCCACAAAAATAAAGACAAACATTTTACAAACTAATGTCATGTTTCAAACAAAGTGCAAAAGGTTAAAAAGCGTTTACAAAATCTGCAACACTATCTGAAGGACACAAATTTAACTTTGATTGTTTGGTTTGTAAAACAAACGCCTTAAGAATTAATATCAGTACCGATTTTAAGTGCAATGTAAATTGGTTGTAATAATGATAATGTTGAATCAAATTAAAGACAAACATGTAAATGTTTTATACAGGCTTTTATTAGCTCAACTCAAAATCCTATAGTTTTCTCAACAAAGAAATTTGTAAAGATTGTTTGATATCGGACTTTATTCTGCTAAAATTATGTTTACCTACACAAATTATATTCATCCTATAGTTTATTCTGCTACAATGTTGACAATTCGCCATTTTCTAACCAACCTTCAATCGGATTTTACTACAAACAGATTGCTTAATGTTAAAAACAAACTTTATCATTGTTAGCATTCAACAATTTTGTCAACACAAAGGTGTTAGGGATATATATTAGCCAAATTAAGTTTCACTAAGCTGTGACCAAGAATAAATTTCACAAATTTACATCTACTTCGAACAAAAAGCTTTTTGACATCTATTTCCTTACAATTTGTGTATTTTAACATCTGTGACCATGGTAACCTTTTTTTTTAAATGTCACAAAGTTTAACCTGTATTCAGTTGTATAATACTTGTTTGACTTTAGGGTGAATTTATGTTATATTAATGTTAGACAAAGCAAATGCTTTACAGACTATATTGTGTCATTATACTCTTAAAAGCTGTCACAATAAAAACCCTGAAATATTGCCAACAACTGCTATAAATAGATACAAGAAGATGTGGTATGAGTGCCAATGAGAACTCTCCATCCAAGTCACCATTTATAAAAATAAACCATAATTATAGGTCAAAGTACAGTCTTCAACACAGAGCATTGGCTCACACCGAATATATGAACACAACAAAAATGTATATCGAAACTTGTAAATACACGAAACATATTCATCCACATTAATACCTAATTATCGAAAAACTAATGACGCAACTTAAATTTGTTTAAACCTAAACTAACTAACAGTTTGAACCTATTATAACATCATTTAAAGTAAGAATTTTCCAAAAACCATTCATTATTACTGTCTTAACTCCATGAAGCTTGGTCTTTACAAAAGCCTGATTACAGATTTAATAAGGCGACATTTCTTGGTGAGAAAATTAGTATCTTCTCTATTTTAATCAGTTGAATCACTATGTGACATCAGATTTACTGAAATCTCTTAATTCTGTTTTAATGAGGGGAAGTAACTCTGAGCTTAGTAGTGTTGAAAAACAGTGAGTAAGTCAGTGTTAAGCTAGAATGATTTAGACAACAATCCACTGATTTAATCCTGCCAAAATTGACAGTTCACCACAGATGTTAAATATTGAATCAATTCATCTACATGTATTTTCCCCTATTGAGAAAAATCAAATCATTTGAGCAACTCCATCTGATATTATACTTAAATTTATAGACATTTTCATTGGAGAGAAAGAAACCATATGTAACTATCATCAGCAGTTAGACAGTAAATGATATATTTTTTTCCTCCTATGATAGAACAAGTTGATAATGGAGCATAAAAATTCCCTTGCTGCATGTCTTCTCATTACCATGTAGTAAACCGACTGTGCACTGCATGCCATGTTTGTTTTTTTACTACATCTTAAAATTGCTCATTAACTGCTTCATTGCATTTGTCTGAGAATTCCCTACATTTCTATGTAAATCAAATTAATTTGACAGGGAGCTGTAAACAAAAAAAAATCTACCTCAAACTTTTTGCTTTCTGAGCCTTCCTATGCCAATTCACATCAGTTAAAAGTTAGCATTTATACAATGATTATCAAAATTTCTGGGAGTTCTCTTAGTTTTTTTCTATTTCATAAAATACATGTAGATGCACAGTGAGTAGTAGCATTATCTAACCACTATCCTGTATCTGGTGTGAAAATGAGAACAAACGTTTTTTTTAGACTTACTGCAGAATTTGAAGTAAATTAATTTTTATGTTACTTTGTCATGCACATGCCAGTGTATTTTTTAATGCCCTGTTCTAATGCTATACAAAATATAAACTTTTTGATGGATTTGGCAATTGGGCTTCTTAGGACAATTATATAATAATCAAATCTCCACTTCACAATAAGGTTGTTCTGAAGTTACCTTTGTTGCAACATAATATCTTCACTTTACAATTAAAACTAGTTTTACAGTTGCCAGACAGATAACTTGAAACTATAATTATGTTTAGGGCAGATAAAATTTTCTCTTTGTCAAATCCTACATTGAAGAATTTAATGACTTTTTCATTGTAAATTCAAGTGTAACTAGAAACTTCAGGTTTTTAAACAGTAACACCAGGGACCTTGTTTGTTTTGATAGAAAACCTTCTCAAAATCCAAGTAAATGAGTTTTAACTTATTCAAATATTTAACAAACCTATTAACCAAGGTTTCTCATATTTATAAATGTGATTTTTATCGTGCTGATAACGGCAAGACTTCCCTTAGAACCCCCTATACATTGTACATATGCCTACATTATATACATTGTATATCATGCTTATTCAGTCAAGAGGGGAGTTCAAAAGTGAGTCTTTTAAGACCGTCTTTGAATTGCCAGACCCACTTGTATCCTTAACCTGGTGTTGGACAACAATGAATATAAATATGCCCTGTTACAAAAAAGTGTAACCTGAAGATCCTGCAGTTATATTGGTATTCCCCGTTATATTCTGCTGTGATGGAGATAGGTTGAATTATTCAAGTTAAATTGTTTGTGACATAGTAATATGAACCAACAAATATTTCTCAATTTTACGTTTATAAACTGTAGAATGTCTGATATCCGATTTTCTTACACATAATACACTTAATTTAACTTTGGTATTTTTGAATAAATTGACAGATTATCCTGAAGAATGCCATCCAAAATACAAACTTGAATAACAAAAGTGTTTTAAGCACAGCCTTAGGGATTCTATTTGAACAACCAACCTCTAATTTAATCTCTACTCAAAATAAAATACAGACACGTACTATTTAAGATGAATAGGGGATTACAAGAAGAAAAAGTCACTTTAAAAAGTACTCTAAAATATGCAAATTGGAGACTTAAATGAATAGAAAATAAAGACATAAACAAGCCGATTCGCACGGATTATAAAAGTCAGTGTCCAAAATAATAATGGGGGAAAAAACAAATAAATTAAAGGAAAAGAAAAAAATTGTACTTAAAAATGTAACGATGGTAGGTTGTAATTGCAATTGTATGTACATGTATGTCACAGAGCAAATAAACTAAAAAATAAAATAAAAATAACAAAAGACATCTAAAGTAGAGATCAAAAGTTTCTTGTATGCATGAATACCCAACCTTTGAAACATTAATTTTTTTCCCATCTCAAATTAATATTTGGTTTTATAATTTTGAGAAAGCTGTCATATAAAACAACTGTATTTGTATAAATTACAACTTAATTTGTAATTTTTATTATCAATCTTTACATATTGCTTGAAGCGAGATACAAACAATCAATCACAAAAAAGACAAGTTTTCGCCAATCATGTTATACATTGTCTTTGATCGCTGACAACTGCTTCAATACAATATATTTCAGTGACACTGAATTCCTGTTATGAAGGAAATGGGGAAAAACCAATGTACGCCAAAAAATAACATATTATCCTGTAGCATACAGAAACTATTCCCACATGTAATTTTGTCAAGGTTTAGACTCATCTCTACAGTATTTTACATTAATCACAATAACACTTCAAACAATTACATTTTTTTTTAGTGTTTTCTCCCCCATCATGATCAATATTACAAATTTATAAGAATAGCTTCACTTATTACATGAAAATCACTCGCTGACGATCTTTGAAGTTCAATTTATACTTTACTAACTTTTTTATTCATGAGTTATTAGCAGGCAAATTTCTGTTAAATTTTCAATTATTCAAAAAACAATTATTATAAATTTCATTTAAGGTTTCTGAATTATAATTTACAGCGATTTTAAATCAATTTCAAATTACATCATCTATAATTTTTTGCAGTATCTTTAGGTGAATAATGAACTGTTAGTCAACTCTTTTCCAAATCACATCTATTATGCAGTGTAAAATTTGATTAGGCGGAAAATTTCAAATACTTTTTGATTTCAATTGTAAAACTCATTTATAATGAAAATCTTATTATAAAATTAGAAATTTAACTCATGCTTGCTGTTGATAATTTGTTCCAATGACAACACTTTTAACCTCTTATTTCAAATTCCAAGTAACTTTACAATTTTTGACATAATTCATATAATATACTTCTAAAGTTATTTTTAAAGTTTCTATTTCATTTTAGTGTCACTTTTCTTACTTTTTATTAAACAAACAAAATGTCACTTTCAGAGTGTTGAAGTAATTTTAACAAAAGAGACAGTTGTGTGAAATTCTTGAAAAATTGTTATTCACACCTTTAGGCAATAACAAATTAGTATTGCTTAAATTTAAGCTATAATTATTAATATCATAACAAGCATAGATAATTGGTTTAACAATATAGATCTAATTAGATAAGTAAAATCTAACTAATCATTTAATTTGCCTGTAGTAAAAAATCAGAGTAAAAAATATATGTTAGGTAGACTTTTAAATCTAATTAAAGAAATTTGTAACAGATTTTCCAGTATTAAACTTAAATCCGTTGATGAGCTTTTTGTCATGAAAACCTTTTGATCTTTTACATCAAAGTGTCTAAAATCCTAAAAATTAATTTGAACAGGTAAAATATTTGTCTATGAGAAGTCAGCTTTTTCAACCACACACAATTTTAAATTCATCACATTTCACGGATCTTAAAGAGATGAATATCTCAACAAAATGTAATAAACGATCTACAAAGCTCGTTTAAGGTTTCCAGGTGTTACTTGACGAGCAGGTAAAAATAAATAATAAAAAATAAACAAAATTACAAATACTTACAGAGGATTTGAATTATTCCAATACAGTGGTGGCAATTTTTTGCCAGTACTTGTTACTGAAACTGCTGGCATACAAAAACTAGTGAAAGGTATGAGAAAAATGGAATACTGCAGGTAAAATAACATCCCCCAAAATATATTGCGGAGAAATCTCCAAGTCTTCATAATTACACTTCATTCAATACACACATTTGTTAATTATTATCATCCTAGTAAACTATTCATCTTGTTATTTTTCTGATATAAAAATCCATATCTGAGAAAACTGTAAAAATTTATACACGTTCCATGCCTGTTCAGTGATCAATTGTGTTTTGAGTGAAATCAACAACTGAATAGACCGCGAGGTCACATGATCGACAACTCTCAGCGGGGCACCAATCGGGGATTTAAACTGATTTATACTGAACAATTGAATACCTTTTCAATGACTTTTGTGAAAAGGGTTTATTAAAAAGCTGTTTGTTAATTTTAAATGCTTTTTGAAGGAAAATGAACATTTTAGTATCTTATTTCTCTTTCTACAAAGAGACATTCATTTCAATAAAAGTTATGTGCTTACTCATATTATGTAGATCAACCATTGAAATATTGATTTAAAATATGAAAATAAAATAAATAGCACACTAGATTTTTCCCAAATGACTATAAATTTTAATAATGAAAAACAATTTGTTTTCATTCACTGATAGTTTTATGCAGAAATTGATATGTATCAGTATATAGTTTGCATTATCTCAAAGATAACAGAATTGTTAAAAAAAAACCAACCACATATATTATTAAAATCAAAAACAAAAGTCAGAAAAAAATGTAAAAAAACAATTTTCCTATTATAATTCATTAGCAAAGTAGAGAAGAACAATTTCTTAGCTACATTATATATTTTACAGAAAACTTAACCTCTATAAAAAAAATTGCAGCCACACACATTCTAATTCATATCAACTAGCAAATATCTCATTTATGAATAATTTACAATTGAAAACCATTTGAACTTCACAAGAGTCTAATCTATAGCCTAAAATGACTTAATTATTAAAACTAATGTTCTTGCTCTCTACAATACAATGATGTTCAGAAAATGATTTTTCATCAGAAAGACTTTAATGGAAGAAAATAATAATGAGCTTTGGGAAATAAAATCCTTCTTTCAAATTTATTTATAGTATTGTATTTTTATTTTTTTACTAAAACTGCACTTTTGCTAATACAAATTAGAATTTCAAACATTGAAGCATATATATAGACTCTGAAATTCTTAATTAATTTGATTACCATGCAGTAACCCAAATCAAGATGATATCTACTGTAAGAGGAGATTGGTAGATAAAATCCTGATAACTGAGTATCCATACTGAGTACTAACATGGAATTTTTATATCTCTTCAAATAGTACTAAAGAGGTGGGTTAAGGGGGTCTTAAGTGTCCCAAACACCCTTTATGAAGCTTCATATATGGTAAATGCATAGATTTTTAGCATATGAAACTCCTAACATTATCTAGTGAAAAGTGCACCCAAGTCATCCACCGTGTAATTTAAGGCACATTTAGAATGATAACAATTTTGTAAAAGTATATGAAGATAACCTGCTGTCCTCAGCATATGACAAACATTAATGTCTACAAATTGAGCAAAATTGAACTAACATCAAAAACTGAGGATGTATATATGTGCTCTGGAACAGTTCCTGCTCTAAGGTGTCTTGTTGCTGATCGATGTTTAAATGAAAAATTGAGAGATGTAATCCTAGGCGAAATGAACACTATGGTTGAATATGGTATTTTACTGTTAAACATGAACTACCATAATTAGCCATATTTTTCCATGGTATTACAGTGCCAATAACCATAGTCAGCCATGGTCAACCTTGAACATAAATACCAACCATGGTCAGGATCAAATTTAACAACTGTCAAAAATGGTCATGGTCATGCATTCAGCGATGGGCAAAAATTCCATTCCAACCAGAAATCAGGTGATAATGTATATCATATTATGGATTTTAACTTGAATAGAATACAATCTTCATTGACTGGTCTGAAAAATCAGCTCATTTCGAAGTATCATTCAACTTTTAAAATGTTTGGATAAAAAAATTCAAATTAAATATTGATACTAAAAAAACTAACATTCACAAGTTATAAATGATTCATGATTATTGTTATCATTAACTTTCACATAAAATAATTAAGTGCCTAATGACCCGCATCAACAACTCATTTCATTTCAATTAAAGAAACCTATAAAATTCACAAGTTGCACAAGCAAATACACATTTCTTCAAAAGATAAAATAAGTTTTCTTTGAAACTGTTGATTAATTTGTGAAAAATATTTCTCCTACATTTGATAAAAAAGCAATTAAACCACAGATGTTTAGGATTGGGATACACATTCAGTATAACCAAGTTGTTATAATGACAAACCATAATATTTCCCATCTCCAGATCATGTCAGTCAAGCCATTTCCCCCTTATCATCATAGTCGTTCTGTTACATATTATTGGTGGGGATAGAGATAAAGTAAAAGATTCAAATTCTTCAGAGCTTTGATTAGAAGTTAATTGTGTAAAATATCTTTCTATTTATGAAAAACTTTGGCACAAATTAATAAAATACCCATGAGATTTTAACAGCTTCATTTGAACAATTATTACGTAATTATGCAAGTTATTTTTTTGTAAGCATGTGCAAGAGAGGAAGGAGATACCAATGGGATATTTCAGCTTTTAAGTTTTTGCTAATTAATTAAATGTTCAACGCTTTGATATTAATCGCAGTGTAACTGTTGAATGAAACCTTCCTTTGAGAAAAAATACAAAATACAAAGCTATTTTATAGGCAAATCATAATTAAAACAAATGGATGCTGCTATTTGAAAATTGACATCAATGGAATAAATGATTGATTTTCTTTTGCTTTATTGTCCAGTAGCAAACATTTCATGCATATTCAATACAGGAACAGATTTATACTACCGGTACTAAATCTAAAAGGTGTGTTCTGCAAAATGGTTCTAATATATCAATGAATGCATGACATTTGGACTGGAATTATAATCAAGAGGTAGATTTTGATAGAATTCAAGCAAATCAGTAATTTATAAATTCAAAAGAGTTTACAGTGCTTGTTACATATTTGTTTTTCGTTCATTTTTTTACATAAATAAGGCCGTTAGTTTTCTCGTTTGAATTGTGTTACATTGTCTTATAGGGGCCTATTATAGCTGACTATGCGGTATGGGCTTTGCTCATTGTTGAAGGCCGTACAGTGACCTATAGTTGTTTATGTCTGTGTCATTTTGGTCTTTTGTGGATAGCTGTCTCATTGGCAATCATACCACATATTTTTTATATTTAATGTTGATGCCAGTTGAATGGAATGACTTGCGATAAAGTGAGAGAGCCCTTCCAGGATGATTTTAGCAAATTTCAAGGTGAAAAACACCAATAAAACTGCTATTCTTTTGATATAATGGATATTTCCTACTATTAAAACATTTGTTTTCAAAGTTTCTTTACCCAGGAACATATATATGTTAACTGTTACCAGCTTTACTCAAAGACCACTTCAGTTACAAAAAAAAATATAAACAAAATGTAATCATAAATCAATAATCCAATATTTAGTCTGACATCATGTTTTATTTAACTTAAACAAGAGCTTTTAACATAAGACAGTAAATCACCCATATTCTGCAAGGACAATATTTACAATGACCTCAGGTGTAAGACAAAGCTATACATTGTAACCTTTTCTATTTAATAATTATGTTGATTTTAGGGGTCATACGCAGACTTGACCTGAGGATATGTACATGTTTAGTGATTATAGACTTTCATTTGATCTTAAAGACAGTAATTAAAGTATTACAATACAAACTGTCTAATAAATATATTGAAAAGAGGAAATGAGATTTGTCTGTCAAAAAAAACATCAAAAACATGATCTCTTTTTAAATACTTATTTCCTTAAGGAATTATATACTCCAATAGATCTTAGAGCCTATTAGAGGAGAAGGAAAAATATTCACACACTTTTCCTGACCATGGTCATCCTTTTAATGGTTTTGAATAAGACAAGACCTCTGGTATATGGAAAAAAGCTCCAATATTCTTAGTACTATATTCAAGATACTGTAACTGTTTGTACATCGAAGGTTAAAAATATTACTGTATAACTGCATCAAACAAGCAGCACAGTGAACTATAGTTGTTAATTTCTGTGTCATTTAGTCTCTTGCGGAGAGTTGCCTCATAGACAATCATACCACATCTTCTTTTTATATATATATTCAATATAAAAAGTATGTAATTCATTAGTTTTTTGGGTGTCATTGGGTTGCTGTCTCATTTGAATTATTTCCACATTTTTTTTTATTCATGATTAAAAGCAAGAACACTTATATCAAACTTATAACAAATGTACAGATTTGCAGTGTAGACACCATAAGACACTGTCATAATTTTTCTGGATCTTAGTTCTGGATTGTAAGGTCTCCAATGATAGTAATATAACAATGCTAATTGTCCATCTTAATTTAATCAGAACATGAGATCATAAAAAGCTAACCAAAATGACTGTCATTTCATTCTCTGAGTCTTTAATATTTGTGGTAAAAATGTGGATGAATGTGATATTCAAATAAAATGTCTGATTGTCATCTTTGAAGAACTATCTTTTTTTTAAAAGTCCATTTTTCATTTAACTAGAGATGTCTTAAGTTATTACATATCTCACACATGAGTGAACCCTGTTGATATAAAACTGTCTTCTTTGCATAAAGCTTCGAAATTTTTCATTAAAATTCCAACTGACAACTTGCAGTTAAAACCACATACCAAGCAATAAAGTATATAATTATGCATAAATTATAATTATGGTCCTAAAGTTCTACACTTCCATTGTAACAATCCACCTTCAGATTTCCGTTTGACATAACCTATGTCATCTTCATGAAAAAAAATCCAGGAATTTAATTATTAAGTGATAAATTTTATTTTTTCTGAATATGAATATGTACAATCGTCTACAATTCAACCACCAAAATAAAGTTTAAAAAAACGCATTGGAAGCATGGTTGGGTCTGAAAATTAAATGTTAATAAAAATAAAATATAAATATATGAAGTATTAAAACCTTTGATGTAAGACCTTTTCATCAAACTATAACTTATTATCCATGCTGTTGAAATTTATCTTTTGCAAATGAATACCGCAAGTTGAACAAATGACTATCTTGTCAAAAGGAAGTCTTGCCAGGGTTTTAAATAAGAAGAAAAGAATCGACTTGCTTTTAATATCAAAGCTTTAAGCAACAGAGTGTTTGAACCAGTGACCATGAAATTGCTGTAAGAGTCTTGCATAATGTGAAAAATATTAGGAGAGCATCTACGCCCTGATTAACTTGGCTAAATATTCAATTTGGGATGTTTTTTCCCCTTGTCAATAAAAAAGTTGTGCATTAAAATCCAATAAAATCCTTCAATGCATCTTAGAGCGACAGTTTTGTATAGGATCAAAGACAAATTAAAGTCTGATGAATGTCAGCTAAGGCACTTCAGACAAATCAATTCCAATGTTTACATCCAACTGAACAGGATTCTTAACTGTGTTTATATTTGGACAGAACTGGACCACATTTCTTTCAATTGGCTCCTTGCAATAAGATGTGCTGTGAACACTAACAAACTATTTATACCTCAAAGGCTCAATCTTTTTTGTTACAGTCACGTTACATAAATCACAAAAGTCGTGCCAGTATAAGAAAATAAATAATATAAAAACTGATTAATTACAATCGTTTTAGAAAATGTTGATGAAGGACACAATGACCAAATACCCCCATCCCCTTTCCCAACTCAATTCTTAGGTCTGACTCTTCATCATATTTTAGCAGCTGCAGAAGAAATATTAAAGTTGGACTTGTTTTTTAGTACTATGAAAATTCAGCCCGAGTTATGACTTATTTGATTTTTAAGTCTCTAAGCAACTTTTAAAAGTCAGAAGTGAAAGTTTCCAAAGGAATTAGCAAACTGGATCTGATCTCTCACATATTTAACTTTTTATATTGATCAAAATTATGATAAAAGAAATAAATTGTAATCCAAAAGAATGTTATGCTCATGACATCTGTGTTTTTATTACAAAAAAATCCAAATAACAAAATTAATTACTATAATTAAACTCAATAAAACCTTTTAGTGGACAAATTTTAACAGATATTATTCAAAATTTATCTTTCTTCTGTCAGTTTTAACAATTTTTGTCAACTTACATTTCTCAACGCTTTTTACATAAAGTCACTTAAATATATAAAATATCCTGTAACTCAGCAATAAAACAACTATAGTGTCACTCTATGACTTTTCTATAATATTTCATATTCTTAAAAATACATTTTTATGACTGTTTAATATTAAACCATATCCATACAGAATTACATTACTCAATCGAGGACAAATATTTATTTTCTCGTCTCCTTTGAGTAAATATGATTTATTCAGCGTAATATATTTGTAAACTAAAGAAAATGGCTCATCTTTTGCTCTCTTGGCTAATTTAGAGTGCAAAAATACTTTAAATTAAGTTTTATATTGAACTTTGTAAATCATATGCTCTATTAATCATATATAGAAAAGAAACTGTTAATAAAATAGACTAAGTAAGATTTTATGATAAAATGATGTACCGACAGCAGACATGAAATTTTGTAACATGAACAATGAGGACGAATCTAATAAATTTTCAAACTCTCTAAGTTTAAACAGTACAAGTGAGAAGAAACAAAAATCCTCCTTTGTAAAACTAAAATTATTGCCTCATTATTTGCTTGCTTTATATTTGGTTGTTTTAATTACTCTGCACCAAGTATCATAGTTGGTCTGGAAGCCCAAGTTGCATGAAAATACACACTTTAACTTTCATTCAATGCCAGGTAAATTAAGCACTTTTTATTAGACTATTTACTGGGTTTGTAATAAAAGGAGCAACATGACGGTCGCCTCATGTGGAGCAGCATCTGTGTACCTGTCTGGAGCCCCTGAAATCAGCCCAAGTTTTAGGTGGGGTTTGTGTTGCTTATAAGTCTTTAGTTTTCGATGATGTAACTTGTGTACTATTATTTATCTGTTTATCTTTTTTTTTCTTTTAAAGCCTTGAAGTTGTCAGTTTATTTTCAATCTATTGAGTTTGAATGTCCCACCATTATCTTTCGTTCCTCATTTAGGCAAACCAGGGTAATTTTGAAAGTACAATTGTGCCAAACGGAAATATGTTTATAAATTTCTTGAATATTTTTTTTGTTTGTATTTCAGAAAACAGTGATTCATTCTACAACAGATATCAGCAGAATTACACAATTTTTATTGAAATGTTTACTAGACTAAACAATATAAAGGAAAAATCAGATAAAATTTTAACATTTAAATCTGAATATAAACATTTTATAAACTAATTTGATTTATACATAAAATATCACAGAAAACATCTCCCATTCATGTTCCTCTATCAGTCCATTATGATCACGGCTTTCTAAACAACTTCAAATAAATCAGATATATTTTTAGTTAAAAACAAAACTTGAGTTTTGGCTTATTTGATGATGACAAATTCTATTAGATCAAATGTGTTTTCTTACAATGATGTTATCAATCAATAACACAAACATATGTTCTGCCTGGACAAACTCTAAATGTCAATAGTTTGAAATTAGTTTATTGCATAAATTTCATACCACATGAAAGGACATCAAATGATACCTGGCCCGCGGCACCAAATAATTTTTTATTTACACCCTCAATATCAAAAAGTATCTTCAACAACTTTCCTGAACAAAAAGATGCAATCAGAGACATTATAGAAACTGCACTGATACTTATTGTCATATAAGAAATGCAGTGCCTAAAGGTCTTTTTCAAGCTGAATCATACTTACTTTTTCCGTTTCATCTTTAAACTATCTAGACAAGTTCAAGAGCAGAATATTTGTAATTTACATGTGAGTGAGTTTAAAACTTGTTTAAGGACTGATCAGGATTTACCTGAAAAATTGAATTTTATTGTAAAAGTTCACAAAAAATGAGGTTCTAGAAACTCAGAATGTTCAAGAAAAAATTATGATCTAGACCAATTCTTTGAATTTGAGACAAACTTTTCGGTGGTGCAACAATCTTTATTGTTTTGGTCAAACCATGGTTGGATGTACTTTACACCATAGTCAACTATAGTCCCCATGGATTTTCCACCTTTGTGACCATGGTTGACCATTGCCATTAATCTAACCATGGTTGGATGTACTTTACACCATAGTCAACTATCACTAGATCACCATGGATTTTCCACCTTTGAGACCATGGTTGACCATTGTCATTAATTTAACTATGGTTGGATGTGATTTAAACCATGGTAAACTATGGTCACCATGGGTTTTCCACCTTTGTGACCATGGTCAACCATTTTTATTAGTTTAACCATGGTTGGATGTGCTTCAAACCATGGTCAACTATGGTCACCATAAAGGTGTATGTTTGGTAAGGTCCTAAAATGGCACCCCTTTTTTAGTTAAATTTCAAATTCGGATTTATTAACCAATATCACAATAAATTATAGCTAATACAGTGACTATATAAGATAGGAAATAAGCCATTTTGTTGAAAATTTTACATTTCTGCGTTTCATTAATATGACGTCACAAATTGTACTCATATTGATTTTACGAAAAATTCAATGAAAATGGGTAAATTTCCAAAGATTATTGGACAGGAAACATAGAGCACATACGTCAACAACAAAGATCTTTTTAAATAATGTTTGTGAAGACATTTCACATGTCTTATTTGAATATTAACTTTGTCGACGCCTGCGCTTTATGTTTCCTGGTCCTTAATTTGGTTGAAATCCAGCTGATTTTGTCAAATTTCACTAAAAATCCCTTAAAATCTTGACCTTTTTGGGATGTAAAATTCCATTTAACTTTCTCATGTCTTTAGGCAACTTGAAACATTTATTGTCTTGTAACTATGAACTTTAAAATTTGGGCCAAATATGACCCTTACCAAACTTACTCCTTTGCTACCTTTTTAGCCATGGTTGACCATTGTCATACATCTGACCATGGTTTAATGAGCTTTAACCTATGGTCACCATGGGTTTTCCACCTTTTGTGAACATGGTTGACCATGGTCATACATCTGACCATGTTTGGATGTGCTTTAAACCATGGACAACTATTGTCACCATGGATTTTCCACTTTGTGAACATGGTTGACCATGGTCATACATCTGACCATGGTTGGATGTGCTTTAAACCATGGTCAACTATGGTCACCATGGATTTTCTACCATGGTTGATAAAGCTAATAAATATGACTAAGTATCAGCTGCAGATTTAGAAATATATAAAAGGGGGGAGAGAATCTACGGGTTCTAATAAGATTATTGTGGATCTGCCAATAAATGTTAAAACGCTTTTAAGCTTTGCAATGTTAAGCATCCTGGCATTTGCATCCTTTTGTACAGATGAATTGTTGGGGATTTAAAACTGATTAATATGCTTTTGTGTGTTTTCAAATTCAAAGATCTATTTTTTCTTTGTGTAAAATAACTAGAAACCCTGTACAATAATATCACAGAATTTCAATTTGGAACTGACGATATTTTATGCGTTTGACAAGAAGTTATGTTATTATGCATCTGTAAAATTATTACGATATTAATTTTAAACTTGGTTCTCCCACTGGCATTATGTTTAATTTTTGCTGCAATATCAAGTATAATTCCAAAGCAATTTTCCTAATTACACAGACCAATCAGTGCAAAATTATATTTTGATCCAATCTTTCATTTCAAACCCTGTTATTACTGTGACATTAAAAAACACAAATGTTTCTTGAAAACTAGAATGATTAACGAAGGTTCTACAAGAATAAATTGAATTTATCTGTATTAGTTTTGTTTTTAGAAGGTCAGTCCCTGGTCAGCCAGGACAAAAAGCATGGAAAATTTGACCAATTAGTCAATATCCTTCCATGTCCATATCATTGTTAGTAAGAGGAAATTGTTTATTTCACTGACAATCAAATTACACCCTTTGAGCTGTAATTTTCTAAATGGACATGTTTTCAATTTGTTCAGAATCTTAAGTTTCTCCTCTCAGCTATAAGTCAAACAGCAATGGCCAATCAACTCCCTAGGGAGCCATCTAAAGACCATATGTAAGTTAATTAGATCCCCTTTAATGAACACCCATGGAGAAAAGTTTATGGACATAATAGATTAGGTCTCTGAATAAACAGACGATTATGTTTCAATTAATCTTTAACCCCTAGAGGAATTTAATGGCTGTTAATCTTCAAAGCAGTGTGTTACAGCAGTGTACCTATCTTATGTAACAATTTAGACCTTGCTTCCGATTAAAAAAACCAAGAAAAGGCATAATGGAAAATCATCCCTATCATCTATATATCTTTTATATGAAGTCTGTAGAAAAATGTATATGACTGTCAGTCGAATTGGTGCTTAAATTCCCTGTTTCACTAAATATCTGTAATGTGTCCATATCCAAAAGAAAAATTGTAAATATCAGATGAAAAAAATGAATAAAAAAGAAAGCAGAAACTGAATGTAAGCTTTATCATATTTAATAATCAATATTTCAAATGAAATGTGACAATTTTTTAACCAATTCACAATATTGTGTGACTGTTTATAACAGTACTAGATTTTCTTCACAGAGATCTACTCATTCTAATGTTCACAGAACTATTGCCCTTCAATATGAAAGTTTGTGTGCAATGTTGATCTATTTTTATAATATCCGCTTATACATATATAAATTTACCGAAATTTTCACTGCTAAATATTTATACATTAAAAACACATTTATTATACATGTACAACTATTGGCTGGTATTTGTAAAATTCTTTTCTTTTTATTTAAACTTTTCACCTTTCTCAGCATCCAAGTTCCTAATTTATATCAATAGTAAATTATCGTTTATCAAACCCCCTGGGGAGTTTTCAATATACAATGTAAACCTACCCCCACCTCTGCTTTTTTAACACATAACCCCCAGCAGAGATCTATCCAGATGGTCTCACCAAAGACTGACCCCTGTAAATCAGATTGGTCACTCTTTCATTAAAACTTCACATCTCCCAATAATTCATTGATAAGTAGGCTTGAAGTTCTCCATACTAATGTTTAATTTATAAACTTAATTATTTTAAACAGATAATCATGAAGATACTAAATGCATGTTAATAGTATGATAATTAAGTCTGTCAGATAGGTGATAAGATAAAAGAGTTATGTCCCTTTAGTGTGAAAATTTATAGTGTTTAACAACATTTTTATTTATTTACTGCCACCTCAATCATTGGTTGAAGGCTTTTTGCAAAATGAAACCATATGAGATCTAATTTAACTGCACTATCGAAATTTTACCTAATAATTGAAGGATTGAACCTCTATACTCATTATTATTGGCACTAAATTCTTTAAGGGGGTGACACATTTTCAAAATCCTGCTTTAATGTAATTTTTTCCAACTACCTATTTATTTATCTTCTTTTCCCAGATCCTACTTTTTCACTAATTAATATGAAGCTATAATACTATTCCCAACTTTTTATCCCCCTTTTCTCACACCCCAATATGGGGTCACCCCCCCCCACCTTTTTTTCTTCTTTTGTGTAATAGTGTATTGCTGAAGTAATTTTGTTCCCATTTGATTTGAGCTAAGTGTTCTGTTTGAACTTGGGGAACAGTATACCTAAACAGTATAAAAGTTTCTGGTTTGAACAAATAGTTATTCAATCACAAACAGCAAATTATTTTTTCTCATTTGTTTGAGCACTAAAAACCAGACAAGGTAATGTCAAAGTCAAAAGTTTATAGCTGTCTGGGGATAATTATCACCCTTATGCTATCCCACAATTCTTTGACAGGGAACAATGCATGCTGGGATAAGGACAATATGGTCCAAGTTTGTCTGGTCTTTTTAAATCTTTGGTTATTGTGTCCAGACAGATATAGGTGTTTCAAGTCATTATTACTTAATAAATGAGATGACCCTTGTCATAAAAGGATTAACAACTTTTCAACTTTACTGTTTTCACACCTTGTGTCAAAGTGACAAACTATTTTATTGTACTAAGGCTATGTGTATTTACAGATCTATTTATATCTACAAAGAAGATCTAAATATTTACAGTTTAATGAGTTTTGTTTGGATTAATGAGATAAAATTATTTGATAATTTTTTGTATAAGTGGGAGAACAAATATATTTGTAGTATTTTAATATTTTTTCTTTCATTTTAAACACATCTATTTAAAAAAAATTATATATATATGATCAGAGGCATATAATACAATTGTATGACTCTCTGGCATTATATCCATTAGAAAAATTGTGAAGCGTAGAACCTTTTTCTCATAATTTTTTTTACCCATAATTCATCGGAATAATCGGCTTTCCGTTGTCCGCGTCATTTCATCGGCTATTATATAGGCTCTACTATACTAGAGTTGTGAATCTCTTGTATAATATGTCTCTGATATGATTTTAAAAATAGTTTTTGAAAGCAATGAAATATTAATGGATAGTTGCAAGAAGAGAAAATGTGCCCATGTCTTTTTTTTTTAAAACTCAACTTTCAATGAAAGACCTTGTCCTTTACTATTCCAACAGACAAATGTTGCTTCATGTATCTAGACTGACCATGGTCAGCATTCTTCTGAAATTAACTGAATAAGCTGAAGTCATTGGAATGAATAGAAAATATAGATAAGTATAATCATTAGTGCCTTGTTTGACCTTCACCTTACTTACCTATCCTAAATCAGAAAGCATTCAAAAACAGATTTGTTTTCTTCCATGTCTAGCAGAAAAATACATACAAACAGTTTAATCAATTTGTAACTAGCATTTTGTATATTGCACAATCAGCATAAACAGCTGATCTTTGCCATTATAAATGAAAATATCTAAGAAAAAAGTTATAGCCTCTATTATCGCAAGCAGCTGGTTAGATCTCTCTTCACACATTTTTCAAATAGTTGTTATGAAACTAATCAACTTTTATGCTGATGCCATCTGGCTTAACACCTCAACCTTTAAAACAGATTTGTTATTAAAAATAAACATTATCAATCTCAGTTTAGTACTTCCTGGAGGGGGGATGTCATCCATTTCAGATAATAAGGCAACAACAAAAGTAGTAGATGCAATTTTTTTTTTACCACAGATTGACTTGGCTAAATCTAACCCAAGTATCAAAGTCCTTTTGTCTTGTAATGCATTTTTCAAAGGAACCCTAGTACATGTAGTAAAAACAGTATAAACTGTATGGAGTCTGATACAAATACTATTTTGGTCGCTGTTGGAACACATTTAAACTAGTGGTAATAATTATACATTGAGGACACTGTGGAATAGACTTGCTACATGTCCCTTCCTAATTATTATTATTTTTTCAATTTTGCCCCTTTAATAATTTTACTGCTATAACTAGGAGATTACAATTATACTGACATCTGCAGGAGGAAGGCTCCAAGGGCAATCAGTAGGCTGGCACTTATCAGTAAACATATAAATTAGTAAGAGAGAAATATTAGAAAGGGAATTGTAGCAAGTCTAACTGTGGAACTGAACTGTTAATAACATTCAAAATTTTGGGTAACAAGCTCAAAAATATTCCAAACAGGTAAGAAACCCTAAACTGGTTACCTGTTGTGTTTGCTTACTGTTAGTAACACTTACAGAATTACAAGGAATGACAGACCAGTTTAAGGAAACCTCAGCTTACAATAATGAAAGGGAGATAACCCTTGTTACATAGATTTAAGGTTTCAGAGCCTTTTATACTTTACATACGGTACATAAAATTAAGAATGGAAATGAGGAATATATCAAAGAGACAACAACCAGACCAAAAGCAGAAAACAGCTGATGGCAACCAATGGGTCTTCAATGTAGCAGGAAAATCCCTACTTTATTTAAATAATGATAGCTATTGAAAACTTATATTATAAATAATCCTTTTCTTTCTATACTTCACATACACCCTACATTATCTATATAATAGCTCTAGAAAAACCAACTGCAAGTAAAGTGTTTATCTATAGTTCTATTAAAGCTCTATAAACAGGGTGTAAAAGCTGATATCTTGTATAATATAGAGATAATACCCAGCATCTGGACACTGTCAGAATTATGGCCAAACATAATGTTAATGTTCTGTTATATAAACAGGAAATTAAGAAGAATGTATATACAAAGAGGTTCATTCATCTATTTTGTTCTATTGGTTTTGTAACACATATACAATATGAAACTATTAACATTCTAAAATCAAGGCCAAAATTACAAAGTAAACCAGAATTTATTCTTATCTTTGTTATTTTTGGAAATTTTGCAAATATCAGTTTTTGTATAAGTGCTATTTTAGCATTGATTGAGGAATGTGAAAATATCAGCATGTAAAAAAGTGTAAAATCATCGTTCTAGAATTCTGAGATATCAGACTTTGACAAGTGAAAAAACACATTTGAAAATGAATCTGGAGCTTTTTCAGTCTATTATACAATTCTGCATAAAATACATCTTTTTTATAACTAGATAATAATTCAGTATTAAAACAAGTTATCTCCCATTATCCAGTCCTATAATCAATTGATAAGTATTACAGACCATTCCCCACAATATGGACAAAACATTTTCAGTGTGCCGCAATAAATTACATGCTGATACACTTTTTTAATTGAAAAAAGATCTCGGTTTTTGGCTCTTATATAACATAAAATAATCATTCAAAGCATAAAGTAATATTTTCATGACAGAAGAAAACATTTCATTCTAAATGTCAAAATTTCATTTCATATACAATCCTAGAATCATTTTCCCCAAGAGGAATCTCTAGAAGATTTACTACAAACAATTAAGTTTGCAATAATTTGACAAAACAGTTGTAATTGTAAATTATTTGACAAAATATTCTACAAAACATTTCAAACTTTTGTGGCTGTCAAATAAAAGTGAAAACAGAATAATTTAATTATCCATCTTCAAGATACTACAAGTTTCTCATTAAAGACTTCATTTCACAATTTTTTCCAACGATTTACTGTCCTATTAAATATGTATTTGTCGGATGTCTCTGTACAATATTTGAACATAAATAACGAAATATTGTTAAAACAACATGACACATTGCTTCAACAAACTACTTGTCTTTTTCAGTTTTTTGCTAATTAACAAAGTGTGTACTAAAGTTTGTTATCAGGAAAGACATAAATTCTGTGCAATACATGTCCAACTTCATCAAAGTTTAATGAACACGCTGCATGTGCACAACTGAATATTGAAAATTTGATGTGACTAATTTTAAATTGAATTTAATGTCATCCAAACGATTCATCAAAAATGCATCTAACAAGATTTTCAAAAATCTCAAACTTGTAATTACTAATATTTTCAAAGGATAATGATGCAACTCAAATGGCAAATGCTGAATGCATGTGGTACCATTGCACTGTAAACTTAAGTTTTATTGAGTATTTTTCATTCTTAATGAAGCTCCTTGACAGTCATTATCCAAATTGTGTTCTAACATGGCTTTCAATTATAAAAAATTTAAAAAAATCTTCAAACATAAAATTCTTCATTTTTGAGAGACATTTGTGTATTCAAATTGGACAACCTTATTTAATGTTTTGTTAATTTATTCAAAAATATGATATGAGAGTGACATTTTGTACATGAAAAATTAGCAAGCACTTAAAATTAAAACAGTATGGTATCATTAAAATATAATATCAAAATGAAACAATTAAACTATTTATCACATTTTTTTTGACTAGACAAATAACTCATTAATCTAAAGGAAAATAACTCCAATGATGAAAATTTGTTTTACTGGTTTCCTGTTTATACCTTTGGAAACAATACTGTTAAATAAGGGTATTTCTTATTCTAAAATTATGAGAAAACAAAAGAGGAACAAAACACATTTTTTCAGGACAGTGATAAATAATAACTAATTTGAACACAACTTTAGCTCACAGCTTACATGAAACTTATAATTTTGATCCTTAATCTTGACCATATCTATGGTTGGGTGTTAAACTAATTTCAACACTTTACTAGATACTATCAATGTTACACAATTTTTTGGTTCAATCTTTCGATAAATCCAGAAAAAAACTTTGGTTGCACAAAATATATTAAGTGTTATTTCCATTAACAATGCATCCCCTGCCTGACTGCGAAAGCCTCATTATTCAAAGCAAATGAAGTGTTTGAGAACTTTTTGTTATAAATTAGTTATGACCTTCATAATCAAGTTAAAACATGTTATAGATACTTAACAATTTTTTCAACTGAAATTCCATGTTAAATAGTTAAGGAATTTGAATAAAACAAGCGTTTTCCATATTTCTCTCCAGATCTTTTTCTATTTTCCATTGTTTTGACTTAAAACCTGACAGAATGAGAAATGAACTGAACATGACAATCATAGCAAAATATGAATTAATAATTTGAAAAGTTGTAGGTGTCCCATTAAAACAATACTTTTTCATAATCTGCATACACTGGGTTTCTCATTAATAATCATATTATAACACAATTTCACTTCTCAATGTAAAAATCTATTGGAAAATTGACAATGTTATTTGTTTATAATTTGATTTATGAAACAAAAATTATTTACCTGTTTTAAGATGAAAGAAGTAGAATTTCAATTAGAAAGTTTGAAAAGTGACTGGTCAATATTCGTGACCGATGACATTTAAAATTTTATTTGATTGAAAATAAGTCCCTCAATGTGTTTCCAGCCTTTTGCTACATGATATACTTTAATCCCACTGTGAATATGATAACATATCTAAACCAAACAAGAATCGATCCAATGCAAAATCGCAAATGAAACAATCTCAATGGTAAAGGAAGCTTAACTGAATTCCTATTTGAACAATATAAACATTAAAACCATAGCAAAACATGCAAAACATAGCTGACTATGCGGTATGGGCTTTGCTCATTGTTGAAGGCCGTACTGTGACTTATAGTTGTTAATGTCTGTGTCATTTTGGTCTCTTGTGGACAGTTGTCTCATTGGCAATCATACCACATCTTCTTTTTTATATAGTCTTTAACTATAATCATCTTCGGATTGACCATTTTGTCTTGGTCTGAGTCATTTTAACTTATTGAAGGATTCAACTAAATCAAAAAGCCAACTTGCAAAATGTTCAACCCAAGCTTGATGCATGGCCATGCTGGTTGCAAACATTACAATTGATAAAAAGTAAATTGTGGCACTTACAGCAGACAAGCTCCCTCAATGAAAGACCTAGAGCTTATGGTTATCACAAGCTCCCTCAATGAAAGACCTAGAGCTTATGGTTATCACAAGCTCCCTCAATGAAAGACCTAGAGCTTATTGTTACCACAAGCTTATGACACCATGCATTCACATACTGCAAACAAATCTTCTAAAAGTTAAATTAAAAGATGCTTGTGTAAGGCTTCATTAATAAGTTAAATATGAAACTTTCAGTATGCATGTGCAAGCAACTGTGAGCAACTTGATTATCGCAGGAATGTAGTACATATATATATTTATCAATTGGGCTTATACAAACTACATGTAATAGGGAAATTAAAATTCAAAGGTCATGATGGCCTAATTAATTATTGTATGGGTGTAACTGCTTAAACCACCATTCATAAACCCCTCAAGGATATAAAGAGTAACATGTGCAGCTGTTAACTTTGGTTGAAGTCCAAGCAGGCTGAACATGGGCTCAAATTTGAAGTGTGATTTATGATCATCTGAAAAAGCATTTTAAGCAGCTTGTCATAAAATTATACTCCAGGCCTAAAAGTTTCTTTACAGTAATAATCTACAATTATATAGAAGGACGTCAAGATTTAGAAAATTCAGTCGAGTGCTTATATCTATTAAAGCTTTTAGGCATTACACTAAGTTATATTTAAGATTTACGTTTTCAAAAACATTTCACAAGAATTGCACTACCAAGACAGTTTGAGCAAGTAAAGATAATTAAACACTTGATAGTTTTGATGAAGTCTAAGCATTGAGTCTGACATATAAAGTTTATGTATCACAGATTGCACTGGTTAATGAATTGAAAGCTATTCTGCAGAGTAATCCTCTTGTAATATCGGTGCATACAGCTATAGTCTCACTCGTAATTAAAATTCCAAATCATTTGGTAATATATACACACTTGTAGGTTTTAATGCATTTGCCAACAATGTGTTGTAGACAGTAAAATTGATGATTGCTATCAAATCATGCAGAGAAAATCACTCAGGATTGTAGTATCTTCTCTGCTATAGGATTTTGTTTAAAGCATGAATATTGTAATAATTAACATTCTTTAGGATGTTTTTGAAACTTTTAAAACATTATTGAGGCACAGAACAGACTTTTGAAGTGTCAAATGCTTGAAAATTTAATTCTTTATTTTTAAAAGTGCCACTTTGAGCTCATAATGCAAAATATTTTTCTTGTGATTCAGAATTTTGAAATGACAGTTGAGTGAGCTAGTGCAAAGCGAAATCTTGGGTTGATCACATGCGTACTCCCGAAAGAGTGTTCTCATTGGGGTTTAAGCGAGATGCGGGATTTGTAGGTTTTTGAAAGTCAAATTATCGTGTGTGAAAACAGGAAACAATGTTAGGTGGGACACATTAACTTACTAGCCTCATCATACAATGATAAGCCTGGATACTGGAATCTGACAAAGCAATAAGCAGGATCTTAGATCAACATCCCCCTTCTATATGAGACCCCCTGAAATATAAATGTCTTAAGAAGGGGTCAATCTCACCTCATGTCACATTTAAAGGTGACCACACAAGATCCACAACCTGAAAGAATTATCTATATAAACCAAATACCTAACATTGGCCCTGTATCTGATGCATTAATTGTACCCTGTTAGTTAAAATTGATTTATAGTTAGAAACACAAAAATGAATTTGTTCACTTTTCAACCAAGACTTTTTAATTGATTAAATATTTTCTTTCAGAAGGCTACTTTTGAATTAACTATCACTAGTGTTCTTGCTATGTTTTATGAGTCCATTATTTGATCTACAAAGACTTTATTAATTGCTACAAGATCAGTAATTATACCCCATTAATCTTTGTAAAATATCTCTGATTCAAAATATAATGTCCATTAAACATCTATAGGAAACTACTTCCATATCCCATCCTATACCCTGCCCTGTAATTAGTCACATAAAACCTCCACTATTTTCACAGTACAGGTGTGAATTTTATGGTCAAGAATTAGTACCACCTGTAATGGACCTTCTGTCCAGTCTGTAAAATTACTGGTCAGTTTGTTAATGACACGCATTATAAGAAAATAAAATGAAATTATTTGGATATGAAAAAATCATGACCTTTTTATCTTAAAAAAATGCCTTTAGAGATGGTCTAAACTTAAAGATTCTGATAATAGAAGTTCCAATTATAAAATGCAAAATCCTTTTTTAATCAAGACCTTTTTTGACAGACGGTATAGCATCAAAAAGTGTACTTTAATTATGCTGTTAATATTAACGATGCCAAAGTCAAAGAATTGCCCATAATTACACCCATATATAGATAGTCAACTGCCAAAGTTAGTTCTTGATAGATACAGTACAATAGTAAGCCTAAAAGTCAGTCATGTTTCTGCTGAACCTTTACAATTTTCAGTTTTGCCTACCATTATAGTAAAATTAAAGCCTTTAAGAGCAGAGTTGGCAGACCACTATCTGTGATTACATTATTTATAACTTGTTTACTATCAGTTTAGTGCATCTGGTACATACATGGTATATTGGTCTCTCAAATGTCTATCACTGATTTTAGTTTTATGGTATTGCTTGAATTGCAATTTGACACTCAGATGTCTTTTATTTGTATTGTTGGAAGCTTGTCATGAGTTACCACCTTGAGGCGGGTAACATTAAACAATGAACAACCTTGAAAATACATGTCTAAAAGTTGCATTGAACATTAATACATAAAACGGGCAATCATTCCGTTTAGCAGAGAAAATTATCATAGGGGAAATTTCATTACATATAATATATGTTATTTTCTTGTCTGCAATTCTTTATATATA